>NC_064577.1:55087932-55732829 GCF_937001465.1 Orcinus orca | reverse complement strand
GTGGATAAATTGGGTCTCCATTACTCCACCTTGGCTAAAAATAAAGACACTCGATAATTGATTAATTTTACAATTGGATTTTCTTGGTCTAGTTAGCAGGTCACCTTACTCCATACACCATACTTTCAAAATAATTGTATTTTTCTTTCATTTTTCAGAATGTCTTTTATTTTGTATTATAATTGCATGTAATAATTTAGTCATCAAGGAGCAGAAAGGTCTGTGGTATGTCACATGAAGTGCCATGTTTTAATGAGTTTGTTACAATGCTTACATTGGTATTCTCAAACAGTACCCATGAGGGACCATTTCAGTGAATATCCATCTGTCTTTAAGGATTAGAGTGTCATGAAATATTTAGTATGGGATAGAGAACGTCCATGGGGACATGAAAACTAGTGTCCAACATTATAGTAGCATTCATGATGTTTTAGTTAGGTCTTTGTTATTATAAACAACAGAGCCTTTCTCAAACAAACTAGAGTAAAATAGGGATGGTGGTTATTATAACAATCAATATGGTAGACAGGAAATCATCCAAGAAGAGAAGTCCAGAAACTGGAACATGGTTTCATTGCCCTTAAATCTATGCTTTACTACTGCTACTATCACTATTCCCTCTACCTATTTTTGTTCCCTTTCAGCTTCTTCTTGATACTTATTTCACCATCAACTAGCTCTGTTGTCCTCTATTCTGTACTGTGGTTCTCCATCCTCAAGTTTCTGCTTACTCAGATTATCTTCCTTTTCCTTATTTAAACTCATTATGACATCCACTATGTTTCACCCTAGCTCTGTAGGTAGGGCATTTTCATTTTTATTCCACTACCATTTTATTCCAGCTATTTTATAATTCACAGTTGAAGTATCCCAGAGTAAGAATGCCATTGACCTAACTTATCTTTTGGCACAAGATCATGCCAAAACTGACAGTTTAGCCTTTGAGTTGGTTGCCTAGTGATCAAGTATGCAAACATTTAAAGGTTCAAAATATAGCCAATATTTTATGAGTATAAATGGAGTATAACCTTTAAATTGTGAATCACTATACTGTAGACTTACATGATTTTGTACATCCACTATACTTCAATAAATAAATGAATAAATAATTTAAAAAGATGAAATCATCTATATAACCTCCTTAGTAAATATATATGTGATGTAACTTACTTTAAAAGGTGCTATGAACCTAGAAAGCACTGTGATTCACAACTCAGGTACAGTTGTGAATGGATATGGAAAAGGCAGAATAGAATTAATAAGGAAATAGATTTTGGTTAAAAGGAATAACTCCCTGAAAAAAAAGTACTATTTGAGATGTTTTACTTGGTATCCAAACATTGCATAAGGTGGGCTCTTTACGTTTAACCTTGAAATTTTGATTTTTAAGTATAAGATTATATTAGAATTATCACAAATCATTGGAATATTTTCAGCTTCCATAAAAGCATGAGTGATGGCATAACTTCAAAGAGTACAATTTGGAGTGTGACTGCCAAAGAATTTTTTTTAAAAAAAGACACAGGATTCCAATAACTTATCATTCTTTTCTACCTTATCGAGGTTAATTATTTAACATGACCAGAGGACAGGATGAGCCAATTCCAGATGTTTTGCAAATAGCATTTTCTCAGGATTGTTCTGAAATGCAAAGTTTAAATGTGAAAAACTAAACAATCACTTTTTTACCTTGACAGCTTTTCTTGTAACTGAAAAACTTCCAGAAAAGCATCTCATAACAGTTGTCTCCCAAATGTCTCTTATTCACCCTCTGTTTTGTAGAAGGCATCATGCCTTCATCAATGACATTTTTCTTTTCACAATTGTAATTGTCAGTCAGTCAACATCTACTTTCACCAAATGTCTGAAATGGTAGCTAAGGGGAAAAGATCTCACAAAATAGGGCAGTATTCCCTTAAAAGCATAATATTATAATCTGTGAGATTAGTCCTAAAACTGAATTGTTAGCCTCTGAAGCCTAAACTAGATACACAGAAGAAAATTATTAAATGTTTATGTCAAAATATCCTGGTTGATCATATCACATTTGACATGTTTTAAATGTAAAAGCTGTTACTTAAAGAGTTGTTGAAAAGGAAGAGGTGAATAAATTGTAAAAAAAAAAAACAAAAAAAACAAAAAAAAACTTTGCCAAATAAGAATTTTTAAAATAGTCTAAATGAGCATATCTTCAGGCAAATGTTTGCAGGTATCTTCCTGTGCTGAAAGAATTATTAATATTACAAAAAGAGTCAATATATACAGATGTACCCTACTCCTCAAGGAGAAGAACAAATGTAGTATCCAGGCATTGGCAGGTCATTAAATTAAAATCAATTGTGATAGTTAACTATCCAGAAACAGAAATCTAAATTTTAAACACAGATGTAATCACTCTATGGAAAAATCTTTAGTATTATACACTTGACGGAAAGGACATTTTGACGACGTAGTAAAATCCTTTGCATTAAATTCACTCTGTTACCTCTGATGGAGATTCAGGTATCATCAGTTTTGGGTGCATAATTTTTTTATCTCACATTACATAGAGAGCTATGTAAGCACTTATTACACAGAATTGATTTCAATGATTAGAGTTTTAACTTTGTTGCTTTAAAAATTAGCTAGTAATTTAATAACTTCCCATCGAGAAATTTCATTGTGAAAATTTTTCTTGTCACCATGAATTGTGTTGACTTAAAGAGAATATTATCCTTTTATAACATTTTCCTTTGTGTGGGTGGGAGAAACACCTTATATCATTGCATTAGTTTGCGCATCCGTATGCAGATGTAATTACTCTTCCCACATCCTTTTAAAGATTTTAAGGAAAACAGCAACAGGGAAATTTGTAAGAATAAACATAAGGTAGAATTTGTAAAAGTTCAATAATAACTGAAAAAAACTGTTCATATATGCAGTATAAAAATAATAACCATTAAAAATGGTAATGAGAGAGATGCACTACTTTTACAATCTGTAATATTTTCTTTAAACCTGTATCAATTATCATTTTGGTTTCTCTCTTTTTTCTTCTTACATGCAAATACCATCACCACCACCATCATCATCTTCAACATGATGATAGGCTGTTCTTCATTTTCACTCAGAGCTTCTAATTTGTTCTCAGTTTCAATAAGGGGTTGGAGACATAGAACCTAGGAAAGCATTGCTAATGTATAACTTTCTAAAAGTAATAACATATCTCTCATAAAAATGTAAAATGAACATGGCAAATATATCATTTAACTTGCTAATGAAGCAATGTTAAAACTGGTCCAGTTGAGAATTTAAAGAGCTACTTATAGAAATTTTAATAAAGGAATGTTAGGATAAGATTGCTGGATGAGATACAAAACTGATTAATGTACAATATGTTACTAAACTATAATTTTTGTGGTGTCTTTTCTAGTGGAAAAAATTATTTACATCTCTACCCTGCATAAATGTGCAGGTTAATCTGTGCCCCTCCAGAGTTATAAAATATGCTAGTCAATAGAAAGTCAATCAAAAGGACAGACTCAACACTGCATTGAAAGAACACACAATAATCTCTTTTGTGATTTCCAAATTTTCATAATATTTTGACAGTGACTTGAACATAGCTGATATTTATTAAATATATGTGGAATTGGATAAATGGAGACCAGGTTGGTCTTAAGTTTTCATGTCAAATTGTTTGGATATCACTGGTAAAAAACAGTTCTAATTAAAGATCATATGATTGTTGTCAAGCAGGCTCCACTAGACAAATAGCAGAGTCAAGGAGGTCAGGGGACACAGAACAGAAGTGTAAGTGCTTTCCGAGCAAAGCTGGGAAAATAGTCCTGGGTAACATATAAATGTCACTGCTCTTGTGATGTCTTGAAAACCTGAAAGAGCTAAAGGCATTTTGCAGGCTTCTGAAATTAGAAAGTACTTTTTGCTCTTATCTTGATGAGGATACTCCTATATATGAAGCTTCCTATAGATTGGGGCTTCTTTTTAAGTCTCATGTTGTGAGAGAGAATTGATCAAAAGTTCAAATTTTTAGCACAGGTTGTCTCAAAAATTGTGTTTTGATTTATTTTCTGTCAGGGTTATTTATCTTTTTTCCTCCTAATATTTGAATTTAAGTTTGCACACTGAAATTCAATTTACTGTCCCCATTTGTAAAGGTAAGCCTAACATTAGCTTCTTAAAAATCTTATTTAAAAAATGTTTAAAAATTAATGAAATTTGATAATTCTATACTGACTGTTTAAAACATGCTTTGTTCTCTTAAACATTGACTGTGGAGTATTTTTCTACTATAAACAATAATATGACTCCTCTTAAAGTTAAATTTTTGTCAAATTCTGTATTTTTCTTAGACTGATTTCTATAAATATTTCTGAAATTCCATAATATTTTCATATGATAAATTTTTGTTTGTATAATTTCTAAGTTAAATGATATATGTAATTTTAAAACATTTGAAATGGATTGCCAAATTTTCATCCAGGAATTTTTTTTTTAATTTTCCCTCCCATCAACAGTGTATAAGTATTCTCAAACACATCCTAATACTGTTGACAGTTTGAAGGCTGAATAAAGATATTTAAATTTTGTTTTTAATTTTCATATATGTGATTATTAGGATAAAACATATATTCAACTTGTTATTGATTGAAATGTTGAGTAGTAGACATTTTTCATTTTTCCCTCCAAAATCGATTTTCTCTGCTCTGCCTCCATGCTCTGTGCCATGGTCCACTGCCCTTTACAGAAGATATCAACAGGCATGGTCTCCCTCTGCATCCAGCTGCATTGAGCTAATGGGAGACACTGACAGAAGATGGAATGGTGAAAGTAATATTAAGCCATTTGTTCCCCATTTGCCTTTCTCCTACTTACCATGTATTGGATGTATTTGTCTAAGTAGTGGAATCTGTAGGCATGCCTCCTGGATCCTCTTTACTGAAATAGTGTCTCCATCCCCCAGTTGTTATATTGGTTGCTAACAGCTGCCCCTTATCTGCAGAATTGGCCTTGACAAAATGGGAGTAACCTTAACAAGGAAATTATGCCTGTGCCCCCAGGGGCAGCCAAAAGGCAATCACTGACTTAAGTGGAATTAAAAACTTGCCCCCTCCTTCCCTCAGGTGGAATCAACTCTGTGGGGTAATTAGTACTCCAGAGCTCCCTGTAGGATCAGATTGAAGATTCTCTCCAGCTGAAGCCACACAGTTGCTTAGCTTTTATCTTCCTTGTTCTTTTCTTCTTTGCACATTCACATTTCTCTTGAGACCACTCTCTCAATAAATTGATTGCCTAAGAATCCCTGTCTCAGGCGTGGCTAAGGAATTTGACCCAATGCCATTAGTACCAGGACAAATCTTAAAGAGTAGATTCTAAAGATGAGTTTGGATCTCTTGTAATGAGAACCCCATCACTGGTGATAGGTGAGGTATTGATGGGCTGTGGCATGCTGTAGTTCTGCAATTTTTAAGATTCATCTCTGGTGAAAAGAGACTGGAAAAGGTGGAGGGAATGTACTATCCAGGGAATGTCTCTTGCATCTGAGGAGTATAGAGAAAATAATATAAGGACGATGGTACTGGATACGTGCTGTTAAGTATTATTGATTCATTTAAAGTGCAAATAATAAGCTCAAATCCAGTAATCACCAATATAAAGGACACTGTGAAGTTCAGAAGGGCCTCTTTGGCTTCATTATAGAGATCCCCATCTCTTGTAGTTGGTGGACAATCAAGGCTAAAGATTAGGCACAGGACGTCATTATAAGAGTGACAGAACCTCAGAGAAGGCTGAGCTTTCAGCCTCAGTAAGCCTCTTATGCTAAAGTCAGGTCCTGGATAGGGAAGGGTTAGGGTATTGAAACAGGGTGGGTAGATACACTTAAATTTGAATCCCCTGATTACTCTGATACTGCTGTGTCTGCAGAAGTGAACCACTCCTCACCCCCTACCCCCTTTTCTTCAGTTGTACCATATGTTTTTATTTTTATTTTTTTGTTTTTTGTTTTGTTTTGTGGTATGTGGGCCTCTCACTGTTGTGGCCTCTCCCATTGCGGAGCAACAGGCTCCGGACGTGCAGGCTCAGTGGCCATGGCTCACAGGCCCAGCCACTCCACGGCATGTGGGATCTTCCTGGACCGGGGCACGAACCCGTGTCCCTTGCATCAGCAGGCGGACTCTCAACCACTGCGCCACCAGGGAAGCCCCATATGTTTTTATTTTAATTGAAGTGTAGTTGATTTACTTAAAGTGTCAGGTGTAAAATACAGTAATTCAAAAATTGTATGTATTATATACCATATGAAGTTATATTATTGACTACATTCCTTGTGCTGCACATTACATCCTTGTAATATTTATTTTGTAACTGGTAGTTTGTACCTCTAAATCCCTTTCACCTATTTCACCCCTCCCTCAACCCTTCTCCTCTCTGGTAACCACTTGTTTGTTCTCTATATCTGTGAGTCTGTTTCTGTTTTGTTATATTTGTTCAGTTTTTGTTTGTTTGTATTTTAGATTCCACATATAAGTGTAAAACATAGGGTATTTGTCTTTCTCCATGTGACTTATTTCACTAAGTGTAATACCCTCCAGGTCCATTCATGTTGTCACCAATGGCACAATTTCATTCCTTTTTATGGAAGAGTAATATTACAATAGATTTACACATATGTACTACATATATATGTTCTATATATATATATATATGTATGTGTACCTACACACACACACACACACACACACACACACACACCACATCTTCTCTATAGATTCATCTGTTGATGGACTTAGATTGCTTTTATATATTGGCTAATGTAAATAGTGCTGCTATGAACATTGGGGTGCATATATCATTTCAAATTTTCTTCAGATAAATACTCAGGAGTGAAATTGCTGAATCATATGGTAGTTCTATTTATAATTTTTTTGAGGAAACTCCATACTCTGTTCCATAGTGGCTGAACCAATTCACATAACCAGCAACAGTGTACTAGGGTTCCTTTTTCTCCACATCCTCACCAACACTTGTTATTTCTTGTCTTTTTTGGTAATAGACATTCTAATAGGTGTGAGGTGATATCTCATTGTAGCTTTCATTTGCAGTTCTCTGATGATTAGTGATGTTGAGCACCTTTTCATGTCTGTTGGCCATCATATGTCTTCTTTGGAAAAATGCCTATTCAAGTCCTCTGCCCACATTTTATTTGGATTTTTTTTATGTTGAGTTGTATGAGTTTTTATATATTTTGGATATTAAGCCCTTATGAGATATATCACTAGCAAGTATCTTGTCCCATTTAGCAGGTTGCCTTTTCATTTGTTGATGGTTTCTTTGTTGTATGAAAGCTTTTTAGTTTGATTAGGTTCCATTTGTTTATTTTTACTCTTGTTTCCCTTGTCATAGGAGACAGATTCAAAAAAGTATTGTTAAGACTACCAAAGAGCACACTGCCTATATCTTCTTCTAAGAGTTTCATGGTTTCAGGTCTTACATTTAAAGACTTTAATCAATTTTGAGTTCATTTTTTTATGGTATGAGAAAACATTCTGGTTTCATTCTTTTGCATGTAGCTGTCCAATTTTCCCAACACCACTTATTGCCCATTGTATATTCTTTCTTCTTTGTCATACATTAATTGACCATACGTGTGTGGGTTTATTTCTGGACTCTCTTTTCTATTGCATTGAACATGTCTGTTACGTGTGCCAGTTCCATACTGTAGCTTTGTAATATAGTCTGAAGTCAGGAAGTGTGATACCTCCAGCTTTGTTCCTTTATTCCTCAAGATTACTTTGACTATTCAGGGTATTTTGTGTTTCCATGCAAATTTTAGGATTATTTGTTCTAGTTCTGTGAAAAATGCTGTATTTTGATAGGGATTGCAATGAATCTGTAGATTGCTTTGGGTAGTATGGACATTTTAACAATATTGATTCTTCTAGTCCATAACCATAAGATATATTTTTTCCTCTATTTGTATAATATTCAATTTCCTTCATTGATGTTTTATAGTTTTCAGAGTACAGGTCTTCTACCTCCTTGGTTAAATGTATTCCAAGACATTTTATTCTTTTTGGTTTGATTGTAAATGAGATTTTTTTTTTAATTTCTCTTTCAGGTAGTTCATTATTAGTGTATAGAAATGCAACTGATTTATATCTTGTAACTTAACCAGATTTATTTATTAGTTCTAACAGTTTTTTGGTAGTGTCTTTAGGGTTTTCAATATATGTTATTATGTCATCTGCAAATAATGACAGTTTTATTTTTCCTCTTCCAATTTGGATGCATTTTATTTCTTTTTATCATCTGGTTGCTGTGGCTAGGACTTCCAATGTTATGTTAAATAGAAGTGGTGAGTGGGCATCCATGTTTTGCTCCTCATCTTAGAGGAAAAGCATTCAGTTTTTTATCACTGAGTATAATGTTAGCTGTGGGTTTATCATAAATGACATTTACTGTGTTGTATGTTCCCTCTATACCAAATTTGTTGAGAGTTTTTACCATGAATGGATTTAAATTTTGTCACATGCTTTTTCTGCATCTATTGAAATGATCAGGTGACTTTTATGCTTTGTTTTCATAATGTGGTTTATCACATTGATTTACAGACATTGACATGCTTGCATCACTGGAATAAATCCCATTTGATCATGATATATGATCCTTTTTATATGTGATTGAATTAGCTTTGCTAATATTTTGTTGAGGGGTTTTGCATTTATGTTCATCAGAAATATTGACCTGTAAGTTTCTTTTTTGTAGGATCTTTTGTTTTGACATCAGGGTAATGCTGACCTCATAGAATGAGTTTGGAAGTGTCCCTTTCTCTTCAATTTTTCAGAGTAGTTTGAGAAAGATAAGTATTAAATCTTCTTTAAAAGTTTTGGTAGAATTACCCTGTGAAGTCTGAAATTTTGTTTGTTGGGAGTTGTTTTTGTTTTGTTTTTTAATTACTGATTCAATTTCATTACTAGTAATTGGTCTGTTCTATTCCTTTTGGTTCAGATTTTGGAGATTACACATTTCTAGGAATTTGTCCATTTTTTCAAAGTTGTCCTTTTTATTGGTGTCTCTATTTTATTTATTTCCACTCTTGTCTTTACTATTTCCTTCCTTCTGCTGGCTTTGAGCTTTGTTCTTCTTTTTCTAGTTCCTTTAGGTGGAATGTTATATTGTTTATCTGAGATTTTTCTTGCTTTTGAGGTAGGCCTGTATCATTATAAACTTCCCTCTTAAAACAGCCTTTGCTATGTCCTGTAGATTTTGCAGAGTTGTATTTCTATTTTCATTCATTTCAAGGAATTCTTTGATTTCCTCTTTGATTTCTTTGTTGACCAGTTGATTTTTAGTAGCATGTTGTTTAGTCTCCACTTGTTTGTGTTTTTTTCCATTTTACTTCCTGTGATTGATTTCTATTTCATACCATTATGGTTGGAAAAGAAGCTTAATATAATTTCAAACTTCTTAAAATTATTGAGACCTGTTTTGTGACCTTGGATGTGTTCTATCCTGGAGAAAGTTTTGCTTGCACTAGAAAATAATGTGTATTCTGCTGTTTTTGAACAGAATGTTCTACAGATATCTATTAGGACCATATGCTATAATGTGCCATTTAAGGCCAATGTTTCCTTATTGTGTCTTCTGTATTTTCTGTATCTTTATTGATTTTCCTGTCTGGATGATGTATCCTCTGTTGCAGAAAAGCAGTTCTGTGAGTCTTTTGGTCATTTCCAGCAAGAGTTGCTCTATATGTAGTTGTAAGTTTAATGTATTTGTGGGAGGAAGTAAGCTCAGTGTCTTCCTATTCTGCCATCTTGATCCTGCCTCCCACTGTCTTTTGTTGGAAAATAAAGCCCTTGCCTCTTGCTGAATGATTATACAGAAGTCTTAGATTAGACAGGTGCCTTATAGCATAATGCTTGCCCTCCTCAGGAGGCTATCAAATCTCAGCATTACTTGGGTCTGCTAAGAGATAAGAGTGAATATAAGCACATGAGCTTCAAGACCTGGCTAATATACTGGGAAGAACCAAGATATTCTATCTAGTAATGGATTCTGAGAGTGCTGGATCATGGAGATTAAAACATGTAACAGGATAAGGAAGAGTTTGGGAATATGGGACAGGTGTAGCTCTTTTTTTTTTTTTAAAAGAAGATGTTGGGTGTAGGAGTTTATTAATTAATTAATTTATTTTTGCTGTGTTTGGTCTTCGTTTCTGTGCAAGGGCTTTCTCTAGTTGTGGCAAGCGGGGGCCACTCATCATCGCTGTGCACAGGCCTCTCACTATTGTGGCCTCTCTTGTTGTGGAGCACAGGCTCCAGACATGCAGGCTCAGTAGTTGTTGTTCATGGGCCTAGTTGCTCCGCGGAAGGGGGGGTCCTCCCAGACAAGGGCTCGAACCCGTGTCCCCTGCATTAGCAGGCAGATTCTTAACCACTGCGCCACCAGGGAAGCCCAGCTCTTTTTACTGTACTTTATTTTATTGCACTTTGCAGATATTGCATTTTTCACAAATTGAAGGTTTGTGGCAACCCTGCATTATCAAATGTTTGTTAGCATCTTTTAGCAAAAGTATTTTTGAACAAAGGTATGTAAATTGGTTTTTTTTAGACATAATGCTATTGTACTTAATAGACTACAACATAGTATAAACATAACTTTTATATGCCTGGGAAACAAAAAAATTCATATGACTCACTTTGTTGCAATTTTTGCTTTATTGTGGTGTTCTGGAACAAAACTGGCAATATCTCTGAGGTAGGCCTATATTGTGACAGAGGATTTAACACCCTGGCAAGAGCCCCAGCAGGAGATTCTAATATGCTGCTGGAATGGCTTTTGGAAGATTGGAACAAGTAGAAGTACAGATACCAGAACTACCAATAGCAGACCATGAAGAAAAAGGGAAAGATCAAAAGGCTCAGAAAGTGGGCCTTTTAAAATAAGTCTAGTGTATAAGACCAAAAAAACAAAACCAAAAAGCATTAGCTAACTACATTTCTCATTAGGGTTCAGAGTACATTCCATTCTATTTACAAAGGTGATAAGGAATGCTCTAAGGAGAGAGGTGCCAACATCATTTAGAGGCCTGGGGTGGCTGGGCTATGTAAGCAGTACTGACAGCAGGAGATACTACCACGAACAGCACCCTCTAATAACAATGGGTATGACGAAATGCGAAGAAAACAGAGGCCAGGTGACAACACTTAACCATTAGAATCAAGGTGGGTATAATTATAATGGTGAAGATCATTATGGCAGCTGGAAGGCCTAACCTACAGAGATGTATGAAGATGGTTAATAGAACATGGTGTTCTTAGGACATGATAGATAAAGAGACAACAAGGGCATTTTTTAATATATAGAATGCAAAGAAATCAATAATAGTTGTGCAGAAAGCTGAGGTCAGTGGCCCAATAGAAAGCCACAGTCCCCTGCCCAATTTCCAGCCCTGAGCAGTCCTCAGACTCAGGGCAAACTGGTTGAATACATGGCTGCATCCCAGTGAGGAAAGACTCTACAAAACCATGGCAAGAGCATGCAGTAGTAATTTCCCCCAAAGAACCTATGACTTTTAAGTCAGGTAGCCAAGCCCTGGAGAAGGGGGAAACCAGATCTTTTCAGTGTTGTTGGATATAGGTTCAAGCTGATGCTCCTATAGTTATAATAGAAATGTGTGCATATCAAGTCAGCTGATGAATAGAGCCCTGGCCCATGACTCATTGGCAGAGTCTTCACATAATTTCCTTGACTTGTAGATTCTTGTGTAGTTCTGACTTTTGTATAGCTTTCAAATGTGTTATATTCTAAAAATAAGAAAAAGAATGGGGTGTTGTACCCAAAATGAAATACAGCAGAAACAAATGAACCTAACTGCATTTCACATACATAACATGACCACACTAAAGGATGCAAAGTAAGGGAACAATCCAAGTCACTTTTACACATAGTATTGGACAAGAGGACATCCTGTGTCTCCTGATATGAAATAGCAAGAAGTATCTGTTCTTTGGTGTTCTTCCAAAAATGTATAACCTAAATTTAATCATGAGAAAACATTAACTAACCCAAATTGAGGAACATTCTACCAAACAATAATTATTATATTCAATAATAACAAGGTCATGAAAGACAAAGATAAGTATTGAGCTATTCAGTTAAAGGAGACTATAAACACATGACAAATAAATGCCAAGTATGATCTGGATTAGGTTCTAGGCCAGAAAAAATAAATATTTTTATATTAAGGACACTAATAACAACTGGTGAAATTTAAATAAGGTCTGCAATAACAGCATTATGTCTTTGTTAATTTCCTGATTTTGATAATTGTACTGTGGTTAGGTTAAATATACTGGAGTACTTAGAGGTAAGGGAGCAGTATATCTGAGATAAAGAGAAAGAAATTATGGTAAAATATATAGGTAATCTGGGTGAAGTGTATACAAGAATTCTTTGTACTAATTTTGCAACTTTTCTTTAAGTCTGAAATTATTTCATAATAAAAACTAAAAATACATGCACAAGTTTTAATTCTTTAAAGGAGTATAGTTTTGAATTCACAGCAGCATTTATACTTTAGTATTTTCTTTTCAGTACTTATAATGCTAATGTATCTGATAGTATCATAAGCATACCAAAAACTTATTTCACATTATCTCTGAATTGAAATGACTTAGCATCGCAAGGGAAAACTATAGAAAACAAGTAACATAATTAAATTATATTGGCCCTCTTCCTTTAAGTATGTCTGATATAATATATATGCACCAGTAAAACAAACCATGGTTATCCCTGTGGTTTTCATGGCAGTCCCCAATACATATTCTGATTTGATTTTATGTTTAGTTTTGGCTCTTGTGTCCAACTTCCATAGAGGTTTCATTTACTGCTCCTTGGATTTAGTGTCATTTTATTTAATCTTCCATTCATTCACCCACTCATTTATCAGCAAATACTTATTGACCGTATAGTAGGTGCCAGACACCTGGAAATAGAGTTTTAAAAGATTGACATAACCTTTTACAATCTTCAAACTACCCTGTAAATGACATTAATTTCTCTCTAACAACACTGACTTGTAGTCATCTCTCTTGATTTCTCCCAATTTCAGTATCTTTAGGAGGTTATTTTAATTCTTCAGAGCCCAACTTCATCCCTCTGATCCATAACTGATGGAATCATTCCAGTAATCTGCAAAGGGAAGATTTGGATATGATAAAGCTGAGTGAATATTTCAATGAGATTTCCATCTTCCCAATCTGCCTGACATGCTCCTTGAACAAATTTAAGCAATCAGAGAAAATATGTATGTATGAATGTAAGTCAAAACATGTTAGTAGAAAGCAATTTCAAGCTAAAATCTACACAAGATAGTGTATTTTTAAATCAAATAGATGTAACACACTAAGGAAATTTAAAACAGTAAAAAGTGTTTATTTTTAGCTTCATAATATTGGAAACTAATATTGGTCCTGTCCATAGTTTTCCTTTGGGCAATTAGGGGAATATTTAAGTGATTTAAGTTGAGAGTGTGTGATGAACAAAAAGCACTGATTTTGGCACACGATGGAGGAGAGGGGGAAGATGGCGGAAGAGTAAGACGTAAGAGTAAGAGGAAGGGAGATCACCTTCCTCCCCACAGATACATCAGAAATACATCTACACGTGGAACAACCCCTACAGAACACACACTGAACACTTGCAGAAGACCTCACACATCCCAAAAGGCAAGAAACTCCCCACGTACCTGCGTAGGGCAAAAGAAAAAAGAATAAACAGAGACAAAAGAATAGGGATGGGACATGCACCAGTGGGAGGGAGTTGTAAAGCAGGAAATGTTTCCACACACTAGAAATGCCCTTCATGGGCGGAGACTGTGGGTGGCGGAATGGGGAAGCTACAGAGCCGTGGAGGAGAGCACAGCAACAGGGGTGCGGAAGGCAAAGTGGAGAGATTCCCGCACACAGGATCAGTGCCGACTGGCACTCACCAGCCCGAGAGGCTTGTCTGCTCACCCGCCAGGGCTGGCAGGGGCTGGGAGCTGAGACTCAGGCTTCGGAGGTCAGATCCCAGGGAGAGGACTGGAGTTGGCTGCATGGACTCAGCCTGAAGGGGATTAATATGCCACAGCTAGCCGGGACGGAATCTGGAGAAAAGACTGGACCTGACAAAGAGGCAAGAGACTTTCTTCCCTCTTTGTTTCCTGGTGCGCGAGGAGAGGGGATTAGGAGAACTCCTTAAAGGAGCTCCAGAGACAGGCACGAGCCGCGGCTAACAGCGCGGACCACAGAGCTGGGCATGAGACGCTAAGGCCACTGCTGCCGCCACCAAGAAGTCTGTGTGCAAGCACAGGTCACAATCCACAGCTCCCCTCACGGGAGCCTGTGCAGTCTGCCACTGCCAGAGTCCCGTGATCCAGGGACAACTTCCCTGGGAGAACGCACAGCGTGCCTCAGGCTGGTGCAACGTCACGCCAGTCTCTGTTCCTGCAGGCTTGCCCCGCACTTCATGCCCATCCCTCCCCCTGGCCTGAGTGAGCCAGAGCCCCCAAGTCAGCTACTCCTTTAACCCTGTCCTGTCTGAGCGAAGAACAGACGCCCTCCGGTGAACTACATGCAGAGGCGGGGCCAAATACAAAGCTGAACGCCAGGAGCTATGTGAACAAAGAAGAGAAAGGGAAATTTCTCCCAGCAGCCCCAGGAGAAGCGGATTAAATCTCCACAATCAACTGGAGGTACCCTGCATCGGTGGAATACCTGAATAGCCAACGAAACATCCCAAATTGAGGATGTGGACGTTGAGAGCAAGATATATTATTTTTTCCCCTTTTCCTCTTTTTGTGAGTGTGTATGCTTCTGTGTGAGATTTTGTCTGTATAGCTTTGCTTTCACCATTTGTCCTAGGGTTCTGTCTGTCTGATATTTTGTGTTCGTTTGTTTTTTACTTAAAAAATTTTTTTTCTTAATAATTATTTTTGATTTTAATAACTTTATTTTATTTTATCTTACTTTATTTTATTTTATTTTACCCTCTTTCTTTCTTTCATTCTAGTTTTTCTCCCTTTTATTCTGAGCCATGTGGATGAAAGGCTCTTGGTGCTGCAGCCAGGAATCAGTGCTGTGCCTCTGAGATGAGAAAGCCAACTTCAGGACACTGGTCCACAAGAGACCTCCCAGCTCCATGTAATATTAAATGGCAAAAATCTCCCAGAGATCTCCATCTCAACACCAACACTGAGCTTCACCTACATCCACAGTGAAAAACTGAAACCATTTACACTAAGATCAGGAAGAAGACAAGGTTGCCCACTCTCACCACTCTTATTCAACATAGTTTTCAAAGTTTTAGCCACAGCAATCAGAGAAGAAAAGGAAATAAAAGGAATCCAAATCGTAAAAGAAGTAATGCTGTCACTGTTTGCAGATGACATACATAGAGAATCCTAAAGATGCTACCAGAAAACTACTAGAGCTAATCAATGAATGTGGTAAAGTATCAGGATCCAAAATTAATGCACAGAAATCTCTTGCATTCCTATACACTAATGATGAAAAATCTGTAAGTGTTATTAAGAAAACACTCCCATTTACAATTGCAACAAAAAGAATAAAATATCTAGGAATAAACCTACCTAAGGAGACAAAAGGTCTGTATGCAGAATATTATAAGACACTGATGAAAGAAATTAAAGATGACACAAATAGATGGAGAGATATACCATATTACTGCATTGGTAGAATCAACATTGTGAAAATGACTCTACTATCTAAAGCAATCTACAGATTCAATGCAATCACTATCAAATAACCACTGGCATATTTCACAGAACTGGAACAAAAAATTTCACACTTTGTATGGAAACACAAAAGACCCCGAATAACCAAAGCAATCTTGAGAAGGAAAAATGGAGCTGGAGGAATCAGGCTCCCTGACTTCAGACTACATTACAAAGCTACAGTAATCAAGACAGTATGGTACTGGCACAAAAACAGAAATATAGATCAATGGAACAGGATAGAAAGCCCAGAGATAAACCCACACACATATGGTCATCTTATCTTTGATAAAGGAGGCAGGAATGTACAGTGGAGAAAGGACAGCCTCTTCAATAAGTGGTGCTGGGAAAACTGGGTGGTACATGTAAAAGTATGAAATTAGAACACTCCCTAAAACCATACACAAAAATAAACTCAAAATGGTTTAAAGACCTAAATGTAAGTCCAGAAACTATCAAACTCTTAGAGGAAAACATAGGCAGAACACTCTATGACATAAATCACAGCAAGATCCTTTTTGATCCACCTCCTAGAGAAATGGAAATAAAAACAAAAATAAACAAATGGGACCTAATTAAACTTCAAAGCTTTTTCACTGCAAAGGAAACCATAAACAAGACCAAAAGACAACCCTTAGAATGGCAGAAAATATTTGCAAATGAAGCAACTGACAAAGGATTGATCTCCAAAATTTATAAGCAGCTCATGCAACTCAATAACAAAAAAACAAACAACCGAATCTGCCCAAAAATGGGTAGAAGACTAAATGGACTTTTCTCCCAAGAAAATATACAGATTGCCAAGAAACACATGAAAGAATGCTCAACATAATTAATCGTTACAGAAATGCAAATCAAAACTACAATTAGATATCATCTCACATCAGTCAGAATGGCCATCATCAAAAAATCTAGAAACAATAAATGCTGGAGAGGGTGTGGAGAAAAGGGAACACTCTTGCACTGCTGGTGGGAATGTGAATTGGTACAGCCACTATGGAGAACAGTATGGAGGTTCCTTAAAAACTACAAATAGAACTACCATATGACCCAGCAATCCCACTACTGGGCATATACCCTGAGAAAACCATAATTCAAAAAGAGTCATGTACCAAAATGTTCATTGCAGCTCTATTTACAATAGCCAGGATATGGAAGCAACCTAAGTGTCCATCATCGGATGAATGGATAAAGAAGATGTGGCACATATATACAATGGAATATTACTCAGCCATAAAAAGAAACAAAATGAGTTATTTTTAGTTAGGTGGATGGACCTAGAGTCTGTCATACAGAGTGAAGTAAGTCAGAAAGAGAAAGACAAATACCATATGCTAACACATATATATGGAATCTAAGAAAAAATAAATGTCATGAAGAACCTAGGGGTAAGACGGGAATAAAGACACAGACCTACTAGAGAATGGACTTGAGGATATGGGGAGGGGGAATGGTAAGCTGTGACAAAGTGAGAGAGTGGCATGGACATATATACACTACCAAACGTAAAATAGATAACTAGTGGGAAGCAGCTGCATAGCACAGGGAGGTCAGCTCGGTGCTTTGTGACCACCTAGAAGGGTGGGATAGGGAGGGTGGGAGGGAGGGAGATGCAAGAGGGAAGAGATATGGGAATATTTGTATATGTATAACTGATTCACTTTGTTATAAAGCAGAAACTAACACATCATTGTAAAGCAATTATACTCCAATAAATATGTTAAAAAGAAAAAGCGCTGATTTTATTCAATTCAGTTATGACCACCCTAGGATAGTTTTAACGTATTCCTCTGCCTAACAGAAAAATATTGATACCCATGCACTAAAACTTTTCTCTTTTCTTTCATATTGTATATTTAGTCCAGAAACTTGTCTTATTTCAAAAATATATTATTCCATCTTTTTCATACTAAAGAGTAATAAGGTCCTGCAGATGAATTAAAATAAATAAAAGAAAACTTTTTTTTAATTCTATAATTGCCAGAGTTGAATGATAGTTAGATTATTGATAAATCCCCCAAAGCACAGTTATTCCTTTTCCTCCTACGAATCATAAATTATAAAATTTGGGTTAATGCTAAAATAATAACAACAAACTTTAATATAATTAGGGGCACCTCATCACTCTGTAGAACTGTGTGACCTAGTAGGGCTCATTTATTATATGAAACAACATGTCTGTATGCCCCCCCTCCCCCAATTCCTTGCCATTTGACTCTGAAACTGATATAGCAACAAATTGATGGAATTATCTATCCCTAACCCATATCAAGAGCAAGTTATGTTCTCTGGATTCCCGAGTAAATTATGTCATTGGCTATTCTGATGAAACAAGAAACATGTCCAAAAATCTAGGAAATTGGCATTTGGGGATTTTACCACTGCTGTCTCTGACAATTTCATAGAACCCTGCATTTTAGGCAGGATTACTAATGCAAAAAAACAAAACAACAACAACAAAAAAAACACTTGCATTCATCCCACCGGTGTTGAATTCAAATGATTAGTGTAGAAAGAAACTCCAGCAACAAATTCACATAGTATTCTTATAGGGCCAAGAAATCAAATAAGGTCACCATGTCTATGAGATTTCGCTCAAATCTCCCATTCTCTTTTTCTTGAATTCCAATATTCTTGTCAAGCTATTCTTTCCCAGCGTTGTAACTTGTTGTGACCATTTCTCATTCTTTCTGATTTTACAAAATTATTGATCTCTTAACCTTGAGTTACTCTGGATTTCCTCTTTCTCTATTTATACTCCCTTGAGATCTCATACAGTCTCAAAGCTTTAAATAGCATATGCACACCCATGCCCCCAAATTTATATCTCTACCTCATTCCTCTCCCTGAACTCCAGACTTTTATCCAATGTTTACTTGCATCTCCACTTGAATACCTAATAGTTATATTAAAATTAACATAGCCAAGACTCTATACATAAACTTCTCCCTCAAACCTCCAGCTTTAGCCTCATTCTTCCACATCTCACCTAGTGATAATTCAAACTGTCAACTTTTTCAGAATACAAATCTTAGGGTGATGCTGAGTCTTCTCTTTCTCAAACCCTTTATCCAATCTATTCAGAATACATATATGATCTCACTTTAAAATATATTTAAGACAAATATCATAATTGTTGCAGACAAAACCATTTATTATAGAAGCAAAAAGAATAAAATACCTAGGAATAAACCAAAAAAATGACAGATCTGTACACAAAAACAATAAAACTGATGAAAGAAATTGAAGACACAAATAAATGAAAAGATACCCCGTGTTTATAGATTGGAAAAATTAACACTGTTAAAATGTCCATTCTACCCAAATCAATCTACAGATGCAATGTAATCTCTTTCAAAATGTCAATAGCACTTTTCACAGAAATATAAAAAAATTCTAAAATTTATATGGGAGCAAATACAGACAGTCCTAGCTTACAGGAACACAGACGTGCCAGCAGAGACCACCGTGCGAACAAGTTCCTGAGTAGAAAAACCTGAACTGTAATTGACTATTTGCTGGAGGCTCAGTGTGGACAAGCCTGAGAGTTAAAATCCCAGAGGGACCCAATCAGGAGGCGAACCCCACAATATTGTGAGATTTACTGCCAGGAGCTTGACCAGGTGCCACAGAAATATCAGAGAAAAATCCCCTTGTGCTTCCAATAGGGAAAGAAGAAAAGTAACCATTTAAAAATATGCCAGAACACTGTTCTTAACAAGGTCCAACCTCAGGTGAACTAGTTAGCCATACTATAGTTGTAACTATACTAATCTGTTGACGTATTAGCAGAATCTAACTGACATGGGGCAAGGGAAATAATCAGCTGCAGCTGATTCTAGACTTTCATGTAGGAGAAGGAAAATACCCAACTCCAGCCCACTCTAGCCATTCTGTCTCACCTAAGAGGGGGAGAAAAAACGAGAAACATTGTGAAGTTCACATTCCAAAGGCATAGGGTCACTAAAAGACTGAGACCTAACCATAGGGATATAGAAGTCTTCCCCTCCCCCTACCCCTCACCACAACATTACTGAAGGCCTATTACAGCAATTCATTTGGGCCAGTACATCATGTCTGACTACCAAGAAAAAATTACCAGGCATATCAAAAGGCAAAAAACACAATTTGAACAGACAGAGGAAACATCATAACCAGACATGGAGCAAACATCATAACCAGACATGGAATTATCAGGCAGGGAATTTAAAACAACTGTTATTAATATAGTAAGGGCTCTAATGGATAAAGTAGACTGCATGCAGGAACAGAAGGGCCATATAAGCAGAGATGGAAATCTTAAGAAAGAATCAAAACGAAATGCTAGAGATTAAAAAAAAGACACTGTAACAGAAATGGAGAAAAACAAATATCGTATATTAACGCATATATGCGGAATCTAGAAAAATGGTACAAATGAACCTATTTGTAGGGTAGGAATAGCAGTGCAGATGTAGAGAACAGACATGTGGACACAGTGGGGGAAGGGGAGGGTGGGATGAACTGGGAGATTAGGATTGACAAATATACACTACTATGTGTAAAATAGATAGCTAGTAGCAACCTGCTATGTAGCGCAGGGAGATCAGCTCGGTGCTCTGTGTTGACCTGGATGGGTGGGATGGGGGCGGGGTGGGAGGGAGGTCCAATAAGGAGCAGATATATGTATACATATAGCTGATTCACTTTGATGTACAGCAGAAGCTAACACAATATTATAAAGCAATTATACTCCAATAAAAAAAAATGAAGGATACCTTTGGTCGGTTCATTAGTACACTGGATATGGCTGAGGAAAGAATCTCTGAGCTAGAAGCTGTATCAATAGAATCCTCAAAAACCAAAAAGCAAAGACAAAAAAAAAAAAAAAAAAGAGCAGAATATGCAAGGACAGTGGGACAACTAAAAAAGGTAGTTTTCTACTCAAAATCCTTTGCTAGCATCCCATTTCATTCAGAGTAAAAGCCCAAGTTCTTCCAAGAGCCTAGAAACCCTAGTGTACAATCTCGTCCCCTTATTGCTCTACTTCATCTCACTCCTTCCACTGCAACCACGCTGGTTTTTTGCTGCCCGGAAACACATCCTGTCTAAAGGACTGCAGTTGTTCTCCTCAACTGAAGCAGGGTGGCTCACTCTCAACCTCCTTAAAATCTTCTCTCAAGCTTCACTTTCTCTGAGATGCCTCATCTGACTACACAATTTAAAAATGTATCCCCCTCTCTTTTCCATCTCCAATTATCCATACTATTTTATTTCTATTCATAGCATTACCAGATAACTTACTGATTAAGTTAATAAGATAACTTACTTTGATTGATCAACATGTTTATTTTTTGTCTTTCCACTAGAATATAAGCTCCTTTGAAGGGCAGAGATTTTCATTGATTTTATTCACTACTACGTCTCCAGAACTTAGAAAAGTGCTTGACAAATAAATAAATATTTGCTGCAGGAATAAATGAATTTCTTTTTGTGTGTGAATCACTCCTCTCATCTCTGAATCAGCCTCCTGGCAATTGCCTTGATGGCATCCCCTTAACATACTACTGATTCAAAAATGGTCCTGTGTAGCAAATTTTACTAAAACTTTTGGTCAGTGGAGAAAGATTAAATTGCCACCCAGAAAAGAAGACATTCCTGCCCCAAAAGTATCTGCATCCACCCTGAATAGGGCTTCTCCCTTAGCTGCATTTCTCTATAAGCTCTAATTATCTGTCATGCAGTTTATTTCCTCCCTCCCACTCTCACCACCTTACTTTCCATCTCTCTGCTCTGCTCTCTTGTTGCTCTACCAATATTTCTGTTAACCTCTTATGAAGAATGTTCAATTACGTCTTTTACTGCTGTCTTTCTTTAGATCATGCTTTCAGTACTATTGTGCTCACAATTTCAAAACCTAGCCAAGGAATGTTCACAGCCAAAGACAGTCCTCTTCTCAAGAGGAATTTTGGTGCAAGCTGTTCAAAATACAAAACCTGTGTTTTGCTGTATAAGTTAAATGTAGTAGCACAAGGAATTCTAGGATGCTTTTAATACCAAACTTCTCTACAGCACCAAAACACGGATATGGGTATAACAGCCAAATCTCCCCAGTGAGTCAAATTGTCACAATTACTACAGAAAAATCTCTATAGAAGTTAGTGTCCCTCAAATGTAGACATTGTGGCACCGACCTTGAGAGTGATTATGGTGTGATACTAGTATATATCAGCTTTGTGAAGAAAGGTTTTTGCTTTTAAAAGAAAATACCAATTTATATAGAAAAGTCACATTTTTTAATTGAGTTCAAACAAGTCCATACTATTAAGCAATTAATCCTTTTTAATTAACCATTACTTCTTAACATTTAAGTAAGTCATCTTTAGGACTGACTGACTTTCTCCAGTTTTTAGACCTTGTTTCCTTTGACAACTTGGTATGGCATTTCCTACAATTCTACCTGAGCCAAGGCTCAATCCACAGATTGAGGTATAGAAGCTTTTCTAAAGGTGGAACAGCCACTTGAAATTACAAATTATTTATTATGAAACTTTTCACGGCATGCATTATCTTATTTGAACCATGATATGAGATTGTTCTCTTCAGGAAGCTCAGATTTTTAACATATACCAAAAAGAATAATGCTTGAGAAAAAAACATAGCTTTTAAAGTTGTATCCAGAAATGATTACAGTAACATACCAACCCAGGGACCTCTGATTCAGGTTAAGAATATTGCTTTTATGGCACTATGAACTATATTTTTTTGCTCAAGCTGAGACATTCAGCAAATAACAATATTACTGTTAAGTGCACGTTAAAAGGAAACTAGGGTATTTCTTTGTGTAAACACCAAAATTGGGAACATACTGTAATCATATTGCATTTCCTAATGGTGCCATAGAGAAATGGACAAAGAACAAAAATAAGTGTAGATAAAATCTTTAGATATACTGTAGAGCTAATTTATATAAAAGGAATTTAATATAGAGACATCTTTATAACAATCAACATTGCCTCAGGAAAATAACACCACAAACCGTTTTATCTGCCATGGAGAGAGTACTGCAGAATTTAATAAATGCATTCCAAATTCTCTGCAAGCAAGGCAAAGTAAAAGTTAGTATTATTAATAAATGATGCAATGTTTGGCTAGAGAACTGTGTTCAAATGATAAGGTTGGCTATCTCGTGAATAGGTTAGGTATTTATTATAAAATATAGCTTTTAAATATAGGCTTCTCTGTAAGATCATACTTTCAACTCATTTATGACACAGTTGACCTTGAGAGATCAGTATGCCCACTTTCTTGTATTCATAAAGGGCCTTATATACATTTTCCTAATTTTGTTTGTATTTGTGATTTTTAAAAATACTTCAGAAAAGATGATATCCTGGTCCACCGTGGCTATAAATTACCTGAATATAGAATCACCTTCAACTTCTCTCTGGAGAGATTTCCCCTGAAACACAATCCATGTTTTCCTAGGTTCTGTATCATTCATAGATATCTAATATGACATGAAAGATAGTTATTGGATCCTTTTGGCTGCCACAATAAGAATAGTCACCTACCTCCCTATTCCAAGAGATGTTGTTTACTATAATTGAATGGAGCATATATAGGTACTGGAATCAGACAAATAAGCCTGAATCTACTCCATAACTCTTGAGGTAAGTTTAAAAGTCTATTAACCTCACTGATACACCCTCCTGATGCTATCACTTCCTCCACTGTAAAATGTATAAAATGTCCACCACTCCTGGCTGCTCTGAGGATTAAATGATAATAACAAGCATATAGAAAGTATTAAGTGAATCTTCTTTCCAGTTTCCTTTTCTTGTCCTGAATAATAAACAACATGAAATTAAGTCTAATCCAGCCACACAATTGAAATAAATTTTCTTATAGTAAAATTTATGTTTGGCTTCATTTTCTACCTGAGTACTCCTCAAGTTAAAAAAACAAAGAAATAATTGACTTTTGAAAAAGAAACCAACCAAATGTTTTCAAAGTTTGTACCATCTAGAATGGAAAATGTCACAATTTATTTCCCAAGCATGTAACAAATGAGGGCATTCCTACTTCTATGATGTTCAAACTTTGTAGCCCAGTCAAGCAATGTAGGAATGTGTTCTTAAATCTGGAAAAGGGCTACATCTTCCCTGGAGCTCAGAGAATCCTAGGATGATAGTTTCAGGTACCTTCTTTCTTCAATGTTACCAAAATGAGACAGAAAAGTTTGGAGAAATGGAATGTATTGCTTCTTTATTGTCTTAAAAATCACATATCTGATCAAGCTATACCTTATTTAATCTAAATAAGGCAACTGGTCTCTGTGGATAAGTGAGTAGTGGGGGTTGAAGCTTGCTGTGTTGTGACTATTGCAAAAGGAACGTATTCCACAGAAATCCTGTTTATAGAAGGAGTACTCAGAGTCCAGTGGATGATGATCCTCAATGCTTTTGTAAAGCCTCTTGTCCTGTGACCAAATGAATGGGAAAAACCAGTGTGTGCTTCACTCATATGGAAGAATCTTTATTGTCTGTGCTAATATGATTAATATATAGTTGAGTTCAATAGCAGTTCAAATAAATATTTCTTCAGCACCAACTATAACCAGCAATATTCTAGGCACTCAGGATAGAGAGTTAATGAGCCACAGTCCTTGTCCTTGGGGAGCTGATAGTCTAGTTGAGAAAAGGCTTAAGGCAGAAATGTTGACTTGTTTCAATTATAGCTACATGATCTGAAGGCTAGTTCCACATTTTTAAAAAGCTTAGTAAATATTTTTATTATTTAAAAAATAAATTTAAGTGAAAAAAGTACCTGAAAAACACATGTCAAATAAGTCTCTATAGGAAGACTATGTTTTTTAGCACTTTATCTGAAAATATGTCACAGGAATTTCAAAAGATAATTACTATTTTTAATAGAACCACCATAATACATTATCGCATATAAAAATATTAACACATCTCTTAATATATTGCCCAATGGCTACCCAGTGTTCAAATTTCCAATTGCCACATAAATGACATTCTTTCTTTCATCATCATTTGTTGTTTAAAATCAGAATCCAAATAAGGTCTGTTCATTTTTATTGGTTGATAAAGCTCTTACGTCTCTTTAGTCTACAGATGTCCCCTCTTCCTCTCTTCTCTCTCCATCCTTTTACCTCTCTAACTTTGTCATTTATTTGTTAAAGAAACCAGGTTGTTCATCTTAAGTGTCCCATATTCTGGGTCTTGTTTGATACTTCCTTATGGCACCGAGGTGGTGTTCTACTGGAGTCTCTGTATTCCCTGTAAATTGGATCTAGAGTTGCATCAAATCCAAGTTTTAGTTGTTCATGGAATCATTTTTGGCAAGGGTATTGCATAGACAGTGCTGTGTCCCTTCATCAGTAGGTATACACATCTGATTTTTTCTCTTTTTGTGGTAGCAGCAGCCATTGCTAATAGATGTCTCAATCCATTCATCCATTAGGGCTGTGAAATGGTGATATTCTAGTACCATCATCTCTTCTTCCTTTATTAGCTAGAATACTTCTATAAAGAGAAAAATCTCATCTACCATTTGGTTTCCAGTGGAAGAGTACGTAAATAAGTCAGGAAAAGAGCTTGATACTTTAACTCTATTTGGAAATTTTAAACTAAGTGATATCACTCTTAACCAATTTCACTTCTCTTTTTAATATCATTATGATCTCATGTGTTTTAATATATTTGATGCCTTTTATCCTTTAGGTTTACTATGCTTATTAATGTGCAATTTGTCCCATTCTTGACCAGTGGAAGCTTCCCTAGTTCTCTTAAAATCTTTTTAATACAATCATAGTGTCTGTGATAGTCTCCTTGCATTCTGGTCATTACAAAATAATCCAGGGTTTTTTTGTGCGTTTTGTGTGCCAGACTTCTAATGAGCCTTAGTTCCTTTTTAGTGGGAAATGATATTTAGAGACCACAGCATGTGTACTAAGGTTGCTCCTTTCTACTGAGTTGATAATTGACCTTTTCAATGTACAGAGTGAAGAAATATGCTTTTCTCCATAAGCATAAAATACATCCAGCATACATATCCATACTGATATTTCTAAATCAGTTTCAGAATCTAATCTCTTTCATCAAATATACATTTCCCTTTTCTGCTGAGAAATTCAAATTTTCAATATTACTGGAAATCAGGGAATCTAGACCTATTTTACTTTTGTAAACAATACTTTACAATGCTTAGCCTCTTAGTGTAATTTTAGTGGAACAGAATTTGCATGGCTCCAAATTCTACTATGATTAATAAAAATAACAATGAATACACTGAGCTTTTACTATGTAATATTATTTAAACTTTATAATAACCCCATACAAAGGTATTATTCTCAGTTTATAGGTGAAAAAATTTAAAGCTCAGAGATGTTAAGTAATTTACAGAAAGTGACACTATTATTAATGGGGATCCCAATCACTGATTTGTCTGACCCTAAAACCCACAAAGTTAACCAATTATTAATGATTGCGCTATGGTGACTGTTTAATTAATAGCATTCTCCTTCGGTTGTAATTATCAACTGATCCAAGCCTATTAGCCAGAACCCTGGTGGCATTTAGAGAAAGTAAGTGATTTAGGTCTCATGGCCTATTATTTCACACATGCTACTTAATTATATATTCATGTGTGTTTAACAAGCAGGGCATACCTTGGGAAAGTCAATAAATTTTAGCTTGTGGTATCACATGAGTTGTTTGACCATAGGCTCTTCTTGATGATTTGATATGCTCTTGAGAAGAAATCTGTAATGCTCTCCTAGGCAGCAGTTTTAAGGTCAATTAGCAGATTTATAAACCTTATTTTTACATCTTTTGTTAAAAGACTAGCTGAATTTTGTACTTCCAGGCATTGTTCAAATATTGGAATGTAGCAGTTGTAATTGGCTTTAAAGTTTTAGGAGAGACATGATAATATTCATTTTCAATTGATTTTGAAATGATAAATGTTCAGAGTATAGAGTACTGTACTTGAATTATAACGGTGAGCAATTAAATTGGGTAAATATTATTTGTTCCCCCTGCTACACACTGCAAAGATGGGCACACAAAATAGAGGCTCTGAGTCTTCCCCTTTCACTAGCTTCAGGAAAAATGGTGCAATACCTTCAAACTAAGCAAAAGGGGTTGGTTGTGATCACATCACCAAAAGTGAAATTTTTAGCTCCTAAGGCAATAAGAGGTCTGGCCATATGTCTTCCTAAAGCCTCCATTGATGAGACTACATGAGGACTTCCCTGCCACTAAGGGAACAAGTTCCCAGGAGTAGAGTGCTTATAGCACCTGCTTCCAGCATTCCTTCTGAACAAATACCTGCACCAGTTTAGGAGATTTAGGGTGGAAATCATAAAGGTGATGTGAGTGAAACTATTAGATACATTCCTATGCCTTGAGTAATACTATTTTATGTGAGTTAAAGAAAACATAATAATGGGCAATGACTATAGAAATAGAACTTCCTGCTATAGTTTTCAGCAAGTGTGCACTAAAAATAACAGATTTATGTTTTTATTATGAGGACAAATCAACGAAGTCTACTGCTATGTCCATGTGTTACTCCGTAGTAGAATTCCACTAAGGAGGTAAAATGCACTGCTGGATCAATTTTGTCCTGTTGTATTTTAAAAACAACAAATATGTATTTGCATGCATTGGGGATTAGGAGGGAAGGATCAGTTTAAAAAGGAGCATTCAAATGCTAATATTATCCAAACTTTGTTGTTTAGATATTCTGCCATACTGACTCCTTATACCAGCTTATTAAGACAGTTACTAGAATTCCCCACTTTATAGATAATAACATCAATCTTAATAAAAGCTAAAAATGTGTCACACTTTCAGCATGCAATATCTCACTTAAGCCTCACAAAAATTCCTATAAGGATAACATTATTATAATCCCCAATTTACAGATGAAAAATTGAGATCCCAAAAGATTAGATTAATTGGTCAAAGTGACCAAAGTGACAGCTAGTAAGGATTAGAGCTGGAAATTTAATAAGCCACCTTGACTCTTTTTTTTTAATGAATCAAGTGTTTATTAGCTGTTGTAGTATTCCTTTTTTTATTTTTTTTTACATCTTTATTAGAGTATAATTGCTTTACAATGATGTGTTAGTTTCTGCTTTATAACAAAGTGAATCAGTTATATATATAAATATGTTCCCATGCCTCTCCCCTCTTGGGTCTCCGTCCCTCCCCCCTCCCTATCCCACCCCTCCAGGCAGTCACAAAGCAACGAGCTGATCTCCCTGTGCTATGCGGCTGCTTCCCACTAGCTATCTACCTTACGTTGTTTGGTAGTGTATATATGTCCAGGCCTCTCTCTTGCTTTGTCACAGCTTACCCTTCTCCCTCCCCATACCCTCAAGTCCATTCTCTAGTAGGTCTGTTTTTTTATTCCTGTCTTACCCCTAGGTTCTTCATGACATTTTTTTTTAAATTACATATATATATATATATATGTTAGCATATGGTATTTGTCTTTCTCTTTCTGACTTACTTCACTCTGTATGACAGACTCTAGGTCCATCCACCTAACTAAAAATAACTCAATTTTGTTTCTTTTTATGGCTGGGTAATATTCCATTGTATATATGTGCCACATCTTCTTTATCCATTCATCCGATGATGGACACTTAGGTTGCTTCCATATCCTGGCTATTGTAAATAGAGCTGCAATGAACATTTTGGTACATGACTCTTTTTGAATTATGGTTTTCTCAGGGTATATGCCCAGTAGTGGGATTGCTGGGTCATATGGTAGTTCTATTTGTAGTTTTTAAGGAACCTCCATACTGTTCTCCATAGTGGCTGTACCAATTCACATTCCCACCAGCAGTGCAAGAGTGTTCCCTTTTCTCCACACCCTCTCCAGCATTTATTGTTTCTAGATTTTTTGATGATGGCCATTCTGACTGATGTGAGATGATATCTCATTGTAGTTTTGATTTGCATTTCTCTAATGATTAATGATGTTGAGCATTCTTTCATGTGTTTGTTGGCAGTCTGTATATCTTCTTTTGAGAAATGTCTATTTAGCTCTTCTACCCATTTTTGGATCGGGTTGTTTGTTTTTTTTGTTATTGAGCTGCATGAGTTGCTTGTAAATTTTGGAGATTAATCCTTTGTCAGTTGCGTCCTTTGCAAATATTTTCTGCCATTCTGAGGGTTGTCTTTTGGTCTTGTTCATGGTTTCCTTTGCTGTGAAAAAGCTTTGAAGTTTCATTAGGTCTCATTTGTTTATTTTTGTTTTTATTTCCATTTCTCTAGGAGGTGGGTCAAAAAGGATCTTGTTGTGATTTATGTCATAGAATGTTCTGCCTATGTCTTCCTCTAAGAGTTTGATCATTTCTGGCCTTACATTTAGGTCTTTAATACATTTTGAGCTTATTTTTGTGTATGGTGTTAGGGAGTGATCTAATCTCATACTTTTACATGTACCTGTCCAGTTTTCCCAGCACCACTTATTGAAAAGGCTGTCCTTTCTCCACTGTACATTCCTGCCTCCTTTATCGAAGACAAGGTGACCATATGTGCGTGGGTTTATCTCTGGGCTTTCTCTCCTGTTCCATTGATCTATCTTTCTGTTTTTGTGCCAGTACCATACTGTCTTGATTACTGTAGCTTTGTAGTATAGTCTGAAGTTAGGAAGCCTGATTCCTCCAGGTCCGTTTTTCATTGTCAAGATTGCTTTAAGCCATCTTGACTCTTAAAAGCCCATGTATTACTTGACCTTCAAGCAAATGTGAATACAAGGGCTCAGAGAAGGTAAGTCAATTCTAGATAATTTTGAATATAAAATCAAAAGCTCTCTTTTCACTGTAGCATGTAATTCCATAGATAGCACAAAATAAACCTATGATAACTTTATTTACATTACCGATTACATATTTTACATTTACAGCACACTCTATAATAAATATTAATTAATATAGCACCAAGCAATGATATAAAAACTAAAGAAAGGCAAAATAAAAATTCAAATATAATGGAATTAAGCAGGTGATGCTTTCAGCAGAAAGGGAATTTTTACCTGGAAAGAAGGAAGTGAAAATGAGAAAAGGGCATTCTAGGTAATTTATTTTCATGTTACACTGGAGAGCATTAGAGAAGCTTCCTAAAATGGAGATGGAAGCTATTTCATGTATTACAGTAATGTTTCTTCATAGACTCTTCAATGGATCTTGAAGAAATTGAAAATTGTCTTAGAGAAGATCTTATTTATCAGAATTAATAAACCCCCCCATAGGTAGCTTTACCTTATTTAACTTAAAACGTCCCTAAGTGACAGGAGAATTCTTTAAGATCTTCTAACACATGTAAGCAATATATTCTTCTAAGAAGAGGTGAGGTTGTGCCATTCTTATTGCCTTTAAGGAAAATAAAAGTAAAAAAAAAAAAATCTGTACAAAGTTAAATTGAAGTTAATTTACTCCAATGAAGACTTCAAATTTCACCTGGAAATAGAAACGTTAAATTTTATAAAGTGCTTTCTACATTGATTATATTTCATTTATGAATTGGGGCACAGGAGTCTGCAGGCAGAGCATGCTCAGATAAAGAACACTATTTGGACATTTATTTGATTACATTCCTCATTCTGTACATTCTCACATTCTGACTAATCTTAATGTCAACCACACTTTCTCCACTTATAATCCATTTCTTTCTAAAAACACTTTTCTTCTGTCTATGAACTTGTATCTCCTTAGATCTACTCAAATTGATCTCAGAGAGACAGCAGTGAGTGGTCCTGAAGAGAGATCTTAGTTCCCTGCCCAGGAATTGAACTGGGGTAACCTTATTCATTTCATTCCTGGATGAAAACCAGGAATACTAGCTGCTAGACCACCAGGGGCTAGAGGCTAGAAGCAAAATGGCCCTGGCTGTTTCCCCCACTTGAAAGCAAGAATGTTTCAAGGAGGTAAAAACTGTAAAAACAGGTACAAAGTTTATTATTAGAGACACAGCACAAAGTATGGGAGAGCACACAGAGAAAAAGTTTATTTTTTTAAGTCAGAAGCTAGGCAGAAATACACACTGGGAGAGTAGTGTGGGCATCCTGAATGAGGAGCACAGTAAGGATGTGATTTAAAGCACTTATATAGGACAGCCCTTCCGGGTCTTGGTTTACCTTTGGCCAATTATCTTGTTTCTTTTTCCACACATGACTGGTCCCAGGACCCTCTCCAACACACGTGTGCAACTTTTTGCTAAGATGTATCACACTTCAGAGGCCTGTGGGTGCATATCCACACTTACTATGGGGTGGTGCCCCCCTCCTTTTTTGACCCTCAAGGAGCCTTCCTGTGTATGCAGACAGAGAAGTTTCCCTTGATCTCAGGAGTGGTCATCTTACCTCTTTACCTCAGCAGAGTTCAGCTTCTGCCACTAGCTTTGTCCTTGGAGTGTCCAGGTGAGAACAAAGCTTAAATTTTGCTCCACTTGACAAACACCAGCTGTCCAGCACAGGGGCCCATCTATCTCCTACCTCAAAATTTCCAGTTTATCGTGGTTTAACCTTCCAGTCCTTCCATCCTGAACTGTAGTTCCCTATAGAGCTTCTCTAGAGGCAGTAGACTTCTGTTCTTGCTATTTCCCCAGCTTGGTTCTTCATATTTTCTTGTCTTTACTGAACCAATTGTATTGAGAGATTACCAAAGAAATGGAAGCCATGTTCTGTGTCTGTATTGGGTGATGATATAGAAAATGCTGAGTTGGGCTTGGCTGCAGAGAATTTTATGCTAATAAGCAGAAAGTAACAGAGAAAAGAAGTTTTTGGCAGAAGTTGAGGTAATATCTTGATCCAAAAGGATCATCCCAAAGGCCTAGGAAGAGAGTGATAATCATAATACAAAGCCAAGTGATGAAAATCAGAACACCAGATTAAAGCAAGAATATTCTGTTCATCCATTCATTCCACTTACCATGTGCCAGACACTGTTCAGGGAATCTTGCAGATCATTTTTAGAATTCTGCCTACCACACCTCAGTACCTTAATAATATCCAGCAGATTGAAGGCACTCTGAACTAGATCCTGTGCCGCCTTAACTAAAACTCTCATAATGTCTTCCCATTGACACATGGTATAGTTTATGGACAAATGATTCAAAATAAAGAATGGAAAGTAGAACGTGAAGAAAATTCTTACCAAAAGAAAATGACTTTTTAATGACTGCTCAGAGCTGTAGCTCTTTAGAGAGGCTGGTCACAGTTGTGGTTTAAGTGCAGAAGATGCTGTATGTGGCTTCTTGCAAGCTGAACAACACTGAAAATCTTAATGTAGAAGCATTTTGTAAATAAATGCTATACAAATGAAAGATATTAACATGCAGAACCAGACAATTTTCTTGTGCCTTCTGATTTTTCTTATTGTTCCCTATTGATAGCATTTATTGTTCACTCCATGATGAATATATGTCACAACGTGGCTGCTTAGAAAGCCATTAGAATGCTGACAGTCTTGGGCAAGCTTTCATTCTAGTTTGTATGTCATTCTCTGAATCTCTGATACAAATAGAATTTTAAAATTCAGGACCACATTTGTTTTCATTCATTTATTTTATTTTTTCAAATGTTAACAGGATATTCCTTCTAACAGCCTTGCCAAATTATTCTCTCAAGCTCCAGATTGCATTCTCAATATTGAACTCATGGACTTATGTTTTTCTACTCCTCTTCCTGTTTAAGAGATTTAGCCTTGTCAACCTTTCCATCAAGTGGCAACTCAAGGGTCGGAAGGTAGAGAATGAGCCTTCTCAGCAAGGCTTAATAATAAGGATAGGAAAACTAAGACTCTTTCAACCTTGGCAAAAGTAATTATCTCATAAATTTAATTGGTATATGCAATCAGTATAAATTATTCTAAACAAAATATCCCCTCCACCTTTACAATAGGGATTTTGGCAGGAAATACTTATAACAGTTTATATTATTTGGTTGACATAAGTCCAGTCTTACACTAGACATCCAGGAGTTTTAAAATTTTGATATTTTATCATTGTGTGAGAACTGACTCTGGGTTGGACAGATGTTCTGTAATACTTCCAGGAGACAAAAAATCTTATTTGAATCTTCAACTACAGTTTTTAGCATATTGACCTGCTTCTCTCCACATTTTTTACAATCTATAATTTGTTTATCAGTTTTATTTTATGTATATCTTGAGCTTTACCAAATTCACTTAGAGATAAGCATGAAAATTTTTATAAATAAATAATATAGTAATTCTTAGACTTTGTATAAATTTCTCACGTATGAACTGAAAAGCAGATGTAAGGGGAAAACTTCTCAAAACGTAATCCATAATAAATTCTAACAAACAAAAATATTTCTTAGGAATTTTTATTAGAAAATCTTGCATACATTTACCATGTTTGAGTCTACCTTTACAGGGTTCATTTTTATACATGTTAATTTTAGTGTACACTTTATTCTTAATGAATGAATCTTGTCTCATAACTGAAGAAAGAAGGAATTATCATGAAGGTTAGTGTCTAAGAAAATGTTTCATAACCAAAGAAAATATTTCAGTACATTAGATGTTTCTAGGAAATGAATAGTCAAAAGAATAAAAACCATAAAATTGTTTATTTAAAAGAAAACATTTTTTAATTGTTCTTTGAGTGTTAGTCAATCACAATCTGGTGTTATCTACAGTCACTGGACTTTGTTTGTTTGGAGGTGAGGGTTACATTCACTGTTAACTGATTTGTTCATATGTATTTTATTTTTTTATCAACACAAATTTCCCATAAATAGTTTAAAATGCTTGTTTATGTGAATATTTTCCAAAGTTCAAGGAAAATTCTTAACTTGAAAAAATTTTATTTAGATAATTCATTCTTAATTATTCTTGCCAACTTAGTCAATGTATCCCCTGATCAATGAATCAGTGTTAATCCCTTAACATTATTTTCTATTTCTATGTTCTTAGTGCCTCTTCTCTGATTTCACAACTACTTATCAAAACAAACAGCTTATCCTGTTTCACTGCTCTCAACATCTTTCATAATTGCCTTGTGATGTTTAAAGTTGCAGATAATTCACATATGAAATATACTGTCTTTAATCTATCCCATTTCCTCAAATTCTCTGCTTTCAATGAAACCTGAAATCTAATTTAAAGCAAAGTTCAAAATAAGATCTGTATAACATCCATGGCAGTATTTTCACTTTGAAGATTTATGGCATGCTACAGCCTAGCTTTTTTAACAGGAATGAAAAAAGTAAACATCAAAAAGAGGGGATTCTAGCTCAAAGTAATTTGAGAACTCATAAGAAATCACTTGTTGGCTTTAAATTAATCCATTCATTCCAGTCTTGACTAATTGCTTTTCAGAATAGTGAATTTCAAGGTACAATTTCATGGCCACTATCATTATTCTTGGAAAACAATGGAAATGCGAATGATATTATGACCAAAGACAGATACACAATTCCATTTCCAAAATGGCAGATTCTGGAAAGTTATGTGCTATTTTTAATAAATTTGAGAACTTATTGTTAAAGTAATGGGCAATGACCATGTAGGATAAAAAATGAGGGTAATTGAGAATCAACATGAGTTCCCTGGGAGGAAATTAATCCAAAGTAACATAATGTTGCTCTACCGGCAGCATCCTATGGCAGGACGTCTCCCTGGAAGTTCTCCGCTCCCAGGCATGGGTCCCTGGGCTTCCTGCCTCAGAAGCACTCAGCAGCTGGCACTGTGGGAAGGTGAAGAGCTTCCCCAATGATCATTCTTCCAAGCCTGTACACCTCACAGCCTTCCTCGGCTACAAGACCGGCATGACCCACATGGTGAGGGAGGTCAATAGGCCAGGGTGCAAGGTGAACAAGAAGGAAGTTGTGGAGGCTGTGACCATTGTGGAACTGCTGCCTGTGGTACTGTGGGCATTGTGGGCTATGTGGAAACACCTCGAGGCCTCCAGACCTTTAAGACCATCTTTGCTGAGCATTTCAGCAATGAATGCAAAAGGCACTTCTATAAAACTGGCATAAATGTAAGACAAAAGCCTTTACCAAATGATGCAAGAAGTGGCAGAACGTAACGGCAAGAAGCAGCTGGAGAAGGACTTCAGCAGCATGAAGAAGTACTACCAGGTCATCTGTGTCATTGCCCACACCAAGAGGCGCCTGCTTCCTATACACCAGAAGAAGGTCCACCTCATGGAGATCCAGGTGAACAGAGACACTGTGGCAAAAATACTGGACTGGGCTGGTGAGAGGCTATAGTGTCATGTCCCTATGATTCAAGTGTTTGGGCAGGATAAGATGATTGCTTTCATTGGGGTGACCAAGGGCAAAGGCTACATAGGGGTCACCCGCCATTGGCACACCACGAAGTTGCCCCATAAGACCCAACAAAGGCTGCATGAAGTTGCCTGTATCCCAATACATGTTACTTTATGCAGCCCTTGGTGGGCTGCCCGGGTGGCCTTCTCTGTGGCTCAGGCTAGGCAGGAAGGCTACCATCACCACATTGAGATCAACAAGAAGATCTACAAGATCGGCCAGGGCTACCTCATCAAGGACAGAAAACTGATCAAGAAAAATGTCTCTACTGATTAGGATCTGTCTGACAAGAGCATCAAACCTCTGTGTGGCTTTGTCCACTACGTTGAAGTGACCAATGGCTTTGTCATGCTCAAAGGCTGCGTGGTAGGAACCAAGAAGCAAGTGCTCACCCTGCATGAGTCCTTTCTGGTGCAGACCAAATGGCAGGCCCTGAAGAAGATTGACTTTAGGTTTATTGACACCACCTCCAAATTTGGCCATGGTTGCTTCCAGACTGTGGAGGAGAAGAAAGTATTCATGGGACCCCTTAAGAAGGACAGAATTGCAAAAGAAGAAGGGGCCTAATGTCAGAACAGATTGCACAGCTGATAGAATCTCAATAAAATTATTTTCCAGTCGGGGGGGAAGTTACATAACGTTTTTTCTCTGATAAATTTTTAATGTTACTGATCAGCAAATCACTGCCAAGATGATGTATTAATTTCAACAAAGAAAAGTATCACATAATACCCTTAGAAATAAAGTAATAAATATTAACTTTAATAGCACTCATTTTAATTAATTAATTAATTGATTGATTTTGGCTGCGTTGAGTCCCAGTTGCAGCATGTGGGATCTTTCACTCTTTTTAAATTTATTTATTTATTTATTTTTGCTGCATTGGTTCCCAGTTGCAGCACGTGGGATCTTTTATTGTGGTGGGCAGGCTCTTTGTTGTAGCAATGTGGGCTTCTCTCTAGTTGTGGCACTCGGGCTCCAGAGTGTGTGGGCTCAGTAGTTGCAGTGCATGGGCTTAGTACCCCCACAACATGTGGGATCTTAGTTCCCTGACCAGGGATTGAACCCATGTCCTCTGCATTGGAAGGTGGATTCTTAACCACTGGACCACAAGGGAAGTCCCCCAGTAATAGTACTCTTAAGAGGATTACTTAAGTATTGATTAATGGCTATAGATCATGCTGAATAAAGCTTCAATTATAGCACTGTAGTTTTCTGACTCTATTTGGTACCACTTAATAATTAACTGGATGAGAAAAATGATTTTCAAATCAGATAGTAATTTTTAATATCAGTTAGATATCTAAAGCTGAAAAGATTTGTTAGAGTGATGTTCTTGAACAGCTAAAGTCCCTCCAACCAAAATCAACAAGATAATGAATAAAGATACATAAAAATAATCTAAGAAATTTTACACAGTCCATTATGCAAAATCTGGTTTCATAGCAGGTCCTATGAAAAAAATATCCAGAGGATTGATTTATTCACAATTTTTATTTTCATTCACTCATTTAATAAATATTTATCACCATGTCCTATTCTGGGTACTGGAAATATAATAGTGAATCAGAAAAATAAAGACTCTTTTCTTCTAGAGCTTACATTTTAATAGGTTGTAGCATAATATTAACAAATAAATAAATAAACAAGATAAGATTCAAAATATTTTGACTAGAAGTAGTGTTGAGGACTAATTTAGGCTAGGTCAGGAATTCCCACTGAGGATACGATATTTGAGCTCAGAATACTAAAATGAAGGATCCAGATATAGGAAAATCAGGAGTTAAAGTTTTAAGGCAGAGAAAACATCATATGTGAACACCTTAGGTGGGGGAGGATGAGCTTGGCCAAGTAAAGAAAGTGGCAAGTGGTAGAATAAAAAGATAACAATGATTGTGCAGAGTAAGATCATTTAAGAATTTTACAGGTCATAAAAAAGAAATCTGATTTTATCCCAAGTGAAATGGGAAATTCCTAGAGCATCTTGAGTAGGAAAGTAATATGATTATATTGTAACCATTTGACAGATCATCCAAGTTCCTCTGCAGAGAAAAGGACAGTGAGAGGCCAAGAGTTGACACAAAGAAATTTATTGAGTAATCCTGGTGAAATAATTGTGACTTAGACCAGAATTGTGTCAATGGAAATGAAAATAATTGAATGGATTTAGAATGTAATCTGAGGGTGAACCAAACAGAGTGAGTGAGAAATTAAACATGAGGATGCAGAGAAGACTCAAGAGTGACCCTTGGTTATAGGGATTAAAGAACGAGGTAAATTGTGGTAGAATTTACTTAAATCGGGGAAATATAGGGTAGGAATATGTTAAATTTAAGAAATCATTTGGGTATTCAAATGTAGTTTTAAAATAGATCATTCAATATTAATGTACTCAGTACAAATTAAGCTCATTGGAGAGGTCAGATCTAATGATACAGATTCTGTAGATGTCAGCAAATAGATGGGACAACGCCATTGAAGAATACATAATGAGAAACTGTAGAAGTAGAAAAATGGAAGAAATAGGGTTAAGCCCTGTGACATTTTAATATTTTGAGGTCAAACAGAGAAGTAAGGACCAGTAAAGCAGTTTGAGAAGGAGGAATAAGAGGAAAAAATCAGGAGAATATAGTGCTACAGGGGCCAAGACAAGAGGTGGTTTCAAGAATGAAGAAGTGATCAGCTAAGTAAGGTATTGCCAAGAGGTTAAGTAAGATAAGGAAAGATAAGTGGCCATAGGACTTCTTCTGGTCATAGAGGATAAGATAATACAGACCAACCCATCCACTAATAATAACTAAAAGTGGTAAAATATTAAAATAATATGTAATACTTAGTGATAAATCTGACAAAAGATATGCAAGACCTGTACACTGAAGACTACAAAATACCACAGAAAGAAACTGAAAGACATGTAAATAAATGGAGAGTGGAGAGAGACAATTCGTTCATCTTTTGAGAAATTCAGTGCTTTTAAGAAGTCATTTTCCTCAAATTGATCTATAGTTCCAATGCCATTCCAATCAAAGCAGGTATATTTTTGTGTAAAAAAAAAATGGAGAGCTAATCCCAAAATGCGTCTAGAAATGCAAAGGACCTACAGTAGGCAAAACAAATTTGACAAAGAAAAAAATTGGAAGACTTATATTACCTGATTTCAAGAGTTATTTTAAAGCTTAAGTAGATAAGGCTGTACAGTATTGACATCAAGAGAGACGAATGCAGGAAACAGCATGGATAGTCCAGAAATAGTTCCACACAAATGAGGTAAATTGTTTTCTGACAAAGTTGCAAAGGCCATTCAGTAGAGAAAGAATAGTCTTTTCTATAAGTATTGTTATAATTATTTAGAAATCCATATTAAAAATAAAAAGTGAATTTCAATCCATTCTTTGCATTATATACAAAAATTATTTTATGGTATATAGTAAACCTAATTTCAAGAACAAAAAATTATGTTCCAAAAGCAAACAGGAGAAAACTTTAGTCAATGATATATATGACACCAAAAGCAAGATCTAATTGAAATTAATAAATAACACTTCATCAAAATTGAGAACCTCTGCTCTTCAAAAGACACTTAAGAGAATTAAAAGACAAGCTATAGGCTTGGAAAAAATATTTTAAAATTACATATTTGATCAAAGCTTTATATTCAGAATATTTTTAGTGTAAAGAAGACTCTCAAAACTCAACAATAAATGTACACAACTCAATAGCAAATGTACACAAGACATAAAGAGAAATTTCACTAAGAAAGATGTACAATTAGCACATAAGTAAGTGGAGAGTTACTCAATATCGTTAATCATCAGGAAATGCAAATTCAAACTGCTATGAGGTATCACAAAATAACTACTAAACTGGCTAAAATTTGAAAGATTGACCATATCAACGGTTGGCAAAGATGTGAAGACAACTGAAACTCCATACACTGCTGATAGGTATGTAATGTGATACAACCTGTTTGAAAAAGTTTGACACTTTCTTAAGAAATTATACATACACCTACCATCAGACTCAGCCATTCTACTCTTAGGTATTTACTCATGAGAAATGAAAACAAATGTCCATATAAAAACATGTACAGGGATGTTTATGGAATCTATATTTATAATGTCCAAATTTATAAACAATACAATATCTATAAAAAGGTTAATAGATAAATTGTGATGTATTCATATAACAAAATACCATTCAGCAATAAGAATATGTGAAGAATGGTTGCATACAACAATATAGATAAATCTTAAAACTATTATGCTTAGTGAAAGAAGCCAGATAAAAAAGAACACATTGTATATGACCCCATTTTTACAAAATTATTTAAAATAAATGCCAATCCATAGTTACAGAAAGCAGAACAGGGATTGCTGGAGCCCAGAAGTGTTCAAGGAAGGAGAGCAAGGAGAGAATATGAAGTTGTCCAAGGAAAGTGTTGGTGGTGATTTTATGTTTATCTTGATTGTGGCAATGATTTTAAAGGTACATGTATATGTCAAACTTGTCTGGCTGTGTAATGTATTCTAAGCTTCTATATCAATTAACCTCAAAAAATATTTTAAAAGTAAAAACATTCCCCCTGACTATGAAAATGAGAACCAAGGGAGATTTTTATTGTACTCCCTTTTAAATTTTTTTGGATTTGTACCATGCAAATGTTCTTCCCATTCAAAGTGCAATTAATTAAAAATTTCTGTCCAACCTGTTCCACATAAGATACTAATCTTGGTATCATTCACTACTAACAGCTTTCTCTTCTTTTCAGTCATCTTTGTTTAATCAACACAGAATTCTGTCGATTCTGTCTTAGAACCGTCTTTTGAATCTGTTATATTTCTCCCCTATTTTCACAACTCTTGTCTAACTTTGTCAACTTTCGTAAATGTCATCTTCTTGCTGAAGTCTTTTCTGATTCTCCCAGGCAGGTGATTGCCTTGGTCTTTGGACTTGGTCTTTTGACAGATTTCTGTAACAGATTTTGGAATATTTATTACAAATAAATAATATGCATTTGTTCCTTTTTGTTCCTATGTCCATCTCCCCAAGACAATGTCTTATTCCTATTCAACAAATATTTGTTTCAGTGAATGTGAAGAATGGTTAAATGAAAATATTTCTCCTGGAAGGATTATCTAGGGGAGATATAACTGCTTTCATCTATTTTAAAAGCTATCATTTTTAGATAGGTATATACTTATTTTGTGTTTTTTAAAGATGTAAACCAGAGGAAATAAATGGATAATAATTTTGATTAACCAAAGAAATAATATATTTAAAATCTATTTCAATTAGATAATAAACACATAAAACCAGTAAATTTAAAAGATTAAGCATTACAGGTAAAACAAGAGTTCCTTTTATGTAACATATTCAATTTCTGCTCTTACCTTACCCCTTGCCAAAAATAACCATTATCATGGGTTTGATGTGTATCCCTCCAGACTGTTAAATTAATTTCTTCATCACTAGACTTTCCCCCAAATAAAATAAACTGCCCCATGAGGTGATGGAGGTGATTTCCTCCATCATAGTCAGCTGGATGTCCAAATGTTATAAAGACTCTCAATGCAAAACCTGTATCAGTAAGAAATTTGAATTTGGTCTCAAATATGTCTTCCAGGAATATTATTATGTAATTATATATTTCTACACCTGCAAATATGTATATTTTGTCCACTTTACCATTCTCAAATTGGAGCAACTATTTAGATCTAAACTCTTAGGACTTTAGATCTTAAAACAAAAGTATATGTATTCAAGTCACACCTTCTTGTATTCTTTCATTGTTTTTCAAGACTCCCAGTTCTCATACTTTTAACAGTTTCATTCTTTTAAGATCTGCAAGTGACTCGACGTAGAAAAAAACTTCCATAGCATTACTAATAACCCTTTTCAGAATGTGTTGACACCCAACTTTTTGGAATGAAACTGAGCTGTTCTAAATGATCTGGTTATAAATATGTGATTTTGTGATTTATAATAAAAAATATATATTTGGTCTTCATCACTATTTTTGGCACAGAGCTCCTAAAACCCCTAGAATTTCCTAAGTGATGAGATCCATAAATGTGTCTTTGGTTATGTCAATGAGGTAAGTTTTGGACTCCACCTAAGGATGGGAGCTCTTTGCAGGTGGAGCCAACAAAGTGACTGATGGGTTGAAACTTTCGGTTTCACTCCCTCAGCCTTTGGAGAGGGGAGAGGGACTAGGGGTTGAATCAATCACCAATGACCAATGATTAAATCAACCATGCCTATGTAAGGAAGCCTCCAGAAAAACAAAATAATGGGGTTCAGAGAGCTTCTGGGTGGGTGAACAACACGTGGAGGTTCAGGGGGAGTGGCACACCTGGAGAGGGCATGGAAACTCTGTGTTCTTTCCTCATATCTTTCCCTATATCTCTTTCAACTGGCTGTTCCTGAGTTATACCCTTTATAATAAATCCATAATCTAGTAAGTAAACTCTTTCTGTGAGTTATATGAGCTGCTCTAGCAAATTAATCAAACCCAATGAACCTCTAATTCATAGCCAGTTGGTCAAAAGCCCAAGTAAGGTGGTACCTGAAGTGTGGTGGGGAGTGGTGGATATGATGCTATCTCCAGGTAAATAGTTTCAGAATTGAGTTGAATTGTAGAATACCTAGCTGGTGTCTGGGGGATTGTTTGCTGTTTGTGTGGGGAAAGACCCAATCACTCCCATCTTGGACTTGATCCAGGAACCTGATAGAAAATAAACAACCATACCCATTTTCATATGTGACATTTTCCAATTATAGACCTGTCAATGAAAAAAATTAATCAATAGTCAATCAAAGAAAGAAATGGAAAATTTTATTCCAGCCAACCTAAGGATTATAACCTGGGAGATAGTCTTTCAGAAAGCTCTGAGGACTGTTCTGCCTGTTAGAGGTCAAAGCACAGTCATATAAGTTTTTGAGACAAAGGGTTTGTGGACTAGGAATGTTGCCTGACATTCCAGCAAACAAAGAATGTTGCCTGGCACCCCGTTTCTATAAGGATAAAGCCATCAGCCACAGCAGTTGCCCACTGATGGCACACACTGAGGGGAATTCAAGATGGAGAAAAACAGGAAGCATTCTGTGATTTGAACACTGGTTCTTAATATTTAAGATGCATATCTAAAGAATAACTTCAAGGAACCCAGATCCTTGTATCTTCCCAGGTATAGAAAAATAATTAAATAGAGTTGTCTGTTTTTTGTGTGATTAACAATAATCTTTTAATGTTCTACTACATGTTTTTTGCAGCAAAAGTACTCCTATATATCTTGGCTTCTCCCTTACCTCTTTGGAGCAGTTCTTGAGAGCGAACTGAGAGGCTGTCTCCTGGGATATAGTCCTCAGTAAGATCCCCAAGTAAAACCTAACTCACAATCTTTAGGTTGTGTGTTTTTCTTCAGTAGACAGTTTGTACATCAAAGTAACATACTGACGGTTTATAATCCAACAAGGTAAGTAGTGGGTCATCATAATCCCTTACAAGTTTGAGAAACAAATGTTATCTCCTAAGGAGGAGTTACCTTGCTGGTGCCAAGAGGAAATTGCTTTTTCTTTCCCTTTCCTTTCTTTCTTTTTTTCTTTGTTTTTTGTTTGTTTGTTTGTTTTTGCAAGTAGGCATTCCTGTATCTTCCATGGGGATCTAGATAATGTATAATACAGATATACAGTGCACACTAACTGGGAGGGGGTAATGGCTCAAATGGACAGAGAATTTAAGAATTTTCTTGTCCTGCTTTAAAAATAATTTTATTTAATCAAATCAAAATACCTATAAAACTGTCCAATTCATTGTGCATGCATAGATGTTTTAAAATGTCAGAAGTACTAAACAGCTGCAATGTGTCTGTACTATCAAAATTATAATAATTCCTATATTATAAAGTAGTATAAACATAAAATTACAAATAGTGATTTATATCACAAATAATATAACAAATAATAACTTCCAGATTAGGGGAATTTTACCAACTTTTTGCTTTTTAAGAAATAAAAAGACGTCCAGATGTGTTGCTAAAATTCTTTTCTGGGCCCAGAAGGAATATGATAGATTTTTCAGAGATGTGTTCCAGATTTCTTAGTTACATGTACCCTGAGAATACCTGATGGACTTAGAGTGCAGGAGGCAAATTATCAGCAATGTGCCTTTAAATGAGCAAAGTGTATGATTAAAGTCCACCTGGGGGAGTTGAGGAAGATGGATGGAAGCGTAAGATGCAGAGATCACCATCCTCCCCACAGATACATCAGAAACACATCTACACAAGGAACTTCTCCTATAGAATACCCACTGAATGCAGGCAGAAGACCTCAGACCTCCCAAAAGGCAAGAAACTCCCCACGTACCTGGGTAGGGCAAAAGTAACAAAGAAAAAACACAGACAAAGAATAGGGATGGGACCTGCACCAGTGGGAGGGAGCTGTGAAGGAGGAAAGTTGTCCACACACTAGAAGCCCCACTGTGGACGGAGACTCGGGTGGCAGAGAGGGAAGCTTTGGAGCCACGGAGGAGAGTGCAGCAACAGGGGTGCAGAGGGCAAAGCGGAGAGATTCCTGCAGAGAGGATCAGTGCCGACCAGCACTCACCAGCCCGAGAGGTTTGTCTGCTCACCCGCTGGGGTGGGCGGGGGCTGGGAGCTGAGGCTCGGGCTTTGGTTGGATCCCAGGGAGAGGACTAGTGTTGGCTGCATGAACACAGCCTGAAGGGGATAGTGCATGATGGTTAGCCAGGAGGGAACCGGGAAAAAGTCTGGACCTGTCAAAGAGGCAAGAGACTTTTTCTTCCCACTTTGTTTAGTGGTACGGGAGGAGAGGGGATTAAGAGCACTGCTTAAAGGAGCTCCAGAGACGGGTGCGAGCCATGGCTATCAGTGCGGACCCCAGAGATAGGCATAAGACGCTAATGCTATTGCTGCCACCACCAAGAAGCCTGTGTGCAAGCACAAGTCACTATCCACACCTCCCCTCCCAGAAGGCAGTGCAGCCCGCCACTGCCAGGGCCCCGTGATCCAGGGACAACTTCCCCAGGAGAACGCATGGCACACCTCAGGCTGCTGTAATGTCACGCTAACCTCTGCCGCCTCAGGCTCGCCCCACATCCGTATCCCTCTGTCCCCCATGGCTTGATTGAACAAGAGCCCCCGAATCAACTGCTCCTTTAACTCCATCCTGTCTGAGCGAAGAACAGACGCCTTCAGGCAACCTACACACAGAGGCAAGGCCAAATCCAAAGGTGAACCCTGGGAGCTGTGCAAACAAAGAAGAGAAAGGGAAATCCCTCCCAGAAGCCTCAGGAGCAGCGGATTAAATCTCCACAATCAACTTGATGTACCCTGCATCTGTGGAACACCTGAAGAAACAACGAATCATCAAAATTTGAGGAGGTGGACTTTCAGGGCAAGATATATTACTTTTTCCCCTTTTCCTCTTTTTGTGAGTGTGTACGTGTATGCTTCTGTGTGAGATTCTGTCTGTATAGCTTTGCTTTCACCATTTGCCCTAGGGTTCTGTCCGACCATTTTGTTTGTTTGTTTTTTGCTTTTCTTTTTTACTTTTTAAAAAAAAATTTTTTTTGAATAATTATTTTTTATTTTAATTGTTTTATTTTATCTAACTTTATTTTATTTTATTTTATCCTCTTTCTTTCTTTCTATTGTTTCTCCCTTTTATTCTGAGCCGTGTGGATGAAAGGCTCTCGGTGATCCAGCCAGGAGTCAGTGCTGTGCCTCTGAGGTGGGAAAGCCAACTTCAGGACACAGGTCCACAAGAGACCTCCAGCTCCACGTAATATCAAATGGCAAAATTCTCCCAGAGATCTCCATCTCAACACCAAGACCCAGGTTCACTCAACGACTAACAATCTACAGTGCTGGACACCCTATGTCAAACAACTAGCAAGAAAAGAACACGACCCCGCACATTAGCAGAGAGGCTGACTAAAATCATAATAAGGCCACAGACACCCCAAAACACACGACCAAATGTAGACCTGCCCACCAGAAAGACAAGATGCAGCCTCATCCACCAGAACACAGGCACTAGTCCCCTCCACCAGGAAGCCTACACAACCCACTGAACCAAACTTAGCGACTGGGGACCGACACCAAAAACAACAGGAACTAAAAACCTGCAGCCTGCAAAAAGGAGATCCCAAACACAGTAAGATAAGCAAAATGAGAAGACAGAAAAACAGCAGATAAAGCAGCAAGATAAAAATGCACCAGACCTAACAAATGAAGAGGAAATAAGCAGTCTACCTGAAAAAGAATTCAGAATAATGATAGTAAGGATGATCCAAAATCTTGGAAATAGAATGGACAAAATGCAAGAAACAGTTAACAACGACCTAGAAGAAATAAAGATGAAACAAGCAACGATGAACAACACAATAAATGAAATTAAAAGTACTCTAGATGGGATCAATAGCAGAATAACTGAGGCAGAAGAACAGATAAGTGACCTGGAAGATAAAATAGTGGAAATAAGTACTGCAGAGCAGAATGAAGAAAAAAGAATGAAAAGAACTGAGGACAGTCTCAGAGACCTCTGGGACAACATTAAACGCACCAACATTCGAATTATAGGTGTCCCAGAAGAAGAAGAGAAAAAGAAAGGGACTGAGAAAATATTTGAAAAGATTATAGTTGAAAACCTCCCTAATATGGGAAAGGAAATAGTTAATCAAGTCCAGGAAGCACAGAGAGGGTCATACAAGATAAATCCAAGGAGAAACATGCCAAGACACATATTAATCAAACTGTCAAAAATTAAATACAAAGAAAACATATTAAAGCAGCAAGGGAAAAACAACAAATAACACACAAGGGAATCCCCATAAGGTTAACAGCTGATCTTTCAGCAGAAACTCTTCAAGCCAAAAGGGACTGGGAGGACGTACTTAAACTGATGAAGGAGAAAAACCTACAACCAGGATTACTCTACCCAGTAAGGATCTCATTCAGATTTGATGGAGAAATTAAAACCTTTACAAAGAAGCAAAAGCTGAGAGAGTTCAGTACCACCAAACCAGCTTTACAACAAATGCTAAAAGATCTTCTCTAGGTAAGAAACACAAAAGAAGTAAAATACCTATAATAACAAACCCAAAACAATTAAGAAAATAGTAATAGGAGCATACATATCAATAATTACTTTAAATGTAAATGGATTAAATGCTCCCACCAAAAGACACAGACTGGATGAATGGATACAAAAACAAGACCCATATATATGTTGTCTACAAGACACCCACTTCAGACCTAGAGACACATACAGACTGAAAGTGAGGGGATGGAAAAAGATATTCTATGCAAATGGAAACCAAAAGAAATCTGTAGTAGCAAATCTCATATCAGACAAAATAGACTTTAAAATAAAGACTATTACAAAAGACAAAGAAGGACACTACATAATGATCAAGGAATTGATCCAAGAAGAAGATATAACAATTGTAAATATTTATGTACCCAACATAGGAGCACCTCAATACATAAGGCAAATACTAACAGCCATAAAAGGGGAAATCGACAGTAACACATTCATAGTAGGGGACTTTAACACCCCACTTTGACCAATGGACAGATCATCCAAAATGAAAATAAATAAGGAAACACAAGCTTTAAATGATACATTAAACAAGATGGACTTAATCGATATTTATAGGACACTCCATCCAAAAACAACAGAATACATATTTTTCTCAAGTGCTCATGGAACATTCTCCAGGATAGATCATATCTTAGGTCACAAATGAAACCTTGGTAAATTTAAGAAAATTGAAATTGTATCAAGTATCTTTTCCAACCAAAACGCTATGAGACTAGATATCAATTACAAGAAAATGTCGGTATAAAACACAAACACATAGAGGCTAAACAATAGACTACTTAATAACCAAGTGATCACTGAAGAAATCAAAGAGGAAATCAAAAAATACCTAGAAATAAATGACAATGGAGACACAACGACCCAAATCCTATGGGATGCAGCAAAAACAGTTCTAAGTAGGAAGTTTATAGCAATACAATCCTACCTGAAGAAACAGGAAACATCTCAAATAAAAAAACCTAACATTGCACCTAAAGCAAGTAGAGGAAGAAGAACAAAAAAATCCCAAAGTTAGCAGAAGGAAAGAAATCATAAAGATCAGATCAGAAATAAATGAAAAAAGAAATGAAGGAAACGATAGCAAAGATCAATAAAACTAAAAGGTGGTTCTTTGAGCAGATAAACAAAATTGAGAAACCATTAGCCAGACTCATCAAAAAAAAGAAAAAGGGAGAAGACTCAAATCAATAGAATTAGAAATGAAAAAGGAGAAGTAACAACTGACACTGCAGAAATACAAAAGATCATGAGAGATTACTACAAGCAACTCTATGCGAATAAAATGGACAACCTGGAAGAAATGGACAAATTCCTAGAAATCCACAACCTGCCAAGATTGAATCAGAAATAGAAAATATGAACAGACAGATCACAAGCACTGAAATTGAAACTGTGATTAAACATTTTCGAACAAACAAAAGCCCAGGACCAGATGGCTTCACAGGTGAATTCTATCAAACATTTAGAGAAGAGCTAACACCTAACCTTCTCAAACTCTTCCAAAATACAGCATAGGGAGGAACACTCTCAAATTAATTCAACGAGGCCACCATCACCCTGATACCAAAACCAGACAGGGATGTCACAAAGAAAGAAAACTACAGGCCAATATCACTGATGAACATAGATGCAAAAATCCTCAACAAAATACTAGCAAACAGAATCCAACAGCACATTAAAAGGATCATACACCATGATCAAGTGGGGTTTATTCCAGGCATGCAAGGATTCTTCAATATACACAAATCAACCAACGTGATATGCCATATTTACAAATTGAAGGAGAAAAACCATATGGTCATCTCAATAGATGCAGGGAAAGCTTTCAAAAAAATTCAACATCCATTTATGTAAAAACCCTCTGAAAAGTGGGCATAGAGGGAACTTTCTTCAACATAATAAAGGCCATATATGACAAATCCACAGCCAACATCATCCTCAATAGTGAAAAACTGAAAGCACTTCCACTAAGATCAGGAAAAAGACAAGGATGCCCACTCTCACCACTCTTATCAGCATAGTTTTGGAAGTTTTAGCCACAGCAATCAGAGAAGAAAAGGAAATAAAATGAATCCAAATCAGAAAAGAAGAAGTAAAGCTGTCACTATTTGCAGATGACATTATACTATACATAGAGAATCCTAAAGATGTTACCAGAAAACTACTAGAGCTAATCAATGAATTTGGTAAGGTAGCAGGATACAAAATTAATGCACAGAAATCTCTGGCATTCCTAAACACCAATGATGAAAAATCTGAAAGTGAAATCAAGAAATCACTCCCATTTACCACTGCAAAAAAAGAATAAAATATCTAGGAATAAACCTACCTAGGAGACAAAAGACCTGTATGCAGAAAATTATAAGACACTGATGAAAGAAATTAAAGATGATACAAATAGATGGAGAGATATACCATGTTCTTGGATTAGAAGAATCAACATTGTGAAAATGACTCTACTACCCAAAGCAATCTACAGATTCAATGCAATCCCTACCAAACTACCACTGGCATTTTTCACAGAACTAGAACAAAAAAATTTCACAATTTGTATGGAAACACAAAAGACCCTGAATAGCCAAAGCAATCTTGAGAAAGAAAAACAGAGCTGGAAGAATCAGACTCCCTGACTTCAGACTATACTACAAAGCTACAGTAATCAAGACAATATGGTACTGTCACAAAAACAGAAATATAGATCAATGGAACAGGATAGAAAGCCCAGAGATAAACCCACACACATATGGTCACCTTATCATTGATAAAGGAGGCAGGAATATACAGTGGAGAAAGGACAGCCTCTTCAATAAGTGGTGCTAGGAAAACTGAACAAGTATATATAAAAATATGAGATTAGATCATTCCCCAACACCGTACACAAAAATAAGCTCAAAATGGATTAAATACCTAAATGTAGGGCTGGAAACTGTCAAACTCTTAGAGGAAAACATAGGCAGAACACTCTATGACATAAATCATAAGAAGATCCTTTTTGACCCACCTCCTAGAGAAATGGAAATAAAAACATAAATAAACAAATGGGACCTAATGAAACTTCAAAGCTTTTGCACAGCAAAGGAAACCATAAACAAGACCAAAAGACAAGCCTCAGAATGGCAGAAAATATTTGTGAATGAAGCAACTGACAAAGGATTAATGTCCAAAATTTACAAGCAACTCATGTGGCTCAATAACAAAAACACAAACAACCCAAACCAAAAATGGGCAGAAGACCTAAATATACATTTCTCCAAAGAAGATATACAGACTTCCAACAAACACATGAAAGAATGCTCAACATCATTAATCATTAGAGAAATGCAAATCAAAACTACAATGAGATATCATCTCACACCAGTCAGAATGGCCATCATCAAAAAATCTGGAAACAATAAATGCTGGAGAGGGCATGAAGAAAAGGGAACACTCTTGCACTGCTGGTGGGAATGTGAATTGGTACAGCCACTATGGAGAACAGTATGGAGGTTCCTTAAAAAACTACAAATAGAACTACCATATGGCTCAGCAATCCACTACTGGGCATATACCCTGAGAAAACCATAATTCAAAAAGTGTAATGTACCAAAATGTTCATTGCGGCTCTATTTACAATAGCCAGGAGATGGAAACCACCTAAGTGTCCATCATTGGATAAATGGATAAAGAAGATGTGGCACATATATACAATGGAATATTACTCAGCCATAAAAGGAAACAAAATTGAGTTATTTGTAATGAGGTGGATGGACCTAGAGTCTGTCATACAGAGTAAAGTAAGTCAGAAAGAGCAAGACAAATACCATATGCTAACACATATATATGGAATTTAAGAAAAAAAAATGTCATGAAGAACCTAGGGGTAAGACAGGAATAAAGACACAGACCTACTAGAGAATGGACTTGAGGATATTGGGAGGGAGAAGGGAAAGCTGTGACAAAGTGAGAGAGTGGCATGGACATGTATACACTACCAAACATAAAATAGATATTTAGTGGGAAGCAGCTGCATAGCACAGGGAGATCATCTTGGTGCTTTGTGACACCTAGAGGGGTGGGATAGGGAGGGTGGGAGGGAGGGAGATGCAAGAGTGAAGAGATATGGGAACATATGTATATGTATAACTGATTCACTTTGTTATAAAGCAGAAACTAGCACACCATTGTAAAGCAATTACAATAAAGACATAAAAAAAACTAAAATATCAATGCAAAGTTTTGTATAATGATCCAATGTATCCTTAAATTCAATAAAGTAGCAATTTAATAAAATGAAGGATTGTGTTGTCTAGTTTCTTTGTTTAATAAAGCTTTTTGTCCCACCAGGATAAAAATTGCCAATGGCCAGTCAATGCCTACAAGGTTAATTTTCTATTTCTAGCATAACATTGATGACATGTCTTAGTTTGGCCTCTTGACTCAACCAGTTGGTCAACGGCACCATCAGTGTTTCTTGAACACAACCTGTATCTTCAGACTTTCATGATTTGGGGATAATTATCTCCACAGCAAAATATTTGACAATATATTCTATGTGAAGTATGCTATGCTAGGTACTGTAAATATAAAAATGGATAAACCAGAATCCTTACCTTAAGTAGATGAACAGATATAAAACAGAGGTATTTTAAGAAACATGCCATATAGTATGGACAACTGCTATAAGAGATTTATGTAGAAAGTGTAATGACAGCTCAAAATAGCAGATCGTGTTCCATACCTTCTACTTGAAATATTTGTTTGGCATTACTCTCCTAAAATACTTCTGAAACTTCAAGAAGTTGCACAAATGTCTCCATCTCAATGTTATATTTCAAGAAGGAAGAGATCTAGAGTTGACCAAGAGGGTAACATAGGTGGTTCCTGAAATCACTTCCTCCACAGATGCACCAGATGTACAGCTACCCATGCAGCAAGTCTCTCAGAAAGAAATCCATAAACTAACTGAGCAACTCCTACACATCAGGTGAATGAGAAAATACCCACATCAAAATAGGTAGGAAAGATTAAGACACACTCTAGCCACAAACCCCAATCCTAGCACAGTGCCATAGGATCAGAAGGGAATCTCCAACTCCCAGCTTCACTGAGCTGTGAAGGGTTTGAACTGCACACCTAGCACCACAATTTTTATAGCTCCCACCTGAGGCATGGGCCCCCCAAACACCCTCTGAAAGTCAGTAGGGCTTGTGTCTACAAGTTCCATATGACTGTAGAAAACAAAGGAGCACTTTCTAAAGAACACTGGCATAGAGCACTCTCCAAGGCTATTCCCAGGGCTCAGCACAGAAAGAGCAGGCAGAAATAGCACCTCCCAGTGTCTCCCTGAAAGGGATCCATCTCCATACTTTACAGCTGCTACCTGAGGGTCCAGTTTCTAATTTAATAACACCTAGGAGCTGGCTGCAATATTTCCTAGGGACTGGGAAAGCTGGCAGACATTTCCCTACCCTCTCCCTGTGACCCACTCCAACAATGAAAATCAAGCTGCTGGTATCTCCCTGATAAGAGCTTGTGCAAGCATCTGGTGCCTCAGCTTTTGTGGCTGCTAAAGGGATGGGCCTGCAGATAGTCTTGCTCTGATAGCCTATAGGACTTGCAATTATGAATCCTAAAGGACAGCTGCAAACAAAGAAGCAGTTGTTTAAGAGTATAAGCACTCATGGGGATATCCCCCCAAAGCTCAGCACAGAGGGAGCAGGCAGAAATGCCAATCTGCCATTATTTCCCTGAAAGGGTTCTGACTACATACTCTACAACTGCTGCCTGAGGGTCTGGATTCTAACTTAGCATTCATCTGTGTGGCTGGCTGCGATCCTCCCAAGACTGGGAAAGCTGGTGGACATTTCCCCTGCCACTAACCCTGATGAACATAGATGTAAAAGTCCTCAACAAAATATTAATGAATTGAATTCAATGGTACATCAAAAGGATCATACACCATGATCAAGTCAAATTTATTCCAGGGATGCAAAGATGGTTCAGCATCGGCAAATCAATAAATTTGATAAACCACATTAACAAAACAAGGGATAAAAGTCATATAATAATTTCAATAGATATAGAGAAAGCATTTGAAAAAATTCAACATCCTTTCATGATAAAAACTCTCATTAAACTGGTTATAGAGAGAACATACCTCAACATAATAAAGGCGATAAATGACAAGCCCACAGCTAACATTAAACTCAATAATGAAAAGTTTTCTCTAAGATCAACAACAGGACACAGATGCCCATTCTCACCACTTTTATTCAAGATAGTACTGGAAGTCCTCACTAGAGCAATTGGGCAAGTAAAAGAAAGAAATCCAAAAGAAAGGCATACAGATTGGAAAGGAAGAGATAAAATTATCTCTGTTTACAGATGACATAATCCTATAGGTAGAAAACCCTAAAGAATCCACACAAAAAACTGTTAGAAATAATAAACAAATGCAGTATATTTGCATATTACAAAATCAATATGCAAAAACCAGTTGTGTTTTTATACTAACAATGAACTATCAAAAAGAAATTAAGACAATTCCATTTAAAATAGCATCAAAAAGAATAAAATACTTGGCAATAAATTTAACTAAAGAGATAAAATAGGGCTTCCCTGGTGGCACAGTGGTTGAGAGTCCGCCTGCCGATGCAGGGGACATGGGTTCATGCCCCGGTCCAGGAGGATCCCACATGCCGCAGAGCAGCTGGGCCTATGAGCCATGGCTGCTGAGCCTGCGCGTCCGGAGCCTGTGCTCCACAACGGGTGAGGCCACAAGAGTGAGAGGCCTGCATACCACAAAAAAGAAAAAAGAAAAAAAAAGAGATAAAATATCTGTACACTGAAAAGTATAAGACTATGATGAAAGAAATAGAAAATGACACAATTAAATGAAAAGATATTTTGTATTCATGAATTGGAAGAATATTGTTAAAACACCCATACTACCCAAATGGATCTATAAATTCAATGATATCCCTATGAAAACTCTAATGGCATTTTCCACAGAAATAGAAAACACAATCCTAAAATTTGCATGGAACCACGAAACACCCAAATTAGCCAAAACAATCTTGAGAAAGAAGAACAAATCCTGAGTTATAGCTGTAGTAATCAAAGCAGTATGTTATTAGCATTAAAACAGACACACAGATCAAGAGATCAGAATAGAGAGCCCCTAAATAAACCCATGTATATATGATCAATTTTTGACAAAGGAGACAAGAATATACAATGTGGAATGGAGAGTCTCTTCAATAAACAGTGTTGGGAAAACAGGACAGCCATACATAAAAGAATAAAACTGGAACCCTATCTTGCACCATACACAAAAATCAGCTCAAAATGGGTTAAAAATTTGAACATAAAACCTGAAACCATAAAACCCCTAGAAGAAAACATAGGGGTAACTTCTTTGACATTGGTCTTGGCAATGACTTTGGGGATTTAACACCATAAGCAAGTCACAAAAGCAAAATTAAACAAGTGGGACTACAACAAAAAAAAAGCTTCTGCACAGCAAAAGAAACCATCAAAAAAATTAAAAGCAACATATGGAATAGCAGAAAAATATCTGAAAACCACATATCCAATAAGGGTACCTAAAACATACAAGAAATGCATACAACACAAGAGCAAAAAAACAAATAAAAATTGGGCAAAAGACCTGAATTGACTTTTTTTTTCAGAGAAGACATGTAAATGGCCAAAAGGTACGTGGAAATGTTCTCAATATCATTAATCATGAGGGAAATGCAAATCAAAAGAGCAATGAATTATACTTCACGCCTATTAGGATGTCTATTAACAAAAAGTCAAGAGATAACAAATGCTGGTGAGGATGTGGAGAAAGGGAAACACTTGTACACTGTTGGTAGGAGAAAAAAGTCCAAAGATAACAAATGCTGATGAAGATGTGGAGAAAACAGAACACTTGTACACTGTTGGTAGGACTGTAAACTGGTATAGCCACTATGGAAAATAATATGGTGGTTCCTCAAAAATTAAAAATAGAACTACCATATGATCTAGCTATTTCACTTCTGAGTATATATCCAAAGGATTTTTGTATTCCCATGTTCATTGTAGTTTATTCACAATAACCAAGGTATGGAAACAATCTAAGTGTCCATAAACGAATAAATGGAAAAAGAAAATTATATATATATATATATATATATATATATATATACACACACACATGTGCACATATATATATATATCACATTTGCTTTATTCATTTATCAGTGTATGTATACACTCACACACACGTACACAATATTATTCAGCCTTAAAACAGGAGAAAATCCTTCCATTCACAACAACATGAATAAACCTGAAGGGCAGGTGAAATAAGCCAGACAGAGGAAGGACAAATACTGTATGGTATCACTTATATGTGGAATCTTTAAAAAAAATTAAGCTCATAGGAACAGAGAATTGCAAAGTGGTTGCCAGGAGCTGGGGCAGCAGGGGTGGGTGTTAGGAGAAATAGGGAGAGGTAGTAAAAGAGTACAAACTTTCAGTTATAAGATGAGTAAGGTCTGAGGATCTAATGTTGGATGTATCGACTATAGTTGGTAACACTGTGTTGTATAATTGAAATTTACTGAAAGAGTAGAACTTAAATGTTCTCATCAAATAAAAGGTATATACGTGAGGTGATCCATGTGTTATTTAACTCAGTGGGGGGAATCCTTTCACAGTGTATATGTCTATCAAATCATCATGTTGTACATTTTAAATATCTTACAATATTGTCAATTATACCTCAATAAAACTGAAATAGGAAACATATCCATCTTTTTACCTTCTCCATAGCAGATGGCATATATAATTATCACATTGTATACTAATTATCTGTGGTTATATATCTGTTTTCCCAGATGATATATGAAAGTCTCAAAAGCAGGTAGCCTATATTAGCCAAGAATAGCAAAGACATCAAACATCATTAAGTGTTCACTGTGTGTTTGTCATAATCAGAGCACTTTTCATAAATTATCTTATTTAGTTCTAACTACATCTATTGAAATTGATATTATTATGTCAATACTTTGCATGAGGAAACTCAGAGATATTAAGTCACTGGCATCAAATTACTCAGCTACAAAATTTGCCACTAATCTGTTTGACACTCAAACCTATGTCCTTATCATTACATTGCAGTAGAGGGAAATGTCACATCCTGGGACCTGCAGGAGTCCTTAGGACAGACCTGCAAGTGAGTGTTCTTGGCTTTGAGCAGTAAAGAATTCAAGAGAGAGCCAGAGTAAAGGAAAAGCAAGTTTATTTAGAGAGATACATATTCCATAGGCAGAATGTGGACCATCTCAGAAAGTGAAAGCAGCCCCAGGGCATGAGGTTCTAGGTATTTATGGGTTAAGTAATTTTATAGGCTACTTCAGGGGTCAAGTGGGATTTCTCAGGAATTGGACCACTGCCCACATTTTTGCCTTTTATGGTCCATTTTGGAACTGTCATGGCATGAAGGGAAGTGATTTTTAGTATTACAATGAAGGTATAATTAGCTAAAGGTCAATGACAAGACTATTCTCAAAGCCACCTTGGTTTCAGCTGGTTCCAGCCTGGCTCTTTATCACATCGCAACAGCTGCACACTTTCTTCATTATCTAGTGTTTGTGTCCTGCCCCTTTCCCTCCAGTCTCAGTTGCACTGCAGTAATGATTTTTGAACCCTTAACACACTGATAAAGTCAATTAATTGATTGCTTTACACAGTATGTTAAGTTGAAAACTATTTATAATAGGAGCCCTGTGTATACTTTGACCTGCAGAGCACAGACATTGAAGATCTTCTAGAAAAGGGAACAATATTTCCCTGGTTCTATAGTAGCAACTGTATATATATTCAAGAAGGTATTTAGATATGTTACCATTGAGTGACTTTAATATCTTTCCGCAGAATACAGTTGTACACTGAAACAGAACTTCAATATAAAGCATTTAAAACAAGAGAACAGGTTGTAAATAAGATCAGAAATAGGGAATGCAAAGGTATTCGTGTAATAAAAGTGTGGAAAGTTCATCTAAGCTGAAGATGCATAATATTTTAGATTTAATTTTATTTTACATTTTTGTCTCTTCTTATTTAATCATTCTCTTGGATGCTCTAGAATTAGCTTGGCGATTAAAAAAAGAAAGTTTGGTGTCAGAAAAGGAAAAACATACTGCTTTGGGTTCTGAACTCAGACCAAGAGTTAAGTTTTTCAAAGAACGACTACTTCCTTTACATAGAAGTGCATAGCTGACATGAGCCACTTCTTTCCTGTTTTATTCTTTTTCTTCACACATGATGTGACATCTGAGAGTGAGCCTTCTTGTGTCTGATGTGATGCAAACTGTATCGGATAATTGTAATTGATACTTACTGAGCAACTGAGATGCTTAGGATCAAGTGATCTGATTTGTTCAGTTTCTTGTGAACAATCTGTCCGAAGTTATTCAATTCCAGGTGTCCCCCTGATATAGTGCTAAGGACTTCACCTTGTGGTGGATTAATAGTAAATTTTAAAAGTAAGGTGGTGATAATCATTACTTCCTTTTAGACATCAATGGAAAAATATATGCCAAATACTCTGACCAGCTTAGGTAAAAGATCCAGCTACTAAAAAGCTGCAACTACTTTCGCTCAAATGGCCATTTTACTTACACCGGTTATCTTTTAGTAAAGCAAGCTTACTTGGAAAATTCCCAGAATGTATTCAAACAGATTCTTAGAGTTTTAGACCTTCAATTTTCAATTTGATTGTCTGACACTATTTCATTAATGTTCATAATCTTGCTTTCTTTACCCTATAAGCTTTGCAGAAGAAGGCATATGTGTTACAGAACAAAACTTGGGTCCATTCACCCATGCTCAATCTACTGACACTGGGTTGTGGTGAAGGAAGTGCAGCATTTATTATAAGGAAAATGGGTGGCTCATGATCAAAAACCCAGAACTCCCCAATGGGTTTCAGCAAGGCATTTTTAAAGGCCAGGTTAGGGAGTAGGGTTCTCAGGGTATGTGATCAGCTCATGCACAATTGATTGGTTGATGGTGAGGTAACAGGGAAGTATCACAGGGGTAGACATCATCAATCCTTATTCTTCAGTAGGCCTGAGGGCTATGTGCTCATGGTCATCAAGTAGTTAATGTCTAATGTTAATGTCTTCCTTTTGGTGGGGGTTTTAGCATCTGTACAACTCATGAAATTTACATCAGATACTGTTATCTAGGTACTTCAGAGAGGAGCTAAAACAGAGGATAAGGGAGAGGGGTATGTCCCGGGAAGACCCCATAGGGTCCTGCCTGGTTACACTTGGAATTTGGAGCCAGAGAGATTTGGACCTGAAATGAGGTTCCCACTCTTACCAGGTATCAGATATGGTTCATAGTCAAGGAGTAGTCTCAAGGAATCCTTTTCCTCACCTGCAAGTTTAGAACATGTATATAAATAACCTGGTAGAGGGCACAGCCTCAGTAGGCCCCCCAATAAATGATATTTTGATACTTACTCTTTTGTACTGAAGTCATGGAAGGAAAGTGAAAAATGATGTGAGGTAGAAAAATAATTGAGATTCAAAAGAACATTAAGGGGAGCAGAATTTGCCACCCCAAAATATGCCTTTTTGGCAAAAGCATTATTTTAGTCTGATTATTTTTAAGAAAATGCAGACACAGGCAAAGCTCTAAAAACTGAGTAGAAATTACCCTTTTTTAAGAGACATTTATAAGAAACATTTCCATTTGTGAGGGTGTGTTCCTTTCTGTACCAGGAAGAGGAGGATGACTAAACTCTAGAAACTCTTATCATTTGAAAAGCAAAGACCTAAATCTATAATACCAGCCTTACCCTGTTTACTGTGTTTGCCTGATAATCTCCCATAACTGACTCTCCTCACACCCAACATCTTTCTTTTGTCTTTAGCTTAAGATTGTTTTTAGGTGATGGCTTGGGTCATTTCAGTATCTCCCATGTAAAAAGGAGGTATAAATGTTATTAAACTTCTATTTGTCACCTGCTAATGTTTTGTTGTTGTTACAGTGGAGTCTCAGTCACGAATCTAGAAGGGTAAAGGGAAAATTATTTTTTCTTCCCCTACACTATAAAGATGTGATTACTGGGCTTCCCTGGTGGCGTAGTGGTTGGGAGTCTGCCTGCCGACGCGGGGGACGCGAGTTCGTGCCCTGGTCCGGGAGGATCCCACATGCTGCGGAGCGGCTGGGCCCATGGGCCATGGTCACTGGACCTGCATGTCTGGAGCCTGTGCTCCGCAACGGGAGAGTCCAGAGCAGTGAGAGGCCTGCGTACCACAAAAAAAAAAAAAAAAAAAACAGATGTGATTCTTTCATGCAATGAAAGTGCATTTTAATCATCTTAGTAATTCTATTCATCAGAATATACAGACAATTACAAATACTTAGTAAAAAAAATCATTAGCAGTCATTTAACACTCTACATTGTGTCAAAGATTGAACATTATCTTCAAAACTCTGAAAAAAAAAAAAAAAAGACTATGTGGGTTTCAATCCCAAAATAACCTCCAGGGAGAAGAAAGATGTTAGGGAGGAATTACATAATTAACACTGCAACCAAACCAATACCCAGGCTGCTCATACCTACACCTTGGGTTAAATTTCCAAATCCTGATTCCAGTTCCCTTCCTGAATACAGTAAGTCCCCTACCTATGAACCTTGAAACTGTGAACTTTCAAAGATGTGAATGTGCTTTTGAATGTCCAATCACATAAGTTAGTTCATATGTCTGGTGTACATTGTCATGAGTGTGCATCCTATACAAGTGGTTATGCTTTTGTGTACTTTACAGTACAGTAGTGTATAGAGTACAGTAGTACAGTATCTTTATTTCAAGCCCAAGATGTCCAGAAGCAAGAGTAAAAACAGCAGTGATGTAGCTGGTACTAAGAAGCACCAAGCGATAACAATAGAAACAAAAGTGAAAATAACTGAGAGAGTGGAGTGAGGCAAAAAGATGGTAGACGTTGCTTGTTCATATAACATGAACTCTTCAACCATGATTCTAAAAAACAAGGACAAGATCACGGAACATGGGAAGTCTTCTGTGCTGATGATGTTGACAGTAATATCTTAGAAGCTGGAAAAGTGGTGGAGGAGATGTGTGGATGCAAGATCAACATCAGCATTGAGTCTGCTCAGCTTAATAAAGCTGATTCAAGAGAAAGCTAAAAGCCTTTATGAAGACTTGAAGCGGAAACATAAGCGAAGTATCAGAGGGCACATCTTTTAATGCCAGCCATGGCTGGTTTCATCGGTTCAAGGCTAGAGCCAATTTTCACAACATAAAAGTAAGTGGCGAGACAGCGAGTGCAGATACGGTAGCTGTCCGGGAATTTCCTGAAACACTTCAATAAATTATTGATGAAAGCATGTATTTACCTGAGCAGGTTTTTAATGTGGATGAGACAGGACTATTCTGGAAGAGGATGCCAGACCAAAGTTACATCAGTAAGGAGGAAAAGTTGATGCCAGACTGTAAAGCAGCAAAGCATAGGATAACTCTGCTGTTTGGTGGCAATGCTTCTGGTGATATGAAGCTGAAGCCTCTCTTAGTTTATTATTCAGAGAACCCAAGAGCCCTTAAAAACATAGCTGAAGGCTCTCTTCCTGTTGTTTGGAAGAGTAACCCCAAAGCCTGTGTTACACAGACCATTTTCCAGGACGTTTTTTTTCTGCCACTTTATCCTGGAGGTAGCGAAATATTACTTGGCGAAGGACATCCTATTCAACATTCTTTTGCTGCTCAGCAATGCTCTGAGTCAACCCCCATTCATGGACGACTTTCATCTCAGTGTCAAAGTAGTTCATCTGCCACCGAATACTACGTCACTCATTCAACTTATGGACAAGGGAGTTATAGTGACTTTCAAGAAATATTATTAATGTCACACTGTCAGACAGTAAAGGCAAGTGATGAATAAGGAACAAAATTGCAACAATTTTGGAAGGACTATAACATCTACAAGACCATAAAAATCATCGACTTTGCTTTGTGTAAGGTTACAGCCATCACAATGAGTGGGGTTTGGAAGAACTTTTGCCCACAGCTTGTCCACCATTTTCGTGGATTTGAGAAGATGGATGAGGAGTCCAAAGAGATCTTCAACAACTTAATTACCCTCAGTGAGAAGCTGGAGCTAGACTTGCAAGAGGATGACTTCACTGAACTCCTTGCTGTGCAATAAGAGGAGCTTACTAATGAAGACCTAATGGAATTGGTGACCCAGAGAAAGGACCAAGAAAGACCAGAGGAAGAAGAAGTAACTGAAGAACAGAAGAGATTCACGATGCAGGAAATGGCAAGGGGATTGTCTTTATTTGAGGAGGCACAGGACCCAAATGTAGAATGGTCCACGAAGGTTGCAGCAGCATTTCAGAATGCAATCCAGGACAACCATGTCATCTATGATGAGAAAAAAAGAGCTACTACCCAGACATCACTGGATAGTTTTTGCAAGAGGGTAGATAGAATTGAATCCAGCAAGGAACCAGAACCTGTGCTATCAATGACAGATGTGAGTGAAATTGCAGCTTGCCTTCCATCTCCTATTGCTGACGATCCTTCAGCTCTACCATCTCCCACCTCCTCTCCCTCCTCCAGTCAGTAACTCTTCTTACCTGTTTACTTGATGCCAGCCCCTGTATGCCAGCTGCTGTACTATACTACTTACTTTTCAAGGTACTGTAGTATAAGGTTAAAAATGTTTTCTTTATTTTTTGTGTTTGTTTTTTTATGTATTATTTGTGTGAAAAGGATTATAAACCTATTACAATACAGTACTATATAGCTAATTATGTTAGCTGGGTACCTAGGCTAACTTTGTTGGACTTATGAACAAATTGGAGTTACGAACTCACTCTCATTTTTATGTAGGGGACTTACTGTATGATTTTGATGTCTTTGCTTCACTCTCTGCAGGTTGTCCTGCTTCCTGCTTTTAGATCCTGAGTTAAGCCATGTTTATTCATAAACAGTAGGTACAGCCCTTTTGCTACTTCCTTATTCCCCATCCCCCAAAGTCGCTTCAATAAATATATATATATATTTTTTTCCTTTGTAGGCAAGCTGTGAGTTACATAAGGTAATGGGTATATTCCCATATACAGAGAATCACAATTAGACATAGAAGATGGAAGATCTTAACCAAAGTAGTAAATAAGTATCAGAGCTTAGATATAAATCTAGGTCTTCTAACTCTAAAACCAAACTTAACTCATTATACTACTCTGTCTCAATGTATCTAAGGAAGATATTTATCACAGCTAGTAATACAAAGGGGTAACAACTCCTTTTTCCCCTTAATGTACCAGGTAGAAGAAAAATCAAATGGTTCCATACAGAGCATTCATTTATAAAGGGAACTTGTTGCTGTTAAGAGCAGTAAAAATATAAATCATTCACATACAGTACACTTAGCATTAACTCAATGAATAAGAAGCAGCCTTTATCCAGTATAGACTAATGGCTCTGGGATATTTCCTGGGAAGATATGCTACCTTCTGAAAACAGGCAGTATTACTATGAATTAACAGTACAATCCTTCTGTTTAAAAGAGGACTTGGGGGGGACCTTGAAGATGGCGGAAGAGTAAGACGTGGAGATCACCTTCCTCCCCACAGATACACCAGAAATACATCTACACGTGGAACAACTCCTACAGAACACCTACTGAAGTCTGGCAGAAGACCTCAGACCTCTCAAAAGGCAAGAAACTCCCCACGTACCTGGGTAGGGCAAAAGAAAAAAAGAAAAAACAGAGACAAAAGAATAGGGACGGCATCTGCACCAGTGGGAGGGAGCTGTGAAGGAGGAAAAGTTTCCACACACTAGGAAGCCCCTTCGCGGGCGGAGACTGCGGAGGGGGAGAGGGGAGCTTCGAAGCCGCGGAGGAGTGCACAGTAACAGGTGCGGTAGGCAAAGCGGGGAGATTCCCGCACAGAGGATCGGTGCTGACCGGCACTCACCAGCCCGAGAGGCTTGTCTGCTCACCCGCCAGGGCAGGCGGGGCTGCGAGCTGAGGCTCGGGTTTCAGTTTCGGACGGAGCGCAGGGAGAGGACTGGGGTTGGCGGCTTGAACATAGCCTGAAGGGGTTAGTGCACCACGGCTAGCCGGGAGGGAGTCCGGGGAAAAGTCTGCACCTGCCGAAGAGGCAAGAGACTTTTTCTTCCCTCTTTGTTTCCTGGTGCGCGAGGAGAGGGGTTTAAGAGCGCGACTTAAAGGAACTCCAGAGACGGGCGCGAGCCGCGGCTAAAAGCGCGAACCCCAGAGACGGGCGCGAGCCGCGGCTAAAAGCACGGACCCCAGAGACGGGCGGGAGACGCTAAGCCTGCTGCTGCCGCCACCAAGGGGCCTGTGTGCGAGCACAGGTCACTCTCCGCACCCCTCTTCCGCGGAGCCTGTGCAGCCCACCACTGCCAGGTTCCCGGGATCCAGGGACAACTTCCCCGGGAGAACGCACGGCGGGCCTCAGGCTGGTGCAAAGTCATGCCGGCCTCTGCCGCCGCAGGCCCGCCCCATACGCAGTGCCCCTCCCTCCCCCCCGGCCTGAGTGCGCCAGAGCCCCTGAATCAGCGGCTCCTTTAACCCCGTCCTGTCTGAGCAAAAAACAGACGCCCTCCAGCGACCTACACGCAGAGGCAGGGCCAAATCCAAAGCTGAGCCCCTGTGAGCTGTGAGAACAAAGAAGAGAAAGGGAAATCTCTCCCAGCAGCCTCAGAAGCAGCGGATTAAAGCTCCACAATCAACTTGATATACCCTGCATCTGTGGAATACCTGAATAGACAACCAATCAACCCAAATTAAGGAGGTGGACTTTAGGAGCAAGATTTATGATTTTTTTCCCTTCTCCTCTTTTTGTGAATGTGTATGTGTATGCTTCTGTGTGAGATCTTGTCTGTATAGTCTTGCTTCCACCATTTGTCCTAGGGTTCTATTCGTCCATGGTTTTTTTAAAAAAAAATTTCTTAATAATTAATTTTAATAACTTTATTATACTTTACCTTCGTTCTTTCTTTCTTTCTTTCCTTCCTTCCTTCCCTCCTTTAGACAAAGAATCATCCCAAATTGAGGAGGTGTTCTCTGAGAGCAAGATTTATGATTTTTCCCCCTTTACCTCTTTTAGTGAGGGTGTATGTGTATGCTTCTGTGTAAGATTTTGTCTGTATAGCTTTGCTTCCAACATTTGTCCTAAGGTTCTATCCGTCCCCTTTTTTTTTCTAAATAAGTATTTTTTAATTCAATAACTTTATTATACTTTATTTTATTTTTACTGTATCTTCTTTCTTTCTGTCTTTTTTCCTTCTTTCCCTCCTTCCTTCCTTCCTCCCTCCCTCCCTCCTTTCTTTCCTTCTTGCCTTCTTTCCTTCTTTGCTTCTTTCTTTCTTTCCTTCTTCCTTCCTTCCTTCCTTCCCTCCTTTCCTTCATTCTTTCCTCATACTTCTACTAATTCTCTCTACTTTTTCTCCCTTTTATTCTGAGCCGTGTGGATGAAAGGCTCTTGGTGCTCCAGCAAGGAGTCAGGGCTCTGCCACTGAGGTAGGAGAGCCAACTTCAGGACACTGGTCAACAAGAGACCTCCCAGCTCCACATAATATCAAATGGTGAAACTCTGCCAGAGACCTCCATCTTAACACCAGCACCCAGCTTCACTCAACGACCAGCAAGCCACAGTGCTGGACAACCTACACCAAACAACTAGCAAAAGAGGAACACAACCCCACCCATTAGCAGAGAGGCTGACTAAAATCATAATAAGGCCATAGACAACCCAAAACACACCACCAGACGTGAACCTGCCCACTAGAGAGACAAGATCCAGCCTCATCCACCACAACACAGGCACTAGTCCCCTCCACCAGGAAGCCTACACAACCAACTGAACCAACCTTAGCCACTGGAGACAGACATCAAAAACAGCGGGAACTACGAACCTGCAGCCTGCAAAAAGGAGACCCCAAACACAGTAAGATAAGCAAAATGAGAAGACAGAAAAACAACAGATAAAGCAGCGAGATAAAAATGCACCAGGCCTAACAAATGAAGAGGAAATAAGCAGTCTACCTGAAAAAGAATTCAGAATAATGATAGTAAGGATGATCCGAAATCTTGGAAATAGAATGGACAAAATGCAAGAAACAGTTAACAAGGACCTAGAAGAAATAAAGATGAAACAAGCAACGATGAACAACACAATAAATGAAATTAAAAGTACTCTAGATGGGATCAATAGCAGAATAACTGAGGCAGAAGAACGGATAAGTGACCTGGAAGATAAAATAGTGGAAATAACTACTGCAGAGCAGAATAAAGAAAAAAGAATGAAAAGAACTGAGGACAGTCTCAGAGACCTCTGGGACAACATTAAACGCACCAACATTCGAATTATAGGGGTTCCAGAAGAAGACGAGAAAAAGAAAGGGACTGAGAAAATATTTGAAGAGATTATAGTTGAAAACTTCCCTAATCTGGGAAAGGAAATAGTTAATCAAGTCCAGGAAGCACAGAGAGTCCCATACAGGATAAATACAAGGAGAAATACGCCAAGACACATATTAATCAAACTGTCAAAAATTAAATACAAAGAAAGCATATTAAAAGCAGCAAGGGAAAAACAACAAATAATACACAAGGGAATCCCCATAAAGTTAACAGCTGATCTCTCAGCAGAAACCCTCCAAGCCAGCAGGGAGTGGCAGGACATACTGAAAGTGATGAAGGAGAAAAACCTGCAACCAAGACTACTCTACCCAGCAAGGATCTCATTCAATTTTGATGGAGAAATTAAAACCTTTACAGACAAGCAAAAGCTGAGAGAGTTCAGCACCACCAAACCAGCTTTACAACAAATGCTAAAAGAACTTCTCTAGACAAGAAACACAAGAGAAGGAAAAGACCTATAATAACGAACCCAAAACAATTTAGAAAATGGGAATAGGAACATACATATCGATAATTACCTTAAATGTAAATGGACTAAATGCTCCCACCAAAAGACACAGATTGGCTGAATGGATACAAAAACAAGACCCTTATATACGCTGTCTACAAGAGACCCACTTCAGACCTAGAGACACATACAGACTGAAAGTAAGGGGATGGAAAAAGATATTCTATGCAAATGGAAACCAAAAGAAAGCTGGAGTAGCAATTCTCATATCAGACAAAATAGACTTTAAAATAAGGACTATTAAAAGAGACAAAGAAGGACACTACATAATGATCAAGGGATCGATCCAAGAAGAAGATATAACAATTGTAAATATTCATGCACCAAACATAGGAACACCTCAATACATAAGGCAAATACTAACAGCCATAAAAGGGGAAATCAACAGTAACACATTCATAGTAGGGGACTTAAACACCCCACTTTCACCTATGGACAGATCATCCAAAATGAAAAGAAATAAGGAAACACAAGCTTTAAATGATACATTAAACAAGATGGAATTAATTGATATTTATAGGACACTCCATCCAAAAACAACAGAATACACATTTTTCTCAAGTGCTCATGGAACATTCTCCAGGATAGATCATATCTTGGGTCACAAATCAAGCCTTGGTAAATTTAAGAAAATTGAAATTGTATCAAGTATCTTTTCTGACCACAACACAATGAGACTAGATATCAATTACAGGAAAAGATCTGTAAAAAATACAAACACAAGGAGGCTAAACAATACACTACTTAACAATGAAGTGATCACTGAAGAAATCAAAGAGGAAATCAAAAAATACCTAGAAACAAATGACAATGGAGACACAACGACCCAAAACCTATGGGATGCAGCAAAAGCAGTTCTAAGGGGGAAGTTTATAGCAATACAAGCCCACCTTAAGAAGCAGGAAACATCTAGAATAAACAACCTAAACTTGCACCTAAAGCAATTAGAGAAAGAAGAACAAAAAAACCCCAAAGCTAGCAGAAGGAAAGAAATCATAAAAATCAGATCAGAAATAAATGAAAAAGAAATGAAGGAAACAATAGCAAAGATCAATAAAACTAAAAGCTGGTTCTTTGAGAAGATAAACAAAATAGATAAACCACTAGCCAGACTCATCAAGAAAAAAAGGGAGAAGACTCAAATCAATAGAATTAGAAATGAAAAAGGAGAAGTAACAACTGACACTGCAGAAATAAAAAAGATCATGAGAGATTACTACAAGCAACTCTATGCCAATAAAATGGACAATCTGGAAGAAAAGGACAAATTCTTAGAAATGCACAACCTGCCAAGACTGAATCAGGAAGAAATAGAAAATATGAACAGACAAATCACAAGCACTGAAATTGAAACTGTAATTAAAAATCTTCCAACAAACAAAAGCCCAGGACCAGATGGCTCCACAGGCGAATTCTATCAAACATTTAGAGAAAAGCTAACACCTATCCTTCTCAAACTCTTCCAAAATATAGTAGAGGGAGGAACACTCCCAAATTCCTTCTACGAGGCCACCATCACCTTGATACCAAAACCAGACAAGGATGTCACAAAGAAAGAAAACTACAGGCCAATATCACTGATGAACATAGATGCAAAAATCCTCAACAAAATACTAGCAAACAGAATCCAACAGCACATTAAAAGGATGATACACCATGATCAAGTGGGGTTTATTCCAGGAATGCAAGGATTCTTCAATATACGCAAATCTATCAATGTGATAAACCATATTAACAAATTGAAGGAGAAAAACCATATGATCATCTCAATAGATGCAGAGAAAGCTTTTGACAAAATTCAACACCAATTTATGATAAAAACCCTGCAGAAAGTAGGCATAGGGGAACTTTCCTCAACATAATAAAGGCCATATATGACAAGCCCACAGCAAACATCATCCTCAATGGTGAAAAACTGAAAGCATTTCCACTAAGATCAGGAACAAGACAAGGTTGCCCACTCTCACCACTATTATTCAACATAGTTTTGGAAGTTTTAGCCACAGCAATCAGAGAAGAAAAGGAAATAAAAGGAATCCAAATCGGAAAAGAAGAAGTAAAGCTGTCACTGTTTGCAGATGACATGATACTATACATAGAGAATCCTAAAGATGCTACCAGAAAACTACTAGAGCTAATCAATGAATTTGGTAAGGTAGCAGGATACAAAATTAATGCACAGAAATCTCTGGCATTCCTAAACACCAATGATGAAAAATCTGAAAGTGAAATCAAGAAAACTCTCCCATTTACCACTGCAAATAAAGAATAAAATATCTAGGAATAAACCTACCTAAGGAGACAAAAGACCTGTATGCAGAAAATTATAAGACACTGATGAAAGAAATTAAAGATGATACAAATAGGTGAAGAGATATACGATGTTCTTGGATTGAAAGAATCAACATTGTGAAAATGACTCCACTACCCAAAGCAATCTATAGATTCAATGCAATCCCTATCAAACTACCACTGGCCTTTTTCACAGAACTAGAACAAAATATTTCGCAATTTGTATGGAAACACAAAAGACCCCGAATAGCCAAAGCAATCTTGAGAACGAAAAAAGGAGCTGGAGGAATCAGGCTCCCTGACTTCAGACTATACTACAAAGCTACAGTAATCAAGACAGTATGGTACTGGCACAAAAACAGAAATATAGATCAATGGAACGGGATAGAAAGCCCAGAGATAAACCCACACATATATGGACACCTTATCTTTGATAAAGGAGGCAGGAATGTACAGTGGAGAAGGGACAGCCTCTTCAATAAGTGGTGCTGGGAAAACTGGACAGGAAAATGTGAAAGTATGAGATTAGATCACTCCCTAACACCATACACAAAAATAAGCTCAAAATGGATTAAAGACCTAAATGTAAGGCCAGAAACTATCAAACTCTTAGAGGAAAACATAGGCAGGACACTCTATGACATAAATCACAGCAAGATCCTTTTTGACCCACCGCCTAGAGAAATGGAAATAAAAACAAAAGTACACAAATGGGACCTAATGTAACTTATTAGCTTTTGCACAACATAGGAAATAATAAACAAAAGCAAAAGACAACCCTCAGAATGGGAGAAAATATTTGCAAATGAAGCAACGAACAAAGAATTAATCTTCAAAATTAACAAGCAGCTCATGCAGCTCAATATCAATAAAAAACAACCCAGTCCAAAAATGAGCCAAAGACCTAAATAGACATTTCTCCAAAGCAGATATACAGATTCCCAACAAACACATGAAAGGATGCTCAACATCACTAATCATTAGAGACCTGCAAATCAAAACTACAATGAGGTATCATCTCACAGCGGTCAGAATGGCCATCATCAAAATATCTACAAACAATAAATGCTTGAGAGAATTTTGAGAAAAGGGAACCCTCTTGCACTGTTGGTGGGAATGTAAATTGATACAGACACTATCAAGAACAGTATGGAGGTTCTTAAAGAACTAAAAATAGGACTACCATATGACCCAGCAATCCCACTACTGGACATATACCCGGAGAAAACCATAATTCAAAAGACACATGCACCCTAATGTTCATTGCAGTACTATTTACAATATCCATGTCATAGAAGCAACTAAATACATCGACAGATGAATGGATAAAGAAGATATTGTACATATATACAATGGAATATTACTCAGCCATAAAAAGAAACAAAATTGGATCATTTGTTGAGACGTGGATGGATCTAGAGACTGTCATACAGAGTGAAGTAAGTCAAAAAGAGAAAAACAAGTATTGTATATTAACACGTATATGTGGAACCTAGAAAAATGGTGCAGATGAACTGGTTTGCAGGGCAGAAATTGAGACACAGATGTAGAGAACAAATGTATGGACACCAAGGGGAAAGCGGCGGTTGGGTGGGGGTGAGGGTGTGATTAATTGGGCAATTGAGATTGACATGTATTCACTGATGTGTATTAAATTGATGACTAATAAGAAAAAAAAAAAGAGAAGAAGTGAGTCTCTTAAACTACTTTTTTTCTCATCAGCAAATGGAATTAATAATGCCTGGCTCTGCACATTTCAAAGCTAGATGAAATAATAAATTTCAGGAAAATGGTATTATAGTGAGGATTAAATATGTTTACTCTGAGAATAATAAGTATAATTTGTTGAACATCTAACCTATCCCAAATATTTTACAGAAATGTTCTCTGATCTTTTCAACAATCCTCCAGACTGATATTTGTAAACTCCACTTTGCAAGTTTAGTATGTTTCTCTGGTCATACAGTTAACAATTGCTGGACTTACAATGAAATCCTTATCTTTGTCTCTCCGGTTCTTTCCACCTTACCGTGTTGTCTCCCTTGAAACAATGAGGAAATTACCAAAGTATAAGTACATTCTATTACTTCAAATTTCTTGATTAACGGATTTTAGGCCAGAGAAAATTACTCATCAGAAGTAACACATAAAGAAAAACGTGTAATCTCCAATCCTGTTTCTCTCATTTCTGTTTTCCTCTTAATGATTCATAACAATACAAATTATTGAAAATATCTTTGATCCTTGAATAAGAAAGCAGGAGGAAAAAAATCCCCAGGGCTTTTATTATCCCTATTTATGCAACATGTAATGTCAATTAAGTACCCCCAAACAATCACAAAGGTAGTTATTTAATTGTAATTTTGTTGCATTGTTAGCAGACTTCTTTGTGTCATTTGCTTCTTAAATGAAGAGACTGTATCAACAGTGAAACCAGGTGGCAAACTGGCATTTGGGCTGCAGTTCATTAAGATCTGAGCGGCAGGGGAACTCAAGCACATTTAAAATTCTCCATTTGAATTTTTATCACTTATATTGACAGTCATTTAAACATAAAGTCATAAATCAGTAGGCAGTACTAGGGAGCCACCTACTGGAATAACTAGCTGGGTTTTGTTGCCATGGTTGCAAAAAATATAAATTCACTTAATATTAACTCAATTATGAATTTGTCAAATTCAGATTTCTTTACACTAAATATACATATTTTTCACAGAAACTTTCCAGCTAAACTTGGAAATGACAAAGACAGCATTATTACAAAAGAAGGCAGAAGTCTTCAGGAAAGGAAGGAAAGGAAATATTCATTGAACATTAATATGTGATTGAAAAGTGAAAATAAAATAATTAATGGAGAAGTTCCAAAGACACCAGTGAAATTGTTAAAATTAGGTTATCTATTGTTTCAAGATTATTTCTCTTTAATTTGTCAAGGATGTTCAGACTAATAATTGTTTTACCAAGGTATCATACTTAAATGGCAACTTATTTAAATGATAATATTTTCATTAATATGAAGATGTATATTTTTTTAAAAAAAAAACTACTAACATTAAAGGAAAAACAGTAGATCTAATTTGGGATCAAGTGATGCAGACTCTTCTTCTCCTCTTATAAGGTGTCTGAAATCAATCTCTGTTAAAACTTATTACCTACAATTCTGGGTGCTGATAAAGCAAAGAATTTAGCTGAAAGATGTTTAGCATAGTATTTTCCCCCTGACTGTGTTGTTCAAAAGTCTGTGCTAAATATAGCTATCCATTTTCCTGCCTTTGCTGTACTGTGTGTAGAGTGAACATGAAAAACATGTTCTTTGATGATGCTTCTAGGTTGCCTAAGGGTCACCATTTTAATATGCTCTGTGTGTATAGCATGGAAACAGTAAAAACAAGATATGAAAGATTGTCTGAATATGAACTATTTTCAACCAAGACAGACAGAGTTATTTTCCTTGCTGATTCCCTATTATCAGCTTGTTTTTTTATCACTATCTTCATTCTCTAAAGAATAACATGCCTAAAAAGTCCATTTAATTGAGGATTCCAGTTAATCAAGGCTATGATTTTATATAAACACAAGCACTTTCATGATGGTAGGAACCTTAAGTAATATGGGTAAGCAAGGATAATTCTATAACTCCTCTGTTGGGCTGACAGTGTTTGATAATTCCTGTGCCAAATACAGTTGCTTTATTCTAAAGAACTTCCTTTGACTTACATTGGTAAATCCTTGGCTAAAGCCTTGGTATATTCTAATACCAAGTCATTTGCCTTAACAAATTTGATACCTAACAAACATGAAAGATGTGATTCTTATTATCTTCACTCTACAGGTGAGTAAGTGAAGTTCAGAGAAGTTAAGTAAATTGTACCCTGCCACATCCTAGTGAATACCTAAGGAAAGATTCAAGTTCCTGACAAGACCACCCTAAATCCAAAAGTTTATCCAAATTCTTAAAAAAAAAACAAAACACTTTTCTGTGTGTTCATACTGCCCCCTTGTCCTTGTGCTTGTCATATTATAAGTGTCTTTTATTTCTCTCCAAAGTCTGTAAGCTTCTCCAAATGGTAAACTCCTTTTTACTTCTTAAATATTCTCAGAAGTTGGCACAAAACCTGATATTCATAGTAGATGATAAATTAGTGCTAGTTGAATAAGTATTTACTGGAGAAGATTTTCTTTTCCTTAAACGATATAAATGCAATCTTATGTTTAGTTTTTTTACATTTCATGGAGTAGGGTAATTTATAATGAGAAGGGAATGGGACATCATGTACAATGAAGCCCTACTATGTCAAGTCCCATGAAAGTATCTTCAATTCAAGCCTGCAGGGGATATAATATTATACCTACATTAGAGGCAAAAAAACAGAAAGACAAAGTGGTTAAGTAACTTGCTCAAAGTCACCCAAAGCACCCTAAATGTTTCTCAACTTTTTCTTATCTCCTTCAATGATTTTTTTCACTTTCATAGTCTCAACTATCAATCATCTCTATGGAAGTGACTACCAAACTTACACCTATCTCTCCTCAATATCTCACAATCTTAAACTGCATTTGTAGTCTTATATATTCTCAAGAAATAGTTATGGAATTACTGTTTAAATAAATACCTACTAAGTTCCAGGCACTGTATTCAGTTTTGGATATCTACAATGAGCCAAACAGCCTTTTTCTGCCTTCAGAGACTCTCAGGCTAATAAAGAGTTGAGCAATACACTCTATTAGGAAATCCATGAACAAACAGGGTTTAGTGACAAAGTAAGCAAGGAAGGAATCTCTGAGGAGTTAAAAATTAAGTTGAGGCCTGAAAGATGCAAAAGAATCAACCATGCAAAGAGTGAGAATAAAAGTGGTCCAAGGAAAAGGAAGACCCTCAAGCAGGGAAGACTGATGCAGATTTTAAGAATTAAACGTTTGCCTCTGTGCCTGGACATAACTGGAATCTCCTAAGGAACTTCAAGCAGGACGTTAAAATACTCCATTTTATGATTTAAAAAGTATTCTGACTGCTATGCGAGGAAGACATCAGAACCAAGCAAGAGTGGAAGTAGAAAGAATCATTAGATGACTTTTTCAGGAGTCCAAGCATGAGATAACTGTGCCTCGGACCTGATGGAGTACAGATGGAGAAAAACAGAGATTAAACATATATTTCTTGGATTTTAGAGAAAACAAATTGATGCACTGAAGAGAAGAGACATATTAGGTTTCTAGTTTGAACAGCTGATAAGATGGTGAAACGTCTTTGGTTCAGGTTCATTCTGGGAACAGCTTAGTGAGATTATACCTAAGCAAAATTAAGTATATTGGTAAAAGAGGAAAAATCAAGTACAGCAAAAAATTAAGAGGAAGATTTGGGACATGAAAAATTAAGAGGGCTGAGAAGAATTTAAGGCAGATCATATACTATTTCCCTCCAAATGTCCTGACTTTCCTGTTTAAACCTTTAATGTTCACATGTTTTCACTCATTAATTCTATCTTATCTTCAAATTCCATCTCAAGAAGGAAAAGAATGGTGTGGTACATTTGCCTAGTACCTCCTTACTGTAAATATCCATAAACTGTGTTTGTACCTCAATCCTGGAGCTTGTCTTATTCCACTTATTCCACTATTAATCTGTAAGATCCTTAAACGCAGGGCTATGTCTGTTCTTTGTACCCACAACAGCAGTAGGAGCTCAGTAAACATCTGTTACATTTAATTGAATTAAGTGTATCTTTTGTAAGAGAAGAATACTCTTAATTTCTTAATAAGGAACTGTGTATTGTGTTAGTAAAAGGAAGTTGAGATAAGGTTCCATTAAGGGCAATTGGTACATATATTTGGAATCTTTCTGGAATGCTTCCAAAGCTATGGCATTCTCTCAGTTTCCACTTCTGCATTAACAAAGCTATTCTCTTGGAAAATTTCCATCCACTAATACAGGGATCAGCAAGCTTCAGCCCAGGCCTCAGGCTAAATTCAGTCACAGGTGGTGCCAAATCTGTCGACAGCTGTTCGTTGGCGCTTTTGTGGTATAATGGCAAAGTTCAGTAGTTGTAACAGGAACTGTGTGGCCTACAAAGCCAAAAATATTTGCTATCTGGACCTTTACAGAAGATTTATGCTGACCCTTACACTAATGGAATGCTTTGAAGACTTCTTCTTTAGGTTCTTTTTAGGAAGTTTGGTAAGAATATAGCTAAACAATATTAGGTATATTTAAACCTTATCATTTAGCATACTTTCATAGAAAAAGTGGCAAGTGATGACTGGGATCAGAGCTGAACAAAATGAGGGGGGAATGGAATCCAGAACAAGAACTTGCAGTATAAGAGTTATGAATCAATAACAGGATTCGGAACAAGGAATTGCTCAGATTAATACAAACTAGTGAAGTCAGTTAATTTATCTTTGGGCTCTTCTCTACTTAACTGTTCTCAACCCTAAGGCCATCTCCCAACTCACTTCCCCCACTATAAAGAGCTGTTCTCACATTCACAAAGGCTCAGCTCAAATTCTAACTGAAGCCCTTTTAAAATGTATCCACTCAACAAAACTAGGCATAATAGCTCATACTTGGATTCCTAGAGTATTTTTTCCTGTGGAACTTACCAATAGTGTTAACTTATTCCCTTGCTAGATTATAAACTCTAATCTGAATCAATATCTGAAAGCAGATACTGTCCTTAGCATTGAACTAGTGTAACTGAAATTAATTCATGTTAAGATGTGGATGCACAAAAATTGCCTGACAAGAATTTAGAATATGTATACTTTGAGAGACTGAATATATAAATGGACAATGACCAGACCATATATGACAATAAAACTCTGACCCACAACCTCTGCATCAATCAGCTCAGGAATCCAAACCACCACCTCTGTCACAATTGGTCCCAAACAGCCAAGACTTGGCAAATGACTTTCAGCTTCCCTAGTTTTTGCTCATGCTTCCAACTCAGGATGGACAAAAAAAGCTATATATGCTCTACAAGCCAATCACATAGGATGCCCTGTTAGCATCTATTTAGCATGACTTCAGCTTTCCCATGCCAGTAACCTCCAGTAAAAGCACACCTGAAGTCTTCTCCTTTTTTTTCATTATAAACCTTTCCCACTCCTTTGCCTGTCTTTGAGTCTTCTAAACACAGGTGTTGGTAGTTGACTTGCTTGCTATAGCAAACTTCAAATAGCCTCTCTTCTCATTTGAGTTGTCTTCATGTACTTCTATAACCCTTTAGTTTTGTTTGTTTGTTTTTTCAAACTTAGATAAAGCTTTGGAGGTCAAGCTTTAACCAGACCAGTTTGGAAGATGGAAGCCACTATAGCATTCCATCTGCTGCTTTGATTCTGCTATTTACTCAAAGTGGAAATACTAGGCTTAAGACTGACAGGCATTGTTTTCAAAATAGTGTGCCTTCAAGACCAGCTGAGGACTTGGACAGAGCATGAGACTTCAAAATTCATAGGTCCCACCTCAACAAGGAACAGTCCAAGAACCATGGTTTAGCTCTGTCCCTGGGATCTTCCTAATTCAGCATATTTACTTTTTGGTCAACCCCTGCAGGTTAGGACTTTAGTTTTACCCATGGATACTCATCCTCACACACAATCTTGCTCAGATTTGCCATATCTTGCCCTTTGATTCTGTGTCTGATATGGCCTAACTCCAACTTTGATTCATGTCATGGACAGGACTTTAGTGATTCTCTAAAGTTCTTCTGTTAATAACCTGGGCTAAAACTCTAAAATTGGACATGACTTCCCAGGATCAGCACGATTGGTCTTTGTAATCCTGCAATATTCCAACGACTGAGACAGGACAAGGATCAGCAGCTATTGAATTATCAAACCCAGAGTAGGAATATGTACCTTGAAACATAGAATCAGATTTGGAGAGACCAGTAAACATCAAAATTCAAAGGCCCAGGTAAACACAATAGAAGATGCTCTGCACCCATAAAAATTGAGTGAGATGCTGTCTTCTTGGGCCCTTGGCTTTCTCACTTTCCTACAGTTAACATCCTTATGGAATGATCCAATGGCTCATTAGGGAAAAGGCATTATAACTGACTAAAGTAAGATAGAATTGTCAAAAGTATATATAATTAGCTAACCAAATTGTGAAACATAAATCAGGGTTCTATTTGAGACAATATAGAAACAATATCAAAATTTTTGTTTAGCTTCAACATATCTCATGGAGAGAACATCACTACTGTCATGTCTGAGGTATGTGTACCCCTACTCCAACAATGACTTTAATCATATTTTACCTATGCATGCATAGGTAAAGCATGATTAACCTGCTGAGTTCAGTATCAGAACCAGCCTAGGAAAAGGAAAAAATGTCAGCCGAAATGTTAGATATAGTGTTTGGTCAAGGGCCAGAAAGCTTTAGCCACCAGACCCTAACAATATTACCTGGGTAGAGTCATCTTAAAATAAAAGCAGATTAAGAATGCCAGTATTATCATTTTCCCACATTTTGTTTACTTATATTTATGTTATATAAAATAATCTGTGTTGGGGAGAGATGAGCAGTCAGGAATGCATGGGGAGAGGAAGGGATACAGCTCTTTGATCTTGGACAATTGAAAATCATCAGCATAATATCAAACTTTAGATATAATACTCATAAAGATGCTTTGAAAATAATATTTACTCTTGATATGTAGCTTCTAAACCTACACAGAGGCAATTACCATAGACAAGTAACACATTCTATCTCCTTTAGGAGCCATAAGTCTGAGAGTATATAGTGCAAGCTACAAATAGTAAATAATGCAAGTTCATATGCTCCCAGTTGTGGAGGGATTGAATATCAAATGTACAGGTCATTGAAGAACACATATAAAACTTTCAGTTAAATCAGATAAACTTAGAGATGCCAAGGATGCATATTATGCTTTCTATACTAGATCAGTATAGGAAACATTCATTACTACACGTCCTTCTTACCACTGCTCTTGACAAAATGTCTAAAATTTACATTCCAGATTAAGATTTGTACCTTAAAGAGTGATTTACTAAATATGCACACATTCGACACCCCATTAACTTGTAATACCATTTGGAGGCATGATCCTAAAAAGATAAGTACAAATTTAAGAAAACAAATCAAAAAATTTGTGTCAAAATGTTAACTTTAAAAAAATAATAATAAAATTTGGAACAGTAAAAATATCCATTGATATGAGAATTAGCTTTAAAATAATTTATGTTCATATGATGAACTCTTATGAAGGCTTTAAAATAATTTTTGAAGAACATTTAATCATGAGATAAAAATCTCTTCATATATTTTAAAATGAAAAAGCAATATTCATAATACACAGAATGATCACAAAGTGTAAAATATAAATGTTTTATACCCTAGTGTCTATAGTAACAGGATTGAAAAAAATGACATAAAAATGATTATCTCGATGTGGAGGAATGACAGATAATTTTATTTTCTTCATTATTTTATGTATTTTCCAATTTCTATAATGAGTATGTATTACTTTCATTATTTTAAAAGAATAATAATTATAATTAAATAAATATGAGAATATATATCCAGACACCCCAGGGAAATATAATACCTCTAGCTATTATTAGTTAACACATTAGGGAAGATTATGACAATTAGTTAAGCACTGGGATAGGGAGGATGGCATAGAGAAAGTGAAGTCGACGTTTGGAATATTCAATTCAATTAAAGAAATAATAATCCATTACAAGTTTATAGTGCTTTGTCTTTTACAAAGCATTTTCACATACTTTATTCTAGGAGGACTCTCAACCTTCTAACGCACACATAAACTCACACGCGGACACAAAGTGTTATCATTTGTTATTTTAAACACCTAAGAAGATGTATCTACCCTATAGCTACAAAAGTGGGTTTTTAGAACGAGGGTTTTTATAACCTAGTTTTTAGTGCAAAGAATTTGGAAAGCAGCTTTAGTAAAGACAACAAGTGATGATATATTTTTCTTCGCGCTGCACTTTGGTTGCGACATGTCCTTTTGGCTCCCTGTTAGAGACAAAGCAGCCTGCTTAGAATGCTGACCAGAATCATTCCCCAGGTAACAGCTAACCCCTTCTGGCCTTGCTTTCCAAAGCCATGCTCAGAGCTGAGCTTAGCCCCCTTATCTTTTTCTCCCTTGATCAAAAGGGCAATGATATTACAAGCCTGGACTCACCAGCGAAGACCCTGGAGCACATTCCATTTCTACCCACACTGTAAAACTGCTACAAAGAAACAGGTCAGAGAAATCAGGACCAGGGTGTACAGCCTAATATATCACCTCATCAACAGAGCACAAGCTTCTGACTTCCTTTCTTGGCTTCATGCCGGAGGCCTGATTCTGGGCCATTGACAGCTGTGCATCAGTTACTGCAGAGAAAATAAGGTCTTTAGGGGAAGACTGGTGATCTAAGAAGTGCTCAGCTGGGACTTGTTCACTTAATGTGTATCAATGCTATACAGGTTCCTTTTAGTTAAAAAACAATGCACCTCCTTTTGTTTAAGTAGAAACAAATGGAATAAATATTTTTTTTGCTTTTAGAAAAAACACAAAGAGATCAAATACTGTGCTTGAAGCCGAGGAGCTAGACAACATGGTAAGGCATCAGCTAACAGGAGGATAGAAGAGTGGCCTTTGCTTCTGAATAGCAATCCTACTGGGAAAGACTTACGAATAAATAGAAGTTAGGATAAGTGACATAACGTAAGTAATAAATCAAGATTGGGAGTGATTAGATAATTTGCCCTAATCTACACAACTTGAAGAGCTATAACTTGTACCTGAATGTAGATGATTTTGATACCATATTCTGAGCTTAAGTCAAATACACTTAGCAAAACTGTTGTATTTCATTTATGAAATGCCTACTGTGGACATGACTCTGTGTGTATGTGTTAGGAGAGTGCATACACAGGGGCAAAAGGATAGAGTCCTTTTCCATATTTCATAATGGTTGTGTTACTGAACCAGGTTCATTTTGCCCAATGCACAGCAAACCAAAAGGCTGAGACAACGAGGTTTTCAGCAAAAACAAGGTTTATTCTTAAGGCAGTCAAGTGAGGAGATGGGAAAACAAATCTCAAATTCTCCTCCCCAAAGGCAAGGGGCTCAGGGTACTTATGGGATAATGAACAAAGAAGCAGGGCACTCTAAGGCGTGGGGAGTGTGGAAAAAGGTGATTGGGTAAAGGTGCAGTAATCCTGGTTCTGCTCAGGTGTATCTAGGCTACAGGCCTCTGCATGTTCTAAGGGTGGAATTTTCAACCCTCTGATGTCAAAAGGTCACTGAGTGGACACTTGTGCATGCCCAGTTGAAGGGTCTGTGGTCCTATCCAGTCTTAAGGAACTCAGCTTAAACTGGACACAGCTGACCCCAAATTCCTGGAAAATAACCTGGGCAAACATCTTATTGTTTAGACTCTGTGCAGTTTGTAGGACATGCAAGTCTAAAAATAACCTTAATTAGTGAAGGTAGGTGATTTAACCTATGGTTTTAGCTACATGCATAAATAATGACAGACATAAAACATAACAGACATCACCATTAGGGAAAGACAAAATAAAACATGCAAACATGCTCTACAAATTGTAATGCACCATGTAAACCTGAACTGTTATGACTTTAGTTGCCACGGTAGTACACAATATGTCATAAAATACTGGCCTACGGTACAAATGAAATTCAACACTGTCCCATCATTCTTTCTTCCCAGCTAAGATTTGTGGTCTATGCTTCAGCCCCACTCTTCTCATTATCTTCGACAGACCCTTCCCACTGTCTTTCCATGGTGCTGTCCTGACGAGACCTGGAGTCTGCATCATTTATAGCCATTGCCTGTCCTCTGACTACCACATATGCAGGCTGGCTGGTGGAAATAACATGACCTGCAAAGTGGAGCCACTATAGAGTCACGGTCTCCAAACTCAATTAGTCTCCTGGTACTCCCTGATAAGAACTCTGACTTCTTACTCAACATTCTCTGTTCCTTGTGGCAACAAATTGTGCACTCTTCTCAACTCCCCCATCTCACCAGTTCCTCACTCACTCCCAGCTGATCATCTATTCTACACATTTGCTTCACACACATCCAAAGAGACATTGAGCTCCTTCAGCTTCCTGCCACCTTAAGGCTTAGTCTTCACCCGGACCCATCAGGTACTCCCTTCTCTAATGTCACTTAAAAGCTGTCCCTTCTCCTACCTAAAAATCATCCCCGCCCCCACAATGAATCATATTTTCCCAACCCTACCTTCTCGCTCTATTTTTTAAGTAACAGCTTTATTAAAACATAATTCACATTCCACACACCAACTTAATCAAAGTGTACATTTGGTGATTTTTAGTATATTTACACAGTTGTGCAACTGTCACCACAATCAATATTAGAAAAATTTCACCCCTTTCCAAAATAACCTTACCCACTAGAAGTCATTCCACATTACCCGAACCCATTCACCTCCACCTCCCAACCCTAGGTAATCAATAATCTATTTTCCCTGTTTATAGATTTGTCTGTCTGGGAACATTTCATATAAATGGAATTGTACACTATATGGAGGCCTCACTCAATTTTCCCTCTACCCCCTGAATTTTTAATATCTCCTCCTCCACTTGTTCTTTCTCATAAGCATTACATATATTCAAATCTTGTCCATCTTTAAACCAAATTAAGCAAAATTTAATTATCCATCAGCATCCCACACTACTTCAGTTTCTGTACTGTTTCCTTCCCAGCTAAGCTTTCTAAAAGAATTGTTTCTGGCTCTCCACATTCTCACTTCCCACTCACTCCTCAAACTATTTCCAACTGTTCTCCTTACCAAGGTCACTAACAATAACAATCTCCTTCTTGCTAAATTCAATGGATTGTTAACACCTACTCAACCTTCAACTCTCAGATCAAACATCATTTCCTTTAGGAAGTCTTCCTAACCCTTTACATCTACATCAGAATTTCTCCATCTTGGTACTATTAACATTTTAGGATGAATAATCATCTGATGTGGGGGGATGTCTGTATACTGGAGGCTGTTTAGCAACATCTCTGGCCTCTACCCACTAGATGCCAGTAACATCTCCTCCCCCAACTATGGCAACCAAATATGTCCACATATGTTGCCAAAATCCCTAGGAAGGCAGAATCACTCCTGGCTGAGAACTGCTGATCTAGATGATGTGATTTTCCTGCGTCCCTCATGCCATGCTTGATTGCTCCTTTCACAGTACTTATTGCATTGGATTTAATTGTTTGTGATCTCCTCTGTAACCCAAACTGGACCAAGATTTTTGTATCAGAATAAATGGTTATCTGGTTCATTACAATATTCTCTACACCTGGAACTGTGCCTGGGTCACAGTAATTAATCAGTACATATTTGTTGAATGAATGGAGTGCCTTTTTTTTGGCTTGTAAGGTTCAAGTAAGTAATGGGAGCCTCTTGAAGAAATTATCTTTTCTCTATAGATTTTGTTTGTTTGCTTTAGCTGTGATTACATATTGTTAAGGAGTTTGTTTGGACAACTAAAAATCATGACATCTGAATCAAAGTTTACAAGTAGAAAGCAGAGTCCGGAAAGTAGGAAAACGTTCTTGCGTGCAATCCTGTTACTCTTCATTGTCTCTTGGTTCAGCCTTTTAATCACAAGCACATTTGTGCTAATTCTTTATATTATTGGGCTTCAAAATGGCTTCAGAATATCTCCACAACTTTTGATAGTCCCATTTCTAGGTTCTGTCAGTCATCTCAGAATTCTCTATTGTTCCAAGTTCCCTCTGATATTAATTCTGTATTTCACAGAGGGAAGTAGTTCATAGTCATAGTTACTAGACTCAAAGCCCAGTTTCAACCGGCTAATTGTACCAAATTTTTACAGAAGATGAAATTAATCCATAAGTGACATGTTAAATGTTCAGTGATAGTGTTTGAAGAACTAAACTAGAATAAGTGTTTCATGATTTTTTCAATAAGTAAGATTTGATCATCTTTAAATAAGTCTCATTTGTTGACCACTTACTATGTGCCAGACCCTGTTCCTTGAGCTTCAGGGGCAGGCATCATTTCATTTCATCTTCACAACATTGTAATCTTGTTTACAAAGTTACAAATGTAACAGCATGAGGTCTAGCTGACTGTCTAATTGATCCCAAAGCCCCCACTCTTCCATTACTCTAGACTGCCTATGCTAGACACCACTGTTAAAGGTTTTCTTGTTTCTGTTTTTATTTCATAGTTCCATCACATTTAGAACAGTTTGAGGTGTTTAGTAGGTACTCCATATCTAGTAAGTGATTCATGTTATTCCATACACAATCTTAGGTTTCTGTTATAAAAGAATACAATGATCAGCATATAAACACGAAGGATATCAGTGGAAATGAAAAGAGAAGAGCTAGAAAAGAGGGAGAAGAGTTGAAAGGAATTATGTAATTTCCAGGATGATGCCAAGACAAAGGCTGATCTATCACTATTAGTTTATCTTGGCCATGTAACACAGGGTTTTTAAGTGAGCTGGACTGGCTTTACAGTGCAGGATTTTGGCAGAATGCATGACCATTGCCCAAGTTACTTTATGAGATGGCATGTTTTAATGGCTTTGAATACCCAGAAAATCACCCTCGTGGACAGCCTACTTTGCTGATTACAGCAGCCCCAATTTAAACCATATTGGTTTAAAAATAAGTTTATTGCAATTAAAGAGCTGTAAATATTAGCTATTCTGCAACATATACATTCTAAAGTCCCCAAATGACCTGAGAATAAACACCTCACAGTCACTTTCTGATTTTGTTTGGAGAAAAATTACAGGAATCACCTATTGCAGGCCTCACAGCTGTGTGATTCTTCTGTTTTCCCTGTGTCTCATACAGTGTGTGTTGCTTCCCTCCCTCCTCTAGCAGGGCTCCCACTCTGTAGTTGTCTGCTATGCTGGTGCCGGTGACTGCTTCCTGAACTGTGTCTTTTTTTCATTTGACCATAAATAGCAACAGTTTTCTCTCCATACTGTGAGAACAAGGGGCTTTGGGAGTTGTTTTCCTGATGTAAGTAGGGACTGTATCTCCTTTAGCAGAATAGAAATAAAATAACAGGTCAGATGTAATTATTATCTTCTTGGGAATCCTCGTATTTTATATCTCAACAACCGCTTCATAACCAGTAGTCTACTCTCATCTGGGTTTAATTTTGTCTTTGGCTCCAGGAGCACCATCAGTATTCACTCATATTCAAAACATTTAATAACTGGTAAGGAATAGGTACTGATTAACAGGGGGTTGTTGGCCATAAAAATAAAAAACAACTGGTGTAGCCATATCTAGGTTACCTGTTGACTAACAGCCCTTCCTGTAAGGTGAATAGGGTCTTATTCTAGCCTGATGTCTTTTCCAAGTGATGAGACATCAATTCCCTGGGAGGTACTCCTTATTTCCTATGCAAATCACATCAGCTATCCCAGAATTTCCTCTTGCAATGTCTTTGAATAATAGTGCAATCAATCCAGATTCTAAGATGTAAATACAACCGACCACCCACCACCATCTCCTATCATAGATGAAGTGACTTCACTTTCTGAAAGATGTGACTTTCGTATCTTCCTTCTCAATATTCAGAGATACACAGAGGAATCACCTCTAGCTAACCAAGGTAACAAATGCATAATGCCAGGCACCAGTCCAATACGTGAAGGGAACCAATTACATGTTCCAGTGGGTAGACTGACCCTCTCAGAGTAGGGAATTATTATACTTGTCAAACTCCTTTGAGAGGACCTGAAACAAGGAGGATCTTTCAATCTTTGTTTACAACAGCAGGTAGCTGGAAAGCCAAGTACACTCACCTGCCTATGGTTAGTTGTGTGCTGTTTGAATTGCCTTAATGGCCTGAGTATTTTGTTTTCAGAGTCAATCACACAGAAATTTACCTAATGGCTTCCAGTCATTTTTATATTTGAAAAGAACCATTCACAAATCAAGTCAACCATCCTTGAACTTCTAAAAGAGAGCAGAGATGGATGGGATGGTATGTATCAATTTTCAATATGTACTATATGTATATAGCATAAGAGACCTCTTTTGGTCAATTTAATTATTGATAAGTATTATAATATAGTGGTTAAGAATATGGACTTAGGATGGGAGTTAGAGAAAACTGGAACTAACTCTTGTCTCTGCCAATTACTAAATTGTGATTTTGGATAAATTACCCTCACAAAGCCTCAATTTCCTAGGTTAAGTGTAGATAATTAATAACACCTACCCCATGGGGTTGCTTATGAGGTTTAATAAAGTACTGAGACTAGTGCCTGAAGTAAGCCCTCAAAAATGGTAGCTACTATTATCATCCACGACTATCACAATAACATCTTAAGGTGAGGTATTAGATCCATTTTACAGATGAGGAAACAAAGATCAATGGAGGATAAACAATTTCCAAAGCCTGTGCTTTTCGTAGTACATCACACAATAAATTATGTGACCACCATTCTTGCATGGTTTGAAAACTGCCTGAAGCTGTGATTCCCAAAGAGGAGCCAAAACATATTCTGTACCATCATTTATTCCTCTATTCCTCATCCTTATACACAAAGCAGTCAGCTCGAAGGACAATATTCATATGGATGCATAAGTTCTCTAATGTGCGTTTATAAAATTCACATTACTTCATGGATAAAGTCCTTATTGTTTTTGTTCTCTTACCCACTCTTCCAAAGCTGCCTCTTGTTTTTAGAACTAACTGGCAATATGTTCTGGAAACAAGATGTTTCTTAGCAACATTTTGTTTATATAGATAAAAACATAACCTTTACTGCCACATACTAGAGAGGAGAGATCCGCAGCATTTAAATGTCACACTCTTATTGGAGCTCTTGGTTTTAGTTTGTACATATTGTCCTGTTTTTCTTTCCTTCAGATAGGAGAGTCCTTCATTTTAACAATAGATCTTCCTCGGGCTATAGCTAACTGTGTAGCATCTCTTCCTAGATTTCCACAACTGTATACATGTGTAGGCGTGTGTGCACACAAGCTCACGAGGGTGTGCATGTGCATGTCTTAAAAGAAACACATGACTGGTGGTTTTTTTTTCTGTCTCTGCTGGTTTGCAGTAGGTCTTCGCCATTCTACCTTTCTGCCTTAGATACTGTCAAAATAATTCCTCCTGCAACTTTTTGATTATTTAGAGGATTTACTCTTTCCATAAAGAAACTTCACTGAACTCAGAAAACTGTTAGGAAAACTGACAAAAAGATTAAGGTCTTAAGAATAACTAGCCTTCTCCATATCTCCATTATAGAATAGAAGTGTTGGCTGTAGATGATCAAATCCCTCGGAGAGGACCACTCCCTGACCCAAATGAAGTCATTGCAGGTGAAAATTTGCACTAGTGGAGGGAAGCCTTAGAGAAACAACAGACATTGTGACCAGATAGGTATTTGAGGGGGTTCAAGGTATTTTTTTATAAAAGTTTCCCTTAGGCTGCTTCTGTATTAATTAGGGTTCTCCAGAGAAATGGAACCATAGAAATGAGTGAGAGAGAGAGAGAGAGAGAGAGAGAGAGAAAGAGAGGAGATTTATTTTAAGAAATTGCTTCATGTGATTGTGGGGATTAGTGAATCCAAAATCTACAGGACAGGCCAGCATATTGGAAACCCAGGGAAGAGTTGATGCTGCAGTCTTGAGGCTGAAAGTGATCTGGAAGTAAAAATTCTTCTTTGGGGTTTTCTATCTGTTCTCATAAGGTCATCAACTGATTGGATGAGGCCCACCCACATTACAGAAGGTAATCTACTTTACTCAAAGTCTACTGATTTAAATGTTAGTCACATCTAAAAAATACCTCACAGCAAAATCTAGACTGGTGTCTGAATAATGACTGGGCATCATTGCCCATTCAAGTTAACATGTAAAATTAAACATCACGGCTTCCCAGTCAGCACTGATTCTTTTCTATCATTGTCATCTGGAGGTAAGCAAAATCTCACGTAGAAGGCCAGACACCTACCTGGGATATTCTGGGTGCCTAAAGTCACCTGAAGCATCAATCACCTTGGTTATGCTATCCTATAAGATTATAGCTGGATATCTTTCTGCAATTCCTTTTTTCATTTTGACAAAATAATAAATTCACACATAGTTATGAGAAAAAATACAGAGAAATTCTATGTATCCTTTACCCAGTTTCCCCCAATGGTAACATCTTACAAAACTATAGTACAGTATCACAGCCAGGATATTAATATTGATATAGTCAAGATACAGAACATTTCCATTACCACAAGGATCACTCATGTTTCCCTTTTATAGCCATGTCCCTACTGCCTACTTGACTGCTTGAAAACACTAATATGTTCTCTATTTTTATAATTTTGTCATTTCAGGAATGTTATATAAATGAAATAATGTTACATGACCCTTGGGGGTTGACTTATTCATGTGCATAGTTCTCTGAAGATTCATATAAGTTGTTGCATGTACCAATAGTTTTATTGCTGAATAGTATTCCATGGTATGGATTGTTTAACCATTCACCTATTAAAGGACATCTGGATTGTTTTTGGTTCTGGCTGTTAGAAATAAAACTGATATAAACATTTGTGTACAGGTTTTGTGGGAAGATAAGTTTTTATTTCTCTGGGATAACACAAAGGAGTATAATTGTTGGGCCCCAAGGTAGTTGCTTATTTAACTTGTTAAGAAACTGTCAAACTGTTTTCCAGAGTGACTGTACCATTTTCCATTCCCTCTAGCAATGTATGAGATATCCAATTTCTCTGCATTCTTGATAGCATTTAGTATTGTCATTATTATTTTAACCATTCTGATGGGATATAGTGATATCTCATTGTGGTTTTCACTTGCATTTCCCTAATGACTAATGATGTTGAATATCTTTTCATGAGTTTATTTGACATCTGTACATCTTCTTCATTGAAAAATTTCCTCAAATCTTTTGCCCAATTTGTAATTGAATTGCTTGATTTTTTTCCTGTTGAATTTTGTGAGTTCTTTATATATTCTAGATACTAGTCCTTTGTTGGATATGTGGTTTGCTGATATTTTCTCCCAGTCTGTACCTTGTCTTTCATCCTTTTAACTGGGTCATTCTCAGAGCAAAAGTTTTTGTTTTATTTTATTTTTACAAAGGTCAATTTATCATTTTTTTCTTTTATAGATTGTGGTTTTGGTGTTGAGTTTAAGAACTTTTCACCTAGCCATACATACCTAAAGATTTTCTCTTATTTTTTTTCTAGAAGTTTTCTAGATTTACTTTTACACTTAAGTCTGTGATCCACTTAGAGGTTTTGTTTGTTTGTTTGCTTTAATAAGTTATGAAGTTTAGGTCAAGGTTTTTTGCTTGTTTGTTTTGTTTTGCTTATGGATGTCCAGTTGCTATAGCATCATTTGCTGTAAAAGCTATCTTTCTTCCATTAAATTACTTTTGTCCCTATGTCAAAAATCAGTAGGACATATTTGTGTAGATCTATTTCTGGGCTCTCTACTCTATTCCATTTATCTATGTGTCTATCCCTCCACCAATATGTCTTGATTAGCATAGCTTCATGGTAAGTTATAAAGTCTAGTAGAATGATTTCTACCACTTTATTCTTTTTCAAAATTATTTTAGCTATTCTTGTTCCTTTGCATTTCCATATACATTTTATAATAATCTTGTCTATATCTATAAAATTTCTTGCTGGGATTTTTATAGTAATTGCACTGGACCTGTATATCAAGTTGGAGAGAATTGATATGTTTATTATGTTAAAGCTTTTATTCCATGAAAACGGTTTGTCTCTCCATTTATTTAGATCTTTAAAAAATTTTCTCATCACTCATTTTAGTGTATGATTTTTTATATATGTCTTGTTAGATTTACACCTGCATATCTTTCTTAAAAAACAGAATGCAATAAAAATCTTTATTGAGCAGACATCAAATAATTCTTGCCTCTTTGCTTCTATATATTCAGTGTTTACTACTTGGACTTTTTGTTGTTATTTTTTTTTTTTAATCATGTGTTTACCATTTAGAAACAATATCTTCTGAATGGAACATGTCAAAAATTGCTGATATAACTGACAGAATCAGAGAAACCAAAGGCTGCAAATTAAGTGAGTTTGGCAAAGTTTGTCCCTTTCCATTCTTTTTCATCAGAGGTTGCCTTCTAGTAGCACTAGCAGAGTCCAAAGTCTTGTGTCTTGTGATATATAGTTTTCTTTGTCCTACTTGTATGCTAAGCCAGACCTTCGTACTTTTCAAGGCTCCTGATTATGTCACCTTGTGCTAGGATAGCATTCTAATGGAAAGTGGTGGTTTAGATGCAGAGCTTTTGACATTAAAATTATACTTGGCAGTGAAAAATGAGAATCTATACATCAGGGCTCCTACTGGAATTAATTTGCATCTCACAGTGTAAGCTATTGATATGCAATAGCCTTGTGACAACATAAATATTTCATTGAGACAGAACAATGTGTAGATAATGTGGTTTGTTTCTAAATGAAAGCTGTGTATTACAAATTACTTCTTTTCTCTGATTAAATTAAGAATTTTACTATAGGTTCTAAGGTGCAATGTTTCCCTGCACAACTCCTGAGGTTTCTTGTGAAGGAAGAATACAATTCAAAAGCCTGGGTATGAATCCTGGTTTGTTGTGCATAGTGTAAAACAAGTAAACCAGTGAAACTCATGGCAAGAAACTTTAGTTTTGCAGTCTGAGAGATCAAATGTACATTGAATAAATTGAACCATTGAAAAGTACCAGTGAAACTCTGAAGTATAAAGAAAGAAAAGAGGATGGTGCTCCGAATTCTTTGATTCAAGTTCTTCCAGCTGCGGTGACCAGTTTGTCCTGGTTTGTCCAGGACTTTTCTAGTTTTAACACTGAAAGTCTCATGACTCAGGAAACCCCTTGGTCCCAGTGTTAAAACTGAAACTCCATATATCAGAAGACTTGTCTGCCCAGGAAAAGGAGAATGGTTGGTCATCCTACTTCCAGCTCTCCCTCTTATTAACTATGGGATTTCAAGTGAAACTTTTCACTTGATTCAGAGTCTACTTACTCATCTTTAGAAAATAGAAAATGACTGTTCTACCCTCCACAGGGTCATTGAAAGGAATATGCATAATAATGTAAATGGAATACTTTGTAAATAGTGGCACACTATGCAAATGTATGGATTTGGTACCATCATAACTCATGGCGGCCACATGCTGACAATATATTTATCCTACGCTTTACTCAGTAGGACTCTCTGGCAAAGAAACAGTCCAAAAATGATGAAAAGCTTTGCCCAGTTGCTCATCTCTTTTCAACCAGAACAATATTTTCTGCATACTCTAGAGAGCCCATTAGCTAAACACAAAGTATCATCTACCCCCAAATTACTGCTAAATGCTATTTACCCTCCAATCTCCTAATTCTATTCATCTGACATCAGTTTATGGATCTCTGGCAAATAGCACAGTTCAAGTGTACAAGCAAAAGGAGTGTATTTGAATAATTGCATGTTTATGTTCAAGAAGAATATAATAAAATATTTACAAATCCAGTTCCCTTTCCAAGAGTAATACATGGTTCTATATCAAAGGCAATGGGCTGGTTGCAGATTGCCTTCTGCTTTATAATTATAGCATTTAGGAAAATAATAACTGGGCTTTAGGTAGAGGTCTGTGCAAGTTTCTGGGATGTAGATAGTTGAGTGTAGCATACCAGCAGATTTGAACACATTCATTAGGCTTCAAAGTTAATATGTGAAACACTGTCAAGTGCCAGATCTTTTGTTTCACTCTGTTAGTAAATGTAACAGATGGTTTGCAAACATGTTTGTGATCTGAAGGCTGACTGATCATGTCAGTCTGATAGAAATAGCATGCAGCCATTTACCACATCAGAATGTGAGAAAAGGAAAGCTTCAAAATTAAACCTTAAAAGACAGCAACTTTCTCAGTGGTGCTAACAAGAGAGAACATTGAGTTTAAAACGTCTGTTACCTCATCACTAACTTTTGAATGTTTCCTTTTATTTGATTCCAACGTGGATATTGGAATAAGGATATGTCACCTTCCAAAAACTAAATAAAAACCATATGTGAATCTTTGATGCAATAGTGAAATCACCAACACAGACAGAGTTCTGTTGCCATGGCAACAATTATGCTCTCACATAATCCAGTAATTCAACTTCTTTGTGAATCCAGATAAATAAGAGACTCTCTTTTTTGTCTCTTTTCTTCAATCTGCAAATGAGAACACAGTTAACCTTGTAGAAAGGAGTGTTAATAGCTGGACTGCTCTATCTGTCTCACTTCCACCTCTACCCTTCCCATCACTGTGTTGAGGCATAATGTAGGTCAGCCAGGACCAAAGAGAGTTGCTGCTATTACCAGAAATGCATGTGATAACATATTTAGCTTTATTCTTACACCAGTTTGGGAAGAGCCAGAGGAAGACAATTTCCCCAATTCGAGACTCTGAAATGATAGGGTCAATGGCAGGCTAATCGGGGGTTTCTGACAGGGAAGGTGCACAAAATTTCAAGCATTCCCGGAAGACTGCTGGTAAATGATTATTTGATATTGGATGCCTTCAAAATGGGGATGCCTGGAGAATTATGGGATAGCTCTTGGAATAAACTGTACTCACTTTCTTTTATCTTCATCCAACAAGTTTAATTGAGGACCTCCTCTCTGCCAGGCACCGTGCTGGCTGTGGAAGATATAACTGAACAGACAGTGTCAGCTATCATGGAGTTTATATCCAACAGACACCAGAGGAGATCTCTCTGAGGTGGTCACAATTTGTGCTGAGCCTGGTTATACCAAATGAGGAGTGCCATTTTGTAAATGTCCCTACGGTAATCTCATGTTTTATCTTCAGCTTTTCTCTATGGTGAACCTCCCAGTTGAAAAAATTGAGATGCAGAGTGGCTTACAAAGTACCCAGCAAAGAGAAGCAAGGGAGATATCAAATGAAAAGAATTCAACAGCTGAAGGTTCAAATCCCACCTCATCCACTAGCTGTGTAGTTATCGAACTTATCTCAGCTTGACTTTCCGCAGCAGCACATATACTGACCTGATGCCTTTTCAGCCCAAATACTATAGTGTATATTTCTTATAAATAAAGGCAACCAACACAACCACACATAATCATCATAAGCAGGAAATTAGGGGTTTCCCTGGTGGCGCAGTGTTTGAGAGTCCACTGCCTATGCAGGGGACGCGGGTTCGTGCCCCGGTCTGGGAAAATCCCACATGCCGCGGAGAGGCTGGGCCTGTGAGCCACGGCCGCTGAGCCTGCTCGTCCGGAGACTGTGCTGCGCAACGGGAGAGGCCACAACAGTGAGAGGCCCGCGTATCGCAAAAAAAAAAAAGAAGAAGAAGCAGGAAATTAACATTGATAAATTATCATCTCATCCTCAGACTCCAAGTTTCACCAAATGTCCCAATAATGTGCCTTACAATAATAGGATACTATTCAAAATTATATGTTCCATTTTGTTGTCATGTCACTTTAGTACCCTTCTGTTTGGAGCAGTTCCTCAGTCTTTCCTTGACTTTCATGTCCTTGACATTCTTAAATAGGCCAGTTATTTTGCAGTACGTCCCTCAATTTGAGCTTGTCTGTTTTCTTATGACTTGATTCAGATGCCCTCCTCAAGCTGCATGTCTCTGACATAACATGATTGGCCACCATTCCACATAGACCCTCTCCCCGCCTTGCTTGGGGTCTGACACCAAGCTCAGACTCTCATCTGCAGAACTGCCTTTCTCACCCTATTTGCACTCTGACTCCCAACACCAAATTGCTTCCCTGAGGGGATGATCTCCTACTAGAACTCCGACTTCCTTGCCAAGCAGCCCTCCAGTATGGATCCCCCCTCCCCACTGTTCCAAGCCATTGTGGTCCTCCCCACCCTAAGTTCTGTCTACTTTGCTCAGCTCCACCCACTGAATTCAGGGTGCAGTTTTTCAGGAAGAAAGAAGAGGAATATGTTCAGGAAAGGATAAGAGAAATGTAATTAATATTTTGAATATTATTCCAGAATGTTCCCAAGTACTTAGAATAACTTAATACAGACATATGATTTACAAATAGAACAAATTAATATGGGACATGTTGTCCAGAAGCCAGTGAAATTAGAACAATTACCACTATACTCTGCCTCTCCTCAGAAGGAAGCCTTTATTAAACTCTCATCTACATGGGCCCAAAGCTATCCACTTGGGATTTGTAAGCTTCTTAACAGAAAGTGATTCTAAACTTGTCCAGCTGAGCATAAGCTCCCTTTTGCTTTGCATATCTTTACTTCCCAGTTTTGCAGCTGACTCCCAAAATTCTCCTTATCCACAAGTAGCTTTATGCTTTCATTTTCAGTTTACTTCTGGGTGTGTCCATTTACCTGACATCTCCATCTATCCTACTTCTGCATGTATGTAATAGAACTTGTTTACTGGTGCATGTAAAACACTGTCTTTCCATGTTACATCAGGCTTGCTGACACTTTGCAGTGACTTACTTTGTAGGCTATTATTATACCATAAATTAGATCATGTTATCAATACAGAAGTAACAAGCCTGTCCTTTATCTTTCATACACACACACACAGACTTTCTAAGGTTCATAGTAGCTGACCATAGAGAATTCTGCCATAATTCACTTATTCATTCACACATACTTTTACCACATATTTTTGAATATTGGTCATTCCAAGGCCCAGGCTAGGCACTGGGTTGCATACATGAATCAAACTGAATGATAGTCAGTGTCTGCTGAATGTATCAACAAATAATTACCATTTATTGCATTGCTCATTGCTTTCATTTTTGATTTATCTGTTCAAGTTCGTCTAAGTTGACAATGAAAGGGACCAAAGAAAAATATGTACTTTTAATTTAATTTTATTTTTTAAAGGTTGTATCCTTTTAGAGCTGTTTTAGGTTTACAAAAAAAAAATAGAGGAAGGTACAGAAATTTCTTTTATACCTCCTGTCCTCAGACATGTATAGCTCCCACATTATTAACATCACTCACCAGAATGGTGTATTTTTTTTTACCAAGGATGAATCTACATTGACACATCATAATTACTCAAAGTCCATTGTTTACCTTAGAGTTCGTTCTTGGTGTTGTATATTCTATGGTTTTGGACAAAAATAAAATGTCATATATCCATCATTAAAATATCATACAGAGTATTTTCACTGCCCTAAAAATTCTCTGTGCTCTGCCTACTCATCTCTGTCCACCCTCACCTTAGGCAACCGCTGATCTTTTCATTCTCTCCATAGTTTTCCTTTTCCAGACTGTCATATAGTTAGACTCATACAGTATGTATCCTTTTCAGATTGACTTCTTTCTCTTAGTAATATGTATTTAAGTTTCCTCCATGTCTTTTCATGGTTTGGTAGCTCATTTCTTTTTTAGCACCGAATAATACTCCATTGTGTGGACGTACCACAGCTTATTTATCCATCCACCTACTGAAGGACATTTTGGTTGGTTGCTTCCAATATCTGGAAATTATGAATGAAGCTTCTATAAATATCCATGTGCAGGATTTTGTGTGGGAATAGTTTTAAAACTCCTTGGAGAGCATGGTTGCTTGATCATATGGTAAAAATATGTTTAGTTTTGTAAGAAACCACCAAATTATCTTCCTAAGTGACTGTACCATTTTGCATTCCCACCAGGTAAGTATGAGAGTTCCTGTTTTCCTTACCAGCATTTGGTTTTGTCAGTGTTTCAGATTTTGGCCATTCTAATAGGTATTTAGCTGTATCTCTCTTTCAGTATAGCTTATATATTAAAAAGTTCATAAGGCGTAATATCAGTTTAATGAAAAATGTAAGCACTGATGTTTTCCATAACTTATATAAAGAAATAGAACATTGCTAGTTCTCCAAAATTCTTCAGGCTTCCCACTCCTCATCCCTACAGAAATAACAATTCTTACAAAATTATAATGTGTCACTTTTTTTAACTTTTTCAAAGATTTATCACCAACTTATCACTTATCATCACTGAACAGTTGTTCATTTTCCTGTTCTTTATATTAATGATGTCATAGTGTATGCTATGCTTTTTTCTCTTGCTTCTTTTATTCAACATTATTTGTATGATTTATTAATGTTGTTGATCATGAGTGTAGTTTGTTCATGTCATCGATGTAAAATATTTTATGGTTGGGATATACTTTGATATATTTATCTATTCTCCTGTTAAAGGACATTTGAGTTGTTTCAAATCTGGGACAATTATGAATACAGCCATAAGTATTCTTTCAGTCACAACTTGATGCATAACCTGGTACATAAATTTCTCTAAATTTAAGAATGTAGGGCTTCCCTGGTGGTGCGGTGGTTGAGAGCCCGCCTGCCAATGCAGGGGATGTGGGTTCGAGCCCTGGTCTGGGAAGATCCCACATGCCGTGGAGCAGCTGGGCCCGTGCGCCACAACTGCTGAGCCTGTGCTCTGGAGCCAGCGAACCACAACTACTGAGCCCACGTGCCACAACTGCAGAGGCCCACATGCCTAGAGCCCATGCTCTGCAACAGGAGAGGCCACCGCAATAAGAAGCTTGTGTGCCACAGCGAAGAGTGGCCCCCGCTTGCTGCAACTAGAGAGAGTCCGCAAGCAGCAATGAAGACGCAGTGCAGCCAAAAATAAATTAAAAAAAAAAAAAGAATGTAAGTGCTGGGTTCTTGATCATATATTCAACATTGTCAGAAAATACCTATTTGCAGAGGCAACTATACCTATTTGTACTGCCATTAACAGTATTAAAGAGTTCTCATTATTCCATATTCTTATCAATACTTGACATTGTCAGGCTTCTAAATTGTTACTTTGATGGCGTGTAATGATATTTTGCTGTGGCTTTAATTTACATTCCCTTGATTACTTAGGAAGTTAATCCATGTACTCTTTCAAATGTTGGCCATTGAGTCTAAAAGGATCACTTCTTATCGGATGATGAATAAACAAACGTTCAGCATTAGGATTGTGAAACAGAAATAGAAAAAGAAAAATCCCTCATCATTCTTAAGAATGAGAGGAAGATAATATCCCTTAATATAATTTCAATATTAAAACTTTTTTCTTAAACCAAGTGGCTTCATCAAATATAAAGAGAAATTTTTATGAAGTGTATAGTCAGATAAGCCAAGAGACTACATTAGATAAAAAATAATTTAAGAAAATAAAAATGCAATAGCAGAATACAAAAGATGTATTGTAGGCAGCAAAGAACAGAACTTGCATTTGGAAAACTAAATTGGTGTTGTTTGTCGTGAAGAAAGAAGAGTAGACTGCAAAGCCCTGTAAGCCCCCTTCCTCTCATCCATACTTTCACATGCACATGTATCTCAACACTTGACCTGCCCTCTGTTACTCTGGCTTTTACTGGTATGTATGGCCATGGTACTAAAGTCTCTTTTGGCTTGGGCTTTAAAATATTTTTCCATTTTTTAAAAACTCCTATGTACTACCCATTCTCCACCAGTCAACTTCCAATTATACTTGTTCCAATTTTTTTACCAGAACATCTCTTACTAACCATCTGTTATGGCTTCATTCTGTTCAATGTCTTCCATTCCTCCTTCTGTCGACTGAATCATCGTATTTACCTATTTCCATATTTTTACTTAATATTTTTCAAGAATCTGGCCGCCTTGACCAAGGGCTAAAATTTTATGGGCATTCTTGATTATTCTCAGTGGTTAAACAAATTCTGTATAAAAAACTGAAGATTTTCTTTAATGTTTGTTGTAAGATTCCTGGTATGCCTAAGACTTATAAAATTAATTGTGAGGCTCTTCCCCACCAGTCATTTCTAATACATTTCTGACTTTAGAATAAATGTTAGAGTATGAATGTGTGCAGCCTAAGGGTAGCTCTTGTCCTAAAGTAGTGTTAGTGACATTATTCTAGTTAATATCAAGTATGTAATCTTTAATGGGTATTTTATTTTCTCTGCAACATTTTATTTTATTTTATTGTATTTTTTTTTTATACAGCAGGTTCTTATTAGTCATCCATTTTATACACATCAGTGTATACATGTCAATCCCAATCTCCCAATTCATCACACCACCCCACACCCCACGCCACTTTCCCCGCTTGGTGTCCATACATTTGTTCTTTACATTTGTCTCTCAATTTCTGCCCTGCAAACCAGTTCATCTGTACCATTTTTCTAGGTTCCACATATATACGTTAATATGCCATATTTGTTTTTCTCTTTCTGACTTACTTCACTCTGTTTGACAGTCTCTAGATTTATCCATGTCTCTACAAATGACCCAATTGCATTCCTTTTTATGGCTGAGTAATATTCCATTGTACATATGTACAACATTTTCTTTACCACACCCTCTCCAGCATTTGTTGTTTGTAGATTTTCTGATGATGCCCATTCTAATTGGTATGAGGTGATACCTCATTGTAGTTTTTTTTTTTTTGTTTTTTGTTTTTTTTGCTGTACATGGGCCTCTTACTGTTGTGGCCTCTCCCATTGGGGAGCACAGGCTCCGGACGTGCAGGCTCAGCCGCCATGGCTCATGTGCCTAGCTGCTCCATGGTATGTGGGATCTACCCAGACTGGGACATGAACCCGTGCCCCCTGCATCGGCAGGTGGACTCTCAACCACTGTGCCACCAGGGAAGTCCCTCACTGTAGTTTTGATTTGCATTTCCCTAATAATTAATGATGTTGAGCAGCTTTTCATGTGCTTCTCGGCCATCCGTATGTCCTCTTTGGAGAAATGTCTATTTAGGCCTTCTGCCCATTTTTTTGATTGGGTTGTTTGTTTTTTTAATATTGAGCTGCATGAGCTGTTTATATATTTTGGAGATTAACCCTTTGTCTGTTGGTGCATCTGCAAATATTTTCTCCCATTCTGAGGGTTGTCTTTTCATCTTGTTTATGGTTTCCTTTGCTGTGCAAAAGCTTTTAACTTTCATTAGGTCCCATTTGTTTATTTTTGTTTTTATTTCCATTACTCTAAAAGGTGGATCAAAAAAGACTTGCTGTGATTTATGTCAAAGAATCTTCCTACTACATTTTCCTCTAAGAGTTTTATGGTGTCTAGTCTAACATTTAGGTCTCTAATCCATTTTGACTTTATTTTTGTGTATGGTGTTAGGAAGTGTTCTAATTTCATTCTTTTACATGTGGCTGTCCAGTTTCCCCAGCACCACTTATTGAAGAGACTGTCTTTTCTCCATTGCTTATCCTTGCCTGCGTTGTCATAGATTAGTTGACCATAGGTGTGTGGGTTTATCTCTGGGCTTTCTGTCCTATTCCATTGATCTATATTTCTGTTTTTGTGCCTGTACCATATTTTCTTGATTACTGTAGCTTTGTAGTGTAGTCTGAAGTCAGGGAGTCTGATTCCTCCAGCTCCGTTTTTTTTTCCCTCAAGACTGCTTTGACTATTTGGGGTCTTTTGTGTCTCCATACAAATTATAAGATTTTTTTGTTCTAGTTCTGTAAAAAATGTCATTGGTATTTGATAAGGATTGCATTGAATCTGTAAATTGCTTTGGGTAGTATAGTCATTTTCACAACATTGATTTGTCCAATCCAAGAACATAGTATATCTCTCCATCTGTTGGTATCCTCTTTAATTTCTTTCATCAGTGTCTTATAGTTTTCTGCATACAGGTCTTTTGTCTCCCTAGGTAGGTTTATTCCTAGGTATTTTATTCTTTTTGTTACAATGGTAAATGGGAGTGTTTCCTTAATTTCTCTTTCAGATTTTTCATTGTTAGTATATAGGAATGCAAGAGATTTCTGTGCATTAATTTTGTATCCTGCAACTTTACCAAATTCATTCATTAGCTCTAGCAGTTTTCTGGTGGAATATTTAGGATTCTCTATGTATAGTATCATGTCATCTGCAAAAAGTGAGAGTTTTACTTCTTCTTTTCCAATTTGTGTTCCTTTTATTTCTTCTTCTTCTCTGATTGCTGTGGCTAGGACTTCCAAAACTATGTCGAATAATAGTGTTGACAGTGGCCATCGTTGTCTTTTTCCTGATCTTAGTGGAAATTCTTTCAGTTTTTCACCATTGAGAATGATGTTTGCTGTGAGTTTGTCCTATATGGCATTTATTATGTTGAGGTAGATTCCCTCTATGCCCGCTTTCTGGAGAGTTTTTATCATAAATGTATGTTGAATTTTGTCAAAAGCTTTTTCTGCATTTATTGAGATGATCATATGGTTTTTCTTCTTCAATTTGTTAGTATGGTGTATCACATTGATTGATTTGCATATATCGAAGAATTCTTGCATCCCTGGGAGAAATCCCACTTGATCATGATGTATGATCCTTTTAATATGCTGTTGATTCTGTTTGCTAGTATTTTGTTGAGGACTTTTGCATCTTCATTCATCAGTGATATTGGTCTGTAATTTTCTTTTTTTGTAGTATCTTTGTCTGGTTTTGGTATCAGGGTGATGGTGGCCTCATAGAATGAGTTTGGGAGTGTTCCTTCCTCTGCAAAATTTTGGAAGAGTTTGAGAAGGATGTGTGTTAGCTGTTCTCTAAATGTTTGATAGAATTCACCTGTGAAGCCATCTGGTCCTGGATTTTTGTTTGTTGGAAGGTTTTCAATCATAGTTTCAATTTCATTACTTGTGATTGCTCTGTTCATATTTTCTATTTCTTCCTGGTTCAGTCTTGCAAGTTTGTACCTTTCTAAGAATTTGTCCATTTCTTCCAGGTTGTCCATTTTATTAGCATAGAGTTGTTTTTAGTAGTCTCTTAGGATGTTTTTTATTTCTGCAGTGTCTGTTGTAACTTCTGCTCTTTCATTTCTAGTTTTATTGATTTGAGTCCTCTCCCTCTTTTTCTTGATGAGTCTGGCTAATGGATTATCAATTTTGTTTATCTTTTCAAAGAACCAGTTTTTATTTTTATTGATCAGTGCTATTTTTTTCTTTGTTTCTATTTCATTTATTTCTGCTCTGATCTTTATGATTTCTTTCCTTCTGCTAACATTGGGTTTTGTTTGTTCTTCTTTCTCTAGTTCCTTTAGGTGTAAGGTTAGATTGTTTATATGAGATTTTTCTTGTTTCTTGAGGTAGGCTTCTATAGCTATAAACTTCCCTCTTAAAACTGCTTTTGCTGCATCACATAGGTTTTTGGACCCTTGTGTTTTCATTATCATTTGTCTCTAGGTATTTTTTTATTTCCTTTTTGATTTCTTCAGTGATCTCTTGGTTATTTAGTAATGTATTTGTTTAGCCTCCATGTGTTTGTGTTTTTTACGTTTTTTTCCCCTGTAATTCATTTCTAATCTCATAGTGTTGTGGTCAGAAAAGATGCTTGATATGATTTCAGTTTTCTTAAATTTACTGAGGCTTGATTTGTGACCCAAGATGTGATCTATCCTGGAGAATGTTCCGTGCACACTTGAGAAGAAAGTGTAATCTGCTGTTTTTGGATGGAATGTCCTATAAATATCAATTAAATCTATCTGGTCTATTGTGTCATTTAAAGCTTCTGTTTCCTTATTTATTTTCATTTTGGATGATCTGTCCATTCGTGTAAGTGAGGTGTAATGTCCCCCACTATTATTGTGTTACTGTCTATTTCCTCTTTTAGAGCTGTTAGCAGTTACCTTATGTATTGAGGTGCTCCTATGTTGGGTGCATATTTATAACTGTTATGTCTTCTTCTTGGATTGATCCCTTGATCATTATGTAGTGTCCTTCCTTGTCTCTTGTAACATTCTTTATTTTAAAGTCCATTTTATCTGATATGAGTATTGCTACTCCAGCTTTCTTCTGATTTCCATTTGCATGGAATCTCTTTTTCCATCCCCTCACTTTCAGTCTGAATGTGTCCCTAAGTCTGAAGTGGGTCTCTTGTAGACAGCATGTATATGGGTCTTGCTTTTGTATCCATTCAGCAAACCTGTGTCTTTTGGTTGGAGCATTTCATCCATTCAATTTAAGGTAATTATCGATATGTATGTTCCTCTTACCATTTTCTTAATTGTTTTGGCTTTGTTTTTGTAGGTCCTTTTCTTCTCTTGTGTTTCCCACTTAGAGAAGTTCCTTTAGCATTCATTGTACAGCTGGTTTGGTGGTGCTGAATTCTTTTAGCTTTTGCTTTTCTGTAAAGCTTTTGATTTCTCCATCAAATCTGAATGAGATCCTTGCTGGGTAGAGTAATCTTGTTTGTAGGTTCTTTCCTTTCATCACTTTAAGTATATCATGTCTCTCCCTTCTGGCTTGTAGAGTTTCTGCTGAGAAAACAGCAGAAACTGCTGATTAACCTTATGAGAGTTCTCTTGTATATTATTTGTCATTTTTCCCTTCCTGCTTTCAATAATTTTTCTTTGTCTTTAATTTTTGCCAACTTGATTACTATGTGTCTCAGTGTGTTTCTCTTTGGGTTTATCCTGTATGGGACTCTGCACTTCCTGGACTTGGGTGGCTATTTCCTTTCCCATGTTAGGAAAGTTTTCAACTATAATCTCTTCAAATATTTTCTTGGGTCCTTTTGCTCTCTCTTCTCCTTCTGGGACCCTTATAATGTGAATGTTGTTATGTTTAATATTGTCCCAGAGGTCTCCTAGGCTGTCTTTGTTTCTTTTCATTCTGTTTTCTTTATGGTGTTCCACAGCAGTGAATTCCACCTTTCTGTCTTCCAGGTCACTTATCTGTTCTTCTGCCTCAGTTGTTCTGGTATTGATTCCTTCTAGTGTATTTTTCATTTCAGTTATTGTATTGTTCATCTCTGTTAGTTTGTTCTTTAATTCCTCTAGATCTTTGTTAAACATTTCTTGCATCTTCTTGATCTTTGCCTCCATTCTTTTTCTGAGGTCCTGGATCATCTTCACTGTCATTATTCTGAATTCTTTTGCTGGAAGGTTTCCTATCTCCACTTCATTTAGTTGTTTTTCTGGGGTTTTATCTTTTTCCTTCATCTTGTACATAGCCCTCTGTCTTTTTGTCTTGTCTATCTTTCTGTGAATGTGGTTTTTGTTCCACAGGCTGCAGGATTGTACTTCTTCTTGCTTCTGCTGTCTGCCCTCTTATATGAAAATGATTATAATGCCCTTCCTTGTTCCTCTCTTTGTGCTTTCTTGTAAACTCCAACATTTATAGCCTCCGCTGGTGCTGGGGTTTTTCTATGCCCAGTTTTGTTGGCTTGCCAGACTGAAGCAACTTTCAGCTCCAGAGGCCAAAAATACTCGATCTCCACAACATTTTAAATCATTGTTTTCTCTGACTTCTCATATGAAATCCCTGTTCTTCTTCTCAATCCTCAGTTTTCCCTCCTACCATGATAACTGGCAGAAACACCTCTGCACCACGGTCTCCGAGGGTGCTGCCCGCCTTGGCCCCAGCTCAGCAGCCCCTTGGCACCCAGGAAGTGGATCATGAATCCCCAGCCACAGCCCAGATCTGCTCCAGCCACTGGCAGGCACCTCAGAGGCCCCAGCGCTGAGGGGGAGGGGAGGGCCTTTAATGGGTATTTTTAAAGATATGTACAAGCTTATATAAGTACATATGTGTTCATTTCAGGGATTTCAACCCAAGTAGTTTTTAAGATATTGATTTGATTCATATTCCAGAAGTAAATGAAGCCCTGAAATGTTTTAACTTTTTGTTGTTGTTGTTTTATTTTCTATTCACACATTTTTTATTAGAAGTGCTTTCTTATCTAAGCCAGCTAATTAGCCAAAAAGGACAGATAAATGCTGTGAAAACACTAATATGTTGCTTGGAGACCTTTTCCTCAAAAGCACACTTTTCAAGTTCATTGTATATAGGTAATTCTTTTGTTGATTTGAATGTTGTGAAAGGACAAATCACATGAAACTTTAACAGAGTGAGTTTCCAGTCTAGTTGGGCTTCAGCAGATGTGATTTTGTTTAGTTTGTTATTGTTTCGTTTACTGCTGATTTCAGCTTGAGAGATGGCAGTCTTTATGGGGAAGAGAGAAAAGATCTTACTGATGAGATTGGCAGTGTGGCCAAGTCTTGGGGAACTGGCCCCAATGCTGCCAGTTATTCACTGTGAGAAGCTTGACAAGTTGCTTCATCTCTTATTCCCCATTTCCTAATTGGGATATTGAGGAAAATAAACCAAATGATCTCTGTGGAACTTTGGGAGGGTGCTATATTATTCAATACTTTTTGAGTACCATTCCACCCATAGAGCCACATCTTATCACAAAACAACACGTAATCTAGCTGATTTCAGCCTGGATATACTCAAAGACTAAGACCTTTCTTTAATCATAATCTAAAATATCTCTGGAGAAGGATACTCACTAACCTGAAAAATCAGTTCAAATGATAACCCTTTACTTTAGAACTTCTTTATCTCTAATTCAAATATCCTGCATTTGTAATTCATGCTTATTTTTTCATATCCTATCCATGGTGAAAGTAGAAGGTAAGAATTTAGAGGTGTTTCTGATGTTGTTGATCTACCTACATAAAAAAAAAATGACATGGAAAAAAAATTAAAATAGTACCAAGGCAAATTACAAGCTGAGAAAAAATATTTGGAATTTATATCACAAAGAATTGTTTTCCTTACTATACAAAGATTTCTCTTATAAGTCAGTAAGAAAACACCAATAGTCCAATACATAAGTAGACAGAGGATCTAAACAGAAAGTTAAGAGAAAACAAAATATAAATTGTTTTGAAATATACAAAAAGATGATCAGTTTCACTCAATAATGCAAGTCAAAAGATACCTTTTTCACCTTTTGGAGTGGCAAAAATTAAAAAAAAAAGATGAGAGAGATGGGAAATAGGCATATCTTACACTGTAGGGTTAGGTGTTATAAATTACTACAGCTCTTGTGAATGGCAATTTGGCACACACCTTTTGATGCAGAAATTCTATTTCTTGGGATCTTAACAATATACTAGCACATATATAGAATGATACATATACAGAGTTATTAATTGCAACACTTTTCCTGTGTAGCAAAGTACTCAAAATATATTAAATGCCGTTCAGTATAATACTGTTTTAAAAAAATGAGGAAGAGCTTGCATACTGCTATAAAAAAAAACCCACAAGACATATTTTAATAGAATAAAGCAAAATACCCAACAATGCTTATAATATGCTACTATAATTTGGGCTTAAAATGGTGGACTATATATATCTGCTTTTCTTATATTATAAAGATTATTTCTGGAGCAATGAGCAAGGTGCAGTAACACTGCTGCCCCTTAGGAAGGGAACTGTATGAGAGAGGCGACAAGAGTAAAAGAGACATGCATAATTTTACACACTTCTTATCACTTTTGTGTGTTGTGCCATGGGCAAGTATTCACTATTCAAGATAAAATAATTGAAATGTAAAATTTGAAATGTTTCTCATTAATACATTTGACTTCCACCTTTTAAAATTCATTTGTTAATTTGATATTAATGTTATATGGCTATATATATGTATACACACACACAAACACATATATAGCTCAATAATTCACTTTGGAAAGAAAAATATTCCATAAATCCTATTATATATATTTGCTGGCAGGCATATAAGTTATATATAATATAAATGGGTGGCAATTTTTCAGTATTATAAAAAATCTTGTAGTTCTATGACAGCAATTCACTTCTAAAAATGTAGCCTGAAAAATTTATGTAAATTGGAAAGCACATATCACATCATCGTGCAAATTTTAATAACCTGGCCAACAGTGGGGGATTAAATAAACTGTGGGGCACCCATTACAATGGAAAACCCCACAGTTGTTATACAGTCAGCCTTTCATATCCACGGGCTCCACCTCCACGGATTCAACCAGCTGCCAGATACAGACAGCCGACTGTACTACATCATTTCATATAAGGGGTTTAAGCATCCTCGGATTTTGGTATGGGAAGGGCGGTCCTGGAAGAATCCCGCCAGGATACCGAAGGACAACTCTACATGTTGATGAATGTTGATTTGGATGTAAATTTATAACAATAAAAGATTTTTAAGATTCATTCTTAAATGAAATAAAAATCACACACACATATCCTATAAGCTCATTTGGGGTTTAAACGATCAAGGGCTTGTACCTGAGTACTCCCCAATGCAGTTTTCCTGGGTTTAGCATCTCACTCTGAGCCTGAACTTAACAGAGCTGACTTCATTGGACTATCCATTGTAAGTACAGAAAGATCGATACAGACTTGCCTATTTGTTCTTGAGGCTCTGTCTGCTTCTTCAACCTCGTTTGCTGTCACTTTCTCCTCTAATTCATCTTGGTTTCCCAGGTCTGAACTGCCTATGGTTTCCAAAACTGGTTTTACAATTTAGTTCCTCCACACCTTTGTATATGCCCATTCAATGCCTTTCTTTCAACCTCTGCTGTCTGGAAAATATTTATCCACCTTTCAAAACTTTGCTCAGGTAGCACCTCCTTCAAGATGGTTTTCAAGATCCTCTAGCATATCACCCTGCCCACCTCCAAAGGAGATTGTCCTGCAAAGAAGATGATACATATTATATTTACATCCTTTAAAATTTTATTATTGATAATATAATCAGGGGTTGTTTTAGTTTATTTTTTCTATTTATGGTGAGCTTTTGAGGGTGGCATATTTAATTTTAATTATTCACATCAATAATGCCTTATGTGTTACATATCAAGAAATAAATGCTTGCAGAAGAAAAACAGACACTGTAAAATTAAAAAGTGTAAAAGTATAAAATGATTGATTTGACTTTTCTTTATAACAAAGCCTCAGAAGTTAAATCTGTGAGTAAATCATATTGAGATATTGCCAAGCTCAGTATTAGAATCTTCCTCCCCCAAAATGTAAAGGATTCATCACACAATGATTTACTTTAATTAAATTTGCTCTATGTGCATTTTTAGCAGATGTGTTTTCAATTTCTACTTTTTAGATTGATTTTTGACAACCTAAACAGCCTCATCAACTTTCTTCTGCTTTACAATGGAAGATTGCAATGAAAGAAAAAAAAAAAAATCAACCTGAGAAAAATGGTAAATAAGCATGTGTCAAGCTCTTTAAAAGATTCAACTGCCCTGAGGAAAATCTCAGATGTTGTGAGGGTAAAACACATGTCTGCTCTTCTCCACAAACTAAGTTTCTAGGAAGCCTCAAGAGAACATAAATTCCCACTATTTCATAGACTCCAGCAGTTCCTGCTGTTGTTTCCATGGCTTGACAATCTTCTAGCCAACATCTCTGTGATTTCCTTGGCTATAACCTCCTACGTGTTGCTTCAGGACACCAAGAGAGCTGCCCTGCTGCCATATTAAAAGTAGGAAACTAGAAGGAAGGAGACCTCTCCAACTGCATTTTCCTCTTTTGATTAAGAAAGCAAATCTTCCCAGATTTCAGTTCTTTTCACTTGGGCCAGACCTGAGCTGCAACGGCCCACCTTCGGCAAGGGAAAAGGGATTCTAAATGGGTTTTAGGTAGTCAGTAAAGAGTAACTTCTACGTAAGACTAAGGTGGAGAATTACTTGGCTGAGATATTGAGATGCTTCATCTCTCAAATCAAGTGTAGCTTTCTAAAGACATCTTCCTTGACCCTCCATGGTGTGTCAGAGACACCTCTTATCTGTTCTAACAGCATCCCAATGTTGTTCTCCATAGTCTTTATCACAGTTACAATGTATACTTATTTAAGAAGGTCCATTTTAAAATTGGGATGTTTCTTAGATAGTGCTTTGGAGTAGACACTAAGAATTGGTCATGGTTTAGGGTTTGAGTTTTTTACAGCTCCACTACACATGTATAATATGCCCTAAAATATTTACTCTATATAGCTTAGATATTGCACTAGATAGTTGTTTCATTTGAGATTTGAAAATTCAAGCTAAATACTAAAGTGTTCAAAAAATATGTTTGTAGTGCATTTTTATTCAGAATTATTTCTAAAAGTGAATTATAATTTCCTTCTTGTTAGCAAGTTTCCATTTAATGAAGGAACTATACCCCCAAGTACAATTGCCAATTCCAGTATGTGTGATCTATGTTAACATATTAATTTAAGACAGCATCTCCTTAAATTGTTTTCTCCATGACATTAGGTGAATTGATCACAAGAGACTTAATAACTTTGGTTTAAGTTTACATGCTTTATAAATCTGTAATCACCTCACATCAGACATTCCATTAAAGAGGTGATATTTGTACAGCAAATCATTGGAGTCTTCCCAAGCAGTTTGCTGAATGGTCACACGAACTAATTAATGTTTATTACAACCTATATATCTTTTAAGGGAAGCTTTAAGCAGGCAAAACAACATATTTTAACTAAGAGCAATATGTAACTACTTAGAAGACAGAAAATAAATTTGAAAGCCTACACATTCTTTTAAAGCTGCCTATTAGTTTCTCAAACCAATAAACAATAATTCCTCAAAAGACCGTGCATGTTCATTCTGATAAAGATAAATGTGCCATGATCAATATATTTTAATTAAATAGAGAGCATTTATCAATGTGCAGATGCACATTTATAGGACTGGGCTGATTGCATCAGCTCAATTGTTCTAATTGTTTAGGTGATCCTTCTTAGGATGCATGGGGTTATTAGTCCTATTAAATAACAAGTTTTTATATTTAAATTGCAATAAAAAAAATCTGCCTAGGAGAAGAGGTAAGTAAGCATGTAGCAAGCACTTTAAAGACTATCTGCTCAGAGGAATAAAATACACTCACAACCTATGGGTGAAATGAGCAAAACTTTAATTCTGCCTCCTCTACTCCTAAAACCTAGTGAGAAAGAAAAGGATAAAATATAGAATAAAGAGAAAACCAATCTCACAATTCATAGAATATAATGCATGCTATGCAATCTTTTGTTCCAACAGTCTATTGGATCCCCAAGCAATTGATTTCTTCCTTCTGTCGTTGAGGAAAGACTAGGATTTGGGTCATCAGGTTATACCAGGTGAAACAGAAACAGCATGTTGCATTGGGAGCCTGACCCAAAAGACTTCAAATCCCTCTTTTTAAGGAACCACCTAGTATATTCCTGACTCATGCCACCCAGGCACAATTAACCTGCTAACCTGTTTTGTTTTATAACATTACCTGTTCATTTCTTCTCTCTTGCTTAATTATTTATGCTGTATTTTCTTTTTATTACTTCTAGAAAGTAATTTCCATGACAGCAAAGTCTATGTCTCTTTAGATTACCACAGGAAACCCAGAGCCTAGAACGTGGTTTTGTATATAACAGACTCTCGATAATCGTTTGTGAAATGAATGGATTAAGGTGAAGTGCTTAAATAAAACAATGGCCGGCAGATTCAATTAAGTGTTGTTTTTTTCCCAATCAACTCCAAATAAAATTACCAGGAGCAAAAACACAACAAAATTTTGTTCTTAGCGTTTTCTAGTCTGCTTGGAAAATGCTATCATAGGCTTAATTCTCTCTTCTCTCCTGAATATTTTAACTAAGGAGTTTTCATCTGCACTGTCTGATAGAATGTGTTATTGAGCCAAAGCACACACACACATACACACACACACACACACACACACAAAAACAAAAAAACAAAAACCAAAAAACAAAACAGGGCACTGAAGATCAAGAGACGCTAGCCTGGCAGATTTTGAAACATAATGAGGATGCTATGAAGTCCTAGGAGTGCAGTCCAAGCTATTTGACAATTCCTTCGGGTAAACAAGCATATTTGTTTTTGCCTAGATTACTGGACCATGATCCAGAAAGTTGATTCAAACATTCTGGGATAGATAAACAAGTGACACTGCTGGGAGGCAAACTAAGGGGAGACTAAGAATTTTCTACCTCCCTATTTCAGATACATTATTCCAGATGTGGAAACAATTCTTTTTCATACCTGAGCCAGCTTGACAGTCTTAAAAACTGCTGCTTTCTCTGCTTTTAAGTTTTGGAAATCCCACTGGAAATAGCAAACACCATATGTTAAGAATCACTCAGTCAAACAAGGAGAAGGTACTTCTTTCATATAACTTTGGAAGCCCTGATGTCTGTTGACAAAACACATTTAGAAGTTGCTTTGATATTCTTAACTTCAATTTATTTTAATTTACAGAACTCTGAGGGGGAAAAAGTAATGTGTTTAACTGTCTTTATTTGATAGTAATTCAGCTCAAGATAATCTTCCATATTTCTTTAGTCATAGCTTTAAAAAAAAACATTAGGTTAAGAGGCATTAATCATAATATTCTCCCCTGCTAAACAGAAAATACCAGGAAGGCAAGAATTAACCTTGCCACAAATGCCTGATTTTCTTACTAGCATAGTAAATGATATTGACCACATGATTAGCCTCTCAGCTACCCAAATACCAGGAATGTGAAGGTTTCATGAAGAAAGCCACTGTCTAGAAGTCCTACTAACTAGGTTTGTGATACTAGGTAAATAACTTCTGATCACTGGGCTTCTGTTTCCTTATATATAACATAGGTGTGGAGAAGGGTATGGTCCAGTTACCCTCCTTTCAATTAGAACAGGTTAGCTATTTTCTGCTTTAAGTATTAGTAGCTTGTATGAGTGAGTGTAGTGGGTTGAACAGTGGCTATATAGTTAAAGATCTTGAGATGAGATCTTCCTGGATTATCCTGGTAGACTCAAAATCCAGTAGCCAGTTCCCTTAAAGAGACAGAAGACTGAGGAAGATGCCATGTGAGGACAAAGGCAGAGACTGGATAAAGTATCTACAAGCCAAAGAACTCCTGGAACCATCAGAAGCATGAAGACGCAAGGGAAGATTGTCCCCTAGAGCCTTCAGATAAAGCATGGTCCTGTCAACATCTGGATTTCAGACTTCTGAACTCCAGAACTGTAAGAGAATACATTTCTGTTGCTTAAAATACCCAGTTTGTGGTAATCTGTTTCAATGGCCATAGGAAATAATATAGTCAGGGTGTAACTGGTATTGAAATTCTACTCAAAATGGTTTTACGGAAGAGAATTTCATGAAGGTACTTTTGAGAGAGGCATGGGCAAGATTGAAGGACTAAAATGAGCACTCAAGGATAAGCAACAACAAGAAGGAATCTTTGCCACTTCTAGGCCTAAAGACACAAAAAGAAGAAACAACTTTATTTTTACGGGGCTAAAAGAGCTGAAGCAGTGCAGGAGGAACTACCAAGAGGTTGCTGTAGAGGTACACCAGCACTGAGGAAATGCAAGGTCAAAGCAGCAAGGGAGCCAGAGCAGAAACACAGAAAACATGCTGGTCTCTCCTTCTCCTCCTTGTCCTCCAGGCGCTTGGTGGTTCCTCTCATTGTCCAAATACAAGCAGAAGCAGAGAGCAAGGAAACTGAGGGTTACATCCCACAGGGTTCAGCCCTCTGGGGGCAGAGCAGGGTAGAGGATGGCGAGGGGAAGTCAAATGGAGAATAACCTACAGAAGTGCCAAGTAAGATTTAGTTTTTTAAAAGGAATTTATTGGGAAAAAGAAAAGCATAAAATCTCTGGAGATTATTTCCAGGAACTGTTTTAACTCTTGACAGTCCATGATTCTCTGAAACACTGTATAGAAACATGTTTCTCTTTCTTAAATTTCATTTTTCCCTGCTTTGAAAGAAATTGTCTCAGAAAAGTTTAATACAACTTTAATATATCTCTTCAGTCAGGCCAATAGAAGGAAAGTAGCATTTTTACAACACTTCCAAGAACTTTTGGAGGTCATTTCTATAAATTCTCAAGTAAATCTTATAACAACTATATAATGAAAGTATTTTTGTATCAATATTATATACAATTAAACTGAGAGTTAGACAAATTGAATGAAATTTCATGGCTAATAAACACCTAAGCTGGGGTCTGAGTCAGTTCTATCTGACACCAAAAGCTGCTCTTACCACTCTTTCCTGGTGCCTTAATTGTACCTAATATGCAAAAATCAAGGTATTATTGCCCCCATCCCCTCTACTAACCCTACTCTTAATCTAGAAAACTATGTAAACTAAAATTCTGCTGAATAAAAAACAGACAAATATGCTTCCGTCTTCTAAATGTCTATTTTTATATCATTTCCAGCCATATTTGGAATAGAAAAGTTAAAATACTAGAACCACCACCAAATTATAATCTTTATCAATATGTTCAAATCATCCTCATATTTTATTATTATTCACAAAATGTATCCCATTCATGATGGAATAATAAGAAGAAAAAATATCATCCCACTGTGAACAAAGAGCTGGAAAAAATATAAAACAAAGATTAAACAACAGGTAGTTTACAACTGTGATCATTCATATATGGGAAACAAGTGAAAAAGTAAGCCCATTGCTCTGGCTTTCTACCCGGAGGCACATTGCAGACTACAGCGTGAAGAGTAGGGTCCAAGCAGGCACATTGGGCTTGCTCTCTTGAGGAGACAAGAGATTATATGGCAAGGCAGCGGGAATTTGCTGGGCAGGATTCTGGAGAGCGGGGAGACACACAGGGAAAAATATAACATTAAATTTAAGATTATAATTTTTTTCTTAAAGCTCCAAAAATCTCCACAGGGGTTTCTTTGAATTTTAGTTGAAAACTTCATATGCAAGTGAGAGAGTGGCATGGACATATATACACTACCAAATGTAAAATAGGCAGCTAGTGGGAAGCAGCCGCATGGCACAGGGAGATCACCTCAGTGCTTTGTGACCACCTAGAGGGGTGGGATAGGGAGGGTGGGAGGAAGATGCAAGAGGGAGGGGATATGGGGATATATGTATACATATAGCTGATTCACTTTATTATACAGCAGCAACTAACACAACAATTTAAAGCAATTATACTCCAATAAAGATGTTCCAAAAGAAAAAAAGAAAGCAAAAAAAATAAAACTACATATGCATATGCATAACATGAAATTCCTTGAATCTGGGCAAAGTCCAACTGGCGGATTATAACCTGAACAATTTCCAAAGCTTACACAGGACATGAAGACAGTTTAGCTCTGAGCAGCCAGAAGGACGCATTCTCTTTCAACACCTGGAATATTCAAGTGATACCCAGACTAGTCATGCCATAATAGTAGAGCTAACTTATCTCTAGAATAAAAACTAGTGTAGACTTCCTCTGATAAAGCTTAAAATGAGCCTTGAATAGATCAAGGTAATCTGCAAGTAATTTAACTGTCTGTCAAAACAAAGCATAGCATATTTAAGAGGAAGACAACAAAATCCAGACACAAAGCAGTGCAATATTCATAAAGTCTAGAATCCAATAAAAATTTCTAGATGTGTCAAGAAATAGGAAAATATAACATCACCTGGGAAAAAAATCAGCCAATAGAAACAAAACTCAAAATTAAAGAGATGATAGAATTTAGATATGACTTAAAATCAACTATTGTAAATAGGTTCGGTGTGCCTAAAGATCTAAGGAGCACATAAACTCAATAAGAAGAGAAGTAAAATATAAAAAAGAACCAAATAAATGAAATTAAAATTCCACTTAGTGAAATTAAGAGTAGACTGCAGGAAAGTAGATCAATAAATTGAAAGAATTTAAAGTGAATTATTACCAGCGAGAAATGGAATATTTCCTGCCATCATCAGCGGTGCTTGCAGCCCCTCAAGGTGAGCTGGTGAGCCCTGAGGGAACTCAGGAAGAATACCTGCCATCTAGCAGCCATCAGACTGCAGCCACTCCCCATGGTGAGCCCTGAGGAAACTCAGGATGTGAAAACACAGGATACTGGCCCCAGATAGCTGAGGTGCATACCAAAGGAATGATTTCAGTGACCCCAGACTCTTGCATCTTCCCAAATATAGAAAAGCGCTAAATTCCTTAACTTGGGATATCTGGTTTTCTTTAATTAACAATAATCTTTTGATGTTCCCGACTGCCTGCCCTTTGTTACAAAATGTCTGTATAACCTGGCTCCCCACCCCTTGCCTTCTTGGAGCGTTGTTTCAGTGTTACTTGAGATGCTGTCTCCTGGGTTTGAAGTCCTAAAAATTCCCATCGAATAAAACATAACTCTCAGCTTTTAGGTTGTGAATAATTTTTAAGTCCACAGTTACTGTGACCATGAAGGGACCAGAACAGATTCCTCTCTTTCTCCTGAACTCTACGAGGATCTGGAGCCTTGATGCCAGCAGAGGCCTCTTGTGCCCAGCCACCTCCTCAGGGAGTCCAGATGAATTTGGGTGAGTCTCTCCTGGTTCTACGATCTCCCGTAATTGGTTTGATGATCTTAAGTTTTATTCAGCGAGGGAATAGGTTATTTCAAAAAGAGGTACCTGTGTTATCCTCAGTCGAAGGACTGGGCAGATTTTACTCAAGTGGGTTATCCTCTGTAAAACACGGTGGGAAGACTCAGTTTGGATACTGAGTGGTTATCCTCAGTCTGGAGACTGGGAAGACTGCTCAGTTAAACACTAAAGTGGGACTGAGTTATTAGAGGGAAGACCACGCTGTCATTTTTCCTTGAACTAATAGAGTTTGTAGAAATAAAAACTGAAATCTTATGAGAGATTCTGAGCTCCGAAGAAGGGACTCTCCTCTTGGCCGGTAATGGCTTTCTTAGGTGACTGAGAAACGTGCACGAGTGGTGGAGGCGAGATCTCATGCCGTTCAGCTGACCCTATAGGGAAACCCACTCATTTAATTAACAACCTGCTCAACCAACTGGGGATGTGACTAAGAACTGGCCGTTCTGAGCTCTGAGTGCCCGTGGTAGTCTTACACGCCACCGCCACTGGGAGAACCCCAGACACGTAAGAGGGAGCTGAAAGAACTCTGGGGCCAAACCTAGAGTTAAGCTCTCAAGCAGCATTCTAGCCCACCACACGATCATCACTAGCAATTTTATTTTGACAAAGCAACTTCAGAACGGAAAATAAAGGTTTCAAAATAAAAGAAAAAGGAACGACAGATTACTAGCCTCCAATTAATACCCCACCCAGGTTAATGTACATACAAAACTCATAAGTATTGTGAAATTAAAGGAAATTTTGCCGTAAAGATGAGGGCTCTTTTATTGCATACACAGTTAAGTTAAATTAAGGTTAAAAACCGCCTTGGTAAAAAAAATCCTTTCAGAATTCTGACTTTAAATAAAGTCTTTCTAGGGGGAGCTTGTACTTTTCTGTGTCTTTGAGTTGTATTAATTTAAGTGATGGAAGTTTATTGAATAGCTAGATGATTTCCCAAAAATTAAGATACTGAGACATCAATTACTAAATAAAAAAACTAAAGGTATTTAAGACTATTAATGAAAATGTTTGGTGCCACCCTGAGATGTTCTCTATAAGAAAACAAATGTTTTGAGAAATTATCACTGGTATTTATGTTTGCCAATCTACAGAATGCTAATGTAAAAGACAATTCATAATTGCTTAGTTCTCACTAGAAACTTAGGTTTTTAAGAGTTGAGGGTTCTAATTTAAACATGTAATTAAAACTAATAGGAATAATACGGAAACATTTCAGTGTACAGTAGGAAAGTAGAATGTGTGTTTTCAGTAAAGAAGCTATGAGGAATGAAATTACATTTTATTGAGGGCAAAGAAAGTATGTCTTAGAACTTGTTGGTTTATTTGGATGGCAAAAAGAAGAGCGTAGAGCTAAAATTAACTTGTAAGGAAATAAGTCAGTTTTGTTTGCTAGATTAGGAGAATATTTCATCATTTTGGGGATTACATAATTCTCTTTTGATCCTGTGTGATGACATGATCACAGGGTGCTCTTGTTTGTGCCTTACTCCGTCACACCCAATGGCCTTGTCTGATGACAGTGTTGTTTAAAATGGTTTCTGTCCAGGGAAGTCCCCCTGAAGTGTATTTTAAAATATGGAACTATTGACATGTTAGATAGTTTTGTTTCTAATTATCATTATGTTCCAGTCTACAACTTGGATCTTCCTACAAGCTCCGACATGTACACCCACACCATTAATTTTATACTTTCTTGGTTAATGAACGTCTCTGACATTCTCTCTTTTCTCCAGTTTTTACCATATTTGTGTTGGGTCTAATTTGTGTAGTGAACATCTTCTTATAATATATCTAGTGGCCCTGTGTTCCTACCTCTATCCTGAAAGTTATAATTGTGATGTCAGAAAACACGTAGGACTTTATTTCCTGATGACATTGTTGAGTGGGTAAGATTGTGTGAGTTTCTGTGCCCTTAAGTGATCCATATTTGTTGTTTTCTTTTAATAATTTTGTAACTTTTTTAAATGAATAAGTATTGTTTCACAGTGACCTATGATCCTGTTTTGTTTTAAAACCTTTTTGATATTTTTAACAAACTTCCCAAACATCAAAATCTAACTAAAGCTCTTTTAGCCTCCAGCTGACTCTGGGATGCTTCAAAGGAGTATAAATATTCAAATGATATAAATATTAAACCAACTAAGTGTATTTGGTATGTTTAATTACTTCAGAAACATTGTCAAGTGATTGGAGATGAAATTTAGGTTATAGTGTAAGGATAAATGTTATTAATATAGATATTCCAAATTTTTTGTGGAATCCTTAACATCTGATATGTGTTGGTATAATGACATCAGTCATAATTCTAGTTATTATCTTAAGATGTTGTATGTCACAGAAATCTCCAAGTTTCCTGCTAATTGTGCTGTACTCACATCTTTAACCATGTTATTTTAAGTTTTGTCCTGATGCTTTTACAAAATGAAGATCTTCAAGAAGACTCATAAAAAACAAATATAAGTTTCTGATGGCCTTTAGGTAATACCACTGAATTGGGCAACGAATGACAAAACTCTAATTGAAAACCTGATCACTTCATCCAGATCAACAGGAATTAATTACATGGGACTGAATGAACTGATGAATATGATTTATAACCTTATGACTTTGGAAAATATACTAATTTTAGTCTTTGTTTTTCAGAAAAACATTTTCTCTTATGCTACAACCTACAACAAGTTGATAAAGTATGTCTTTGTAAACAAAGATGAGACATTTATCTTTTCCCTCTACCTGATCCTGTCAGAATTTGGTTTCTCCAGCTGGCTCTCCTGTGGACTTGATGGTTTATTGCAACTGGATTACAACTGTTATACTAATCATTGTTTTAATTTGTTCTTTGTTTCCAAACTGTTTATGATTTGTGTCTCCCTGCTACACTATGACTTTGTCAATGTTACTAGCTACATTACTTATATCCTGTCTATTTTATAAGATTGCTGTCTCTTGTACCCAGTGAGTAATCAGGTCGCCAACAAAACTGATGATGGCTAAACATCTTGAAAAATAGATCACATTTATGATTCTTATAGAATAACTGTAATAGTGTGATTCTAGGTAAGGGAAGAGACAACAGGGGAAAACATTTCCTGGATCATAGTAGGTTAGTAAGACAGAGGATCCAGAGGAACTTTAATTATCAACAGGGCCTTATCCAAAAATTAGCACCCAGAATGGCATATCAACAAGAATTTCCGCCTGATCTGGGATGAGCCTCCTGGTGCCATGGAACAAAAAACAAAAAATTGGTCAGGAAATGTCTCCCAAATATTGGTCGAATTCCAGACCAAGAGGAGGATCTGAGAAATGGAATATTTCCTACCATATAAGTAAACAAAGAATGTCACAATCATCAGCGTGCTTGCAACCATCCACGGTGAGCTGGTGAGTCCTGAGGGAACTCAGGAAGGAAATAATACCTGCCATCTAGCCTCTATCAGACAGCAACCACTCCCTACGGTGAGCCCTGAGGAAACTCAGGATGTGAAAACACAGGATACTGGCCCCAGATAGCTGAGGTGCATATCAAAGGAATGATTTCAGTGAGCCCAGACTCTTGCATCTTCCCAAATATAGAAAAGCACTAAATTCCTTAACTTGGGATATGTGGTTTTCTTTAATTAACAGTAATCTTTTAATTTTCCCGACTGCCTGCCCTTTGTTACAAAACGTCTATATAACCTGGCTTACCCCCCACCACTTGCTGCCTTGGAGCAGTTCTCTCAGGGTTACTTGAGATGCTGTCTCCCAGGCTTGAAGTCCTAAAAATTCCCATCGAATAAAACATAACTCTAAACTTTTAGGTTGTGAATAATATTTAAGACGACAACAGGAATAAAGAACATTTCATAATAATAGAGGGTCAATTCATCAAGATAACAATCCTGGGTGCATGTACCCAATAACAGAGCTCCAAATATATATAAAGCAAAGCACTACAACTTCTTTTCAAAATACTTTGGCAGGTTAGTAAAAAGTTAAACATACAAGTCTATGCTGCCATTCCATTCTTAAACAGGTACCAACAGAAATGAAGCATTGTTCCATATAAAAGACTTGTACTTGAATGTTGATAAGAACATTATTTGCACTAAATAAAAACTAAAACAAGCCAAATTTCTATTACAGTTGAATGAGTAAGCAAATTGTGGTATATTTATACAAAGGGGTACTTCTGAGAAATACAAGGAAACAAATTACTGATAAAAAATAACAATAACAGAGCTGACTATTGAAAACATTATGCTAGACATAAGGAGTTAGACACAAAGGAGTATGAACTGCATGTTTCTACTTATAAACAACTCTGGAAAGTCAAATCACTTCTAAGGTGACAGAAATTTAACAGGATGCGAGTGAGGTGATTGACTGAGAAGGGGCATAAGAAAACTTTCTGCTGTAAAGGAAATGTTCTACACTGTGATTGTTGAAGTAGTTATGGGGTATATCCATTTGTTGAACCCATCAAACTGTACACTTAGAATGGGTATATTGTATATATTTATACTACAATAAAGTTGATGCAAAATATGTTATATATTTTTTATTCTAATAAAAATTTGCTAAGAAATTTTCATGCACAATACTGTTAACAATATTGTCACCAATTTGTCAAAAGGTGCTAGAATAAAATTTGGCCTGTTTTCTCAAAGCATTTGTAATGTAGTAGGGCACACAGATAAGCATATAATCACCTCAAACCAAAGACAGTGGGTGTTGAGGGTCATGCATCCTTCTAAGAATTTTCATGGTACCGTACCTCTTAAAATATTGCCTTTATTTGTGACTTCTCCCAAACTATAAAAATATTTGATACATGATATAGGAATGTTTTGTTCAAGTCTTTTAGCTTAGAGTAAATGCAACATTTGAAACGTATGGGAAATAAATAACTTGTAGAAGATATTTAAAAGCTGGAAATTTCTGGGTCACCACATTCCATACTTTTGAATTTCCTTCATCTTGCTTTTGATGCTGAAAAATTGGGGTATCTTTCTAACTGCTTTTTGAGGACTTAATGAAATGCTTCATTTGTAAAATGTTTTAACACCCACAGTGAACTCTGCCCCTCAGGTATATTCTTTTGTTTTCACAGATTACTGGGCAAACTGCTCTTCATCGTAGAATCTTACAGCTGGATAACTAAAAAACAAATGAAGTAACTTCCACTTTATATAGCAACTTTCTCCTCTAAGTAATATTTTCTCTCTTCCATTCCTTCCCTCTGCCCTTCTTTCTGCCCTTCCTTCCTTCCTTCCTTCCTTTCTTCCTTAAGAGGAAAATGCTCTTAAGAAAGGTAATTACGTCTTTGTAGACCCTTCTTCACCCAACAGTCCAGAGCCCCCATGGAATCTCCTGTGTTGTAACACTAACATTTCCTGACCAGGAACAGCACCATGGCCAATTTATTTGTTCTGATTCATGCCTACATGAATTGCATGTATGTTGCAAAGGGAAAATGCTCAAGATTGATGAAATGTACTTAAATTTTTTTCATTCTCTCTTAAAAAAAATTTTTATCATAAAAACTTACTATACATTTCTCTGTCCATCCGTCCCCCCTATTTTGTTCTGATAGAGATGCTATAGTTAAGAAGGACCTCCTTAACTCCATGAATTCAACATTCTAACAAATAGGAGAAAATTTTTGTGGAAGAAATGGCTGTCAAATAGATATTCACTCTATCATCCTGACTTTCCCTTTCCCATGAGATTTTTTTCTGTTTCAATTGCTGCCATCGTATATTGGCCCCAGGGTTTACTTCATTCCCTTTAATACTCTGATTGAACTGGAACCAGATCTCTTTTCTTGATTCTTCTTAATACAGCGAATACAGACTGGAGGTTTCTAAAATACATCTAAACACCAAGGGATAGCAAAAGTTAAACTCAATGACTCCAAGGGCTCTAAACTACTTGGTTTACAAATTATAGGATTCTTTTGTATTAGCTAGCTGGTTTCCAGGAAAGAGTGTTACTCTTTTGTCTAGTTTTTGATGTTATAAGTTGGGTAGTAACTCACCCATAGGATGACACAACTTAAACATCCTGACACCTTCTCAGTTAAAAAGCAAAAAACTGGGTAAGAGATCTCTCTTACTCATCCAGCACTTTCAGTTCTGATTTCCAGTCTGAGGAAATCTCATCTTTGTGAAAAGGATACCTGGAATGATGTCTCTGACGTGGTTCTTATCTGCTAGATTGAGATGTGCTCCTTTGTTCCTAGTATAGGACCTATAGTATACCAATATCTCAGTGAAGCTTTATGTTTATGTAAGAAACAATTTACCTAAGCCATGCAATGGTTGTCCATTCTTTATAAAGGCCTGCAAAGGATGGACACATCTATGTACAAAAGTCTAATCTAGTAATATCTCCTGAAAGGAAGATGAGCTCTCCAATTCTATCATTTTTGCTTTCCCTTGAAAATCCCCTGAAAATGGCTTCTTCCCATTTTTGAAGAAAGCAAGTTTTTTTCTATTCTCTCTCTTGCCTTTGTGCTTTCCACAGAAGAGCTACAAGAATTTTAGATAATACGAGGTCAAATGATAGACTTAAATTCTATGAAACCAAGGAAATTAAAAGAAGTGCCAAGCAGAATGTCATTTGAATCTACCTTCTGGCATTCTGTTATCACTGCTGTTGAAGTCATTGAGCCCTGACAAAGCACAAACACAACTCTGATTACTAAAGATGTAGGAAGGCAAGTGATGGGCTTTTTGGTGAGGTAGAATCTTTGAATCCCTGACAGCAAATCTCTACATTCCTGACAGCAGCCTCACCATGATATTCTAAGCATTTCTTTAGGTTATCTGGTATCTAGAGAGTTTTATAGACATGGAAATACAAAGCGGGGTGATGGGGGATGAAATTCACTGCTGGCTTTCTACAGCAACACTGGTGAAAAACAAAAGAATATGGGACCAGGGGAGAGTATAAGTTAAGGATTTAAATCTTCCTTTGAATTTCTAAGTTTGCTCTCCAGTCCGAATATGATGTTAAAGGATTACTTTTTAAAGATATAATCATTACTGTCATACAAACATAAAATAATAGTATCAAGCATTTTATTTAACTCATTAATTAATGATGGAACCAGTCAGATGTTAGAATAGGTTCAAAGGAAAATTGAAAATATCACACATAATAGGCATATGAGGAATGCTGAAATGAATTTACAAATAGAAGTAAATTGGCAATTTACAAAAAGAAGTAAAGTAAAATTGCATTCCACCAGATACAACTAATTGCATGTCTATGGACCAGAATCATTGGAATTTCCCTAACAAAGTGAATGACTTTTCAATGAATTTGAGAAAAGCTAGTTAAACACTTAAATGTTCAGTGTTTTGATTTACCTAACTAGTGGTTGAATAAGATAATGTAGAGGCAGTGCTGGGTAAATTCTAATATGTTTTGTAATTATAAGTCATTTCTTTTAGTGCAGCATATGTGTTTCTTCTTTATTATCAGCAAAGCCCTCACTCTAGAAGAACAATTGCCATCACATTTTTGCAACTTCTTCAGTCACGGTCATGTCTGAAAACACACCTTCGTCTACTCCCTCAATTAAAGAATATTAAAAACTAAGGCATTTGGAATATATCTTCAAGATTAAGCTACTTTAGAATCATTAAATGCTGTAGAAATTTCCCTCCAAACATTTATCACTCAGTGAGAAAAACTTCTAAAAAGGAAAGAAGGAATGGATAAGGTCTGAGGGATATAGCTAGGAAAATGAGAAAAGGCCAAAGGTCTTTTGGGGACCCAAGGCTTTTCCTTGTAAATGAGGTCTTTAGCCTCTAAAATGTTCAGAGCTCCAAAAAGAAATTAATTTTTAAAGCCCTTCTGCTCTAGATAACAACGTGAAAATACCACTTTCATATTTTTTGCATTGCATGTTTTTATCATTATGTAATCGATGTTGTAGTTAATGCAGCACGACACTTCAAGTGATTAAGGACCTGGTGGGGGCATTAACAATGCAAGACCTTATTCGCATTTACACTAATGATTTTATAATGGGGATTTTATTATATTAATTATGACTACTGGGAGTCAAAAAAAAAAGCAGATGAAATCCAAGAAACTTCACTCTCTGATAATATAGCTGTTACCAAATTTGTTGACATAGGTGGTTACTTGCACAAAGGGAAAGACAAGTCTTTATGACTATTAATCATTACAAGGTTGATGTGCTTGAGAGTAATTACTAAGTTAATTTAGTAATTATTGCTGAGTTTTAGAGATATCTTTTTACTTCCACAGCATGAGATACAAATTAAATCTTTATATAGCTAAGCTTCAGCATTTGTGTTGGTTGGTGTGCAAAGTCAAGTTGATTTGCTCCACATTCCTGTATCCACCTACCTCCCAGCCCAATCTAACAGCAAAGCTCAGTTCAGAGCTAATTTTTCTGTTGCTGTCTTACAGAGTGTTTGGATGGTGTGTAGTTTTAATATGGCAAATTGCTTACTGGAAGCAAAAATTAATAGAGCCCCTCACTCTGGAGATGAGGAGGTAGCTTAAAATAGCTATTGCTGTTGTGAACCCACAAGTACTCACTGACAGTAATTAGAGAGATTCTGTATCATTTTAAACTATTTTGTCTCTGCAGGGCACAATAATTTCTTTGTGTTTGTGCAGAAAGCTTTTTCTACAGACATGAACATCTGAGGCTGCCAAATAAAATATCATTTGGAAGAAGAAACTTTCCTACAGCCCCACCAGCCAACCAAGTGCAGGGAGGAGAGCTAATCTTGTGAGTAAAGATTACAGGAGGCAAGCGAGTCAATACTTGTGGAATGGCATAATTTGCCATGCCTGTTTGTTACTCCAGCAATATACTGCTTGTAATAAGATTTCACACTTTAATTCATCTGAGAACCTTGCAGTGTTTTACAAGTACTAATTACTGAGACTCTCACCATGCTTAACTAAGACAAGCAAAGGCTTCCACACAGATCTTATTTTTAAAGTTGGTAAATAGGAAGAGAAAATTCACCATTCTGAAGAGCACTGGGAGAGAATTAGGAGACAGTTGGCTGACATCACAGGCTTTTCTTTTTTTTTCTTTTTTTTTTTTTGGTACGTGGGCCTCTCACTGTTGTGGCCTCTCCCGTTGCGGAGCACAGGCTCCGGACGCGCCGGCTCAGCTGCCATGGCTCACAGGCCCAGCCACTCCGCGGCATGTGGGATCCTCCCGGACTGGGGCACGAACCTGTGTCCCCTGCATTGGCAGGCGGACTTTCAACCACTGTGCCACCAGGGAAGCCCCAGGCTTTTCTTTTTAGGCCATTGCAACCCTAAAAGAGTATAAAATTCGTCTTAGGAATAAAATATTTTGTCTTTCTAATCTTTATTTATTCAAAAATTTTATTCAGTGCTTGTATATGATAGGCATTGGGCAAGGCATAAGGGTGACAGGCATGCAGATGGGGTCCCATAATTGCCATAAGTGCTGTGCTGAAAGTACAACAGATAAAGGCCAATGGGAGCAGAAAGCAGAGTGCCTTAATCTACTCAGAGAAGTTGGAATTGTGGTTGGAGGCATTAGTGCAGGAGTGGGGAATAGGTTTTCAGGCAAAGCAAAAACAAACAAAAAACCCACCTCATTTGTAAAAGCATGGAGACATGTTTCTAGACCAGCAAATAACTTAGATAGTTTTGGTTTGGATGGGTAAGAATGCAGTATATATGGGTTACAGGATGCATGGGGAAGAGTGAGTAAAGTTAAAGAGGGGATTATAGGGGGAAAATAAAAATATTTTATTCAGAAAGTAAACCCCTGTTCTTCTAAGAAAAATCTGAATTAGGAACACTTGGTACTTTAAAATTATATCAGACATGTTCTTTCACAAAACCTATATTTAACAGTAATTCCCCAAATTGGATTAATTAATATGGCAGCTGTTTAGATTTTTAGTTTCTTCTAATCTTATTAGAAAACCATGAATTAGAATCTTTTATTCCAAGATTCTTCCTCGAAAGGGATTAGGAGCAGGTTTCCACTGTAAATTGTTTTCCCTGCTTTACTGATGGTAAATAGTTCTAGCTTTAATATAGATATAATATACTATCTGTCATTTTTCATTGGTAGTTTTGTAAAAGTTGGGCTTTTGAATACAAGTTTCTTTTATACTTCCACTGAAGTTGAAAACATAAGGATGAAAAATGTATTTATTCACCTCCTTCCCCCTATAAAAGACTCAAAATCAGTTTAAACTTGAAAATTTTAGAAAGCCATTGACAAAAAGGATGAAAAAGTGTTTTGCCAACCAAAATGGCATCACTGTCACTGTTAATTTGCTTTAAATTGCCATAGAAAGAAGATTTTCATTTCATGCTAGCATTTCTCATTGGCTTAAAACCAACCAGTGAATATTATATTTTATGAGCTCAGACGTGAAGTTTATGGGTAAATATTAATCTTGCAAACTATTACACTGACTGCCAGAACCACATACACAGTGGACTAAAGCAATAAAATAACTTATGGCTCAGTTAAAATACTGAAGTGTGAGTTTGAAAAATGATGTCACATAGTCACATTTGAAATGATCCTAGACTCTGTGGATGGACTTAATTATTTCTTGTGAGGTCAGAGACGTCTTAATAAAGAGAAAACTAGTATAATATGAAATTTTCACATTTGGTTTCTCCTGTGTTTCCGAGAAAGCATGAAATCTGTTTGAAACCAATAGAAAGATTCTATAGAGAGGATTCATATGACAGCTTGTGATACAGATCATTCATTCATCTATTCTAACAAACATTTATTGATCTTCTATTGTAACAAAATACAGTGTTATATGCTAAAAAAATAATTCAAAAACTCTTTACATTTTCCCACATATATGGAAGAAACAAATGTTGTTAAGTAAGAACAATTCAGTGTGATCAGTTATAAAATGTATTTAGAGAACACTGAAGAGGAGATTTCTGAGTCTGCCTAAGAAGAGCTTCACATTTATGCTAAATTGAATAATTGTACCCAATCAGACTTAACTATGATAAAATAGTATATCTACCCTTTGAATACCTCATGATGGGTGAAGTGTACTCACTACTCCTTAAAGTTGAAATTGGCCATGTTATTTACTTCAGGCAAGGGAACATTAGTGGACATAAGACTAGCAGAAGTGTAAAACTTGCCCGCAGATTTGAGCTTGCCATTGCACTCCAGAAGAAAATACCCTGGAGAAATGCTGTCACTTCAGCTGGGGTTTCAGAGCAAATTGGCAGTCCAGAACCAAGTCCAGCTGGCAGACAGCCTGAAGCAGAGATGCTAAACTAAGTCCAGTCTGGATCACTTGAACTATAGACCTGTGAACATGAGAATAAATGCTTGTCATTGGAAACCCCTGAATTTGGGAGGTTTGTGTGTGTGTGTGTGTGTGTGTGTGTGTAGCAAAGCCACTTAATAAATATTTAATCTGAATATTAAAACATGAATAAGAATTTTCAAGGAAGACAAGAAGGAAACATATTTCAGGTAGATGGAATAGCATGTGGAAAAAGGAATGGAGGCAAGAAATTGAATGATAGGTTTTATAAAGTTTGAAGTAATTAGACATTGCCAATTTACAGACATTGCCAATTTACAGGTTATAGACATTGCCAATTTATAGGTTTTATAAAGTATGAAGTAATTAGACATTGCCAAATTACAGGTTATATGAAGTGATTGGATTAAAATTAAACTGGAAAGGTTGGCTGAGCCCACACTGTCAAAGACTTTGGAATGTATTCCCTAAATAATTAAGAGTTATTTTTAAGGAATATGATGTTACAGTTACTCCCTGTGTTAACCTGTCAGGCATAAAAGTCAAAGGGCCCACTTGTGTTTTATTCCGAAGCATAGACCCAAGTTTGAGAATTTAATTGATTTACCCTGTATATCACCACACATTGAAGTGGTTTTCCTGGTGCAATGCTTGCTGTTGGTTCCAAACCTTGTTCTTACAGCAAAAGCTGAGTGACTTTTATTCTTTAATTTGGCATCCAGGATTCTAAGTCATAGGGAAGGATAGGAAGCAGCAGACATCCCTCTGACTTTTTCAGGTCCCAACTGTGCAAGGAATCATCATGAAAGACCATTTGGCTTTTATCAGCATGTGCACTGGGATTGACTTTAATTTAGTGCATTCATGTTTTCCCCAAAAACTCTGCCTTCCCTGCAAACACAGCCAAACTCTGAAATCTTCACCAACCACAAGAAACATGGCATCTAAGGCATCCCTCTGTTGTCTCGTAAGGATGCAGGAGTTGTGGCTACTGTCACAATGAATACACTGGGGATTTATGGGAACTCTGATTGTGGCGCATGGAGCTTGCTTACACAGACACAAATCTTCATAAAAGAGTCAGTCAAGCCATATAAAGAAGCCACGAGGAAAACCACAACTATCAAGGGCTGTATTTATTAGTATTATGAAATCAAGGAATGCTATAAATCTCATTTACAAACAGATATACCCATCTTGTTCTAAGCCATCTTCATATTTAGCAGTATTTCTATATCACCAATCAATAGAGTAAGCAATAGTTAGAGGGAAATAAGTCATTGATTAACACAGAAATATTGTAATAATTTCTTACATTTACATAGTACTCTCTAGTTTACAAAGTGCTTTCAAGTTCACATTCTAACTTTTAAAGTCACTATAAATTTGTGAGTCAGCAGTGCAGATATTTTCTAACTTCTTCTATGGATCAGATAACCAAGCCTTAGAAAGTTTAAGAAAAACTTGCTTAAGGTCTCAGAGTTTGTTAATGATTAAGTTAGTAGTCAGAATGGGTTTTTTGAGTCCTCAGTCAAGCCTCTTGACGCTAATTGAAAGAATCTCAAAATAATCACACTTCTGCCATATGAGCTTTGGCAGTTAGACTTGTATCCAGCTAGGGTGTCAGAAATTGCTATAGGCTGAAGGTTTGTGTCTCTCCAAAATTCACATGTTGAAACCTAACTTCCAGTGTAGTGGTATTAGGAGATGGGTCCTCTGGGAGGTTATTAGGTCATGAGGGTGGAGCCTTCATTAATGTGATTAATGCCCTAGAGACCCTAGAGAGCTCCCTGCCCCAGAAGATGGCCATTTACGAGCCATAAAGCCATTCTCACCAGACACTGAATCTGCTGGCACTTTGATGGACTTCCTAGCCTCCAGAATGTGAGAAATAAATGTTTGTTGTTTAAACCATCCAGTCTATGGTATTTTTCTTATCACAGACCAATTGGACTAAGATAACCAACTATTTTGTTCTGTTGTATTTTCCTTCCCAACATTATTCAAAGGAGGGATTCTGTGAGATGGGAGCAGATGATTAACCAGTAAAGCCATAGTAATCTTTACATTTAGGTAATGCCTCAGAATTTAAAAAAATACTTTTATAACTAAAATGAAAATTATTGATTTAACTATGTTATATATTTTCTCAGGGGAAACACTTGTATCAAAATAGCTTAAATTGTAAGTCATAGGATTTGACTTACATAAAGTCTTATATATCACTTAACAAACTCCAATTTCATGATTATTCAATTGAGGAAACATATACCCCCTGCAGGGAAAGACTTAAAAGAATAACTCATTCAGTTAATTAACTAACTGAGACTTAAAACCTAACTCCCAGGTCAGACATCACACAATTATGACGGTCCATATTATGCTGGGGAAGGATCACTTTATCTTATTCCCAACTCCAAACCCCCAACCACAGTCAACACATATAAACCACACACACACACACACACACACACACACCACTTTAGGATTATTGTCTATATCCAGATGTCAACTCTTATCACACTGTTCTTTGTACTTTAATCAATATTGTTGTTCTGGCCAGCAACATTTCTGTAAATTACCAAGGGCTTATTTTTCATGGTCTGATTTTCCACTCTCTCTGATGATTATTTCACTCACCTATCACCTCCAGCAGCCATTCTCTTCTGTCTGTTTTGTACCAACCCAGATGGAACACTCAGCCCTTTTTTCTTTAATTTTCTAAAAATACTCTTAAGTAAAACACTTATGAGTAGCAAAGTTTACTGAAGGTTTTGTGTGATTGGAAGGGTTTACATCACAGAAAAGTGTATTGCTTAAAATATTAGCAATAGCTATTAAAAAAAGTTCTTTAATCACCCCACAGTACAGAATTTCTCATTGGCCATTTAATTGGTCATCTTCTCACTGTCCATCCTCATAATACAATTTTCACTACAAATCTGCAGAATAATTTTGCTTTCCATCCATTATTCTACCTACCTTTGCATATCCAAAGATTCTATAATGTACTCTGCAAAAATAAAAGCCATATATCCAGATTTCCTTTTTGGTAGGTCTGAGGAGCTGTCAAAGGCTTTGAAAAATTCATCAATCCTTCCTTCTTCCCACCTAAGTCACTCTATGTGGGAGGTTGCAATGATGAGGTATAATTCTCACACTAGATACCTACATCAGAGAGTAGAAGTGACTATACTCAATTTAGGTTTTAAGTCACACTTTTTATAATCCTGCTCTAGGAGGTAGGTGAAGAAGTTCCCTTGGAAATAGCAGTTGGCTGTCATACTTGCTTGACATTCTGTCAGTACAAGATACCAACCTGAGTTTCTGCAATACCAATCACAGGCTGAATAAGCCATGTTTAAACAGAAGAGCTGGTGTGTGCATTGTAATCATTCAAGATGCTCATAAAACAAATAAACTTCCCATGATTTAATTAAGTGGGAAGTTTCTCTTTTTATGTTTTAAAAGCAATATGTTGCCCTGGTTCTAGGATCTCCATTTCCTAGTCACCTACACTGCCTTAAGTAAAATGCACCATTATTCTCTGTCTTGGGTCCTGGTTACAGTAGGTAATACTAATTAGAAAGAAAAGATATACTCCATAAACTTTCTTCAGCTACAGATACAGTAAGTCCCCTACATACAAACAGGCTCCATTCCGAGAGCACGTTCATAAGTCCAATTTGTTCATAAGTCCAACAAAGTTAGCCTAGGTACTCAGCTAACACAATTGGCTATATGGTACTGTCTGTAATAGGTTTATAATGCTTTTCACACAAATAATACATAAAAAACAAACGCAAAAAGTAAGCAATTTTAATCTTACAGTGCAGTACCTTAAAAAGTACAGTAGTACAGTACAGTACAACAGCTGGCATACAGGGACTGGCATTGAGTGAACAGTCAAAAAGAGTTACTGACTGGAGGAGGGAGAAGAGGTGGGAGATGGTAGAGCTGAAGGATCCTCAGCAATAGGAGATGGAGGGCAAGCTGCAATTTCACTCATGGCTGATACTGTTGGCATCACCATCTCCACTACTTTCAAGTCACAAAAATCTCTTGCTAAATTATTGTTATAGTTCTTCTCTTGACTTGCCCTCTTATATTGTATTAGCAAGAAGCAGCAAGAATCATCCTGTGTCCAAATGCAAACAAATGTCCGTGATTTGTCTGTTGGCTCTCAGACTTGGACGTGTTCTATATTCACCATTCTATTGCTGAGCTGAAAGCATGAAAACTTCAACGCTAAGTCCCTTTGGCTGATTGTGCTCTTGTTGAGATATGCCAATAAGAGACACTGGTGGGATTTTAGTAGTTTGGAAAAAGAGAGAATATATGTTCTCTGCTTCTGGTTCCTGCAGCAGCAGCAGGAAGAGATTTCAGGTAACCAAGGGCTCCAGCATCATTAGTGACTCCAGTGTCGTTGGTGATTCAAACATCAGCAGGGACAGCTCCCGCTCAGTGATGCTCCCTGTAGCATCAACAACAGTGACTCAAACTGTAGTAGTAGAAATGACAGTGAGAATTCCTTCAATCCAGCAGCCAGGGCAGGTTTATGGACTATGGTAGGAACTGTAGCAAAGTTCCCATCTCTGGAGAAATCCTTTTCTCCCTTTTGCTCTTCCAATTCCAATTCCTTATTTGTCACTCTCTATTTCTGTTTTCCTGACTGGACATTCATTGATATAACATAGATGCAGTACATTAAGGTAAGTGCTATAAACTAAGTTATATAGGTATAGTTGGTGTAGGAAAAAAACAATCATTAATCTGCTTAAGGGGACAGAAGTGAGAGAAAATTTCACTCGAATAATTTTTTGCTAAGGGTCTAAAAGACTGAGTTAATAGAGGATTGGAGTGAGGAAGAAGAAGAAAGAAAAACTAGCAAGTGCAAAGTTAGGTAGACTTCTTAAAAGCATGATATTTTGAAAAGGATTACCCTAGGACTTGGAATTAGAGCATTTTATATTTTTTCATATGTTTTTCAAAAATTCACTCTATCCTAGTTGTATAATTGTATTCAGATATTTTCGCTCTCTTAGTAAACATGATCTTCTTAACTCCTTTTAACTTCACAGGATTACAGACTCTAAGTAGCCAAGGGTAAAATTGGGAATAAAAAAAGTTGTCTAAACAAATTCCATACATCCTATTTGACAGATGAAAAATATTAGCAGCTATATAACCCAGGGGCATGCATTGAAACATAATCAATGTTTGTAAATTGCTTTGAGACTCTGAGTGAGTGTATACATATGAAAAGTTGTATCATCATTTTTCTTATCTAGTGTAGTTTATTTGTGAGATTATAATTTGGTGAGTGGCAGAGAGTAGGTAGCTGTCCAGATTAAGTTTAAGAAGGAAGACTTTATATCATGAAAATAGTAAATTTCTATTAAATTTTATTGAGTGCTTTGTTACATCAAGCAATAATAGTTACAAATAATTAAACAATAAAACAAGTCTAGGCATGTGTGATTTGGATTCTTTAATGTGTGCCTCAGGCATGTGATAAGTCATAATGGTAGAATCAAATTGACTTTAATCAAGAAGCCTGCATTAAAAAAAAAAAAAAAAAAAAAAGAAGCCTGTATTAATGAGCTAGTAACTCATACCCTGTTGTCTATTTATTGCTGTAATAACATCAACATTTTTACAAGTTCAAAGATCTGCTTTTTCCTTGTGCACCACACACAAAAAAAACAAAACAAACAAAAAAACCCCAAAAATTCTGATTAAGCACAGATGTCCTCTTCTCAATGCCAGAATTTAACATTAATTACAAATTCTTAAAGGTCCTTTAGCTTTAAATGTCACATTTTAGGGTACAAAGCAAGATGTAACATAGCAATTCTGTTCACTTTCCATCTTGTTAGATTGTTCCTGTGATACAAACAGACAATGAAATGGGCTCCCTCACAATTAAATTTCAATAGATTGAAATCTGTAGGAATTTTTAGACACTTACTCTGCTGGTCTCATAAATAGGACATCTCAAAATAGTTCATTTAAAAAATTGCAGATTAGTGCCTTAAAGAGAGATAGTTTGACTCTATTAAAATTTCCAAATGACTCTCTCGTATGCAAGTTTGTCATCAGTTTGTCTCAGAGCTCAGCAGTTGCCAAAATACCATACATTTCATGGTATCTGGCAAGCAACAACAAAAAAATACTAGATCTGGCTAATATTTATATTCTAGTGAAACATTCTAAAGAAAATGAATAAAATCCTAAATTCCTGTTTCTGTGAGGCCCAGGGATACGAGATTTTGCAGCTCCGTATGACACCGCTCATATGGTATTCTGTTTGAATACTGCTCAAGACCCAAATGCATAAGCATCTCCAAGGGTGAGTCCGATATAATTATGACTATTTTATCCCAGGATTCTAGCACTGAGGTGCAGCTCATTCATGTCATGACTTTATTCTCTTTTGGCTGTCCCTGAGGTCTTGAAGGATGTCACTATTTCTTATGGTTTCTTGATTTAGTGCATAGAAAGGATGGCAACCCTTTGGATTATACGCCAAAAAAAGCAGATCAATCATTTTCCATTTAAAGCCCTTTTCTTTCCCTATTCCATAGAAAATTTTTATGCACTGCAAGAGTTACCAAGTGGATCATATTCCCCTTTTTTCTCATGTCATGCCTAGGTTTAAGTCTTTGATTGTTCTCCAAGGCCTGATAATTAAGTCCAGGCTGAGTAGCTCAGCATTTAGCCTGACCTCAGTTTATTTTTCTTACATCACTTCCCACCAACATTCCTACCTCCTCCCAGGTACAATAAGCTCTGGACACAACGGACTACTCCACAATTCGCCAAAAGATCATGCACTTTGATACCACCATTTACAATATTCTCAGTGCTTAAAATAACATTTATTTATTTTTTTCTCTTGGAAAAATTACATTAATTCTTCTAAACTAGCTTTTTTTCCCCCAGTGACACACTGATTTGCCCATTCAGATGTATTTTTTCATTCAACAAACATTTATAAGATGTTTTTTCTCTATTGGACATTAAAAGCTAGAGACTCTACAGTGGACAGATGCCCTGACCTCTATATAAAATTTATCAAACAGGCAATTACAATGCAGAAGACTGAGTACTGTAATGGAGAGAAGTCCTTAGCAGTGTGATAAGGATAAGCCCTTGGGGCACCTAACCCAATTCTGATGACTGAAGAAAGGTTTCCTGAATGGTGAAATATACAAGAGACATGAAGGATAAGCAACAGTTAACTGAGTAAAGAGTTAAGAGTCTCATTTCCATTAAAAGATCGAGCTTTCCCCAGAATATAATAGAGTATTTTGAAATTTGTAAAGCTTATGTATATATAATCTCCCTTAATTCTTAACATTAGGTACATTATTATTAGGTACATTATTGGGTACATTATTAGGTACATTATTATTCCCATTTTACAGAGGAGAGTATTAAGACTTAGCTTGAAAGAGAGAAGTTCAAATAGGTTTATATTCCCCTTTTGTCCCATGATGATGTTGGGTCATGGTTTTGGGTCACCATTTACCTGGTGAACCAAGATCCAATCAGGAGATAGAAATTACACAGTAATTTGAACAGAAAATAATTTAATATAGAGAATCAGTAACTATACCAAAGGGGTAACTATAAAGATAGAGATAACTATTAAGAATACCCTATGACTGAAGGAGAGTACCCCAAAAAAGGGCCACTTGGCAGGGATACCCCCCTCTAAGCCTGGGATTCATAAAAAGATGTGGTTGTAACCAATTGGATGGTGTAGAAGTTCACTGGCTTCCACAAGCCAGACTTGGTCCACAGTCATCAGAAAACACCTCTCCAAGGTAGAAACAAACTGAGGCTGCCAGGCAGGCATGCAGAAGAAGTCAGATGTGTGGAGCCTGATCACAGGAGGGTAGCATCTGTCCTGGGGTGCATGTCAGCATGGCCACAGGAACAGTCCTCCAATAGTTAGATGGGCTGAGGGAGAACAGCAGTAAGAGGATCAGGGGTTTGGGAACCCAACTGATGGCAGGGCAGCATATGTCCTGGAGCGTGTATTTGTAGTAACCATGTCTTGGAAATGCCATGGGAAGGAGAAATAAGAGAGAATATGTCTGCCTGGTTTCTTCCCACTGTCTATTTCCCTTTAGTCAAAGTTCTCCCCACAAAGAATCCCCTGTATTACTGAATTCTACCATCTGGCCATTTTGAAGGCCATTTGGGATGCCAGATCCCACATCCTGCAGTGTGTGCTTCATCAAAATGTGGAACTGGCAAGAGGAGCCCGAAACCCTGACCTGAGGGAGGTCATCACAGCTGTGCAGCCGAGGTACACAAGAGGGCCCAGTACTCCCTAGACAAGTGGATGGTCAGTTCCTGATAGGGTCCACGTGGTCCAAAGGGTAGGTAGAGTTGAAGGAACCTGAGTAGGTTCACAGGGATCTATTATACCCTCTGACTCTCCTTTTTCAACATTCCATGGCTGATTAATGCCCAACAGACAAGCAGGTTGCCACCAAATCTCAATTATAGGAGCCATTTTTGGTCTTTAAATTAAATTTATATATTTTTACTTTCATAGATTCTGTTTGTTTTGCAGCTGAATTTTCACTACAATCATATTTTCTGCATGTATATGTTCTGGGGAGCCTCACTGTGGCCCACAAGGAGTGACAACTTGAGTCTAGATCTTCTGGTTCTTTCTATCATATTTGGGGATAAACCTGTGTAATTTTCTTGAAGACAAATTTCTTTCCTGTCCTCCCCATTGGGCAGTTTTTAAATCAACCTCTTCGTTCTCATTATATTTTCATCTACCTTTTCCTTGATTACAGGAGTTATGAGGACTCGGTGAGTGAAGGTAATGTAATTACTGCCTTCCAAAGACATCACTATCAGAGCAAGAAAGTTAATGAATGAACCCCAAACCTACTTTGAGTCCTAAGGTTGTAGGTGGGTGGTTATTAAAAGCTCTGAAAGCAGATAGATGAGTGTTGTATTAAAAGCAATGGGCACCATGTCAGAGGACTTGAATTCAGATATGAGCTCTGTGATATGTTCACTGTGTGGTGTTGGCCAAATCATTTAGCTTCCCTGAATTTCGATCCCTTCTCTGGAAAAACACAAAATAATACATATTTTTGAGAGTTTCCAGGAGAATTAAATCATACATATTTGAAACTGCCTGGCCCATATCAGACACAAAATGTTATTTCAACTGCTCAGTGTTATAGAGCATGACCTCCTCTTTGTCTTTCTTTTTGCCCAGGTCTCACTCAACACAATTAACATGATGTCTCAGACACCAAGATACATTGTAACAGTTCCCTCCAGGCTTTATTTGATTGCATTTAGATGTCCCTGAATGTGTGTGCATGAGTCTGTTTGTCTGGCTCTCTGTATGTTTGTATTAAAGCATCATCTCTCATTATCTGAAGAGGCATTAATATGATATACCTGAAAGATTTTAAAAAAGAAAACAACCAGAATGTAGCTTCACGTGGTATCAAAGCACTTTACAGCACGACAAGGTTTTATGAATGTTTTGTGCTGCTATATGGCTCCAGATATGGTAAGTTTGATCCTGCTAACCTTTTTCTAGAGAGAGGCTGATTGGATCCTCCGTTCATTAAACACAGCAGAGTCCATTAAAGCTCAAATGACAGGCTATTTATTAATACACAAAAATAAATGTTCACTCAGCCTGAAATGTGTTTGTGACACCACAGATATGGAAGCTAGTGCATAAGTGAGTCATGGACACATTTTGGGTTCTCATTCTTAAGCTAAGACTCCTTTCACAGGAGATTATTGACTTTTTGGAAAAAAAGTACTACTTCTTGACAGTGGAAAAACTAGACCAGGGAGAGGAGAAGAAAGGGACCAGCATGTATTAAGCATTGCATTGGGGAGCCCAGGTCATGCAGCATACAAACACCAACCTCAGTTGACATCAGTGCACAGAAAGAGCAGGAAGGGCAGATAATAGATCTGGGGCCCAAGGGAGGATAACCAACAGAGATTTTATGAATCAGCCCTTGCACATTTGATCTACTATCTCCTTTAATTCCATGCACCCTCTCACCACCCAGTCACTAGACAACATTCCACATTCTATGTGGAACTACAGCCTTCATCCAAAGAGAAATGAGTGTTTGTCACATTTGCCTTCCAAGGTTTTATTCTTTTTATTCTTTCCTTCTTTCCTTCCTCCCTCCCTCCTTTTCTTCTTTTCTACCTTCCTCCTACCTTCCTTCCTTCCTTCCTTCCTTCCTTCTTCCCTCTCTCTCTCCTTTTTTAAATATTCCATTTTATGATTTAAAACAACTTCAGCTAAGCTATAATCTCAAACTATTCCAGATTCCTCACTCCCCATCATCATAATGTTTCAAGTCCTTGAGTTCTCCCATCATCTAGTACATACATATAAAAAATGTAAAGTTGCACATTTTTATTTGTTAAATAAACGATCCTTCTGTTTTCTATCAGATGCCTCTTTGAGATAAAGAAAAATGTAATATGTGGAGCAAGTTACTCTGCATCACATAGGATTTTAAATAGAAGCCAGAAGGAGATAATGATTATTATGTTTTGAATAAAATTAACTCTTTATGAGAATTCCAATTCAGGATTTAGAGAGGAAGGGAAAGGACAGAGATTTCAGAATCTTCTGACATTCGGTTCTGTTCAATCCCATTCTATTTTACTCTAAGGCCTCATTTGAACTACAACTAGTCACCTACATTATTAATATTTATGCTTTATGTGATTCTCACTCACAATGTATGACATAGATGTTATCATCATTCATGAGAAAACTGAGGTCTAACGAGATCATAGCCAGAAAGCAAGTGGCAGAACCAATATTCAATTCCTGGTCTGCCTTACTCCAAATTCCCTGTTCTTTCTTCCTGACACTCCTTTAAGCTAATAGATGCAGACTCATATAGGAAAGAATTATTCAATCTGCACTTCATATATTTACTAAATTCAAATGACACAAACATTTCTTGCACCAGATGCAAGAATAATTATTTTGTGTTACTTAAAAATTGAAGGAATTATGCAGAGAACTGGAACCATAAAACTTGAGAGTTTAAAACTTAAGATTCTTGGTAGGATGAGACTGTTGATTATCTGACATTAATAGGATATGGAAAAATTCACCAGTAGCAGTACACTGTGGGATGATAGAGAGGAATGCTTAAGAGAACTATAATTTCCCTGTCATCACTGAGAAGGAGAGTCAATGAAGCAGTTCTGAAAATCCACAGTGACAGCTAATTATCCCAGAGCAGAGACTTAGAAGGGACAGAATGGTCTGGGTAAGTGTGATACCAGAAAATAACTAAAGTTTTGATGAATAGGCCATGGTATCCCTTAGCGATTGTAATTCACATCAGATTTGTAGTATCTTAACAAGAGGCTCAAAAGAAAATGCTTCTAATAACCTTTAGCTGTCCATCTTGACTCAGTTGGCTTGAACTAATCTAGGGGTTTAATGTTTGCCTAGAAAAAACATTTTGCAGAGGCTTTTATTCATATTAAAAAAAATGGAATAGGAATATCGAATCAATAAATATTCTCTACATGGCCTTGGACAAAATCATGCAGCCAGCATGAATCATCATCAGAAACCTTTAGTCAAACTCTTCTTTCCACACATATTACCCTCTCTCTTAGAGGCAGCTCTGTCCACACTCTTAGATACCCTTTTCTCCTGTCCTTTAATATCACTAAGCCAAATTCACAGGAGATTTTAAACTCCTTCATGGTAATTTATGCCTGATTGTTTATATTAGTTATCAACTGCTGTGTAACAAATTACCACAGACCTAGCAGCCTGAAACAATACACATTTATTACTTCACAGTTTCTGGGCATCAGGCTCTACTAGGTCTTCTGCTTAGGGTTTCACAAGACTGCAAACAGTGTGTTGGCCAGGCTTCATTCTTGTTGGGGAAAGAATTTGCTTCTAAGCTCACTCAGGTTGATAGAATTCATTTCCTTGTAGCTATAGGATTAAGAGCTTCAGTTTTTTGTTGGCTGTTGCTGGGAGGCTTCCCTGAGCTCCTAGGCCACTTTCTGTTTCTTGTCATGTAGAATTCTCCAACATGGCTGCCAGAAAGGAAAGTCTCTATAGCATATCAGCCAGCAAGATGGAGCCTCAGGTAAGGTATTGTGATCATGGCAGTTTCCTTTCATCCTTGCCATATTCTGTTGGTCAGGAGAAAGTCATAAGTCAATGGAAGGGAATCACACAAAGGCATGGACACAAGGAGGTGAGGGTCACTGGAGATCACCTTAGATCTGTTCACAACATAAAAATGCTGTCTTTAAGAGGATACCTTTTCCAAACATATGTGCTTTTAATCAAAGGATTAAAGTAAAACAGTAGTCACTTAGGATGATGGACAAGGGACAGCAAGAACATTTGAGAAAGAGAGACTAGACACAAATTAACCTGATTTCCTGAAATCTAGAGTTTTCTGTTGACAGCATAAGCCTGTACAATATGCTAGAATCTTTATTCCACAACAATGTTTTACTCATATACTCACACTAACAAGAAATGGGATCTTGGGAAAACTACATAACCTTTCTAATTCTTAGTTTATTGATCTATAAAATTAGTAATAATCACATTTTGTTGGCAGGTTTGCTATTTAGATTAAATAGCCTTAGAGATGAAAAGAACCTGGTATATAGAGTTGCTCCTTGCTGTCTAGACTATGCCACTTCCTCCTGCAAATGAAATCTAATTGTCCACTAAATTTACTCTGAAGGTCCCAAGCAGCCAAGGCAAAAGGGGGAAATTATGTGTCTTTAACAATAGTTTTCAAAAATAAAAATAGTCTTTCTTTTTATGTGAAAAGCAACTCTCAAAAAATATCTTCTTAAAATTTGAAAAACTTCAATAAAATTTGCAAAAATGTTACTTTTGTAAACTTTTAAACATTGCAGATAGAAATTTTCTTTGACCACTATCCCTAGCCCTAGTTTGATCTGAGCAGTTGTTACTTTTATTGATTTTTTTGGTATTTTATTCCAGAACATCTTCTGTACAGTTATAACTAATTTTGTAGATAGTTTAGTCTCACATATTTCTTTTTTATATACAGATAATATTATACTCTACATAATGTTCTTTAACTTGCTTTTTCATTCAGCATATTTTCTGGAGTTATATCCAGATTAGTAAATGTAAAGTAATATTATTCATTTGAACTATTCTATAATATTTCCATATTCACATGCTCAATATGCAGGTATAAAAGTGTTTTTCTAAAGCAAAGAAAAGAGGTTCGTGGAACATAAGCTAAAGACATTTTTATTTTTAATATATACTGCCAAATGACCTAACCAATTTACACTGCCCTCAAGGTGAAATAGTTGCTGTACAAAGGAAACCATAAACAAGACGAAAAGACAACCCTCAGAATGGGAGAAAATATTTGCAAATGAAGCAACTGACAAAGGATTAATCTCCAAAATTTACAAGCAGCTCATGCCGCTCAATATCAAAAAAATGAACAACCTAATCCAAAATTGGGCAGAAGACCTAAATAGGCATTTCTCCAAAGAAGATATACAGATTGCCAACAAACACATGAAAGGATGCTCAACAACACTAATCATTAGAGAAATGCAAATCAAAATGACAATGAGGTATCATCTCACACTGGTCAGAATGGCCATCATCAAAAAATCTAGAAACAATAAATGCTGGAGAGGGTGTGGAGAAAGGGAAAAACCTCTTGCACTGTTGGTGGGAATGTAAATTGATACAGCCACTATGGAGAACAGTATGGAGGTTCCTTAAAAAACTAAAAATAGAACTACCATATGACCCAGCAATCCCACTACTGGGCATATATCCTGAGAAAACCATAATTCAGAAAGAGTCATGTACCAAAATGTTCATTGCAGCTCTATTTACAATAACCAGGACATGGAAACAAACTAAGTGTCCATCATCAGATGAATGGATAAAGAAGATGTGGCACATATATACAATGGAATATTACTCAGCCATAAAAAGAAACGAAATTGAGTTATTTGTAGTGAGGTGGATGGACCTAGAGTCTGTCATACAGAGTGAAGTAAGTCAGAAAGAGAAAAACAAATACTGTATGCTAACATATATCTATGGAATCTAAGAAAAAATGAAAAAGGTCATGAAGAACCTAGGGGCAAGATGGGAATAAAGACACAGAACTACTAGAGAATGGACTTGAGGATATGGGGAGGGGGAAGGGTAAGCTGTGACAAAGCGAGAGAGTGGTATGGTCATATATACACTACCAAACGTAAAATAGATAGCTAGTGGGAAGCAGCTGCATAGCACAGGGGGATCAGATTGGTGCTTTGTGACCACCTAGAGGGGTGGAATAGGGAGGGTGGGAGGGAGGGAGATACAAGAGGGAAGAGATATGGGAACATATGTATATGTATAACTGATTCACTTTGTTATAAAGCAGAAACTAATACAACATTGTAAAGCAATTATACTCCAATAAAGATGTTAAAAAAAAAGTCAAAAAAAAAATAGACAATAGGAAAGAAAAAAAAAAATAGTTGCTGTGGTTAAACAAGATAATGTAAGAAATGTGCCTAGTGCAGCCCTTGGCATATATTAAAGTGCTCAATAAATGTTAGATTTTACTATTACAGTGAGCTATTTTTTCCAGTAGTTTGACTTGTTAGAAGGATAGAAATTGGGAGAATATCTAGGACAGTTAAGTAAGATTCACTAAATGTATGAATGTGAATGTGAAACTCAAATGAGCAATGTGATGAGGACAAACTCTATACTTCAAAATTTTGCTTAAGGCCAATTCACCATGTGCTTAGAACTCATATATGATGAAATCATTAACATATCTAGGACAGGAATATAACCCCATTTGTACTCAAGTTGGTGAAGTCCAGTATTCAAGCCTCAAATATCCCTCGTTAGAATGTTTCATGTGAACTAAAATATTTTCATAAGTTTTATATATTTTGGATTCTAACAGACCTAAAATTTCATTTGAAATTTTAAGTTAAACCTGACTTAAAATATGACATACCAGCCCTAGCACATTGCCAAGCAAAATGAATTACTAAGATAAGATAAATCCTAACTGATAAAACTAAATGACAAATGACAGGATTCCTCTTTTAAAACATTCAAGACATTTGATTCCCTGAGTTAGATTAAGAGGAATTTAATTGGATTTCTATTGAGTAAAGTTGATAAGTACAGAAATGGGGGCTAAAAACAAGTTCTTAGCTAATTTTTTTAGGAAATATGGAATCCATAGTGTTAAACACTGCACAACAATATGATGTAAAATATGTTCCAGGTATTTTCTACTATTTTTTTTTCATTTTGGCTTTGTCTCATTAATTAATCTTTATTTTAAATACATATATATATACACATAGATGTATATGTGTCTGTCTATATATATATATATATATGTATATACACACACACACACACACACACACACACACACACACAAATAGAAAACAGCCACTCAAAACCAAAGGACTATAGTGAAAATTTAATCTTACTGCCACCATTAAAACCCCCTCCAACTCCCTTTCTAGATGTAACTGGTATTGTCAATCTCTTCGGTATCCTTCCAGAAATATTCCATTTATACAAGCATATATGTTTTTGTAGACAAATTTTCCCCAATTATGGGATAATTAGATAAACAGTAAGTTGCATTTGTATTTAATAATATATCTTAAATATGATTTCATATTAGTACACTATTTCACATCACCATACAATATTCCACTCTAAAAGATAGCATTCTGTATTTAATCAGTTCTACAATGATAGACATTTAAGCTGCTATCAGTATTCTGTTATTATGCTGCCATGAACTACGTTGTATACATGCCTTTGCTCAAATATGTCAATATTTCTGAAGATCATTATTTAGTTATTGGAGTTGTTTGGGACAAAGGACATGTCTTCTCAATTTTGACAAACATTGCAAATTGCAATGACAGTTGAGAATTTACAGTCTCATATACATTTCACTAAAGTTTCTGTTTCCCAAACTCTCCATATTGTGATTTGTCAAGTAATTGTTTTACTTATCAATCTCATAGATGAAAAATGGATTGCATTTAATTCATAGTGAGATTGACTTTTTTTTTTTACCTGTCATTTATCTTTTGTATACTACCAGTTTGTGTTCTTTGTCCATTTTTCTATAGGGTTGATGTTCTTTTTCTCATTGATTAAATGAATTTTTCATATATTAAAGAAAATTGTTTCCTTAGGTTGCAAGTATTTTTTCCTCAGTGAAGTATTATATATATATATATATATATATATATATATATATATATATATATATATATATATAGGTTGCAAGTATTTCTTCTCCAGTTGGTCATTAGTCTTTTGAATTTCTCTATCCTACTGTCAAAAGCTTATAAAGTAGACAAGCATATCAATATTTTCCTTTCAGCTTTTGAGGTTTATTTCTTGCTGAGAAAGGTCCTCCTCATCCCTGAAGTATGAAATAATTCATATTTTTCTACAAAATTACCTATTTCATGCAGGTTTTCAATATACTTGTGTATATTTGAGCAAAATAACATCTTATAATCTATAATTAAATTATCATTCCTACTTCTCATTATGTTTCTGCTTTCTCCTTTTTTTGATTAAAATAATGATCTTTTATCAATTATATCTTTTCCAAAAGAGCTAGCTTATGAGTTTACTTACTAATTCATCTTTTTTCTTTTTTGTCTTTCACTAGTATCAGGTTTTCTCTACTTACTTCAATTTCCTTAAGTACAATATCTTTGATTCTTTTTCTTTTTATAATTTTATAACTTTCAGCTTTTATCTTTACTTTTTTCTTTTTCCTCAGGTTTCTTTTGCTGTACTTTTTTTCCTTCCTGATCTCCTGAAATAAATGTTTAATTAACTTATTTTCAGTCTTTTACTTTTCAAAAGATATAGTATTTTAAAAAATATATTTAGGTATTGGTTTATTATTTTTATTGAGTTATAATTGACATACAATATTATGTTAGATTCAGGTGTATAACATAGTGAGTTGATATTTTTTACATTACAAAGTGATCACCACTTTGTAAATCTAGTTACCACCTGTCACCATACAAGGATACTACACTATTATTGACTATATTTCTTATGCTGTACATTACAACCCCAGGACTTATTTATTTTATAACTGGAAGTTCATACCTCTTAATCACCACCACTTATTTTGTCATCCTCCTCAACCCCTCCCCTCTGGCAACCACCAGTTTCTTCTCTGTATCTATGAGTTGTTTCTGTTTACCTTGTTTTTTAAATGTCACATGTAAGTGAGATCATAAGTTATTTGTCCTCCGTCTGACTTATTTCACTTAGCATAATACTCTCTAAGTCCATTCATGCTGTTGCAAATGTCAAGGTTTCATTCTTGTTTTTATGGCTGAGTAATATTCCATTATATATATATAAAATAAGCATACACAAATAACATCTTCTTTATCTATTCATCTTCCAATGGACACTTAGGTTGCTTCCATATCTTGTCTACTGTAAATAATGCTACAATGAACATAGGGGGTACATATATTTTTTTGAATTCTTATTTTTGTTTTCTTTGGACAAGTACGCAGAAGTGGAATTTCTGGATTATATGGTAGTTCATTTTATATATTTTGGATAACAACCCCTTATCATATATATCATTTGCAAATATCTTCTCCCATTCAGTAGGTTGTCTTTTTGTTTTGTTGATAGTTTCTTTTACTGTGCAGCTTTTTAGTTTGATATAGTCCCATTTGTTTATTTTTGCTTTTGTTTCTCTTGCCTGAGGAGATATATCCAAAAAAATATTGCTAAAACTGATGTCAAAGATCTCACAACCTATAGTTTCTTCTAGGAGTATTATAGTTTCAGGTCTTATATTTAATTTTTTAATCAGTTTTTAGTTTATTTGTGTATATGGTGTAAGAAAGTTGTCCAGTTTCATTCTTTTGAATGTAGCTGTCCAGTTCCCCCAACACAATTTATTGAAGAGACTGTCTCTTCCCCATTGTATATCCTTGCCTCCTTTGTCATAGATTAATTGACCATATGAGTGTGAATTTGTTTCTTGGCTCTCTATTCTGTTCCACTGATTTATGTGTCTGTCTTTGTGCCACTATATTTTTTGATTACTGTAATTTTGTAGTAGTTTGAAATCAGGGAGTGTGCTACCTCCAGCTTTGTTCTTCTTTCTCAAGATAGCTTTGGCTATTTGAGGTCTTTCTGTGGTTCCATACAAATTTTAGGATTACTTGATTTCATTCTAGGGAAAATTCCATGGTATTTTGATAGGAATTGCATTTGAATCTGTAGATTGCTTTGTGTAGTATGCACATTTTAACAATATTAATTATTTCAATCCATGAGCACAGTATATCTTTTATTTGTTTGTGTTGTCTTTAGTTTCTTTCATCAATGTCTTATAGTTTTTAAAGTATTGAATACAAGTACCTTGCCTCTAGTTCATCTTATTTGAAACTCTCTGGGCTTCCTAAACCTGGATGTCTGTTTCCTTCCTCATATTATGGAAGTTTTCAGCCATTACTTTTTCAAGTGATTTTTCTGGCCCTTTATCTCTCTCTTCTCCTTTGGAACCCTTATAATGTGAAAAATATGTTGCTTGATGTACTCCTACAACTCTGTAAAGGTATTTTTACTTCTTTTAATTCTTTTTTTCACTTTGTTGCTCTGTCTGGGTGAGTTCCATTGCTTTGTTTTCCAGCTCACTGATTTTTCTTGTACCTCCACTCTGCTGTTGACCCCCCCCCCAGTGTATTTTTTAGTCCAGTTATAACTTTTGTTTGGTACTTCTTATATTTTCTATCTCCTTCTTGAAGTTCCATATTCATACATTCTTCTTCCAAGATCAGTGAGCTTTTTTATGACCATTATTTTGAACTCTTTTTCAAGTAGGTTATCTGTTTCATTAAGATCTTTTTCTAGGCATTTCCCTTGTTCTTTGGCTTGGAACAGAATTCCTCGTCTCCTTATTTTGCTTATGTTTGTCTGTATGTGTTAGGCTAATCAACTACCTCCCTCAGCCTTGAAAGAGTGGTCTTGTGTAGGAGCTGTTCTGTGTAGGCCAGAAGTGCTCTCGCCTGGCCACCAGAGCCAGGCACTCTTTGGGCATCTTTTGTGTGGGCTGCATGAGCTCACCAGCTATAATAGGGCCCTGGCTGCTGCCCAGGGAGGGCAGGGCTCAGGGTGTTTGCCCAACCCCCTGTGCCTTGGCCACTGTGTGGAAAGGGCAACTTTGAGTTGCTTGCCTCTCCCAGTTGTGACACAAGCACTGTGGCAAGTGAGAGGAGCTCAGGCCTGATTGTGGCTTGGCTGCTGCATGGGGAGGGTAGGACTAAGGGCTCTTACTTAGCCCAGTTGTGGTCTAGCTTTTGCGCTGGAAATATGGGGCTCAGGGGACTCATCTGCCCAGTATGGTTTCAGCTTGGCTGCTTCACAGGGAGGGTGGGGTTCACGGTGCTCACTGAGTCCAGTTGTCACTTGGCAACAGCACAAACAGGATGGGGCTTGGGACTCTCACCCATTCTGGTTGCAACTTGGTCCCTGCAGATGGTGGATGGGGCTCAGATGGCTTGCCTGGCCAAATTGTGACTTGGGTGCTCGTGGGGGAGTGGGGGGGGACACAGAGTGCTTGCCCAGCCTTGCTATAGCATGGGTGGGTGGAGCACACCCTCCAGAGTAGCAGGTTAGAGAGAGGGAACCAAAAATGGTGCCTGTAGGCTCCATCAGCAGCAAGTCCTTGCAGGTTCCTGCCTCTCCTAGAGCTGCTTTAAAATGTCTCTGCACTTTTTAATCTGTTGATTTTGTGCTGGTTCTCAGTGCCAGAGAGTTTGTGCAGGAGCCTTTTAAGAGTAGGATCACCATTCCTTGCAGTTCTATGGTTTTCCTGGTGTTAGTCCCCATTAATTTTCCAAAGCAGATGTTTTGGGGGCTCATCTTTCCAGTGCCAGCTCCCAGAGTCAGGGTGCCTGAAGTGGGGCACTATCCCTTCACTCCTTGAGTTAAAGTTTTGTATTTTCTGGGATCCCTCCTGATTGTGGGGTCACCACATCTGGGGTGGGGTCCCAGGTGAGGCCGTGTCTCTGCCTCTCCTACCCTTCTCCATGTGCTTCTTTTGCCTTTTGTTGTGGAGGTGCTGTTTATCTAGTTCTCAGGTCCTTTTCAGAGGAAAAACTGTTCTACAAGTAGCTGTAAATATGCTGTGTCTGTGAGAGGAGGTGAATTCAAGGTCTTCCTACACCACCAGCTTGGACTCCTTGTTTCTTCTCCATTTATTTTAAGACATAATAGAAACAAATTAATTTCTAAATGTATTTAGTATATTTTTCTCTTTGAAAAGTATATGGACATAGCTTGGCCAAATATCTTGGACTTATCCATATAAAAATAAAAGCAAAGAAAATCCATAAGAGATAAAAAGGAGTTTAGTATACTATTCTATCAATTCTATCACAATATAACATTTTCAATAACAGAGTAATTTGCAGGAAAACTAAGGCTGAAATATTCTCTGGTCTTTAGTTATAATCTCAGGCATTTAAAAAATGATTTTATAAAAATATTTAGACAATTTCAATTGTAGTATAATGAAATAACATTTATAATACAAACTAACTATAGCTGTTTATTTTCAAAAGTAGAATGGGAAACCAGTGTTTCAAAGCCCTGATTAGTTCTTCTGTCCTAAGTAAAGGATAAGCCTTCAAGCTGGCAGTCTTCTGTTCAGAGAACATAGGGTCTTGGGTATGCAAAATTTATTCTGGAACTGTACAATGAATTGAGAGCTAAATTTCTCTGGAAATGGGGTTGAGGAAGATGGTGACGAGAAGTAATGCAAACTCAGAAAAACAAAAATTGTAAGAAGGGTATTGAGAGACAAAGTGGGGTGCAGCAAAATGACAGAGAGTTAAAGTCAGCAGATTAAAATATTTTATGAAAAATTCTAGCTGGTCAGGAGTCTAAAGAATTTTATGGAAGTAAATATTTGACAATAAATTTTAAAATTTGTTTTGCTTTAATGTAAAAGCCTTCTATTGCCAGAAGCCTTCAGTGATGCTTATCATACACACAAATATCATGTGTGTGTGCAGTTTGGGGAGCATGGCAAGTAATAGCTCTAAGAAAAGGTAGATTCAGGGCCTAGAGTCAGTAAGAAGCCTGTCTAAAGCTTAGTCAAGCTGAGGGAACTATTAACACCATCTTGGTCACTAGAAATCTAAAAAGTGTCTTATTAAAAGACCAAGATTTAAAGAGACTCTGGATAAAAAAAGGAGATATATTGAGATTTATCAGAAAACCCAACAGAGAGAACACTCTGAGAATTTCTACAGGAAAGAAACACAGAACCTCATAAAGAAGTTTTTCCTGGAAAAGCCATGGCCTAACCTCAAATCAAAGCCTGCAGGGTTGAAAAATTCAGTGAGCCATGGGGCAGGTTTGGTGTAATTAAAGACCACAGAAATAGCTGCATGAGGCTCCTCTCAGAGTAGCTGCCCTCAGGTTAAATCTCAAATAGGTTTCTCTATTTAGAAGCACAAAAAACCCAGCATGAGCCTTGGTTCTAGGCAGAAAAAGAGGAGTTTCTCAAATAACTTTTCTACTGTGCTCAGGAGGCCAATGTTATGTGGACCAACCAAGCTCTGTCTTCACTCAGCCCCTCTCTGCATGACCACACAAGCCAGAATCTTAAAATTGGAATCTGTATTCACTACCAGCAGAATACAGATTTTTCTCATGTTGAGTACATTCAATACTGATCAAAGTAACCTTTTAATTATAAATGTGTGAAGGTGTACAATAATCATCAACAGACAAAACAACCAGAAGAACTAACCACTGAACAAAACGGTTGTTGCAGGAATCAGAAGAGATGTTAAAATTAATTATAATTAGCATCCTCCCAAAGATTCAGAAGGATTTAACATTTATTAAAAATTAACTCATCACTATTTAAAAAGCAATGAGAATTTTTAGCTATTAAAACCAATGTAATGGGTAGAGGGTTCTTGGTAGGTAAACTTCAAGATGGCTACAAGCAAGCCCTACCTTCTGGTATTCATGTCTTAATTCTTAATCTTTGTATATGGGTTGGAGCTAGTGATTTTCTTCTAACACATAGAATATGGCAAAATTGATGGATAGCATTTCAAAGATTAAGTTACAAGGAGACTATGGCTTCCATCTGCCTATCCTTTTGTTCTCATGCTTGCTCACTCAGATGGAAGTCAGCTGCCACATTGTGAGCTGACATAAGGAGAAGCCCCCATAACAATGAACTGAGGGAGTCCTACAGGCAATGATTAGTAAGAAACTGAGTCCCTTTGTCCAAAAGCCCTGAAAAATTGCATATTGCCAACAATCACATGAGTGAACTTGAAAGTAGATATTCCCTCAATCAAATCTTCAGATGAGACTTCATCCCTGGGCAAAATCTTGATTGGAATCTTGTGAGAAGCCTTGAAGTAGAGGAATACACTTAATCCTTAGCTGGACTCCAGACACTCAGAAACTATAAGATACTTTACTTTACTACTTTACTTTCACTAAGTTTTGGAGAAATTTTTTATGATGCAATTGATAAGTCATAAGGTTGGTGGGGAGGCAGAGAGGCAGTTGGGAACTTATCTGAAGGTCAAATAGTAGAATGGCTCCTGGTGAAAAATCAAATTAATGACAAAGTCAAGGCAGGAATTTTCTCAAAACACAAGACAAAAGAAAAGTAAGAAAGAAATAGTATATTTATTTTTTGAAAGTTAAGAGATGTAGAGAATAGATGTAAGAGATTGATGGATAAGAGAGAGTCAAAGAAATAATAAGGAAATATAATTTTTTAAAATCCCTAATCTGAAGAAAGTTTTGAGTTCTCATATAGAGTCAGTGAAAGCTTAAATTATTATTGAAGAAGACACTTAGTAACATTGTGGTGACATTTGTTACTTCTCAACAACAAATGGAAAATTCCATAAGCTGAGAGAAAAATTAAAATTTCCAGTATTCTAGAAAACATTCCAAGATGCCTACAATGTATTTAAGAAAAATATTTTGAACTTATCCAAATTATATTCAAATGTAAAAGCAAAAGAAATACATTTTCAGAAGTTCAAAAAAAGAGGAGGCTTAAAATTAATTCCTTCTCCTTGATTAATTATTAAAGTATGTGCTCCAGAAAAAAAAAAAAAGACTGAGTCCAAGAAAGAAGAGAACAAAAGAACATATTAATAGTAAAATACATAATGCATAATGAACTCTAAACTATATAGATAGTTCAGTTATGAAATTTATAAAATGGAAAAAAATTCAGTTTAAAACAGCAGACAGCCGCGCACGCGAAGGAGCCACGCTGAGGGCCGGGCCGGGCAGTGGGCACTTGACCGGGGTGGCGGGCGGGCGGTTTCTGCCCGGCCCGGGGCACTCCCCCTGAGCGCCCGCCTACCCGTAGGCCCAGCCCAAGGTCTGGCAGCCAGCAACAGAGCCGGGCGCCCACGGCCCGAGCGCCCCCGGCAGCACTATGCCTGTGCTGCTGGAGCGCCCCAAGCTTTCCAAAGCCATGGCCAGGGCGTTGCACCGGCACATCATGATGGAGCGGGAGCGCAAGAGACAGGAGGAGGAAGAGGTGGACAAGATGAGGGAACAGAAGATGAAGGAAGAGCAGGAGAGAAGGAAGAAAAAGGGAATGGAAGAGAGAATGTCACTAGAGGAAACCAAGGAACAAATCCTGAAGTTGCAGGAGAAGCTTTTAGCCCTACAGGAAGAGAAACATCAGCTTTTCCTGCAGCTCAAGAAAGTTTTACATGAGGAGGAAAAACGGAGGCGAAAAGAGCAGAGTGACCTGACCACTCTGACATACCAGCAAGGCTTGACCGTTCACACTGGAACTCACCTCCTCAGCATGCAGGGGAGCCCTGGAGGACACAATCGCCCAGGCACCCTCATGGCAGCAGACAGAGCCAAACAGATGTTTGGACCCCAAGTGCTTACAACCCGGCACTACGTAGGCTCAGCAGCTGCTTTCGCAGGGACCCCAGAGCATGGGCAATTCCAAGGAACCCCGGGCGGCGCCTATGGGACTGCTCAGCCCCCACCTCACTATGGACCCACACAGCCTGCCTACAGTCCTAGTCAGCAGCTCAGAGTACGGTACCTGTCTCAGCCGCAGCCTCAGCCCTATGCCGTGCCAGCCACTTTCAGCCCACCCAGACAGGGTTCCTCCAGCCTGGTGGTGTGCCGTCCTTGCAAAAACAAATGGAACACGCTAACCAACAGACAGGCTTCTCTGACTCATCCTCCCTGTGCCCCATGCATCCCCAAGCTCTGCATCCAGCCCCTGGACTCCTGGCCTCACCCCAGCTCCCTGTGCAGATGCAACCAGCAGGAAAGTCGGGCTTTGCAACCACCAGTCAGCCTGGCCCTCGGCTCCCTTCATCCAGCACAGCCAGAACCCGCGATTCTACCACAAGTGACCATCAGATTTGATCTTCAACCTTGCCCCCAGCCCCTGCCGTGGGGGAGGATCCCTGGTGTGTCCTAGTCCCAGGCCAATAAAATCTACCTGCCACTGAAAAAAAAAAAAAAAACAGCAGACTGACCAAACATGCTGTGTCTCTCATTTCTCCAGAGAACTCACTAAGATTGTAATAAATAAAAATAAAAGGCATCATCAGTACACAAGGAAAATAGAATGGAAATAGGTGCATCTACATATTGGAGAATTTAACAAAATTTTTAAAGGTTAAAAGCAAATAAAGGAATAGGAATATTTACAGTGGTAGAGGAATTCACAGACTAGAGTACATGCTGTGGAGGATATACAAAGAAAAGAACTTACAGTAGTAGCCTTGAAAAAATTCCATATTTCAGAATTCAGAAATTCTGTATAGAAGAAGGCTGAAAAGTGGTGACAGGCTGAAATCATAGGGGCTCATTTAGAAGTCAGTATACAACAGTCTTACCCTCTCACTTCAGCCAGCTATTACCCTGGTTCTCTCTTTAGGTACAAAATCAGAGGTTTATTCTGAGGGAAATTTATTAGCAAAAACTCAGGACTCTAAGAAAACTTGAAAATTGGAGATTAAGCGTAAGTATATATAATATGCAGTTAGATTTCAACTTCTCTATCACATACAAAATGCCAGCAACTGGGCATTTACATCACAGATGCAGATCAATTATTGATTTTGCCCTCCCCATTTGAATAGCCTTAGGAAAAAACAACTTAGCATAAAGGCATTTGGTGATTCTGTAGAAAATGGATAACTTCCAGTGTCAACATTCTAAAGCTGAGCCCACAAGCAGAAAAATCCCTGTCGTGTGCATTAAACTTCCAGTTAGCTTTTTAAATGTGTGCTCTTAGATATGACTTTTTTCTGTTAAAAAAAGTTATCAACCTAGGAATAGATAGAAAATTCCTTAACTAACCAGAACTTAACTTACAACAAATAGCAAAATCTTTTGGAACATTGCAACCAAACCACTACAAAAAAAAAATTGGATTTATAATATTGAAAAGAAAAGGATTTAACTCACATTTGTATGTGGTATTTTTCTATAAATTTCCAAATAGTCCACAAAATAGCTATTAGAGATATAGACAATGTAGTAAAGCAGTTGAGTTAAAAAAGAATAAGAAAAATAAACTGGTATATAGGTATATGCCAGAAATAATCAAGTAGAAAATATATTTTTTAAAAAAAATCAGTATGACCTATTGCTATATCAACTATTAAAAATAACAACATCAGTCTAAGAATAAACAAGTGCTAGAGAATATGGCTGGTGGAGTAGGTATGGGTGGTTTAAGGAGGAACACCAAGATGTGAATGAACTTCTAAAGTACTGCAAAGTGAATGGACCAGGGAGATATTTTATGATTGTGCAGCAGCATTAAGAGCACACCTGGCACTGTGGTCATAAATTTAAAATGCGGTCCATCAGCATGCTTTAGTACCTTTAAGAAGCCATACTTATTTGCATTGATACAGGTGCAGAGTTGGAAGAGAGCTGGATTTACCTGAGTTGTGATTTTGTCAAGAGAATTGTAAAATTGAGAATAAGGGCAATGGAGTAAATAATACATTTAAACAAGTTAATAAAATAATTGGCCACAGAATTGAAGTTGGATAAGGAGAGAGGAAAGGACATCAAGAAATACACTGGAGAACAGAAAAGGTATCAAGACAAATAGATTGGAGGTCTCATTTGAGTAAAGGGATTGTTGAAATTGGAGTAATAGAAGAATATACATATTACTATATATAAAATAGATATAATCAGTGAAGACCTACTGTATAGCACAGGGAACTCTACTTAATATTCTGTAACAGCATACATGGGAAAAGAATCTGAAAAAGAATGGATATATGTATATGTATAACTGAATCACTTTGCTGTACACCTGAAACTAACACAACATTGTAAATCAACTATACCCCAATATAAAATAAAAATTAAATTAAAAAATAAATTTAAAAAAAATAGAAAAATGAGTTGAAAAGTGAGGTTGTGTAAAAAATTGAAATTACGTATTGGTTGAAATTTGGAGTAATGATAAGATCTGGGTGTGACTTAGGTAGAATAGTGGACAAGATAATCAGAAAATAGGAGATCAAGTAACTGAGAAGTATTAACATTGCAAATGTTACCTATGTACATACTGAAATCAATAAGAATTATGATAGGTCAAGGAGAGGAGGTAGGTAAATTATACCAATAATGAGAAATAATGGGTAACATAATCTAAAAGGCTTGAGATTTTAAGCTGAAGGTTTGTAAGGAAAAAAGAGGAAGAGAGGTCTGGAATGACAGACCTCTAGGCTCAGTGGTAAAAGGGAAAGAAATAAAATAGATGGAAATAAACAACTACCACTTAGGAGTGCTGCAGGGAAAGCAATACCCCAGGAAAGTTCCAGGTTTATGATGGCACAAGAAGAGACAGGGGCCAATCAAGGAAAAGATTGAAGACATAGAGGAGTTCACTGGTGATAAATAGTGAATTCCATTGGTCTCAGTGGAGAAGCTGAGGAGTTGAGGATGAGTGGAAGATGGATGACAAGGAAATGTACAGATCATATATAGTTCTAAGCATAGGAGATAAGGTGTCTGAGGCTGTGATAACATAAAATGGCAATAAAGGAGAAAGAGCAAAATTACACGATTTCTGGTATTCTCAAGGAAGATGGTGTTAATGAGGGTAAAACTGTAGGGAGATGGGAGTGGCGGTTGTGGGGCTCTCTCATGATCCCTGGCAATATTGGGCTGAGTGTCTGAGAGAGTGGGATGTTAGTCCCAGTGCCTGTCAGAGATGAACAAAATGTACTTGGAGCTTGGTGCACCCCCCCTCCCAACCAAGATGATGGAATGGAGTTATCCTAGGGGAAGCCAAGTGTTACTCTTGACCTTAGACAATAAGGGTAGAAGTGATGGGGGCTGAGGTCTCAATTTGGGGGCTCACTTTTGACCAAGTACTATATAGGGCTCATTAAAGCTGAGAGCCCAGGACCCCTGCTTGAGCTCTGTTTATGGAGTTGAGGACTTCTAATAGCTGGGGAATTTCCTGCCTCCCCACTAAGAAATCTGAAGAGAAACAGATTCTCTCCTTGCCTGGTATCTAGAATTTGGTCAAATGATATGTACAGCCTTTCAGACACTCTCACCAGGGACTTTGAAGAGTGGAGTAGTGATGCAAAGGCTCAAGATCAAGTGGAATTCATCCACAAAGTCAAGAATATGGCAATGAGTGTTCAGGGCAGTCAATTTTGATAGTGGGAAATGCATGACCAGTGGTGACAGTTCCTGGATCAGCTTCCTGAGCAGACTTGGAGCTTGGCTGTGCTTGACCTCTCCTGGTTCCTACTTAAGCTGCATGCACAAAACTTCCAATATCAGCACTTCCCACAAACCCTTCTTATAAATCCCTCTTCTGCCTAAATAAACCAAATTAAGCTTCTGATATTTTCCGCCAAGAATACAACTAGTACCCCTGCATATGAACAAGATACAGCTGGTGTCCAAGCTATTCACTTTTATTGAAGAATCTCACTCCAGTCCTTTCCACAAGGAAAGACAGCATGTATTCTTATTTTTAGAGATCTTGGTGTTTCCATCACAGTGTTTCTGACAGAGTTTACTAATAGCCTGGCATTCTCTTCTACCCCTAGCACTGGGTACACAATATTTGGCAATTATTTCTTAAAATTACTAATTATTGGATGGAGTCGTGTCTATAAAAAAACTGAATTCAGTGAAAGCTCCACATATTATAAGTGCTTATGATACTACTGACAAATAAAAAGCCTGATGATCCTTACACCTGAGGAGTAAGATTTAGTTCTCCCCTTTTTCCTCCACTTGGTAGTTTTCTTAAATTCCATTCTTTTAAGGAAAAGAAATTTAACTTTAATGTCATTGCTTATGTTACCACACACTGAATTCATATAAAGCAGGAAGAAGAAATGGAAAATCTTAAGCACAAAGTAGAATTTTTCAAAATAAGTACATTTCTTGGACCAATATTTTGATTCATATGTGACATTTCTGACTTCAAATTAAATCATTAAATGATTCACCAGACTTGAATCTTGTGTTTCAATTGGTTAGCACAATCTGTTCTCCCAAATTAAATTTCTAAAGGAGTATGTCTTTGGATACTATATACTTCATAGCTGACAGGAACACTACCTAATTAGCTATTTATATGCAAAGCAGGAGAAAAGATAATTAGAGACATGGATTATGCAAAGGCAATCACACGGACAGAGGGCAAAAGAAACTGCGAACATATTGAATCAAATTTGTATATACATTTCTACAGTTTATCATGTTTCATTTGTATTGCATTACATTTATGCACCATTTAACATGTTATAAATGAAGTAATATCCTAATCCATTGATTGATAAATTAAATATAAATCTTATAACATGAACTATCTATTGGACTACAAAGTTAATAAGCTTCAATGAATGAAAAGGAATAAAGTCTTATATTTGGAAAATGCCTTCCTTAGCTCTGACCTCCAGTACTCTTCTCCAGAAAGGGAAGGTGGGGAGCAATGGAAATAGTTAGCTTTATATCACTAATAGCTTAGTCAAAAAAGAAAAACCCTGGTTTACAGAACCTGTTCTAGTTATCTATTGGTGCATAACAAACCACCTCAAATCTGTTTGGAGTAAAAAGACAAATATTTTATCATGCTCACAATTGTGTGGGTCAAGAAGTTGAGTAGAGCATAGAGAAGATAGCTTGCCTCTGCTCCAAGATAACTAGGACCTCAGCTGACATGACTTAAATGGCTGAAGGTTGGTTGCTGAGAGAGTTGGATTAGGGTCACATTTCTGGAGCTTCAGTTCTGGCTGTCAACTAGTTTCTTTGGTTCTTCTCCATATTGCATTTTCCGGGGATGGAATGTCTCAGGAGGCTTCTTCACTCACATGCCTTATACATTAACTAGCATGGTTGGAACAGCTGGAATTGAATGGACATCTCTGTCTTCTTTTTTTTTTTTTTTCCATGCAGCCTTGGCTGGCATGGGCTTCCACACAGCATCATATTCTTAGGGTAGTAATCCTATGCAATGGCTTGCTTCTATAAGACCGAACATTTCTAAAACACAGCATGGGGAAACTGCCAGTATGTTAAGGCCTGCACTAGGAAATTAGCATGGCAACAATTCCACCATATTTTATTGGTCAAAATATGCCAAGATTCAAGGGAAGAGGACATAGACTTCTCTCTCAATGAGAGGAGTGTCAAATAATTTGTGGCCATATTTAATCTGCTAAAGAACCTTATATCCACCATGATGATGTACCAGAACCTGGAAAATCTTAGCAGGATTCCATGATATGACTTCACATAGGTGTTATTGAACTGAAGTTCACATGCCCAATGCACAGTGAGGCCAAAAAAACTGAAACATCAGACTTTGGATCAGAGAAAGGTTTATCATAAGGGCCAAGCAAGGAGAATGGGCAGCTCGTGCTCAAAAGACCCAGACTCTGATGGATTTCAGGGAAGAGTTTTTAAAGGCAAATTTGAAGGGAGTGCTACAGGGTGTGTCACTTTCTTCTAATTGGTTGGTAGTGAGATAACAGTGTGGTGCTCCAGGAATCTCAATCATCAGCCTCTGGTTCCAACAAGTCTGGGGGCTACATGCTCATGGTCATCATGTAGTTAACTTCTTCCATTTGGTGGGGAGTTTAGTATCTGCAGAACAATGCAGAAATGTGCATAAGACACTGTTATCTATGTCCTTCAGGGAGGAACCAAAGATTCTGTGACTGCAATATGGCTGATCTATTATTCAAACTGCTACCAGTTCTCCTGGCCCAACTGCTATTTTTTGTTACTACATGTTCACATTCTTTTAATCATTAATTCTTGACCCAGGCTTTTGTGACTCAGGAGAGGCCTGGGGGACTAAAGCTTTTCTACAAACAAGAGGCAGGCAGAGGATGGGTGGGGGGGTGGGGGAAAGTCTGTTTCAGTAAGGCTTCATAGGGTGCTGCTTACACAGGCTTTCACTTACATGGCAGCCCCCCACCTCCTCCCCCAACACACACACACACACACACGCACATGCACACACACACGCACAAGGCAGAAATGCAGTTTCAAGAAGTAAAGTGTTTTGGAACAAGTTATTTTTTAAAAACTGTTCCAAAGTTAGTATGTATGCAAAAATTCATGTTTGAGCTCCCAGTTTGGCACAATGACCTGAGCTCTGAGTATATTTATCTCAAATTCTTTCTAAATCCTATTGAAATCATGGTAAATTTCAAAAGGGAATACATTCATAAAAGTGCAGATGAGGCAAGAAAGATCATTAGAGTACCAGGTAAGTTGATGTACTTCCTAAATATGGAAGATGCATGACATCATACTGATAGACAAACTAAACAGAAATAGAATCAGTGCACAGTATACTAAAGGAATGATGCAGGTAGAGCCTGCAGGGGACCTCCAGGCTTGTAGCAGAAAGAAAAGGAAAGTCATAACAACAAGGAGAGCAGAGTCTAAATGGTTATACTCCTTCTTGCATGTATGGGTGTATGTTTGTCCCCAGGATGAACTAAAGAGCTGCTCTTTAGAGAAGCTGAGTAATCTGTCTAGGAGCATTAAGGCTCTGTGCAGTAAAGGATTAACCTTGCCCAAAGAAAGGTTTGACCCTTTGCCCTTAGCTACTGAGAGATAACCTCTAAGCCCTGAAGTATCCTGCTGAAAAGAGTGTATTTGTTTACCTGGGGACTATGGGCTACTCCATATAGTTTATACTAATAATATGATTTATGGTGATGGCCTTGGACCACATAGTATCAGCTTGAGCTCTGGGAGAGCTGGATGGTAAGGTCAGCCACATGGAAGATCAATCTTGTCTATGTGACCAAATCCCAATAAAAATCCCCAAGGCTCATGTGAGCTTCCTGGGTTCATTCCATGCATATTGTCACATGCTGTTACTGGGAGAAATAAGTGTTGTCCACATGACTCCAGTAGGCTTCACACCTGGTCTCTCATGTACTCTGCACTAAATGCCTTTTCCCATTGCTGATTTCAATCTGTATAATTTCACTATAATAAACTATAACTGTGAGTATAACAGCTTTGCTAAATTTGGGGTCCTTCTAGTAAATTACTGAACCTGAGGGTAGAGTTGGGGACCTCCTGAACTCAGAGTTCTTATTGAGAAGATTGGTTTTCAGGAATGGCCCTCCTCATTTTAGCATTTAGGTAGATACTCAGACTGCTTGCCTTCTCTCTCTCTACTTTTGAAATCAAATTAACCCAGACAAACAGAGTTTACAGTAGTCCCTTCTACTCTAGGAAGAGTTTATGATTGATAAATAAAGAAATAAAGGAATTCACAAATAGTTTACAGTTATGCCAATAACTTCTAGAAGAACCCAACAGAAATGGTCAAAAGGAATTACCCTTGTGGAGTGGAATGAGAATCATGGAGTATACAAAAATTTTACCCTACCATATTTTAAAAATATTATTTCCGTGGACATAGATTTTTTTGATATTTAGTAGAGTACATGGCCATCCAAAAGAGACAACACTTTTCAGTTTCCCTTGCACTGATATGTGGTCCTGTTGCTAGACTCTGGTCAAGGAGATATGCTCAGAAATGTGTGGCAACTTTGAGAAAACATCATAAGAGACATCCAGTGTGTCCTTTTTGCTCCTTTTTACTACACATACTCCTCTTCCTTGTTCCCTGAAGCAGAAACCCGAATGCTGCCTTGGAACATAAGAATGAAAGCCACAGACTAGAGAAAGTAGAACCAGGAAGTAGCTAGAGCCTTTGAGAACAAAGTAGAGTGGAGCTGGCAGATGACCCCTAGACTGAATAGCTCCAAACTTTTACGTGAGAGAGAAATAGCTCTTAACTTTGGTCTAAATCAAAGATATTTTGAGTTTCCTGCACATGCATTTAAAATTAATTTTAATATACATATATTACTTTTATCAAAGCAGATTCATGCTCTGCCACTCACTTTACTTCCCTGCTGTTTTCTCGAACTCTATACCTCCTCTCTTCTTTTCCTTTGAAATAACTTTTTTTTTTTTTTAACATCAGTCTCTTGATAATAAAGTCTTTCATGAATGGCAATGGTTTTGAGTAAACAGTTTTGTCATCTGGAAAGAGCTCCCAGCTTATCTTCCCGTGCATCCTTGGGATGAAGCAGAAAGAGTGTGCTGCCTTCTAGTATACCATCAGTGTACCTAAGCACCAATATTTTGGCACCTTTGAGAAGAAAAAGGCTGCAAAATGTTGTTACTGTCAGTAAATCCCTTAAGTTATTAGTGTAATGAAAATGGAATTTCAGATAATAAGTCAACATTAATAAAGCATTTTTTTTAGTATTACAGATGTGCATAAGAATTTCTATTCTTTCCCAGGTTTACATAGTAATTATTATTTTTACTTCCTTGATATCATCAGGTAAAGGTATAATGTAAATGCACAGTGTTTTTACAGACAGAGTCAAATGGGATGCTGAGAAAACCTGAAAACACCCTGGGGAAAAATGGCCAGATGTTTGTCCATGCACATTTTTAATCTATGGTCTAGGTTATGGTAAATGTTACAGAAACAAATAAACAAACGAACAAATAAAAAACTCTACATATTCTTCACATTAAACAAGACAAAATGCCTTAATCTCTGGCTGTCTTTGTTCCATGGTGAAATTATTTCACCCAACTTCATTCCTGCAATTCCCAGCACAAATAAAACACCTGTGCCCCTAAGCTAAATGGGTAACCATCGACACACTTGTTAAGCATTACCGATTAACTGTACTGTAAGTCATTTAAATTGCTGGTGCACAGATGAGCAACATTTATTTAATTGTTTAATAACCTACACTCTATAGGAAACTTGCTAATACACCTACAATTGAGAAAAAATAATGCTGTTTCAGGGAAACATGAATTGACTTACATTTCATGTACTGCTGTCATTACTTGGGCAAACCTATAAAACGTTAACTCTCATCAGTGATTACATGCATGGTCCTCTGATGCAGTAGAGCCCTTTGTCATGCTGAGGCTCAGAAGAAAACTATCCTAGGCACTGTAGGTTTCAAAATGTCCTTGTTATTTTATTTTGACCCCTTTAATTTTATTTCTTATTTATATTTGTTTGTCTGTCAGTCTCAAGGGAGCTTATTATGTATTAGGAGTTGACCAAAAGTACTTTGGGAAATGTAAAATACTCTTCATAAAAAAAATTGAAGGTATATTTATTACAACATGTGTAATTTTTCAGCTCTAGGATTCTCCTCCCATTCAAGAACTTGAATAAGGACACTTCACTCGACCTTTGCCATCTGACAAAGAACAACTGTGATTTAAAATCCATCTAAAAGATCACTGAAGTTAAATTCAACAAATATTTCCTGAGCACATACCAGGTAGTATGCTCGTTGTTAACTAGCTGCTCCTTTAAAAGATAAAAATATATACAAATAAATATTATAGTTGATATAAGGAAGTGTCTGTCAACACAAATTTTGGAGTCAGATTGCCTGGATTCAAATCATCCAACACTTACTATCTGTTTGCTACTGAACACAAGTTCGTGTGCCTGATGCACAGTGAGGCCAAACAAACTGAAAAGTTGGAGTTTGGAGCAGAGAAATGTTTATTTCAGGGCCAAGCAAGGAGAACAGGTGGCTCCAGTTCAAAGGTCCCATATTCCCTGATGGTTTTCAGGGAGAAGTTTTTAGAGGCAAATTTTGGGGTAAGGGCTACAAGGTGCACGACTTATGTCTGATTGGTTGGTGGTGAGGTAACAGGGCAGTACTCCAGGAATCTTGTAATCATCCAAAAGTTACCATCCTCCACTTCAGGGGGAGCCTTAGTTCCTGCAGAAGAACTCAAAGATATTGTTTGTTTTTCTTTTCTTTAACATCTTTATTGGAGCATAACTGCTTTACATTGTTGTGTTCATATATCCCCATATACCTACCCTCTTGTGTCTCCCTCCCACCCTCCCTATCCCACACCTCTGGGTGGTCACAAGGAACCGAGCTGATCTCCCTGTGCTTTGTGACTTCCTGCCTCTAGCTCTCTATTTTACATTTGGTACTGTATATATGTCAATGCTACTCTCTCACTTCTTCCCAGCTTACCCTTCCCCATCCCCATGTCCTCAAGTCCATTCTCTAAATCTGAGTCTTATTCCTGTCCTGCCCCTAGGTTCTTCAGAACCAATATTTTTCTTTTTTAGATTCCATATATATGTGTTAGCATATGGTATTTGTTTTTCTCTTTCTGACTTACTTCACTCTGTATGACAGACTCTAGGTCCATCCACCTCATTACAAATAGCTCAATTTCATTTCTTTTTATGGCTGAGTAATATTCCATTGTATATATGTGATACATCTTCTTTATCCATTCAACTGTTGATGGACACTTAGGTTGTTCCATGTCCTGGCTATTGTAAACAGAACTGCAATGAACATTGTGGTACATGACTCTTTTTGAATTATGGTTTTCTCAGGGTATATGCCCACTAGTGGGATTGCTGGGTTATATGGTAGTTCTAATTTTAGTTTTTTAAGGAACTTCCATACTGTTCTCCATAATGGCTGTATCAATTCACATTCCCACCAACAGTGCAAGAGGGTCCCTTTTCTCCATTTCCTTGCCAGAATTTACTGTTTGTAGAATTTTGATGATGGTTACTCTGACAGGTGTGAGGTGATACCTCATTGTAGTTTTGATTTGCATTTCTCTAATGATTAGTGAGGTTGAGCATCCTTTCATACGTTTGCTGGCAATCTGTATATCGTCTCTGGAGAAAAGGCTATTTAGATCTTCTGGCCATTATTGGATTGGTTTTTTTTTTTTGTTTTTTTTGATATTGAGCTGCATGAGCTGCCTGTATATTTTGGAATTAATCCTTTGTCAGTTGTTTCATTTGTAAAATATTTTCTCCCATTCTGAGGGTTGTCTTTTAGTCTTGTTTATGGTTTCCTTTGCTGGGCAAAAGCTTTGAAGTTTCATTAGGTCCCATTTGCTTATTTTCATTTTTATTTCCATTTCTCTAGGAGGTGGGTCAAAAAGGAACTTGCTGTGCTTTATGTCATAGAGTGCTCTGCCTATGTTTTCCTCTAAGAGTTTTATAGTGTCTGGCCTTACATTTAGGTCTTTAATCCATTTTGAGTTTATTTTTGTGTATGGTGTTAGGGAGTGTTCTAATTTCATTCTTTTACATGTAGCTGCCCAGTTTTCCCAGCACCATTTATTGAAGAGACTGTCTTTTCTTCATTGATATTCTTGCCTCCCTTATCAAAGATAAGGTGACCATAGGTGTGTGGGTTTATCTCTGGGATTTCTATCCTGTTCCATTGATCTATATTTCTGGTTTTGTGCCAGTACCATACTGTCTTGATTATTGTAGCTTTGTAGTATAGTCTAAAGTCAGGGAGCCTGATTCCTCCAACTCCGTTTTTCTTTCTCAAGACTGCTTTGGCTATTTGGGGTCTTTTGTGTTTCCATACAATATGTGAAATTTTTTGTTCCAGTTCTGTGAAAAATGTCATTGCTAGTTTGATAGAGATTGCATTGAATCTGTAGATTGCTTTGTGGAGTATAGTCATTTTCACAATGTTCATTATTCCAATCCAAGAACATGGTATATCTCTCCATCTGTTTGTATCATGTTTAATTTCTTTCATCAGTTTCTTATAGTTTTCAGCATACAGGTCTTTTGTCCCCTTAGGTAAGTTTATTCCTAGGTATTTTATTCTTTTTGTTGCAATGGTAAGTAGGAACGTTTCCTTAATTTCTCTTTCAGATTTTTCATCATTAGTGTATAGGAATGCAAGAGATTTCAGTGCATTAGTTTGTATCCTGCTACATTACCACATTCATTGAGTAGCTCTAGTAGTTTTCTGGTAACATCTTTAGGATTCTCCAAGTATAGCATCATGTCATCTGCAAACAGTGACAATTTTACTTCTGCTTTTCTGATTTGGATTCCTTTTATTTCTTTTGCTTCTCTGATTGCTGTGGCTAAAACTTCCAAAACTATGTTGAATAATAGGGGTGAGATTGGGCAGTCTTGTCTTGTTCCTGATCTTAGTGGAAACAGTTTCAGTTTTTCACCATTGAGAATGATGTTTGCTGTGGATTTGTCTTATATGGCCTTTATTATGTTGAGGTAAGTTCTCTCTATGCCTGCTTTCTGGAGGGTTTTTATCATAAATAGGTGTTGAATTTTGTGAAAAGCTTTTTCTGCATCTATTGAGATTGTCATATGGTTTTTATCATTCAATCTGTTAATAAGGTGTATCACATTGATTGATTTGCCTATATTGAAGGATCCTTGCATTTCTGGGACAAACCCCACATGATGATGGTGTATGATCCTTTTAATGTGCTGCTGGATTCCATTTGCTAGTATTTTGTTGAAGATTTTCTCATCTATGTCCATCAGTCATATTGGCCTGTAGTTTTCTTTTTTGTGACATCTTTGTCTGGTTTTGTTATCAGGGTGATGATGACCTCATAGAATGAGTTTAGGAGTGTTCCTCCTTCTGCTATATTTTGGAAGAATTTGAGAAGGATAGGTGTTAGTTCTTCTCTAAATGTTTGGTAGAATTCGTCTGTGAATTTATCTGGTCCTGGGCTTTTGTTTGTCAGAAGATTTTTAATCATAGTCTCAATTTCAGTGCTTGTGATTGGCCTGTTCATATTTTCTATTCCTTCCTGGTTCAGTCTCAGAAGTTTGTGCTTTTCTAAGAATTTGTCCATTTCTTCCAGGCTGTCCATTTTATTGGCATAGAGTTGCTTGTAGTAATCTCTCTTGATCCCTTGTATTTCTGCAGTGTCAGTTGTTACTTCTCCTTTTTCGTTTCTAATTCTTTTGATTTGAATCTTCCCCCTTCTTTTCTTGATGAGTCTGGCTAATGGTTTATCAATTTTGTTTATCTTCTTAAAGAACTAGCTTTTACTTTTATTGATCTTTGCTATCATTTCCTTCATATCTTTTTCATTTATTTCTGATCTGATCTTTATGATTTCTTTCCATCTGCTAACTTTGGGGGGTTTTTTTGTTCATTTTTCTCTAATTGCTTTAGGTGTAAGGTTACATTGTTTATTTGAGACTTTTTCTTTTCTTGAGGTAGAATTGTGTTGCTATAAACTCCCTCTTAGAACTGCTTTTGCTGCATCCCATAGGTTTAGAGCCATTGTGTTTTCATTGTTATTTGTTTCTAGGTATTTTTTGATTTCCCCTTTAATTTCTGCAGTGATCTCTTGGTTATGTAGTAGCTTATTCTCCATGTGTTTGTATTTTTTACATTTTCTTTTCTGTAATTTATATCTAATCTCATAGCATTGTGGCCAGAAAAGATACTTGTTATGATTTCAGTTTTCTTAGATTTACCAAGGCATGATTTGTGACCCAAGATATGATCCATTCTGGACAATGTTCCATGAGCACTTGAGAAGAAAGTTTATTCTGTTGTTTTGGATGGGATGTCCTATAAATATCAATTAAGTCTATCTTGTTTAATGTGTCAGTTAAGCTTGTGTTTCCTTATTTATTTTCATTTTGGTTTTCTGTCCATTGGTGAAAGTGGGGTGTTAAAGTCCCCTACTGTTATTATGTTAATGTTGATTTCCTCTTTTATGGCAGTTACCATTTGCCTTATGCATTGAGGTGCTCCTATATTGGGTGCATAAATATTTACAATTGTTATATCATCTTGGATTGATCCCTTGATCACTATGTTGTGTCCTTCTTTGTCTCTTGTAATCATTTTTATTTTAGTCTATTTTGTTGTTATGAGAATTGTTACTCCAGCTTTCTTTTGATTTCCATTTGCATGGAATATCTTTTTCCATCCCCTCTCTTTCAGTCTGTACGTGTCCCTAGGTCTGAAGTGGGTTTCTTGTAGACAGCCTATATATGGGTCTTGTTTTTGTATCCATTCAGCCTGTCTATGTCTTTTGGTTGGAGCATTTAATCCATTTAAATTTAAGGTAATTATTGATACATATGTTCCTATTACCATTTTCTTAATTGTTTTGGGTTTGTTATTGTAGGTCTTTCCCTTCTCTTGGCTTTCCTGCCTAGAGAAGTTCCTTTAGCATTTGTTGTAAAGCTGGTTTGGTGGTACAGAATTCTCTTAACTTTTGCTTGTCTGTAAAGGTTTTAATTTCTCTGTTGAATCTAAATGAGATCCTTGCTGGGTAGAGTAATCTTGGTTCTAAGTTTCTCCCTCTCATCACTTTAAATATGTCCTGCCACTCCCTTCTGTCTTGCAGAGTTTTTCCTGAAAGATCAGCTGTTAACCTTATGGGGATTCCACTGTATATTATCTGTTGTTTCTTTCTTGCTGCTTTTAATATGTTTTCTTTGTATTTCATTTTTGATAGTTTGATTAATATGTGTCTTGGCCTGTTTCTCCTTGGTTTTATCCTGTATGGGACTGTCTGCACTTCCAGGACTTGACTGACTATTTCCTTTCCCACATTAAGGAAGTTTTCGACTATAGTCTCTTTAAATATTTTCTCAGTACTTTTCTTTTACTCTTCTTCTCTGGGACCCCTATAATTAGAATGTTGGTGTATTCAATGTTGTCCTAGAGGTCTCTGAGACTGTCCTCAATTCTTTTCATTCCTTTTTCTTTATTCTGCTCTGTGGTAGTTTTTTCCCCTATTTTATCTTCCAGGTCATTTATCCATTCTTCTGCCTCAGTTATTCTGCTATTGATTCCTTCTAGAGAATATTTAATTTCATTTATTGTTTTGTTCATCATTGTTTGTTTGCTCTTTAGTTCTTCTGGGTCCTTGTTGAACGTTTCTTGTATTTTCTCCATTCCATTTGCAAGATTTTGGATCATCTTTACTAACATTACTCTCAATTATTTTTCAGGTAGACTGCCTATTTCGTCTTCATTTGTTTTGTCTGGTTGGTTTTTACCTTGTTCCTTCACCTGCTGCTTATTTCTCTGTCTTCTCATTTTGCTTAACTTGCTGTGTTTGGGGTCTCCTTTTTGCAGGCTGCATGCTTCTAGTTCCCATTGTTTTTGGTGTCTTCCCCCAATGGGTAATGTTGGTTCAGTGAGCTGTGTAGGCTTCCTGGTGGAGGGGGCTGGTTCCTGTGTTCTGCTGGATGAGGCTGGATATTTTCTTTCTGGTGGGCAGCACAGAGTCCAGTGTTGTGTCTTGGGGTGTCTGTGACCTTATCATGATTTTAGGAAGCCTCTCTGCTAAAGGGTGGGGTTGTGTTCCTGTCTTGTTAGTTGTTTGCCATGGTGCATCCAGTACTGGAGCTTGATGGCTGCTGAGTGGAGCTGGGTCTTAGCGTTGAGACAGAAATCTCTGGGAGAGCTCTCGCTGATTCATATTACATGGGGCCAGGATGTCTCTGGTGGTCCAATGTCCTGAACTCAGCTCTCCCACCTCTGAGACTCGGGCCTGACACCTGGCCAGAGAACCCTGGCCATGTCAGCCACATGGCTCAGAAGAAAAGGGAAAAAAATAAAATAAAATAAAATAAAATAAAATAAAATAAAAGGTTATTAAAATAAAAGAATTTTGTTAATGTTATTAAAGTTTAAAAAAATAATTTAAAAAAGAGAGAGCAACCAAACCAATAAACAAATCCACCAATGATAACAAGTGTTAAAAACTCAACTAAGATAAACATATAAATCAGAAATGAGTCAGTTGCATACAGCAAACCCCAAGTCTACAGTTGCTCCCAAAGCCCACCACCTCAATTTTGGGATGATTTGTTGTCTCTTCAGGTATTCCACATTGGCAGTGTACATCAAGTTGATTGTGAAGATTTAATCTGCTGCTCCTGAGCTTTCACAGAAAAATTTCCCTTTCTCTTCTTTGTTCACACAGCTCCTGGGGTTCAGCTTTGGATTTAGCCCTGCCTCTTCATGTAGGTTGCCCTCTGGCATCTGTTCTTCACTCAGACAGGAGGGGGTTAAAGGAGCAACAGATTAGGGGTCTCTGGCTCTCTCAGGCTGGGGGAGGGAGGGGTACAAAATGTGAGGGACAAGCCTGCAGCAGCAGAGGCTGGCATGACATTACAACAGACTGAGGTGTGCCATGTGTTCTCCTGGGGAAGCTGTCCCTGGGTCATGGGACCCTGGCTGTTGCAGGTTGCACAGCCTTCCAGGAAGGGAGGTGTGGATAGTGACCTGTTCTTGCACACAGGATTATTGATGGCTGCAGCAGCAGAGTTAGCATTTCACACCCATCTCTGGTGTCTGCTCTGATAGCCACTGCTCACACACATCTCTGAAGCTTGTTTAGGCAGTGCTTTCAATGTGTTCTCCTCACACACTCTGAAACAATGATCTCTTGCCTCTTAGGCAGGTCCAGAATTTTTCCTGGACTCCATCCCAGCTAGCCATGGTGCACTAACCCCATTCAGGCTGTCTTCATGCAGCCAACCCCAGTCCTCTCCCTGGGATCTGACCTCTGAAGCCAGAGCCTCAGCTCTCAGCCCTACCCTCCCCGGCAGGTGAGCAGACAAGCCTCTCAGGCTGGTGAATGCTGGTCGGCACTGATCCTCTGTGTGGAAATCTCTCTGCTTTGCCCTCTGCACCCCTGTTGCTGCACTCTCCTCCATGGCTCCAATTTCCCCCCACCGCCCACCCCCCATCTCCACCAGTGAAGGAACTTCCTAGTGTGTGGAAACCTTTCCTCCTTCACAGCTCCCTCCCACTGGTGCAGGTCCCGTCCCTATTCTTTTGTCTGTTTTTTCTTTCTTCTTTTGCCCTCCCCAAGTGTGTGGGGAGTTACTTGCCTTTTGGGAAGTCTGAGGTCTTCTTCCAGTGTTCAGTATGTGTTCTATGAGTTGTTCCACATGTAGATGTATTATTTATGTACTTGTGGGAAGGAAGGTGATCTGCATGTCTTACTCCTCCACCATCTTGAAGGTCCTCCAAAGATATTATTATGTATATTCCTTCAGGAGGAGCTAGGATCCTGCTTTAATCACTGCACTATAATTTCTTAATTTTTTCTCCTTTGTTTCTGCAATCCTTTACTTCCCAGCTTAGCAATGGTTTGAATATGCTCTTTGGTATTCAGGAAGGTCTAGGAGGCTAAAGACTTTATTCTTCAAGTAAAAAACTGGGGACACAGAAAGGTACTTGTACCCAGGAGGACCTCACAGTGTCCTGCTCATTTTCATGTGCAAATGTTGGTAAGTACTTTAACTCTTTGTTTAAAATAGAAATAATAATAATACCTGTTATGGATTGAACTGCATCCTTCCAAAAAGGTATGTTAAAGTCCTAATCCCCAGTACCTCAGAATGTGACCTTATTTGGAAATATGGTCTTTCATTGATAATCAAGTTAAAATGAGGTCATCAGTATGGGTCCTAATCCAATATGACTGGTCCTTATAAAAAAGATTAATTTAGATACAGAGATAGGCCCACACGGAGGAAGGATGATGTAAAGACATGCAGGAGAACAGCATGGGAAGACATGGACTGATGCAGCTGCAAGCCAAGGAAAGCCAAGAGTTTCTGGCCACCACTAAAAGCTAGGAAGAGGTAAAGAAGAATTCTACCTAGAATCTTAGAGAGAATATGGCCATGCCAATTTGATTTCACACTTCTAGCCTCCAAAACTATGAGAGAATATATTTCAGTTTGTTTTGTCACCCAAATGTGGTACTTAGTTAGGGCAGCCACAGGAAAAAATACACCACCTCTTGGACTTGTTGTGAAAGGATTAAGTAAATTAACATATTAAAGGGAAATTGTGTAACTCAGATTGGGACTTGAAGCCATGGTTTTTTAATTGAGATCACACACCTGGCCTCAAGACTTAATGAAGCTCAAGTTCTTGATGTCTCATTGCAGGAAGAATTCAGTGAGAGACAAAGTGATAGGTAAGAAGTGAATTTATTTAGAGAGAAATAAAGTCCACAGAGTGTGGACCATCTCAGAAGGAGAGAGGCCCTGAAATATAGTGTGGTTTGTTTTTATGGGCTGGGTGATTTCATAGGCCAATGAGTGTGAGGATTATTCTAATTATTTCAGGGAAAGGACAGAGAGTTTCAGGAATTGGGCCACCACCCACTTTTTGACCTTTTATGGTTGGCCTCAGAACTGTCATGGTACTGATGCATTTACCATTTAGCTAATGTATTACAATGAGTGTATAATGAGGCTCATGGTCTACTGGAAGTTGAATCTTCTGTCACCTTGGACCTAGTTGGTAATAACCAGTTTTCATCATGTCCTATGGCTATGTCATTCTTTTAAAAGTTGTGCCCTGCCCCTTTCCCTCCTGTTTCAGAAGTACTTAGAACAATGCATGCACTATGGTCAGCCCAACAGATTTCTGTTAAATACTTTATAGAGGTAGAGGAAAATGTATCTCAGGAGTATAGGAGAAAGATAGTTTACTCCACAAGTTTGCAATTTAAATTAGCAAATATTTATTATCTCACAATTTTTATGTGTCAAGAATCTGGTGGGACTTAGTCGTATGTTTTTGGCTCAAGGTCTCTCAAGAGATTTCAGTCAAGCTGTTGCAGAAAGGGGGATCCCTTCCAGGGCCCAAGAATGGGCTCTTGTCTAACACTTGGAAATGAATTGTCTGAGGACACACACCTACTGACAAAGCAAAAGACTTTATTGGGAAGGGGTGCCCAGTCAGAGAACAGTAGGGTAAGGGAACCCAGGAGAAATGCTTTGCCTTCATGGCTCACAGTCTCAGGTTTTATGGTGATGGGGTTAGTTTCCAGGTTTTCTCTGGCCAATCATCTTGCCTGTGCCCATACTTGGTCTGACTCAGGGTCCTTCCTGGTGGTGTGCACATCTCTCAGCCAAGATGGCTTCCAACATGAAGGATTCTGAGATGTTGGAAGGAAAATATTGTGGGCTGACATCTCCTCCCTCCTTTTGGTCCCTTCCAAATTCTCCTGGTTAGTTTTTGGTGGCAGCACCATGCTCCTTATTGGGACCTCCTGTTGTGAGACAACTCATGCAAATGGTTATCATCATGCCTGGACAACTGTCCCCTAACAAAGCAGTTGGCTGGGACCATGGTCTCATCTGAAGACTCAGCTCAGTGGCAAGTGGGAAGAACAGCTTTTCCATTTTATTTCTTGCCTATAATTATTTCAAAATAATAAGTTAAAAAAATAAATCCGGTCATAATGTTACTGAATTAAGTCATATGGACCCTGCTCAGGCCCTAGCCAGACCCAGGCTCTCTGCCTCAGTGGGGAAGGGTTATTTTTTCTGTATGGGCTTGAGCAGCAAAATAATAAAACCAAAGTTGAGATTGACACAGCACAAACTTTAATCAGTGTCCAAAGAATGAAGAATCAGGAACTGAGTTCACAGGTCAACTTCTCACCCATGTGATGAGAGAGATGTAAATTTAAAGAGTAAAGACAAAGGGAGAGAGAGTGAAGATGATGATGGGGAGGCATATGCATTGCTCTACCAGGGAAGAGGTAGGGCTTTTTGAGGGAGTGGGTACCACCCCCTTTTTATTTCTTTTTGGTTCTTAATGTCTGATCATGGCCACTGGTAGGTGTGTCATTTAATATGCTAATATGTAGTAAAATCAGCATATAATGAAACTCATGGTCTGTTGGAGGTGAGCTCTGTTGCCACCTTGGTCCCAGTTTGTTCCATCAGGGTTTTTGTTTGTTTGTTTGTAGCTTCCTTTCATATCTCTGGACCCTTTAACTTGAAAATTTGTGTTAACTCCTGCTAAAACTGAGAGTTGGAGAGTTTTGAGCAAAGACCTGGAGCAGCTCTGGCAATAAAATCATGACCACAGACTTCCTTCAAAAGCCACCTATTGGAAGAGAGACAAGGGGCATACATAGTAGAAAACATGAGTAAGTTTGGGGGATCAAAGAACAGAGTCAACTTTAGGCTCACCTACCAGAGAGGACCTAAAAATATGGAAAGCCTCTTTAGACTTATTTTGATATATAGCAAGAGGCATAGACTAAAGATGCCTGCAGTGAATTTTTAGGGAGATTGACCCAAGTAATTCTAGAGTTTCCAGTTTTTTGGTTACACCCAAAAATGTAACAGAATACAAGGCTAGCTGAGAGATTCTGACCTGTAGATACCTGGCAGTAATATATGAAGTGAGCACCATAGTGGTCAACATGTGATGACTGAAGGCCAAGTGGGAACAAAGGCATCTTCACAAATGCCAGTGCAGATGGTAGTGCCAAAGGACGAGTGGCAATATTCATACTTTTGTGTGCCATAAGTCTCATAAGACCCTGAACACAACTTCAAAGAGAAGAACCAGAGCCCTGAAATGATTGAGGTGACTCTAAATTGATTGAGATTAAGTTTCAAGTACTTGGATAAATGGTGGCTTGAAATAGGAAAAATAAGAGAAGTCACATTTCTTACACACTCAAGCCTGTGGTCTGTGATTTGTATTATTGCATGAATGAAACATGATGCTCCTTATATTTCTATTATTTGTTTCCTTTGACTTTCTCTATAAAACCCAAAGCAATAAATGAGTAGATGATGAAATTTTAAGTCAGGATATTTTAAGTGGGGATTTAAGCATGGGGAAAGAGTCTATTTTCTTCTATTATCTTTACTTTAAATCCTGGGAAATCTATGGTTTTAATCAAGAAATCCATTTCAGGTAAGATCTTGTGAAGAATCTATTTTCTCCAAACTTCTAGGCCTGAAGTTGAGGTTCTAAATATATTTTACTGATGCCTAGTAAATTGGGTCTGTTTTCAAGGTCTTAGCCTCCTTTTCTTGGAAAAAAAAAAAAAACCTTTTAAAGTATGTAGTCTTTGAGGAAAAAGAGAATGTTCATTTTAGAAAAAGAGGGAGAGTTTCAGGTATTTGTGCTAGACAGACCAAGACCACGGAAGAAAGCCTTTTTCCAAGATATTTTTTCCTCTTGATTCTGTAAAAGGAAACATGCCATTAAAGTTTCTATAACATTTTTTCTCTGAAACATAAGCAAACATTTTTGGAGAAAATAGTTGCCTACCTCTGTGATGTCACAACTGAAATGGTATAATTCTGCTGGCATTATTGAGAGTCAAGCTCAGGAAAAATATCCCCTATAATTAAGGAGAAATATCCATTTGGGTCACAATGCACACTCCTCACTGAGATTCCACTTTAGCTGCAAAAAGACAGCCAACAGTGAGTCTAGTGAAAGAGACTGACTGCCTTGCTTGATCCCTCCCAATAAAGAAGGTAGCCACTAGGGTAGGTGTAGAGGGTTAAAAGCTTTGCTTTCAATCACTGTGGTCTAATCCCAGATTGCCTTTATTCAAATCTGCCTTTGTAATTGAAATTGTGGCTTTAAAGTAATAGTGGGGATTTATTCAAAAATGCTTCTATAAGCCAAAATGCGCTGGTGACCTAGTCAGCATAATACGGTCTAGAACTCTAGGTCTGGGATTGAAGAAAAGAAAGACTGAAATCAGAGATGAGTCCTAGATAAAAAGATAGAAGCTTTTTAAAATAAATTTCTGTTATTAACTGGAGACTCATTTTATCTATATCACTTCCTTTGTTTTTTATTCAATCAGGGACATGTTTACATATAAAATTTCAGCTTCTTTTCTGCATTTTAGCCACTCTTGCCAAAAATCAATAGGGATGAAAACCAGAGTTTTTGACTATTCACCTGTGACAACCTCTGAATGATTACTTTACATACAGTCCCATATTTAACCTTCCCATTAAATCTGTACTCTTCATATATAGTGTTCTCCTACTCCACTGCATATTACTCACACAATCCCCTTGGTCACATCCTGAAAGATAACAGAGACTGGAACTGCACTTTCTTGGAAATAACTAATTCAAACATTTTCCTCCCCCATCACCCTCACCTATTTTCCCCACTTATTTACCCAAGTATTCCCACCAAAATTGTTCCTTGGCATCATGTAGGTAATCAATAAATTGACTCCTGCATTTTCTTTCTAGTTCAGTGATCTCCAACTGGAAGCAATTTTGCCCCCAAGAGAATGACAATGTTTGGAGACACTTTGGTTTTCACCACTGGTGATGTAACATTGCTATCTAGTGGATGGAGAGGCCAGGCAGCTGCTAACTATCCTATACAAAACAGTGCCCATGACAAAGAATTATGCAGTCTCATGTCAGTAGTTCCAGTTGAGAAACACTACTACTGTCTTCATTTTCTTTCTCTTCCATTTTAAACTCAGTGGTCCATCACAACATCACTCTTTTGCAAGTATCCTCAATTCTTTTACATGTATCACCTCTCTTTGAAAAACTCCCAATCTTGTGTTGGCTGCTGACTCCTTAAAAAGACCACAAGAAACACCTGTTGGTTGAGCAAAACTAAGCTTGTTTAGGTTACTGAGGCAAGAAGAATACCATTTTGACAAGGTTTAAGTAATAACTCAGAAAAGAGAAGTCAGGAAAAATATTTATGGGGTTGTATGCTTGTAGTAGGTTATTTTAAGGCAAGGGTTAAAATATGGGGAAGTAATTGGGAAAGGCAGAATTTATGACATGCTAGGTTTGGATTGTTTGACACAGTGATATGAGGATCTTGAAGTAATTATTGATAAGCAAGCTGCTAGTCTTGATAAATAAGCTATTTTGGTTGTTTCAAAGTTATATCTTCCAAGAGCAAATATTTCTTGAAACATGGAGCTAAGTTAGTTTTGTTTTGGGGTTTTTGTTTGTTTGGTCCTAGTATTTTTTAACACAGAATCAGGAAAGTAATCTTTATACCAGAGTTGATCAACATAGAAAAAGAACAGTACATAGGTTTTAGTTCTTACTTAATTGTTCATTACTTAACTGCTGGACTTCTTTCTACTTCAAATAAGCAGCTCAATGTTGGGGAAGAAAATCACACAACTGGGCAGCTTGGTATCAGCATAAACTTGTAATTGTCAATTCCAATGGCCACAAAACACCTATCAGCAATCTTACTATGTTTCTCAGTAAGCTTATTTTCCTGTTGTTACTAATTTTATTTCTAGTCACTATAAACCTCTCTCTACTGATGAACGTACCTTGACCTTCACAGAGACAATATAAGCAGTCAGATAAGAGCACTACCATTTTCTCTCCCTCATGCCTATGCCCCATCTCATGTCTCTCTACTCCTGGTCATACTGTGTGCTTTCAATTCCTGAAACATGGCTTCCTCCTTCTGCTTTAAGATCTTCAAACATACTTTTGCCTCTTTCTGGAAAAGTAGATTCTCCACATTTTTAATCTGACTTAAGCATTTTCACCCTCCAAGTTCAATTTAACTGCCATTCCCACAAATAAAATCTTTCCTCACCTCCCAGTCCTAGTGCCCCATCTCAATTCTATTCTCTCATAACCTACTGTGTTATTTGTTTCCTTTCTTTATAATTATCAAAACTTACACTCAGAATTTTCTTTGTGTGATTATGTGTTTAATATGAGGAATCATACCTGCTTTATTTAACATAGCAGACTCTAGCATCTATAATGTCAAATATAGTAGACATTCATTAAATATTTGATGTATGATTGGCTGAATGGGTTGTATAACTAAACTTGCTCAGAGTTATTGAATAACTTGCCCAAGGTTGAACACCTAGCAATTACCAGAATGGGAATGAACTCACAATTTATCTGACTCCCTAGATCATGCTGTCTCCTTTATATTACATCACCATTAGAAAAAAATAATTGAGTTAACTTTTTTTCTTTTTGTCTCCTATGTTCTCATTTTTTCTCTGTCTATACATTAATATTCATCCAAGATTTTTTTTTTACTGGTTTTTCTGATCTGATTGAGTCTTGAGATATAGGGATTTTTGCTTCTTCAGTCCCATACTCTTCTGGACAGTTTGAACATATGCATCAAAGTTTTCATTCCATTTTTAAAAAAATTATCTTTTAGTTACCAAGTCTTTTTTAGCTTTGAATTATATGAACCTTTAAAGGTTATAACTGCTCTTAGATCTAATTGAACACTATGCCACTACTTGTGGCAGCATTGGGTTGTGCCACTCAGAACTCCCTTCAAGAAAGAACTTGTCATTCAGCTGCAAGGAAGTAGTTAGCTAGTAGCCTTCGGCTCTTAGCACCTTCTGGAGCTGCCTCACATTTTGAGCCAAGCCCGCACTCTTCCCAGGAAGCACTCTGACAATAATTGAGTGTCATTCCTCCAAACCTGGAATCCTCTTACACACCATCTTTGTTCTAGAACTGTCCTGTGGGTTGGCTGACACTGTCAGATCTGCTCGAAGCTGAGACTCTCCCTGCCCAATCTCACTTCTCTTCTCCTTTCCTTTCACTGGTTTCAGATCTGCTTTATGATCACAAGGATTTCTCTGCTCAATGAAGTTCTCACACTCCACCGCAATGTCCACTTCCAGGAGGAATCAAATCACAGATTAGTACAGGATTGCATTTCTATGCCATTGGACAAATCATTTTAACCCAATTTACTAAATATTTATTGAGCACCTATGTATAAATGAAATGGATCCAACATGTTTTAAGTGCTTACTGTGTGCAGAGCATAAAATATATGCTAGTTTGGTGAATATTTACAATAACTTATGAGGTAGGTATTAGTCTCATTTTAGAGAGAGGGAACCTGAAACTTAAAATAGGTTAATTTAAGTTTCACACAGGACATCAGTAGCAGAGTTACACATGAAATAAATCTCTATGTCAGGTCAAAATCCTGGACGCTAGCTATTATACACAAGATCCCCCACAGTAAGGTAAGACGTTAGTCACCATGAATGTTACAAGAATTGCAAGATACACTTTTCCCTCAAGCATTTGTAAGACTTCTGTTCTAAAAGCGTATAATTCTGTGAAATATAAATTAAATGCTCTATTATTGTGGATAAGATCCAGGAAGCCGTAGGAACCCCCAGGTTAAACAGAATGCCTTTTGCTATATTCACCCTTACAGTTAGAGTTGGTCAAACTATATCCCAGATTTTAAATTGAATGTCAAATTTAATTTGCCTGAGGAAGCCTGAAGCTTAAAGTCTGTCACAGATCACAGAGCTAGACCTGACAGCTGCCTGATGAATCAACCTGATAAGGAGGATAGGGGAGTGGACAATAAATCATTGTTTAAGGCATCCTTGCCTTGTATTCCTCTCATCCCATAAACAGCTCAGCATCCCATTGGAAAGGATTTTGTCTTTGTAAGCTAAACATCAAAGAAAATGTACCATTCCAGATAATGAAAAAGGCTCAGCCCACAGACTTCTGCTATCATGGATTCTCATTACCATTTTCCTGTCTTTCCAAATACTAATTTTAGAGGTCAAATCTTACCTGTAAGAGGAAGGCTCATTTCACTATCTAGCCTTCATTGATCTCTTTTTTTCTGAATCCAGAACTACTTAAAATTTGATAATAAATGTTAACATTTTATTCCTTCATTCTTTTATTCAGCACACATCAATAAGATCACCTGCTATTGCCAACCTTTAGTAGTCACCATGGCAGACAGAGACAAAAGCCTCTGCCTTTGGAACTTGAAATCTTGAGGTAGCATAAATTCAAATAACCTAAGGAAGCATGAACTACAAGAGTTTGGATTTAGATAAAACCTTGCTAGTTACTAGATGAATGAGTTAGGCTGTCTTTCTAGCTAACATTTCTTAACCTATAAAAGATAGAGTACGAGCAAACAGAGCACTACCAGGGTCAAATGAAATAATATATGTAATAATTCTTTCAAATTGTAATCTTCTCTACAGTTGTTAGTTGCTTATAATAATAGTATTATTAATAAATTATCATAAGGCAAAAGAAAATAAGTGACATAGTAGAGATACAAGTAAAGTGTCATTTGAGCACAGCTGATTGTGGAAATAATATTTAAATTAAGCTGGTAAGGATGAGTAAGATTTTGGTTTTAGAGAATGGAAAGGTGGACAATAAAGATTGAGAGAGTATTACAATCAAATACAAGTCTTTTTGTGAAAACACGTGGCAAGTTTAAGCAGTAAGTAATCTGATGGGTTTGAATTATTTTATGTAGGGATGGATATACTAAGACTAACAAATAAGATTTGAAAGGTAGGATAGGGACTTCTCATGGAGAGCCTTGATTGTCCTGCTAAAGACTGTGAACTTTGTTGTGTTGGGATGTTCTTGTAGTGAACCTGGCATTTGCTTTGCTCTGTAGTTTTCATTGTTTTCCATGAGTTTTGTTTGTGCAACATTTGTTCCCTATGCCATGGCATTCTGTTAGATTTTTAGTCATGAGACCCCATCTGTTAACCTCAGTAGTAGTCATGCAACTCAAATTAAAACCAGGTGCCCTGGCCTAGAAATGTACATTTTGGGCAGAGCCTTACGGGGACTGATTATGATTGGAGCTGAGTAATTCAAATGTAGAGTTCTAGATAAGTCCTGATTCTCAGATCTCTATCACTGCTCTGACTCTTGCTCTCTCTGGGTCCTGATACTTCGGCTTTTCTTCTGATACATTGCTACTGCTGATGTTAAACAGAATCACCTTCTACCATAAGTCACCACACACCTCCCATACAGCAATGAACTCTGAGGAGGAGATTAATATAATCTGACTGTAGTTAGAGTTTATAGGGTAGGTGATTTTTGAGAGAAAATTCATATTAAGAAATAATAATAATAATAATGAGGATCTAGAATCATTCCAACACATTCACTCTAGTTTAACCTTCCAGAAGCACATCTCCATCCAGGACTCTCCCCTACTTAAAATCTTTCAGAAAACACAGGACCTACAGGAAGATCAAAATTCTTTGGCAAAGTATACAAGTTCCTCAGTTCTTACCACTACTTTCATTTCCAGCAGTACTTCATTACTCCTTTTCAGGTGTCCTAGTTTCAGACCTCTTGGAAACTACTCACTATTACTTAGATCTCTTGACTTTTTTGCTTCTATGCTTTACTGAACTTCCAGAGACCTGGCCCTTGAATACAGTTATAAGAATATAGTTCTGAAAAAAAGGATGAAGGGAGAAAGCCTATTTCACTCTCAAGCAATAGAATATAAACATCCTAATAGTCTGCCCATCTGTGTATCTCTGAATGGCACCTGCATATTTATCAGCAATCCAGGCATCTTAAAGGAACAGTGACATTATCATGTTCATGTCTTAGAAGGTAAAACAGTTGACTTTGTTCTGTTCTGAAGGTGTTGCCCTTTCTATTTTAATGGCAGCGTTTCTCTACTTTACCAGGCAGATTACCTCTGTAAATCTTATTAACAATGATGGTACTGCTGAGAAGCTCTGGAATGGTTCCCCCTATGCCCTCCCAGGCAGTTTTGAGTGTAAGCCAGTGGTGATGCCACCTAGTTAGTTGTGTGGCAAGATTCTGGGAAAATGTGGGCAAGAGGTGATTACTGGTTAGTGTTGGCTGGTGGCATTTATTGAGTACCCACTCTGTGCAGAGGATTTAGGGCTGCCAGGAATTGAAGGGGAAATTTGCCTCATGACCATGGGAATTTTGTGAACTCATTGAAGGTTTAGAATACAAATATATGAAGAGAAAGTAAATTAAGATTTAAAAGAAGATAACCTAACAGCAAGTGCAAGAGACAGTTGAGGCAAAGGAGGAACACTCTGGAAACAGCATTCTCTCCACCCATCCTTTTCCATTCCTGGTCCCCATGATGAGGGGAAGTAATTTTAGTATATGCACTGATAGCATCCCATACTTTATCTCTTAGCACTTGTCTCCCTGAATTCTAATTAATGTTTACCTGCCTATCTTCTCCCCTGGACTTTAAACTCCTACCTGATTTATAGCTATAACCCACCCCTTCGTGTATTACCTGTCACAGATTAAAAACTCAGTCAGGAAACATTAAATAAGGAAATCGATGCTGTTTGCTGTGAGAATTTTATTTATTTTAAAGGAAGGTTAAGAGATAAAATTGTGACATATGCTTTAATTGTGGCTCCACTTGGGATAATAGCAACATTTTAGCCTTAAAATTCCTTCAGTAATATTCGACCTCTGAAATTCCACTTCATAAGGTAAAGAAAGATATCTTTGTTTTCTCCTCCCCCAGCCCATTGGTACATTTTCATGTATGTAATTAATAAAATTAAACCTTCTACACATTATTCCTTCAACATTTAGAATTCTCTGTTTAAAGTGCTAAAATATTTAATTTTGAGAGATTATGTATTACTAAAAAGAACATGTAGACTTATAGCATCTCCATGCCTGGATTTTTAACAAAAATGCAAGAAATATTTTTGAAAATAAATAATATAAAGTGTGTGTGTGTGTGTGTGTGTGTGTGTGTGAGTGTGTGTGTCTGTGTGTGTCCACGCATGTATGTACACACCTGTGGATGTTCTTGATCTCACCACCAGTAGTTTTGGAATAAAAAAAATTATAATATCTGTGAAATACTTAGCTATTTAAAAGTGAATAGACCACCCTACACTTAAGTGCAATAATTCAAAATATATTTATTAGGTATCATCAGTATACAAAGCACCACAAATGCAAAATATTTCCTGCTCTCTAGAAACTAATGGTATGGTGAGGAAGAAATACACATAAATAAGAAATTTCAATACCATTTACAATATGCCAAATGCAATGTTGGAAATATACCTAGGGTGCTGTAGAAACACAAAAAAGTACTTCAGTTTTTTGCCCAGTGTGTATAAGTGTATGTGCTTCTGTCTGGGCAGGAGCAGGGTGCAAAAGATTTTATAAAGTGAATCTGAAAGAAAGTAGGATTTAGTGGACCCCTAAAAATAGGCAGGGAATCATTTCTAGCATCACGAAGGCATGAACCAAGATCCTGACATGTGTGTAAAAAACTGAAAATCCTTTCTAATTATGAGAGGGCAGATTGTGGTAGGGACAAGGGGAGGATGAAGGTGGGAAGGCAGGCAGCAGCTATATCATGGAGAGAGCTGCATGCCCTGTTAGTAAGCCTTTACTACTTCTAGTTGATCAAAGGTGTTTTACCTGTGTTTTTGCTCTAAGGTAAGGGACATGGTCCATGTGATTAATTAGTGGTGTGTAGAAACAGAGGGGTGTAGAGAGATTTTGCATAGTTCCTAAGTGACTTATACCTTCTCCCATTGCATATTTTTAAATGATGCTAGTAGCTAACATTTATTTAGTACTTATTATGTGCTAGACATAATTTTAAGTACTTTATATGTATCAAATTAAGAGATTTTACTAGTCTGTTCAGACTACCAAAACAAAATCCCATAGACTAGGTGGCTTAAACAATAGAAATTTATTTCTCACCATCCTGGAGGCTGAAAAGTCTAAGATCAAGGTGCTGAAAAATTGGTTTCATTCGGAAGCCTCTTTTCTTGGCTTGTAAGTGGCCACCATCTTGCTGTGTGTTCACATGACCTCTTTGTGTGTGCCTGAAGACCACCAATCCTATCAGATTAGAGCCCCACACTTATGACCTAATTTTACCTTAATCGTGCCCTAAATTCTCTAACTCCAAACACAGTCACATTGAGGGTTAGTGCTTCAATACATTAATATTGGTGTAAAAGGTCATTCCATAGCAGAAATTCTCACACAAAAAAAGTCGGTGAGGGCTTCCCTGGTGGCGCAGTGGTTGAGAGCCCGCCTGCTGATGCAGGGGACATGGGTTCGTGCCCCGGTCTGGGAAGATCCCACATGCTGCGGAGCAGCTGGGCCCGTGAGCCATGGCCACTGAGCCTGTGTGTCCGGAGCCTTGCTCCACAACAGGAGAGGCCACAACAGTGAGAAAAAAAAAAAAAAATCGATGAATAAGGACAGGTACTACTATTATACCTATTTATAGGTGAGGGAATTGAAACACAGAAATTAGTGTCATAGCATGGCTTCCTCAAGGGCAGACACTGAAATAGGGTTTGGGGGACAAAATGTGAAAAGTAGAGGAAAGAAAAAGCAGGTGCAAAGACAAAATGCAATGGACAATTAAGGAAATGGTTTTGTTAAGCCTATCCTAATAGGGAGAACATTCATTAATGAGAAATGTCTCAAATAAGAGGGAGAAAACTTGGTTTTATAAAACAAGATCATCACTGAGGAAGGGTGGAGGTTGGTCTTATCTCAGAATATAGGAGAGCAGGGTGTTCCTTTTGAGATTAGCCATTTCTCAAAACACAAAAGGGTGGGAGGATTTTGGAAAACAAAAAGTTGAGGATGTTTCTTAACTGTTGTTGTTTTCTGTGAGCATGGGACTCAGGTAAAGTTCAACATTGTCAGTTCGAAATGAATGAATATCATTCATAGCTGAACAACTGTGAGGCAATAATAAACCTTGAATGAGGTGAAGCAGAATCTAAAAAATGGTCTCTCAAGGACCCTTGCTGATCGTGTCCCTGCAAACCCAGTGGAACCAGGTAATGACAAAGATCAGTTGTTTTAGAGTCCTGGAGATCATGTATCTTAAAAAAGAGATGCCTAAAATAATAAAGAAAAATATTCATATAAAAGCTTGTAATCAAATAAAGTACCAGGAATTGAACCCTGAGAGTAACCAGTCTAGTGGATTCCGGGAAGTCTGTGGAGGAAAACTGGTCATGCAATACCACTCATTGAGTTTCTTGAAGCTCTCAAGCTAGGATGTTGATGCTCTAGGTGATGTAGTCCATAGTCTTGGTTACCTCTCCTATAAGGTCAGGCATGACCTGAACAGTTTGCCTGACTCCATTAGTGATGAAGACTGGATTGCCCAAGGAGAATTCGGTCCATGCATGGTAAGCTGAGAGGGTGAGTCCTTCAAAGTTTACATCAAGTCTTGGGGCTTTAGCTCATAGGCTTCTTTAGATTCTGGGGAAAGGGACCAGCTGCAAGGCAATCCAGAGTCCCTAGGGTCCTGGGCTGCTGGGTTATAGTTTTTGTTGATGCCAAGTTAGGCAGGAAGGTGAATAATTGGAAAAATGAGTTCAGAAAAATTGTATCCAGATAGTCAATAAAACTGGAATAATTGAAAATTTGGAAAGGACTGACAATTTGAGCAAGGTAGCAGGATTTATCAGGTAGGTACCAAAATTGTGGGGGTTTATTTTGATGGAGAAGAAGAGAAAGTCAATTAAATCTCTACTAGACAGAGTTTGCATCTCATCAGTTACAATTTGCAGAATTTCAAAATATCTCAAAGACATTGACTAGGGCTAGATTCTGATAAACTGGAAGAGTGTGCTATAGACATGTAGACAGGTGCTGAGGGAGCCACATGTTGCCTGTGGAAGAGGCTTCTGCATCTGTATTACCACAGGAGTGAGGGTGGTGAGTTAGAAGTGCTAACTCTTAACGGGAAGGGATGGGGCACAACTGCAGACTCAGAAGGTTCAGAGGAGTTCAGAGAGGCAAAGTCTTCAAGGCACCCATCAGATGCTCCCAGTGTAAGGATTTCAGGGTTTCCTAACAAGGGACATGATCTTGGCATAATGACCTACCTTCCTTGAGTGTTTAACTATCTTTGAAGTTCAGCTATTCTGACTATTAATTCCTCTGGCTGGAGGAAGTGAGAACTACTTTGTTTGGAAGCAAAGGGCTTCCCTGGTGGCGTAGTGGTTGAGAGTCCGCCTGCCGATGCAGGGGACACGGGTTCGTGCCCTGGTCCGGGAAGATCCCACATGCCGTGGAGCGGCTGGGCCCGTGAGCCATGGCCGCTGAGCCTGCGCTTCCGGAGCCTGTGCTCCGCAACGGGAGAGGCCACAACAGTGAGAGGGCCGCGTACCGAAAAAAAAGTCTGGAAGCAAAGAGGTCCTCTGACTTTCATTTTTTACTTTCAATTGCCTGTAACTTGTCCCTAGCTCTTTATTATCTTTCTGTGGGCAGAGGTTCTTAAAGAGTGTTTGTGGACCAGCAGAATTAGCATCACCTGGGAACTTGTTAGAAATTCAATTTCTTGGGCTCCACCCCAGACTGATCAAATCACAAACTCTAATGTCGGGAAAAAGCAGTTTGTTTTAACAAGCTCTCTTAGTGATTCTGACGCATACTAGAGTTTGAGAACTCCTGCAGAAGTGCATCAATGATGCTTAGCAATAACTCTCTAATCCTATTTTACCCTAATACCAATAATTTTCTCCATATATCTCAACTGTCTCATATATTATAGCTGCTAGTGCATTTCCATCCATTATATTCCCTCCTATTTTGCCACTGCTGAATATTTTAATAGACCACTGCCTTGAGACAGAGCCCCCGTTCTCCATCGTTGATTGGTGGTGGTTGGTGGTGGTTGGTGGGGGGAGGTCCCCATTGTTAGCCAGGTGTTAGCAATCAGGCTCCAAAACTCCATTATCATCCCGCTTGCTGTCTCAGACCACTTCCAGTACAGTCACAGATCAGGTTCTCCAGAAGCAGAGCTTGAGACAGAGTTTAGAGTGTCAAAAACTTATTAGAGATCAACACCAGTGAAGGGAATAGGGAAGCAGCAGGATTGAACAGAAAAATAAGTTGACTTATGAGGCAGGCTTGACAAAGCCTTCACCAGCTTGGCAGGGAATTCTAAATTGAATAATGCCCATCAGAGTGTCCCACGTTGGGCAAGAATGGCCAGCCCTTTGTAACACTTCCCTGCCCAGTCACCAGGTACAGATTGACCCAGGAAAGGCAAAATGGACCCCACAGCTTGCAGTTGACCCTGAAGGAGCTGAGAGCTAAAGGCTATCTTTAAACCACACCTTCTGCAGTTGGGCATCTAGTCCTTCCTCAAAGGGGGATCTGGATGGAACATCTCCCAATCTACTACAGTTAGTAATTTGCCTAAATTCACATTGTAAGAAGGCAGTAGAGCCAGGCTGTGAAGCCTGCTAGCCTTGCTCCAGGGTCTATGTTTGGTCATTATTTCACTATAGCACTTAAGAGCCATTGCTGATGCACATTCACTGAATAACAAGGTGGCAGGAATAAATTTGATTTTTAGGTAGGGTCTCTGTGAAATATTGGTAGGTATCAATATCTTGAGATTCATCCTATTTATTAGGTTTTATTAGACTTATTCTCCTCATTACAAAAAGGCCTTTACTATCTGTGAGGTGCTCTTCAATGAGATAAAACCAAGAAGTTCACAGTTTCTCTGTGAAAGGAATATCCCTTGAGGGGGAAAGGGTCTTACTCTGTTGCCCTGCTTTTCACATTTTTTGTGATTCTCTCACTTTGATTACTACTGTTACCAGAACATTTTTCTTTTTTTAAAATTATACCTTAGAAATTCTGGGTTTCATCTTAATATAGAAGTTTGTATTTTCTTAAGATAGCCTCATGAATATAACTATTTGAAAAGACAACTGAGAAGGACAATTGTTGGTTTCTTCATAACAACAAAACCTCAAGTATTTCCCTTTTAAGGATTCCTTTTAAAGGGGTTTATACTATAGATAAGAAATAATAGAAATATTTTAATAAAACTAGTAATTCAGTCACCAGATTTATTGTTAGTCTAAATTCTTATTCTTGCCCAAAGTAAACACATAATAAATATTTACTGAATGAATGAATGAATCATTATCATCCCAGTGCATTTTGTACTTTGAGTTATCCTTCCAGTCATAGAAATTATTGTCCCAGAGAATGCGAATATTCTTACCAGTAAATCATAGTGGCAAGAAATAGAAGCCAAGAAATTTACTTTGTTAGGTTCCAAGTCCACTTAAACTTTCTTCCATGCTCTATATTCATTTAATCCACATCTGATTTTCTCAAGTTATACCATGTTTCAAGGGAAAGCAGGAAAAACAAGCATACAAGCAAACTGTGTAGCTGTTTTCATTGAGTTCTGCTTTGGTTTACTGCTATGGACTGTTGTTCGTGATCTGAGTCCCAGCAGGAAGCAGATGGCACATTCAAATCAGGAGAATTCAAGGAAAATTTAATAAAAAGACAATTTAAAAAGGTGTAGGGAAAGTGTAGGGGAACCTCAAGGGATGGTGCAGTATCTGGTTCAGTAGCAACTCAGTTCCCTATACTCTTAGGACAGAAGAGGTGAAGAGATTGTGTGGGCTCCAGCACCCACAGAGGGGGCTTGTGCAGAGGGCTGTCTCTAGAGGTGAGACTTTTTGTTAAGTGACCCAGCCAACCCATGACAAACCTGCTGGGAAGGAACTGGGATGATAAAATCCCCAGCCTCTCTCCCTTTCCTCCTTCCAATCCGCTGCCAGATAGTCCTGTGCTAAACCCTACCTGAAAGTCAGAAAGCAAGGGAGGTTGTTGATGAAGTTCAAGTGCACATGGCTTAGCCTCCTGGGGCAAGGGCAGGATGAAGAAGGATGGAAAGTGGTTCCACAGAGGCAAATAGAAAAACTTCAGTTTTGACTTTGCTGAAACCTTATGACTATTGGCAGAGAGGAGATGGAGGCGAAGGGTTTTGAGTAATCACTACATACCTTTGGGAAACTCTGATATATAAGTTGTTTCCAAGATTTGATGCTGAAAATTTCTTTGGAGCTGTGTCTTATTTTTCTCATCTCTCTCTCTCTGGACACACATTGTCTTATTTCTCCCCACCCCTCTTGAACATCCTTTTCTTGTTCACCATGAGGTGATTGGGTTCCAGCTGTGTTTTCTATTGTGGGTGATGGATTCCCAATTAGCTAGTCCCCTGCTGGCAATAATAATGCGGGCTGTTCTTTTAAATCCACTAAACCCTGCTCAAGATATTAAGTTGCTCATTTTAAAAATTAAAACTCTGGTACTTTTATGTGATATCTTTCTCCATAGAATTTATTTAGATAATATATTCTCCAAGTTTTCCCTAGAGACCTTTTGACCCACTTTGAAAGTAGCTCAACATGCTTGAGCCAAATTCACTTATTCAATTTCAATAATTTCTTTGGTAATATGTAGAAAGGGAGACAACTACCAGCAACTATCCCAGCAAAGTCAAAATAAATTCTCATCAGAAAAAAAAAAAAAAAAAAGAAAAATTGCAGACACATTTGATCTCATGCTGGCCAATGCCTTTCACTCCAAATCTGGCATATATCTTCTACAAATTTCCTCTTTGCCCAAGGCAGGATAAATCCTCCCTCCTACACATTCTCTAGCACACTGGTTTATCCCTATGGCAGGAAAGTGTGGACTTCTTATTTCTGTTTGTTCCATTTGTCCACAAGCTGCTGAAAAGCAAAACTGCATACTGTCATTAGAGCTATAGTCACGGGACATAGTTTAATATAAGATTCTGAAAGAGTTTGGTAAATATTTGTTGAATGAAGACTAAATAGGTGAATGTGGACTAGAGAGGGGGTCTTTCTTGTCTTTTAAGATATTTCCATCTTCCTTCAGTAATAAACAAATTGTCACCCTTCCGAACTTAATCTCTAGTTCCCATTTTCTTGATCTGTGAAATACTTCACTTTCTTCTAATCTCTAGTTCCCATTTTCTTGATCTGTGAAATACTTCACTTTCTTGTTGAAATACTTCTTGATCTGTGAAATACTTCACTTCACAATGCATCTACAATATGTATAAGGAACAAATCATAGAGTCTGACAGTTTGTGTTCATTCAATGCATATTAGTTGTTTCCTCCATTTTGTGTCAGTATGCTACTAACCTCATTTCTTAATGAAACACTTGCCAGCAATTATATTTGCTTTTTCCATCTTCTTTAAAATTATTTACAACAAAATGAAGCAACATAAATTTAAATAATAGTGAACAAACTTTTTTTTTTTTTTTCCAGTTTGCATTGAAGTTGCATGCATTCTAGACCAGGTTAAAAAGTAACTTCACTTCACCTGAAATTACACTCAAAAGCAATTTAGGCCTTTGAAATGCATTGCTTTTTAAACCAGCAAACCCTAAACCTTATTGCTCTTAACTAATGTCAGAGTGATGCATATACCAAGTATAGAGTTCACACATTATCAATAGAAATTCATACAGCTACTCACATATAGATTTACAGTAGGCAGCAGGGTCAAGTGTACAACTTTTGGCAGCATAGTTTTGGTGTTCAAATGCTGATCTACCATGATTAATCTGTAAAATGGGGAAAATAATAGGACTCAGATCATAGGGTTGTTGTAAGGATTAAATTAGTTAATATATAGAAATCACTTACAGTAATGCCAAATATAGAGTAGCTACCATGTTTGTGTTAAACATTGTTGCTATTATTATTATGTGGATCACCATGAAGAAGTTACGGATGTTTCTGGAATGTGGATCTATGACAATAACGTGCTAATAGAACACTTTTCCATTTCAGAGTGATTTCTTATTGCAAATTTTCACCAGGATGATTTCATTTAATCTATATCACTCTCTATATTGTATATAGAAAAAGTGGGGCGAGAACAGTTAAATTATCCCCCAAGATTTTTTATGTAATGCATAAATTACAACAGACTAAAAACCCAAATCTGATGACATATTCAGTATTTATCCATCACACCACAGAAAGAGGCATCCTAAACATGAGAAACAGGTTGAATACTAACCTAAATCACAATCTGGCTACAGTGAGATAATTCACAACCTTTTTCAATGTTGGTTGGATATTCTCTTATCTCCTAGAAGTGAGACCCTGTCTGCATAAGCATTGCAAACCCACTCAGCTCAGCATTTTCATTTGAAAGATCACAATGTCAGCATGTATAGATCACTGGGGAAAATTAATTTTAATATGGATCAAAATGTGGTAGCACACCTGTGAGGCATTTGTGACACTCTGGTTAGGAAGCAGTTACCAACATCAAAGCCCTTAAATTTGCATTTGATCCCAGATCTTCTGAGTCAAACATTATAGCTTATTTATTCATTTGCTATTTTTATTACACCATGTTACTTCTCTAGAAATATTTAAATACTGAATAAACTGTTTTAAAAAGAGTATTATAAGCATTCATAAAGATGTGCTAGTGTATAAATTTCATATGGACTTTGGAATCCTCTATCAATGCATAGTTTCATTTCTTACAGCTTTCCTTTCATTCTGTATTAATTGAATAGCATGTGTGATCTTCTCTGATAGAAACTAGTGATTTGCTATGAAATGAGGATGTGCTGATTGTCATAGACTTCAATAACACACTTTTATTCATTTTATATTAATAGACCCCACTACATCTTTCCACATTTTTTGAAGATTTTTTCTATAAAATGTGTTAAATACTGGTGTGACATTCAGGTCAGTTGTTAACTGGCAATCATGAGTTATTAATATTACATCTTAAAAACAGGACAGCATCATCAGGCAGATGGATAACATCAATGCAGGGCTATTAAGCTCCAAGTTTGGTGAGGGGCTCTGGCTAATTGACAAGTGCAGATATGTCCTATATGAGGAATTGCAGAGGGCCTGCAAGAGTCAAAAGTAACATGCATTTTGATGCAATCTTCAAATTCCCTTCTATAAATTAACCCACAGAGATGAAAGAAACATGTGACAAATCTTGTTTCAAAGGACCTCTTCTGTATTGTCATTGCTTTTTGTTATTTATGCACTTCAATTTTCTCTTTTAGTTGCAACATACTCATCTTATCCTTTCAGTGAATAAGTTATCTTTACACAATAACAACTTCTGACGTGGCATCAATTACCTCTATGTCAGTGACTCCCATATCTTCATCTCTAACCTTGATTTTTCTTTCATGATCCCAGCTGTATAGTCCACTGCATCTCTTATTTGGGGATCCCACCAGTACCTTGGCATTAAAAACAGAACTACTTTCTTCTGACACATCTAAATCTGCTTTACTTCTCAATTTTTATCCCCGCATACATCTTAGATCCATCTTTGCTTCTTTTCTCTTTTAAAAACCCCCTCTTAAGCTAGAACCTGTCAGGTCTATATCTCAAATGTCATTCAAATCTGTTTGCTTCTCTCTATCACCATTGCTAATGCTTTCCTTCAAGCCTCCTATCTCTTTTTCCTTGGACTGGCCCAGTAGCTGTCTCATTTATCTTCCCACATCCTCTCACTTCCTTTTCTAAATAATTCCTCACATTTTCTTTCTAAAATGAAGGTCTGATAATGTCATTTTCTCTTCCTAAATAGACTTTCTCCCCTTCCTTGCCCAGAAAATGTCTTCTCAATCTTTCAAGAACAAAGTCAGCTATTACAATTCCTCTACATTCTTTCTCGACCTCTCCAGGCAGATTTAGAATCTCTTGTCTGAACTCCAATCACCCTTTGAAAAGTCTCTGTTATAGTGTTGTTCCTTCCTTTACATACTGAAGTGACCAGGATAATACAGACTTTGAGAAGTGTACCAGGTGAGAGTATTTAGAAATTTTCTTTTCAGGATCACAGGCTCAGACCACAATGTTGTGGTCCTTGCTGAGCACTGAAATATCCACTGTTAATCACCAATAGGATGCAAGCTCATGAGAACACAGAATTAGTTTGTGTAAGGTGTTAAGATCTTTTTTTGCAATTCTATACCAGAGGTGTAAACCCCAAGACTAAAGTGGACTGTGTTGTGTGTCTGTATGTGTCCATACACACATGAGCACCAAACCTAAAACCTTAGAATAGATTTCTCTGGACTTACTTAAACTTTCATTTCTCCTTGTTGAGATGAAACAAGGAGAATATACTTCCACAGAGTATATTTTCCCAGACGTTTTCACTCTTAGATCATCTACTTCTGAGAACTGTTAACTAATTTCAGCCTTATTCCCACCTCACTTTCCTGTCTCTTGCCCATTTTTTTCTTCATAACTAACATAAGTGGCTGTATCCTCTGTAGGTACCGAAAGAGAGTGATGGTCTCCTTTTCATTCTAACCTTCTGGCTAACAGTGAATAAGAGCTTTATCTTTGTTGTTCCACTTTGCTAGAACTTATTTGAGAACCTCTGACATCTGTTTAATTCAGCATCTGGTACATATTAGAAGTAGGCACTAAATATGTATCTGTCAAATGAATGAAGGTATTATCTTTATAAAAAGTGAGTCTTGTGTCAAGAAATGAAGCTGTAGGTAAATGAGCCTTAGATGTGAGTTCAATATGACCTAAATTCTTGGCCAAAGAGAGTTCTAGAGCATATCAATTTACAGGGTTAAGCCTTACAGAAACATATCAGAAAGACATCACAAAGCAGCCTAGAAAGGATTCTAGGATGGCTCTGCACTTGTATAGTGGTTACTCTATGTGTTGTACTGTCCTTCCATTATATCTGATTATTCGGTAAAATGTTATTAATGGTTATTGCCTGGTCTCAATGACATGTAGAAAATTAGAGAAGTCCTGTGGTTATCTGTGGGAAAAGTGATGAAGAGGAGAACAATTCCCCCATAATTGAGTAGTGCTCCCTCTTTTACAGTAGAGAAGGGTGGATGGGGTAGTAGCTATTGCTAGCAGGGGATGGCTGCATCTAAAAGGAGAGACAGAGACAGAGAGAGAAAAAGAGACAGAGATTTGAGTATGAAAAAGAATTGTGATCTTATTATGTAGTTACAGACAGGTAAGGCCTGGGACATTGGGGCTCATGTATTTTCTTTTCTGTTTTTACTACTCTATTGTGAATTTCCCCCAGAGAAAGGATCATGACATTTTTATCTTGGTACTTCTGGTGTCAAGCATATTTTTGATAGGATGTCGAGGTATTTAATTAATGTTTATTGAATCAATGAGAAATAAAGCAGGAAAGAATTTTAGAAATAATTTAACCCTTAAATTCACTTTTATATACATCGATTATATTAAAAAAGCATACAAGGTATTTTTACCAAGAACCAGGAAGTACAAAGACAATGAAGGTATGATTTCTGCTGAGTCACTGCTGTTTGGTGAAGGAGATATTGACGCAACTAACTCTAATATGAAGCACAAGTAAACAAAGTACTGTTCATTCTGAGTGTTGGAGGAGGCTTTTCAGAGAAAATATGTCACTTGACCCTGACAGTTGACCTCTGGAGAAGAACAGGATATATAAATTGAGTAGGATATGGAGGTAAACATGAGTTGACACTTACTCTAAATCATTCATTCTTTCATTCATTCATTCAGTAGTGTGCTTGACAAATGTTTACTAAACATTTAACATGTGAGGTGCTCATGAAACAGAGGTAAATATGATAAGGAGAAGTGTATGAAAGGTATCCATTCTTTAAGAATGGAGAATAATGGGGAAATGGCTGGTGAAAGGGGGCACATCTAGGCTTGGGAAAGAAATTCCTGGGGCTTCTATGCAGCAAGTCTCCTTTCTCAGAGAACAGGAGAAGACTACCCTCCCTGAGATGAATCAGAGGTGGTCTTGTTAGGGCATTGCTAGTGCAGGCCAGTATCACGGATTGGATCCTAGAGGGCCAAAGTTGGCTATAGAGATCCTAAAACATAGAAAAGGTTTGAGGGATGAGACTGAGAAGTAATTACTCTTCTGTGTAGAGAATCAAACCAGAAAAATCAAGGTGAATGATAGGTCAAAGGGCAGGGGTGTCACTAAGCATGGGTTTAGGAATCCAAGCCCAAACCATCAGGTAAGGACTGAAGGAGGTGAGTTATGAGCTGAATTTAAAGGCTGACTACATTTTAATGAGGCAAATCACAGCTGCTCCCCTGGAAGGGCTTATATTAGAGGCTGGAAGCAAAAGAGGACAAAAAAAGGAATAAAAGGACTTGGTGCAAAGCTGAAATGACCATCAGTAGTCTGTAAGAATTATTTAGTCTGCTTTTATCCCTGAGTTAGAGTTTGAAGGGAAGACCCATTCCAATTGGATTATAGGAACATAAACACAATTTGGAAATTCTAGAATGGAAAAATTTAAGTGTGTAAGCCAGAGCCAAGATAATTATAAGAATTTTGTCCAAATAAGAGTAAAACCTAATCTCCAGAAAATTAATCTTGGCATAAAAATATGAGAAAAAGATCTCATTCAATAGTAAGGTACATAGCAGAGATTCCTTTCAAATAACCAATGCCCCATGAGAACAGAGAAATCTTAGATGTCCAAATGAATGGAAACAAAAGATACTTTTTCTTCCCTGGATATATAGGATGGGAACAGGGGTTATTGACTCATAACAGAAGTGTTGGAATGCCTGTCTTTGGCATAAGTATTAATAGCCAATCCTACTGGTTTATGTAGTGAGGACTGTAAATACTGATCAAATGGTATTTTATCTTATAATTATCTTTTTGCATAAATTTTATCTCACCAACTAGACTAGTGGTTTTCAATCCCAGTGCACATTAAATAAACTGCAAAGTTTTGTTTTGTTTCATTTTTTAAAAAATAAATAGATATTCTAGGACTCTACCTATAGAAATTGTGACTTAATTTGTCTGGGTTGGACCCTGGCCACTAATATTTTTTAAACTTTTCTAGGTAATTACATTGTGTAATCAGAGTTAAAATTTTCACAGCACATTAAAATGTCATTAACTACTAATCAGACTCCTCAATGGATTATTTGTGTTGGTGGAAAAATGTAAAGCTAAAATTCAGAATCATTGCTTTTTAAAGATTATCTTAGAATGAAAGTAAAGATATTCTAAAGTGTTTTAAAATTTTCCTCCAAGACAACAGGAGGCTTCTAAATTAATATGTCTGAGAATAATCATTACCTCCCTTTTTCCTCAAAATCCAAAAAAAATAATGGGGGTTATAAATTCTTAGCAGTACTAGGACACTGAGGAGACTTCTGTCCACATGCCAAAATAATAAGGAATTTCTGGAAAATTAAAGTAGATGTGATAAAGAAACTGAGACCTATGCATGCTCGAGATGTGGCCAATGAAAAAGTAAATTTTCACCAATAAAATCCTGGAATAACAAAAGATAAAAGGTAGCAGAAAATAGCAAGAGCCAGAAGGGGGAATTCAGCAAGTAATTAATTAAAGGACTGAAAACTGCTACTCTGACTTTGGCACCCAAACCATCTGGCAATATGAGGGCACTAGGAGAAAAATGGACTAATAACAACAAAGTGCTGGGAAGGTAATGAGAATAAATTTGTTTTATAGAAAAAGAACATATAAAATACACAAGAACAGTTTAAGAATAATTACAAGTGAATACTTATGTATTCAGCACCCCAGTTAAGAACAGAACATTGCAAGTACTTTAGAATTCCTCTCCGCATTTTCTTAAATATCATTTTCTTCCACACTAAAAGTAACCACTAAATTAATTTGATGATTATCAACTATTTCCTTACCTTTTAGAAAATAGTTTACTACCTATGATCACAACTATAACAATATATTACTTTGTTTTGCCTTTTCTTGAGCTCGATATAAATGGATATTGTACATGATTCTTCTGTGACTTGCTTCTTTGATTCAACAACATATTTATGTTTCAACCTCACTGATATCTGTGTGTAGTTGTGATTCATTCCTTTTCCCTGCTAGATAATAATCCACTTTATACGTTTGTCACTATTTTTTAGCCAATTACTGTTGAAAAGCATTTGGATTGCCTCCATCTTTTAAATTTGTTTTATGAATAGTGCTGCTATGAATATTTTTATAATAATACATGATGCACATGTGTAAAACATTCCCCTTTGCTGTACACCTAGGAGTAATATGTTCATGTATTCCACTTTCCTAGAGCACACCAAAGTACTTGTACCAATTTATACTCCCCCTAGAAGTGTATAAAAGACTGCTTTGTATTCTTGCCATTTTACCTAGATGGTCAAAGTTGCAAATTCTAATCTTATATATATATATGTGTGTATATATATATATATATATAAAATTATCTCATCATGCTTTTAATTTGAATTTATTTGATTAAAAATGAGGCAAAGTGTCTTTTTTGGTTTATTAGTCATTTGGGTTTCCTTTTTTGTGAATTTCCTGTTCAAATTTTTACCAATTTTTCTATTAACCTGTCCATTTTTATTAATGATTTATAAGATTTCATTAAATGATTAATTCTAGAAACACTTATTGGGCACTTTCTATGTTTCAGGCCCTGGTCTAGGTACTCAGGATGCATCAATTGAAAACACATACACATACCTCCCAAACAAAATAGTCTCTGCTCTTACAGACCTGACAGTCTAGTGTTTGTTGTAGTAAAAGAGGGGAAACAGGCAATATAAATAAATAAATAGATATATACATAAATAAATTGCATGTTATATGTTAATAAGTTTTATTCATAAATTTTTTTAAAAAAAACATTCACAAGGTAAGGAGGATAGATTGGACTGTGCATGTAGCATGGGAAGGGAACACATTGTAATTTAAAATATTGTGAGAATAAGCCATATGGAAATCAAAATAAGGAAGATAGTTGTGGAACTGAAACCTTCATCATCTTATAGTAGAAAGAAATCCCTTCCTGACCTGCCCTGACATGTAACATGAGCAAAACCTTTTGTGGTATCACTCTGTTGAGATGTATGAGTTGTTTTTCACTACAGCATCACCTGATTCATCTTGCCTGAGACAGATAAATTTTGAGAAGCAAATAAAAAATATATTTAGATTTACCCTCTTGCACTGCTGGTGGGAATGTAAATTGATACAGCCACTATGGACACTGTATGGAGGTTCCTTAAAAAACTAAAAATAGAATTACCATATGACCCAACAATCCCACTACTGGACATATACCCTGAGAAAACCATAATTCAAAAAAAGTCATGCACCACAATGCTCATTGCAGCTCTATTTACAATAGCCAGGACATGGAAGCGACCTAAGTGTCCATTGACAGATGAAAGGATAAGGAAGATGTGGCACATATTTACAGTGGAATATACTCAGCCATAAAAATAAATGAAATTGAGTTATTTGTAGTGAGGTGGATGGACCTAGAGTCTGTCATACAGAATGAAGTAAGTCAGAAAGAGAAAAACAAATACCGTACACTAACACATAGATATGGAAACTAAAAACAAAAAATGGTTCTGAAGGACCCAGGGGCAGAACAGGAATAAAGATGCAGACATAGAGAATGGACTTGAGGACACGGGGAAGGGGAAGGGTAATCTGGGAAGAAATGAGAGAGTGGCATGGACTTATATATACTACCAAATGTAAAATAGATAGCTAGTGGGAAGCAGCTGCATAGCACAGGGAGATCAGCTCAGTGCTTTGTGACCACCTAGAGGGGTAAGATAGGGAGGGTGGGAGGGGATATGGGGATATATGTATACATATAGCTGATTCACTTTGTTATACAGCTGAAACTAACACACCATGGTAAAGCAATTATACTTCAATAAAGATGTTAAAAATAGAAAGCTACTTGCATAATATTGGTGAGTGGAATCCCTTAAGCAAAGCAAAAAAATCAGAAACTCTAAAAGAGAACAAATTTCATTATGTAAAAATTAGAAACTCTGTATAGAAAAGATACTATGAAGAAATATAAAAGGTACACAATTTGTCCCATTGGTGACAAAACTGTCAATATAGACAAAGAATAGATATCCATAGTGAATAAAGAATTTCTATAGATCAACAACAAAATAAAACAATTCTAGAAACATAAACAAGGGATATGGAAAGGCAAGTCACAAAGAAGATCTGTATTTAGTAATATAGATGAATATTCACAATACTACAAATATATATTTGTATATATATCATACTTTTAAGTACATGTTGAGTATATATGTGTTTATATATGAATTAACACACACATATATTCATTCATATTTTATATATATGTGTAAAGAAAAAATTTTGGAAAAATATGTAATAACCTTTCAACTATTAGAGTTTGAGAAATATTTTTAGCTGAAAGTTCCTTAATTTTATGAAAGTTTTAAAACCATCAACATATGATACTTTTTGGTAGCTGTACCATTAGCACTAGAAAATAATTTTTTTCTTGCATTTTGATTGTGTTGTCCTATAAATGACAGTAAGTTCAGATTATTTCATGACATTGTTCAAAGCTTCTTTATGCTGATTGATCTGCTTGTTCTATAAGTTACTGAGAAGGAAGTGTTAGAATTTCAGACAATGTGGATATGCCTATATATTCTTTTGGTTCTGTCAGATTTTCTCTATATATTTGAAGCTAAGCAAATAGATATATACAAATGTAAGGTTGTTATATATTCCCTTGAAAAAACATGTATTTATTTATTTGTTTGTTTATTTATATTATGAAATATCCATCTAGTTTGTCTGATAGTCTTGTAGCCACACCAGCATTCTTGGGCTTAGTGTTTTCTTGATATATCTTTTCTGTCCTTTTATCTTTAACCTATTTGCATTTTTATTGCAAGTCTGTTTCTTGTAAACAGAATATAGATGAATGTTTAAAACCCAGCTTGACAAATTTTGTCTTAATCCATTTAAATAATCCATAAGCACATGAAAAGCTGTGCAACATCATTAGTCATCATGGAAATGTATTTTAAAACCATAATTCTATGCCTCTACAGAGCCGGCAAAATGACTAAAATTTAAAGAATGACAATAACAAGTTTTGCAGAGATATGAAACAATCGGAATTGTCATACATTGTTGATGGGAGTATGAACTGGTTAAGCTACTTAAGAAAATGATTCAGCAGTATCTACTGCTAAAGCTAAACACAGCTGCCCTAAGACATATCAGCTCTGCTGCTAGGTATGTACCCAACAGAAAAGAGAAGAGTGCATATGTCCACCAAAAGACATGAACAAGATGATACATAATGGCTATATTAATCACAGGCAAAACTAAAAACAAACCAAATGTCTATCAATAGGAAAATGGACAAATACATTTTGGCTTCTTTGTGCAACGATGTGCCATGCAACAAAAGAAAAGAACTACTGATACATGAAAAACATGAATATCAGAAGCTTGATGTTGAGTGAAAGAAGCCAGACATGAAAGTGAAAATGTGTGATTCAAACTTTATGAAGTTCAATAAGAGGCAAAATTAACTTTGGGTGATGGATGTCAGAACAGTGTTTACTGCTGGGGGAGGTTGATTGGTAATGAGGGGGACTGGCATGAGAAAACCTTCTGGTGTGCTGAAAATGTTGCACATCTTGGGCTTCCCTGGTGGCGCAGTGGTTGAGAGTCCGCCTGCCGATGCAGGGGACACGGGTTTGTGCCCCGGTCCGGGAAGATCCCACATGCCGTGGAGCGGCTGGGCCCGTGAGCCATGGCCGCTGAGCCTGCGCGTCCGGAGCCTGTGCTCCGCAACGGGAGAGGCCGCAACAGTGAGAGGCCCGCGTACCGGAAAAAAAAAAAAAAAAAAAAAAATGTTGCACATCTTGACCTGAGTAGTCTTGTGAATGTATACAAATTTAAAATATCACCAAACAATTCACTTCAGATTGCACATTTACTGTGTATGTTATGTCTCAATAAAAAGAAAAAAATTAAAAGAAAATATATATTAAGTTCTTTATATTAAAAAATACTCCCCAAATCAGTACATATGAAAGTAATTTAAGATACGCTAGTTTGGGTTTTATGTTGTCTCCCCATAATGTAATGTTGGGTAAAGTGAGGTGCTTCCCTATAATACTGTTCAGCAGAGCATACATGTTTTGGATAGTGTTGTTTCCAAGGTTCTGAACAGTGAAATTAATCTTTGATCCTCACTGAGTGTTGCGCTAAGATCACATAATGAGGTGGAATGAGAAGGAATCATCACAAGTTTTTTTGCCCTTTCTCCTCCAGAGAGGATTTGCCCAGATGATTTGTTAAGAATGAAAATTTTTATTTATACTATCACTTTTGTTGTCAAGTCTTTCTGTCACTTTTGAGATAGCTGACTAATAATAACACTTTTTAGAAGTATTTTGATCATACAATAGAGTAGCAGTTATATTCATGCTGGTGAAATGTGTTAATATTCTCTGTTTAAAGATGCAATGCTGTTTGTTCCTTTAAATAAACAAGCTGAAGTTTCTTTAAAAGCTCAGCTAAATACACACTATACTATGAAATATCACTTCTACTAGATAGTAGACATTTGGAACCTCAGGGGCAGTTAAGTGGATGAGGTGTGAGCACAAAGGCTGCTGTTTTAATGATTTTTGTGACTGATCCTGAGCTCAATGGAGTTATTATGCCAAGTATTCTGCTTGTCTCACTTTGATCTTGTAGTGGATAATTTTGAGAATGAATATTGGCAATAATCCCCCTTGGCAGCATATAATCAATTTAGTGTAGTCTTAAGGGTACCAGTTCTGGAGACAGTCTGCTCACGTTCAAATCCTGTCTTCATCAGTTCTGTGCTGTGAAGCTATAGGCAATTTACTCCAGCTCTCTGAGCCCATTTCCTCATCTGCAAAAATGGGAATAATAGCACATTCTACAGAGGATTATTGTGAATACTAAACAAAATAGCTTATGTGAAAGCACCTGAGAATAAAAGAGGCACTGGGGAGTATTTGTTCAGCCATTTGTTTATACTGATTGTTGCACAGCAAGAAGCATGAAAGATACAGAATCTAGCTGGACCAGAAATGTTGTATAGTAGATTTGGGGGAAATGATTAACTGAGATAATCTGTGTAAATTGCTTAGAACAGTACCTGGCATGTAATATTTGATTAATAGTGTTAGCTCTCATGTTTATTTTTGGCACTTTGAAAAAACAGGTGCATGTTTGGAATCTAGACATGTCAATCCCTGAGTAGAGTCAGAAAAGATATTGATTTATTTTTAATCTCTTTATTATTCATTATGACAAAGCATTAGACTGGAGATTCGAAAATCACTTGTTAAGAAATGATGAAGAACAAGAGGCTTTTTCTCCACTTTCATTTTGTTCACGTGGGTTCTCTGTAAAACCTATGCTCTGCACAAAAAGACTACATGCTTCCCTATTTCCCATGTGGCAGAATAGGTGACCTTTAGAACATTCCCTAGTCCTCCATATTATTCCTTATTCCACATTGATAGTTCTTTTCTTTTTTCAATTAGGTTTCAAGCTCCTTCAGATGGATTATAAGTTAACCCTCTGGATTCAAAAGAAGGTCCCATGTTGCGTAAAGCCCAAGTGTTCCAACTTCTCCAGTATCCTGAAATTAATCTTTTCATCATCCTTCTGTAAAGGGTGATGAGTTTTTACAGAGTTACAAATAAATTTAGCATCTTCTAAGAAACTCATATTGCGTTTTTTAAAAAACCCACAGTAGCAATGAAAAATCCTTAAGGACTGCACTTCTTTTTATGCCTAGTGGCAAATATTACTTGATTATGCTGGCAGTTAGGAATGATTTAGCTTTAATTTAACTTTTCCACAAAATGACATGTAGGCCACTGTCTATAGGATGCCAAAAGCCTGGTGACAGGTTAACACCTTTCCTGTCCATCTGGATAGCTACTAAATGCCAATCATTCAGGAATGCCCAAAGAGCTGAATGGGTCACTGAATTTCACTTTTATTCCAGTTTTTATACCTTTTATTCCCATATTTTGTCACTTTCACTGTTCTAATTCCTCTTCTGATTTATCTGTGATAACAGCCATTGGGCGTACTGATTTTTCTTTCAGCATCACAGCATCCTTTATTGTTCTGTCAGAGTTTCATCCTCCTTCCTCCACAGGATTTATGTCACTTGAGGATCTAAGCAATTGATAGATGTAACACACCTCCCCACATATAATTGATGTTGGTGTTCATTCAGGGCTCTTCTTGTGAGTTTGGAGTCTCAATGTAGCTGCCCAGTATAATGCACTGTATTCAAAGCTCCAAAGGCTCAGTAATTTTCCCAGGTTAATAACATCTTTGGTGTTTTTAATCTTGATTAAAGAGAGAATTGATCACATGTGACTACCTTGAATTTAGATTCCTTATCACCACATTTTGCTGTCTGTATAAACTTTGACAATATTTTTTTAACTCCCTGATCCTCCTTTTCATAACCAGTAAAACCAAAATAACCTGTGAAGGTTGTTGTGTGGAAAAAATGAGATACCATAATCTGAGAAAGTACCTTGGAAAGTATCAAGGGTTTTATCACTTTAAAGTATAAGGATGTACAATAGTATTTACTACATTAAGAAGGATGGCATTAGGCACTGAATGCAAAGTGGAGACTTAGAAGCCTATAAGAACCTCAATGACAGGAATCATGTCATTGTATTATTCTGTGCTCCATATATTGGCTAAAATGAGGTGCACCTCATATATGTTTGCTAAATGAGAAAAAAATAATAAACTATAAAGTAGAATAATCTTTAAATTTCAGGTTCTATTTCTAAATTCTAATAGATTCACTCTCTTGCAGAAAGTGATTATTTCAACCTACTGAAAATCAATCAATACTTATTTCTCAACAGTTTACTATGTATCAGGCACTTGGCTGGAATCATGAGAAACAAGAAATTATCCAAAATCAAGGAAGGAGTGTTCTTATTTAGAATAGTGAGTTCAGCCTATGTGTTTAACTCTCTTGTCCTTTTTGCCCATGGCCCCTTCTAATGAGTAAGTTTTATCAGCATCAGGAAGGAGAAAATGTCAGAAAACTATAAAATTTTGGTAGAAATAAAACAGACATGAAAGGAAAGTTTTCCAACCTCCAAATCATTGGATGCAAATAGAAAACTAGATGTGTATTAAAGGGACCCCAGGAGAAGGTCTCAACACAATCAAAGTCAGAGTGATGAGCTGCTGCACTTGCTCTCTCTACCACATATACTTATGTACACAGACATACATTTCATACACACATCTCTATCTGAAGAAAGAAAGAAAAGAGTAGAGGAGGTTAGAAAAGAAACCATTAGTAAATTAAAAACTAAGAAATAATTAAAAATAAGAATTTGTATGATTCAAAGTAAGACATAGGATATAAAGAATATAAGGAAAATTGGTTCAAGATGGCAGAGTAGAAGGACGTGAGATCACTCACTCTTGTGAGAGCACCAGACTCACAACTAATTGCTGCACAATCATCAAGAGAAAGACACTGAAACTCACCAAAAAACATACCCCACATCCAAAAACAAAGGAGAAGCCACAATGAGACAGTAGGAGGGGCACAATCACAATAAAATCAAATCCCATAACTGCTGGGTGGGTGACTCACAAACTGGAGAACACTTATACCACAGAAGTCCACCCACTGGAGTGAAGGTTCTGAGCCCCATGTCAGGCTTCCCAAGCTGGGGGTCTGGCAATGGGAGGAGGAATTCCTAGAGAACCACATTTTGAAGGTTAGTGGGATTTGATTGCAGGACTTTGACAGGACTGGGGGAAATAGAGGCTAAACTCTTGGAAGGCATACACAAAGTAGTGTGTGCATCGGGACCCAGGGGAAGGAGCAGTGACCCCATAGGAGACTGAACCAAACCTACCTGCTAGTGTTGGAGGGTCTCCTGCAGAGGTAGGGTGTGGCTGTGTCTCACCATGAGGACAAGGACATTGGAGCAGAAATTCTGGGAAGTACTCCTTGATATGAGCCCTCTCAGACTCCACCATTAGCCCCACCAAAGAGCTGGGTAGTCACCAGTGTTGGGTCATCTCAGGTCAAACAACCAACAGGGTGGGAACCCAGCCCCACCCATCAGCAGACAAGCAGATTAAAGTTTTACTGAGCTCTGCCCAACAAAGCAATACCCAGCTCTACCCACCACCAGTCCCTCCCATCAGGAAACTTGCACAAGCCTCTTAAATAGCCTCATCCACCAGAGGGCAGACAGCAGAATCAAGAAAAGCTACAATCCCATAGCCTGTGGGAAAAAAATCACATTCACAGAAAGAGAGACAAGATGAAAAGGCAGAGGGATATATACCAGATGAAGGAACAAGAAAAAAACCTAGAAAAAAAATTAAATGAAGTAGAGATAGGCAACCTTCCAGAAAAAGAATTCAGAATAATGATAGTGAAGATGATCCAGGACCTCAGAAAAAGAATGGAGGCAAAGATCGAGAAGATGCAAGAAATGTTAAACAAAGACCTAGAAGAATTAAAGAACAAACACCTAGAAGAAGTAAACAACAAACAAACAGAGATGAACAATATAATAATTGAAATGAAAAATATACTAGAAGGAATCAATAGCTGAATAACTGAGGCAGAAGAATGGATAAGTGACCTGGAAGACAGAATGGTAGAATTCACTGCCATGGAACAGAATAAAGAATAAAGAATGAAAAGAAATGAAGACAGTGTAAGAGACTCTGGGACAACATTAAATGCAACAGCATTCACATTATAGGGGTCCAAAAAGGAGAAGAGAGAGCAAAAGGACCCAAGAAAATATTTGAAGAGATTATACTCGAAAATTTTCCTAACATGGGAAAGGAAATAGCCACCCAAGTCCAGGAAGTGCAGAGAGTACCAGGCACGATAAACCCAAGGAGAAACAGGCTGAGACACATAGTAATCAAACTGACAAACAATAAAGACAAAGAAAAATTACTGAAAGCAGCAAGGGAAAAATGACAAATAACATACAAGAGAACTTTCATAAGGTTAACAGCTGATTTCTCAGAAGAAACTCTACAAGCTAGAAGGGAGTGACATGATATATTTAAAGTGATGAAAGGGAAGAGCCTACAACCAAGATTACTCTACCTGGCAAGGATTTCATTCAGATTCAAAGAAGAAATCAAAAGCTTTACAGACAAGCAAAAGCTAAGAGAATTCAGCTCTACCAAACCAGCTCTACAACAAATGCTAAAGGAACTTCTCTAAGTGGGAAACACAAGAGAAGAAAAAGACCTACAAAAACATACCCATAACAATTAAGAAAATGGTCATAGGAACATAAACACCGATAATTACCTTAAACGTGAATGAATTAAATGCTCCAACCAGAAGACACAGGTTCGCTGAAAGCATACAAAAACAGGACCCATATATATGCTGTCTACAAGAGATGTACTTCAGACTTAGGGACACATACAGACTGAAAGTGAGGGGATGGAAAAAAAATATTCCATGCAAATGGAAATCAAAAGAAAGCTGGAGTAGCAATACTCATATCAGATAAAATAGACTTTAAAATAAAGACTGTTACAAGGACAAGGAAAGATACTCATAATGATAAAGGGATCAATCCAAGAAGATGATATAACAATTTTAAATGTATATGCACCCAACATAGGAGGACTTCAATTCATAAAGCAACTGCTAACAGCTATAAAGAAGAAATCGATAGTAACATAATAAGAGTGGGGGACTTTAACACCTCACTTACACAAATGGACAGATCATCCAAACAGAAAATTAATAAGGAAATACAAGCTTTAAATGACACAATAGACCAGCTAGATTTAATTGATATTTATAGGACATTCCATCCAAAAACAGCAGATTACACTTTCTTCTCAAGTGCACATGGAACATTCTCCAGGATAGATCACATCTTGGGTCACAAATCAAGCCTCAGTAAATTTAAGAAATTGAAAGTATATCAAGCATCTTTTCTGATAAAAATATTATGAAATTAGAAATCAATTACAGGGAAGAAAAACACAAACAAATGGAGACTAAACAATACATTACTTAATAACCAAGAGACCACTGAAAAAATCAAAGAGGAAATCAATCAATACCTAGAGACAAATTACAATGAAAACACAATAATCCAAAACCTATGGGCTGCAGCAAAATCAGTTCTAAGAGGGAAGTTTATAGGAATACAATCCTACCTCAGGAAACAAGAAAAATCACAAATAAGGAATCTAACCTTACACCTAATAGAACTAGATAAAGAAGAACAAACAGAGCACAAAGTTAATAGAAGGAAAGAAATCATAAAGAACAGAGCAGAAATAAATGGAATAGAAACAAAGAAAACAATAGCAAAGATCAGTAAAACTAAAAGCTGGTTCTTAGAGATGATAAACAAAATTGATAAACCATTAGCCAGACTCATCAAGAAAAAGAGGGAGAGGACTCAAATCAATAAAATTAGAAATGAAAAAGGAGAAGTTACAACCAACACTGCAGAAATACAAAGCATCCCAAGAGACTACTACAAGCAACTCTATGCCAATAAAATGGACAACCTGGAGGAAATGGACAAATTCTTAGAAAAGTATAACATTCCAAGACTGAACCAGGAGGAAATAGAAATTATGATCAGACCACTCACAAGTAATGAAATTGAAACTGTGATTAAAAATCTTCCAACAAAAAAAAGTCCAGGACCAGATGGCTTCACAGGTGAATTCTATCAAAACTTTAAAGAAGAGCTAACACCCATCCTTCTCAAAATCTTCCAAAAAATTGCAGAGGAAGGAACACTCCCAAACTCATTCTATGAGGCCACCATCAGTCTGATACCAAAACCAGACAAAGATACTACAAAAATAGAAAATTACAGACCAATATCACTGGTGAATATAGACACAAAAATCCTCAACAAAATGCTATAGAATCCAACAACACATTAAAAGGATCATACACCATGATCAAGTGAGATTTCTCCCAGGGATGAAAGGATTCTTCAATATATGCAAATCAAACAATATGATTCTCCATATTAACAAACTGAAGAATAAAATCCATATGATCATCTCAATAGAGGCAGAAAAAGCTTTTGACAAAATTCAACACCCATTTATGATAAAAACTCTCCAGAAAGTGGGCATAGAGAGAAACTACCTCAACATAACAACAGCCATATATGACAAACCCTCAGCAAATATCATTCTCAATGGTGAAAAACTGAAAGCATTTCCTGTAAGATCAGGAACAAGACAAGGATGTCCACTCTCACCACTCTTATTCAACATAGTTTTGGAAGTCCTAGCCATGGCAATCAGAGAAGAAAAAGAAATAAAATTAATGTAAATTGGAAAAGAAGCAGTAAAACTCTCACTGTTTGCAGATGACATGATACTATAGATAGAGAATCCTAAAGAGGCCACCAGAAAACTACTAGAGCTAAGCAATGTATTTGGTAAAGTTGCAGGATACAAAATTAATGCACACAAATCTCTGGCATTCCTATACACTAATTATGAAAAATATAAAAGAAATTAAGGAAACACTCCCATTTACCATTGCAACAAAAAGAATAAAATACCTAGGAATAAACGTACCTAGAGAGACAAAAGACCTGTATGCAGGAAACTATAAAACACTGATGATAGAAACTAAAGATGATACAAACAGATGGAGAGATATACCATATTCTTGGATTGGAAGAATCAATATTGTGAAAATGACTATACTACCCAAAGCAATTTAAGGATTCAGTGCAATCCCTATCAAATTACCAATGGCATTTTTTACAGAACTAGAACAAAAAATCTTAAAATTTTTATGGAGACACAAAAGACCCTGAATAGCCAAAGCAGTCTTGAGGGAAAAGAACGGAGCTAGAGGAATCAGAACCCCTGACTTCAGGCTATACTACAAATCTACAGTAATCAAGACAATATGGTACTGGCACAAAAAGGGAAATATTGATCAATGTAACAGGATAGAAAGCCCAGAGATAAACCCACGCACCTATGGTCAACTAATCTCTGACAAAGGAGGCAAGGACATACAATGGAGAAAAGACAGTCTCTTCAATAAGTGGTGCTGGTAAAACTGGACAGCTTCATGTAAAAGAATGAAATTAGAACACTCCCTAACACCATACACAAAAATAAACTCAAATGGATTTGAGACCTAAATGTAAGATTGGATACTGTAAAACTCTTAGAGGAAAACATAGGCAGGACACTCTATGACATAAATCACAGCAAGATCTTTTTTGATCCATCTCCCAGAGTAATGGAAATAAAAAGAAAAATAATTATATGGGACCTAATGAAACTCAAAGCTTTTGCACAGCAAAGGAAACTACAAACAAGACAAAACGACAACCCTCCAAATGGGAGAAAATATTTGCAAACGAATCAATAGACAAAGGATTAATCTCCAAAACATATAAACAGCTCATGCAACTCCACATTAAAAAAAACAAACAACCCAATGCAAAAATGGGCAGAAGACCTAAATAGACATTTCTCCAGTGAAGACATACAGATGGCCAAGAAGCACATGAAAAGCTGGTCAACATCACTAATTATTAGAGAAATGCAAATCAAAACTGCAATGAGGTATCACCTCACACCAGTTAGAATGGGCCTCATCAGAAAATCTACAAACAACAAATGCTGGAGAGGGTATGGGGAAAAGGGAACCCTCTTGCACTGTTGTTGAGAATGTAAATTGATACAGCCACTATGGAGAACAGTATGGAGGTTCCTTAAAAAACTAAAAATAAAATTACCATATGACCCAGCAATCTCACTACTGGGCATATACCCAGAGAAAACCATAATTCATAAAGACTCATGCAGGGCTTCCCTGGTGGCGCAGTGATTGAGAGTCCACCTGCCGATGCAGGGGACACGGGTTTGTGTCCCGGTCTGGGAGGATCTTACGTGCCGCGGAGTGGCTGGATCCATGAGCCATGGCTGCTGAGCCTGTGCATCCAGAGCCTGTGCTCCGCAACAGGAGAGGCCACAACAGTGAGAGGCCCACTGACAGAAAAAAAAAAAGAAAAAGGACTCATGCACCCCAATGTTCATTGCAGCACTATTTACAATAGCTAGGTCATGGAAGCAACCTAAATGCCCATCAACAGGCAAATGGATAAAGAAGAAGTGGTGCATATATACAATGGAATATTACTCAGGCATAAAAAGGAATCAAATTGGGTCATTTGCAGAGATGTGGATGGATTAGAGACTGTCATACAGAGTGAAATAAGTCAGAAAGAGAAAAACAAATATGGTATATTAATGCATATGTGTGGAACCTAGAAAAATGGTACAGATGAACCAGTTTCCAGGGCAGAAATAGAGACACAGGTGTAGAGAACAAACGTATGAACACCAAAGCGGGAAAGCAGTGGGAGGGGTGGTTGTGTGAGGAATTGGGAGATTGGGATTGACTTATAAACACTATTGTGTATAAAATGGATAACTAGTAAGAACCTGCTGTATAAATAAATAAATAAAATAAAATTCAAAAATTCAAGAAAAAAAGATAAGGAAAATACCTTTGTTATCTTGATCATAATTGTATAACATATTAAAATATATACATATTATATAAAAATTCATGGTCATGTTACTGAAAAAGTAACATCATCTTACTGAAAGAGCTCTATTTGCAAGGAAAATGTTATATTACCAAAACTGGCTTAAGAAAGTAAAATCTAAGTAGATCAATAGAGCAATATGAATTAACAAATTTGTGGAATAACACCACCTGTGATAACGACCATATGCAGATGTGGTACAGAATATTTCCACCAAACTTAAAAAAAAAACGCATTTCCTGTGAATTTTAAACTATTTCAAGGCACTGGAAAAAAGTTATCTAATTTATTCAGTGAGGAAAGCAAAAGCAATATCCTAAAAAGAGAACACAGAAAACTACAGGCCAATATGAGGTACCCGTACCGTCATGGTTCTTCTACTTTTTGTATAATGAACTGTGTGTCATGTTTTTATATTTAAAAAAACTACTTAGATTTTGACTGACATTTTATTTAAAATGATAGATTGACCTTTGAATAACAAATTCATTTACCTGAATTACTTGAATGTCAAAATAAACATTGTGACAAAAATATCAAAGCAAGAGGAATTTTAGAAGAAAAATGTATATATATATATATGTGTGTGTGTATATATACATATTATTCCAAAAATATGTATTTGTATCTTAATCATTTGATGTTAATGTGACCACTGAGTCCATTTGCTTAAAACAGACTTTTTCATACCAGGAAGGATGGAAGACTGAACACTTAAAAGATTCACTTTCAACACCAATCCTGTGTCTGTCCAGGGATGCTGGGTAACAAACATCCTTGAAATCTCAGGAGCTTCCAGTGGTACAGATTTCTTTCTCACTTATCCTCTCAGCACATTGTAAGTTGGCTGAGGCTCTGTTCCATGCGATCTTCACTCTGGATCCCAGATTGATGGAACGTCAAGTTTCTGGACCATGGCTGGTGTAGCAGGTTGAATCGTGTTTTCCAAAATTCATGTCCACCTGGAACCTCAGAATGTGACCATATTTGGAAATAGGGCCTTTGCAGATGAAACTAGTTAAGAATACTGAGATAAAATCATCCTGGATTTAGTCTGGACCCTAAATTCAATTCCTGGTGCCCTTATAAGAAGAAAAGAGAACACATAGACACAGAGACGGTGATGTGACGATGGAGGCAGAGCTTGGAGTGATACGTCTATGAGCAAAAATTGCCAAGGATTGCCAACAACCACCAGGAGCTAAGCAATAAGCATAGATGGAATGGTTTCTCCATTAGAGTCTCCAGAAGGAATGAACCCTGCTGACTCCTTGACTTTGTATTTCTGGCCTCCTAAACTGTGAGATAATAAATTCCTGTTGTTTTAAGCCACCCATTCTGTAGTAATTTATTATGGCAGCCTTAGGAAATGTAAATGGCAGGTGACTGAGGCCATGGGAAAGAGAGTTCTGGAGTGTCTCACTTTGACATTAAATGTTAAGCTGGAAGTGGCATGTCTCCTTCCCACTCATAACTTACTAACCAAAACTATTCACACAGCCCCATGCAAGCTAAAGTGAGTCAGGAATTGTAATCCTATCAGGTGTTGAAAAACAGGGAACCAGAAGTATTTGGCAATGACACTAATGGCCACCCCTGAACCCACTGTACTACTTTGCTTTCAGAGGCAGAAGTACAGAAAAAACAAAACAACAACAAAAAAAACTTTGCAAATGTATGCTGATGAAAATAGATGGCATTCGAATGCTCTTCTCTTGTTATAGAGAGATATTTTGCCCCCCAAATCTCCAAAGTGACGTTCCATATATTCTTTTTGACGGTTATATCAAATTTGAATTCTAAAACCCCTCTTAAGATCTGACAATGACTCAACATTAGTAAGAAAAGTCTTCCTCATAACCTTCTAAATGGCATTTTCAGGAGCAACATCAGGGAAATATTGCCTTAATTCATCCTGCAGAGATTGGATTTGGATATTCTCTTTGAAATAGCTTTTAAGAGCCTTGTCTTTGTAAGCTTCATTAAGACAAGAAAATGATGAGGCATTTTAAGAGACAATTTGCTGGATTCTGACTCTATGTTCAAGGTAAATCATAAAGAGAAATAATGCTTGTGTTTCAGATATAATGTATTCAAAACTTCAATTTTGAAGTTTTCAACAGAAAACTATACCAAGCTTTGCTGAAAGTTATACTTTTTTCATAATTGAGGCACTTATTTTTCAACTTAGCACTTCCTGGTTTTAGGAAACAAAAGGGAAAATGTGTTTCAACTTTTAAATCCAGCAGCCAGGCTGTCTCCTGTTGACAACTGAAGAACCTCAGTACAAGACAAAATACTTCATGAGTGCATTCAGATCTTCAGAGAGCAAGGCAAATATCTGGTTTGCAGTGAATGTTTATTCACCTAATTGACGCCCCTATAATGCGGTTAAGGTCTATGGGTTACTGGTCTGTTTTGTAAGTCAGTGCATAGAGGTGGTGAGGCAGGTGGGCTTGGTAGAGGGTGAGATCCTCCCCTCCCAGGGGACCCAGAGCCACCCCTTCCACCAGACCCCAACAAGCAGCTGATCTGTGCTGGCCTGCCCTCACGAGCTGTTCGAATTTTGAGTTTTATCCACAATGTAGTCCAAGTCAGTGGGCTTGTGGTTGAAAAGAAATGGAAGATAAGGAACGATGTGACTGATTCCATTTGGTCCTCCTGCAAGAGACTTGGGTGACAATTGCAGAGAGGAAATATAGCAAGAAAAGCTTCTCAGAGATTAAGAGCAGCTAGAATTGGTAGAAGTCCTAGGCTGGGAGGAAGCTGTGAGTCAATTTAGTGAAAAGAAGCTGAGCCCTCAAGGTGGGTGGTTATGTGCATTACATTTTAGGATCTGAGTTAGTCGTCCTTCTGTAGTTTCCTTTACAAATCAAAAGAGAATTGACTCACCCTTTACCTCTTTAAATAGTTGTAGCCCACTTTTCTCCTGTAATCTTGGAAAATAAAAAAGGAGGGGAAATAAATGTCATAGCACAACACTGTCACCAAAGTGGTGGTTGCCTCAAGGCAGGTGGGCAGGCAGCGATGGCTCTTTCAGATCACTGGCCGTAGCAGGTCTGAGAGCGCCCTGCAAGCCAGATTTCCTCCAGCAGCAAAGCCGGCTGGCACTGGAGCCTGAGCAAGCTTAACACTGGATGAAGCTGAGGCATTGAGGCTGGAGTGTATGCTTACAGCTGCACTTTTTCTGTGCATGTATCTTCAGTCTGACAAGGCTATTGTTTTATGCTGAGTAACAGAAGCCATAAAGCAGCCACAGCATTTATGTCCTCTCAGCAACTGGCCCCAGTCTCTTATGCCCCATTTTCTACACCACACCAGCTTGGCACCACAGGGAGCTCTTTACCCAGCACAATGACATTCCAGCTACCACCAGCCAGAAGCTACAGCCAGTCTGGCCGACTGTCACAAGCAGGACCTCAGGCACTGGCACTACTGATGACAGCAAACAATTCCCTGGTAAGAGATGGAAACTCCCCTCTGCAAATCTGCTTGGGCTTGTGCAAATGGCACTTCAAAGATGTCTCCATGCACTTGGAGTCCATGAGCCAGTGGCATTATGCCAAGGCACTTAAACATTTCAAGGCTCATTTCTCTGTCCATGTCCAATTCTGGTGCTCTGGAACAGGAACCCATGCTGATGTCCAAGAGGCACTGATGCTGGCAACAGTTTCTCTGAATTTTCCTTCATTGGAGAATGTCATTATTTCACTTGCATGCGTGAAGGATAGTTTCACTGAACATAGCCTTCTGAGTTAATAATTTTTTTCTCCCAACACTTTTACTGAGTCCAAGCTCATACTGCTCACCACACGACAGGCGGATAAGTGGAGAGACAACGTGTTGGGGCAAGGAATATCGACTTTATTCCGGAAGCCAGGAGACTGAGAAGATGGCAGACTAGTGTCCTAAAAAAATCTTAACTCAGAATAAAATTCAGCTTTCTTTTATGTTAAGAGAAAGGGGATGTGGGCGGGTTCAAGATTAAATGGTAAAGCTCAGTGCAGACTTCTTGGAGCCACCAGGCCTTCAAGGGAAGCATAACATTTCCTTGTTCTTCTTGCTCGTGTAGGCTGGATCGCAAATCGACAAAAAATTCAAATTGTTAGCAGTTACTTTTACTCTGCCATTCTTAGCTCTGCTTATTAGTAAGGTTTCTGGGCTGAAAGCAAACTTGTCTATAACAAGTAGTAACCATAACTAGCTCAGGACCATGGGATGGGAACCTTCTTCAGGGAACTGACTTCAGGGAACTTAATGAGCTATTTGGGCACAAGCAGCAATTCTCTAATATTTAACTCTTTACGTGCAGGGCTAGAGTAATAAAGTACATAATATAAAGAATGAGGGAGGCATTTCCAACATGGTGTTAGTTCTGTTCTTCCTCTGTTACAGCACTTTAATGTGTGGAACTTCCTTCTTGTCTCTATGGTTTCTGATTTGGAAACTGAACTCATTCGCATTATTGCTTCCCTATAAGTAATATCATTGCTTTCTAGATTTTATTCCATTTTAGTTTGTTTGTTTTTAGTTTTTAGCAGCTTGATTGCCTGAGCATGAACTTATTTCTTTTCTCCTCTACCTGGTTGGGCTTTACTGAGCTTCTCGAATTTATAGGTCTTTGCCAAATTTGGGTAGTTTTGATCCATATTTCTTCAAATATTTTTTCAGCACCACACTCTTCACTCTTTCTTCTCTTCTTCTGAAATTCTGACTAAAATCTTAGAATTTTAAAAATTGTTCCACAAGCATCTGGATGACCTGTCCATATCTTTTAATTATTTATATCTCTATTATTCACATAGAATAATTTCTATTGATGTAGCTTCAAGCTCAGTGACTGTATCTTCTCTCATCTCCATTCTGCTCTGGAGTATATCCAGTGAATTTCTTTTTTTGGGTGGAGGGATAATTACTTTTTTCATTTCTGAAATTTCCTATTGGTTCATCATTTCTTCTCTTTACTGAAACTTGCTTTCTTTTCATTCTTTTGAAAACTGAACTGATACTAGAACCACAGCAGAAAATGGGTCAAAATTTGCAACCTAAACTTAAATTAACCACAACAGTTGCTTGTTAAAACAAAAATATCAATATTTTCATAAGATTTATACAAAACCCAAAATCTCATAACATAATCAAAATGTCTGGGATACGATAGAAAATTGCTTGACAAATGAAGAACCATAGAATTCTCAACTCACATGAGAAAAGGTAATAATTAATAGACACCGAATCCAAGATGTTAAAGATGTTGGAATTATCTGACAAAGACTTGGATACATGTTATAGCAATGCTCCAACAAGTAAGGCCAAAATCTCTTCAAAAGAATGTACTCCCATGAGTACAAAAAGAATGATCTGTGCCATGAGTGTTCAGTCTGGGACCTGGATGATGCTCTATCTGTTATTTAGGTCCTCAGTGTCTTTGGTAGGCTTATTAGAATTAGACCCAGGCATGACAGCTTCATCTGTGCCCAAGAGTTCATAAACAGTTTTATGAAATCACCTTCCCAAGTTTCTTCCTCTCTGTGATATCCCAGTACTTCCCACTTACCCATGGAATCCTTTTCAGTCCTCCAGCCAGTATTTACCCTAATCTTCCACACACATCTGCAACTGCAACTCTGCCTGTGAACAAGCAGTGGGAGACCTGAAGAAAAAAGCATTAAATTTACCTGCAGTTTGGCAGTACTTTGAATTCTCGTATTCCTCCCCAATCCATCTGCTACTGTTTACTTCTCAAAGTTATCAAATAGCCTCTCCATGCCTTTTGTCCTGGTTTTATATCTGTATTCATTGGTAGAGACAGAATGGACTGTGCTTACTCCATCTAACTCATAGCCAACACATGAAACTTATTTTTAAACAAAATAAATGTATGGTTTCAGAAAGAATGTATTTACATATGCAAGATATGCAATAGAAATGACAGTATAAATAATACTGAACACATTGGAAAACATTTCAGGTAACTAACATGTATCCTACACTGCTCACTCTGAATTCTTTCTTACTCTATCTTCTAAGTATGCCTGCCAGCTATGATAACTCAAAGAGAGATATGCTCTTTGTAATTTTCATTATACAAGCAAGAAATTTCTTTTTCATTTTTCAGACATGAAATTATGTTAAAATATTAAATATTCTCTTTCAAGCTGCACCTGCCCCTAATGTTCTGCTGTGCCCTTTTCACTTTATCTTCCAATTCAGAATTGCTGTCCTAACATATACTGACTGTGTGCAGGTTGCAGATAGCCTCAAAGTATATGTTGGTTGAATAATTGGCATTTGTGGACCAGGTACTGAACAAGTAAATGCAACTTGAAAATTAAAATATGCTTCACAGAATCTGCCATGTAGGTGTTCTGCATAAGAATACTTGAGAATCTTCTCTAAATAAAATTTCAGATCATATTTAAGGTCTTGGGTGTACAAAGTTGTCCTTATAAAGTAAAAAAATTACTTCAAATGGTTACTTTTTCACATTTCACATGGTAGCACAATAAATTGGTGGAAAACAAGATCATTCCCAAGAGTTTAATCTGTTCTAAGAATCCATTCTCCTATTCCTATCTCTGCCTGGTGAAATATTTCTCACCCTTTAAGTTCAAGTTGGATATTACCTTCACACTAAGTCCTTCATTGATATCCCCAAACTCACTTGTTCTCTTTTCTGTATTCTTACAGCACTTTGTTCATGCCAACATTTTTATGCTGTCTGATATTTTATATAGCTTTGTCTTTTAGACAGGTATCAGCTTCTTGATGGCATTGACCTAGGACTATTTCATTTTCCCATCCCCATCCTCAGTTGCTGATAAGATCAGGGTATGTATCTTTTTTAAATAAAGCTCCAAATGTGCTTTGCACAGCCACATAAGAGTTTATATGAGATAAAGAATTTCTAGAATAAAAACTCTTTCTATGAAAGCTGAAAACATTGACTAACAAACCAGATGTAAATTCAGCAGAAGAGAGCACTTGAGATATGAGTTATCATTATTTCTTATCCTTTTTTATCATCTTCTTCTCATTATTTACCAAATAGATTTTACCACCACCAAGATACCTCACTTAGGAGCTGTAATCGCCCTGGGCTCTCTGGGTAACATAAAAAAGGTGAGGGTCTGTCAGATCAACACAAATGTAAAGGGAATTTACTAGCTTCATGATGCCCACCAGCTTCATGGGAGCAATCAGTGTAATATCTCAAATATACTTTGAAAATTATGTTTTTAGTCAAATTTATATGGTTAAAAAAAGATATTTTTCCCATTGTACAATTGTTTCCAGTCATCTCTCAGTTCAACCATCTTTCATTTTCGTAACAAGCATCCCTTGTCAGGGAGAAAGAGCATTTTCCAGAGGGATAGAATGAGTATTTCAAACAAATAAAACCCTCAAGCAGAGATATTTCTGATCTGAAGTGATCAAGGTAAGAGGTCTGAAATTTATCACTTGATAGTCTGAAGTGAATTTGTTCAGAAATAAAGAACTATTAATGATTTCTGAGTAGAAAGGAAGGAAATTAATATTTATTATCTGCTAAGTGCCAATCAATGTGTTTTCAGACCTGACATTTTTTGTAATATTCTTTTGTAACCAACTCTGCTCTTATGACTTTAAGGTCAAAAGTCTTTCAGGGCTTCCCCTTATGGCTTTAGGGCTTCCCCTTATGGCTTTAGGGCATCTGAAGTTTCAAAGGCACCAAAGCCCTGCTGTTTTATTTTCTTCTATGGCCGCAGCTTGCACTGTCCTAGTTAAAATCAATTATTTCATATTTAGACCTTCTTAACTAATCAGAAGCTGTTACACTCCAATAGGTTGAGAGAGTACTTGCTAAAGTGTGACTCCAGACCACTGCCACCAGCAGTGGGTGTTTGAGATAATGATTGATAAGTGTCACTCTAGCCACACTAATGCAAAACCTCTAAAAACCAAGGATCTATATCTTCACAAACACTTAGCTAATTCTTGAGTACTATTAAGTGGAAAATAAATGATTTGGAGGTTCATAAAAGCACAATTCATTAAGGACAAGATCTTCAGTGAGATGTCTAAGGAGTCCCTTACTAAATATGCCCTGAAAAGTGGGATCCTCAGACCCATGGCCAACCCTCATGCCATTTACCTTTATAATAACAGTGTTTCAAGTTTATATATATATATATATATATATTCCCAAGTATTCCATTCCTTTAAACTAATCAATTGATTAATAATTGTTTAATTTCTATTCAGCAGTGATTGGTTCAACTCACGTCAAATAATGTCTATTTGTAACTATAAAGGACAGACCTGAACTCTAATACTTATATCACTTATTTTATTTATTGGATCAACAAACCTATTAGGTTTCTTACCACATTTGTTTACACCTATCACACAACTTTCAATAAATTTAGGAATACATACATACATATATATATATATATATATTCACATATTTGTTGTGACTTTTGTAGAGAGAAAATCCACAATGTCATCTCAAGCCACAAGTTTTTCTTCTAAACAAGACTGGCAATTTTATCTTCTGTTATCACTCTTGAACCCTGTTGCTGTTCTATGAAAACAAGTGATAGGTATACATTCCCCAAGACTCATAGAGAACAGAAACCTCTGACTATTAGAGTGGTGGACAGGGCCTGGGAGTAGTATCCTAGGGAGGGGGACAAAATGCTCTCCCAGTGTAAACAACAGGGCAGAGATAGGAGAAAATAACCAAAGAGGGAATTCAAGAAATGTGATACCTCATTCCTTGGGAAAAGAAGGAAGTCAGGAAGGATGACCTTTGAGTCAGATGAGGCTTTCTTCTGTTTACTACATGCATAGGTTATCTTTTCCCATCCTTCCATTTTCAACTGATTTGTGTCTTTGGATCTAAAGGGAGGCTCTCGTAGCAGCATATAGTTGGATCATGTTTTTTATTTTTTAATTCATTTTACTAATCTTTGCCTTTAATTGGTAAACTTAATCCCTTCACATTTAAAGTGATTATGGAGAATAAAACACATATTTTTGCCATTGTGCTTTTACGTATATATACATATATGTATACATATATAGATATCTTTTACATATATTATATATATATATGTGTATATATATATATATATATCTTTTGGGTTCCTCCAGTACTGTCTTCTTTTATGTTTGATTTTTTTCTAGTTACCATTTTGATTCCCTTTTCATTTCCCTCTCTGTATATTTTTAATTAGTTTCTTAATGGTTACCAAGGAGATTACATTTAAACTCCTAAATTTATAGCAATCCAGTTTGAATTGATAACAATTTAGCTTCAATAGCATCCAATTAATCCTGCACCTATTTAACTTCATTCTCTTTTATGGAGTTACTGTCACAAATTGTATCTTTATACATTGAGTGCCTAGTAACAAAGATTTATAAATATTGTTTTATGCATTTGTCTTTTAAATCATACAGGAAACAAAAGAGGAGTTCCATACCAAAATACAGTAATATGGGACTTTACATTTACCTGTGTAGTTATCTTTACTAATGATCCTTATTTCTGTCTATGGCTTCAAGTTACCATCTACTGAAGAACTCCTTTTAGCATTTTATTTTCTTTTCCTTTAGCACTTATAGTCTACAAGTCTACAAGCAGTGAACTTCCTTAGTTTTTGTTGTTATGGTTATTGATAATAAGAGGCTGTTATCTTTTTTAGCATCCTATGTATGCAAAAAGTCACTTTGTTCTTGTTGCTTTCAAGATTCTCTGTCTTTTTATAGTTTGATTATAACATGTCTCAGTATAGATCTCTTTTTCAAGTTTATTCTGCTTGGAGTTTGTTGAGATACTTGAATGTGTAGATTCATGTTTTTCATCAAATTTGAGATGTTTTTAGCCATGATTTCTTTGATTTTCTCTTTTTTTTCTGGGACTCCAATAACACGTATGCTGGCCAGCTTGATAGTACCCTATAGGTTCCTTAGGTTCTGTTCTCCTTTCTTCATTATTTTCTTTTTCTGCTCATCACAATGCTGATTCATTCTTGTTCCAGTTTGATTCTGCTATTACAACCCCTGGATTTTTATTTCAGGTATTGTACTTCTCAGCTCCAGAATTTCTACTTAGTTTCTATCTCTTTATTGATATTCCTTACTTATTCATACACCATTTTCCTGATTTCTATTAGTTCTTTGGTCATGATTTTCTTCAGCTCTTTAAGTGTATTTAAGACAGCTAATTTAAAGTCTTTGTCTATTAATCCAATATCTGGGCTTCTTCATTGTTGTTTTTTGTCAATTTCTTTCTTATTTGCCTGTGAATGAGCTATGCTTTCCTGTTGCTTTGTATAGCTTGTAATTTTTTGTTGAGAACTGGACATTTTAAATATTATAATGCGGTAAACCTGGAAATCAAATTCTTCTCCCTCTCCAGTAATTGCTGTTGTTGCGTAATGAATACCTCAGCCATCCCTTTGTTTATTGATTTCTTCCAAACTATCTTTGCAGAGACTATACTCCTTGCCATGTGTGACCATTGAAGTCTCTGTTCTGTTATCTACACAGTCAGCCACTGACCTGACAGAAACTTCCTTAAATGCCAATAATAAAGTAAGAAAAAAAGATTTTATATCTCTAAGTACCCTCAAATGACAGTGTTGGGAAGCTGCTTCTGTCTGTGAGAATTCAAACAATTGTCAGGTCCTGTGCTAGCCCCTCAGCAATCTGTCAGGCTGATCAAAACCTTAATTTTTGGAGGACAAGGGCACTATCACCCACCCTGGCACCAGCAAGCAACTCCAGAGTTGTGTACCACCATCTTCAGAGCTACCTGCTATAGTCACTACCTTTATAGTCACTATATAAAATACCAAAATTTGCCAAAATTTACCAGCCTCTTTCTTCACCAGGCACTACCCTGACTGCTGCAAGAATCTGACTCAACTCTGAAATAATTGATTCCGACCATTTTTGCCAACTCAATAATTGTTTTAGTGGGGAGACCAAGTCCTGGAACTTCCTATTCCACCATCTTCCATGACATCACCATGTCTTGAATTTTTGACCATTAAATGCTTTATCTATTCAAAGTAGAGAAGAAAGAAGGAAAGGAAGGAAACCAAAGGAAGGGAGGAAAAAAGAAAGAGAAGGATTTTTCATTGTTCACTATAGCTTTCAATGTGAGTGAGTGCCTTATTGTAACTTAACCAAATGCTTATTTCATCATCCCAGACATTACAGGGTAAGTGCAGAATTCTCGAATCAAATCTCACAAAAATGAGAAAATGCTGACACCTGAGCAACAGAACAAAAAGTGACTGACCTGGGTGCTTGGATTACTTTGTTAGAATTTCTGCCACATGGACATTTGCTGTCCTGTGTCAGCATCACATTGAAAAAATCATGCAATTGCTGGAACAGTTGTATTGTTATAATTATATATTCATTTGCATTTTTCTGGAATTATTTTGCTTTCTCACAGTAACTGTTCACTATGATATAATTTACAGTGCTGATTTTCTATCAGCTTCATTAGGTATTCTGGTCCTTTTGCTTAAAGGACATTTTTTCTTAGGCTGTGTGATTATATGGTCCTAATGGACTGATGTTGATGAGGGGCTTTGCGATTGCATTCTCTTTTTCATATCCCCTGCCTTTGTAGTTGATTTTTTAAAGTCGAAAGAAAAATATCAAACTCCCCAAGCCCAAAACGATTACTACAGAGATCTAATTACCTGATACCTTAAAATATATATGGTATTTGTGGGGGGAAGCAAAAAAAACCTTCAAAACTGTTCTAAGGAAAACAGTTTCAAATTGCATTTAGTAAGCAATATGCTGAGCCCAGCAGATTTCCTCCTACAGAGGTACAGACAACTGTGAGAGATATGGTTAGGCATGCTGAAGAATGCACAGGTTTTCAAAGGAAGTTCCGACCTACTTTGTTTCTGCCTTATCTTGTACTGGTTCTTTCTGCTGTGGCTTTCTGTGTCAAGTGGAATCAGTTATTGCCGCATTTTTTGGTGACCAGTCGGCCCACTCGTGAAGCACAAGGCAGAAGCTTGTGATCTCCTGCCAATAATTAGGAGCATTATTATAAGCATTTCACTGGGAGTTGGAGGAGATTTCTGTTTTCATTACTTCAGTGTTTGCCTCCTGTAGATAAATGACTTTATTTAAGAATGGGGGGCAGTGTAACCTTTTAAAATATCTACCAAGGACATCATTTTAAGTAGTGATTTCTAAATATACACCTGAGAAATCTCATAGGAAGCTACATATTAATAGGAACCTCAGGGAACATTTTCTGCCATAACCTAATGAAGTTGATCATAAAGAAGCTGCCCCCAAATCAGGAACCTCATTGTCACATGCAATATGCATTGTGCCCCACTAATAGCTAATTCCATGTATAGACTTCCAGTTTACCTAGAATATGAAGCTAAAGGGAGAGTAGAGAAGTCTAAGACTCAACTGCATGATAAGAGAAAATTTAAAAGACCAGCTTGATCCTGAAAAAAATGTAGAAAGGTCATACAAAGCTTAAAAAGACTTTTCTGCATTCTGTTTCTCTCTGCCTTAGTCTTAGCTCCGTATTCTTTGATTTAACAAGAATATTTGGTTTCGTTCATTGGTTCATTCATTCATACAATCATTCTGTGGAACTATCTACCCAATATCCAGGGAATTTGTAGCTCTTTTCATCTTCCTCTGCATGCCCATCCACTAGTCAGTAGGTATGACTTTTAATTAAATTTCCAATATGATTTAAAACATAACCTGAACTGATAATTGAAACAGTTGCTTTAGGCAAAATTCAAGCTCTTCTTTGGATGACAATGTTTTATCTCTTAGTAATCCCCCCTCCCTTTGTTTCTCTCCCAAAAGAGTCATCTATTTATATATGTTGTAGAATCCTGGTTGATCCTTTTTGCATCATTGGAGGGAGGGACTTTCTTGTTTAGGCCAGTGTTTGAGTTTGATATCCTCTAGTCTCTGAGGCACTGTCCCTTACCCACATGGTTTCTGCTTGTCCCAATACCTTTGTGAGATAAAGTCTACTTTTTGTCTATTCTCTGATGCATCAAACCATTTTTGCCATGCATGCCTGGCTAACCTCTCCTGACCCTGGCTCTTTGGAGACTATGGATCTATATGAGGTCCTACTTTGACTTCTAATTGTTTCTGCCTAGAGAAATCTGTTCTTCAGCTTTCACTACATAGTATTCTTTGCCATGAATACTATACTCTTCTGGCAATCTCCTTGGTTATTTTGGAGTCCTATATAGGATTTAGGGAAGCAAGGGGCTGCCAGGGAAACAAGCACCTCAGGATTCCTCCTTTCCTGGAAACATTATATTTTCAAGTTAACTTTGCAGTGACAATGTCATTGCAAGGTACACTTTTACTTCAGTCCTAAATGGGGAGTGGGCAAGAGTTCCTTGCTGTCAGATAAGAGAGGAGATAAGATAAGAGAGGAGAAACTGGAAGAAATTTCTGTGGGTTCCCCTGCTTCCCTCTCTTCAGCTCTTTCTTTCCTTTCCCACACCAATTAGCCAGAAAAGAGCCTGAATTTCTTCTTCTTCCTCCTGTCTGGACCTGACCTGTAAAAATTTTGAACCAGGTCTCCACATCTGACCCTTGATAAAAAAGGAAACTAGCAATACTCCAAACAATCCTTTCTAAACACAGAAACCTGGTTCATAAGATTAGTTGGAAATTTTGTTTTAAATGTCAATGAATAGGAGTTTCATTTCTGATAATGGTAAAATAGCTTGTATCAGACCAAATCTTCCACAAAGAACAACTAGACCATCTGGATTCAAAAAAACAAACAAACCAAAACAAAAACAAAAACAAAAACAAAATAAGAAAATCTTTTGATGACTTCAAGGAGATAGGAAGATAGCCAGGATTTAAGGGAGCAAAATCATGGATAAATGGGAAACTCATTGCAGTAACCTGACATTCTATGGCCTTTTCCCTTAAAACATTCACCAATTCCTGATTTGAGAGAGACTGGAAAGTCGCAGAAAGAGAATTTGAAGAGGTTGAGATTATGTGCAGAACTTTTGGCAATTACATGGGACCTAGATAAAAACTGGATTTCAGGGCTAATAATAACAAAAACTTAAGAGCCAACATTCCATGGAGAAGAAAAGTGTAGAGAAGTGAGCCAGGCAGTCTGAACTGATTTTATTTTCAAAGTATTAATGATTCATAGGTAATCAATGAGGGCAGAGAGAAACCAAGGAAAAAATGGCAGTGAAGAGAATGAAGACCTAAATGAACTTTTGGCAGTCTCATGACGCTAAAGAGAGAAAAATTGGAGCTTATGATACGCCAAGGAAAAGGGACTATGATAAACACCCCAGGGTTTTAGTTTGGAATCTTGTTATTTGCTTTTGCTTTAATTTTCTGGCAGAAACTAACAGCTAATCCAGAGCTCTTAATACATTGTGTACACAAAATGTCCATTCAATCAAAATAAATTCAAGCATATTATGAGAAAGGACAAGAGAAAATAGAAGCAGACTTATGGATAATACAGAAATCAGAGTTTTCAGAAACAGATATTAAAATAAATGTGATTGATAATATTCAGAAACATAGATGTCATGGTAAGGAACTTCACCAAAGAACTGGGATCTATGATTATCAGTCAAAAGGACACTCTAGAGCTGAAAAATGCATGTAGGGCCTGTAGATTGATATGAGCTTGGTAATTCTCTTTGAATCCCTTCTATATCAAATCTTAATCTTGGTTCAGATTCAGTGGAAGGATACCAAGATCACCATTCAGGAAATCCCCTAGACGTCTGATCTCTTAGACTCTTAAACTTAATAATAATACCTATTATCAGAGTTTGAGTAGAGAACTGGACACTCTCAGGAAATAGTGGTGGGGCTATAGTTTGGGAATACTTCTAAAGGATATTCTAAACATTAATCACAAAACATAATATGAGACTGAATAATGTAGGTATTCACAGAATGGGCTCTGGAGCAAGACTGCTTGGGTTTTAATCATGGCATGTCAGCTTACAGATTGTGTAAACGTAGGCAAGTTATGTCTACCCTCACTGGAAAATCTCCTGTAGTCCAGAATTTCTCCAAGGTTTGGCTCTCCTGCCAAATGGTGAGAGTCCAACATCTCCTGGCTTCACTATCTCCACACTTTTCCTCCAGTGTCTTTGTGACATGGAGGGTCAGAAAGATATTCACTGACCAGAATGACACAAGCCATTTGCTCACAGCCCATTGGCCATGACTCCATGTATAAGCAAGGAGTCTGGGAAATATCGTCATCTTTGAACTTAGTATGGAAAGGAGAAGCAGATTTGCAGGAGCACTGGGAATCTCTCCCTTACACACAGGAATCATGCAATAAACTTAGCTATTAATATTATTAACAACAAAATATATATATATATATATATATATATATATATATATAATTGTATTCATTTTAACCCAGGAATTCTACTTTTTGAAATTATCCTAGAGAAATACTTGGAAAAATGTGCAGAGATGCATGTTAGAGGATTTTATTTACAATGTTCTGTATATTATTGAAAATTTCAAACTAGGCTACCATTTTGAAATCTTGATAAAGAGCTATAGTTAAAATAGAGGTGTGTTTATGAGTATTTCTGCATGTGTATGTGAACATACAAAAAACAAAAGTATGGAGTAAAGACATCATAAAAGTTGTCACACTTAACATAAGTAAGTTAAAATTGTAGGGTTTGCCCTTTAGTAAGAAAATAAAAATACACTCTTAAAATTACTTTATCTAGTTTTTAAAAGCAAAAGTACACTTTGGTTTCTGCTTTCATCCTTTCATATATTTCACAAAGGAAAAAATGTATTATATCTGTAAACTCATCATAGAAACATGTGTGTCAGAATTAAAGTAAATATAAATCTGAAAATGGGAAACATACTTCATTCACTATACACTGAAAACTTTAAAATACTTAGAAATAAAACAAGAAAGAAACATGAATTATATGAGAAAAACAATAAAATCTATTGTAGAAGATAAAATTATATCTGAACAAATGGAAACGCATACCATGCTCTTTAAGAGAGAATTTGCTATCACAAACCTATTCTCCCTAAATTAATAGTAGTTTAATGCAATTCTCATTGGAATGCTAACAGATGTTTAAGATGAATTTCATTAATAGATCCTAAAGTTCATATGGAAAAGAAAAACTATCTAAGATTAAGAAAAACAGTGAAAATAACGAAGAGGGAGTTGCCTTAACAGATGTCAAGATATGTCAAAAATTTGAAAGTTGCCAACATAGTAGATCTTAAAAGTTCTCATCACAAGAAAAAAAAAAAATGTAACTGTGTGTGGTGATGGATGTTAACTAGACTTATCATGGTGATCCTTTCACAATATATACAAATGTTGAATCAATATAATATTAATATCAATTATACCTCAATAATTTTTTGAAAAAAGAAACTATTGCTTATCAAAGAAGAAAAAAATTCCTATAAATTAGATCAGTATGTCATTGGCATAAAAATAGCTGCATGGATGAGTGAAATAGGATGTAGAAGAAAGAAATGGGCAAGAGTACACATTAGAATTTCTTATATACTGATACTAATATTTCAGTATAATAAAAAAAATTATTTATAAGATTGTGTCACACTGGCTATTCGAAAAAAAGTAAAATTGTGCCCTAATATTACACCATATGCAAAATAAAATTACACATGAAGAAAAGGTTTAAATGTTAAAGAAATATTTGTGAGACATGTCCAATACCTTGGTGGTGAGGAGAAGCATACCTTCTCAACCAAGATAGGAAAGCAGAAGGTACCAATAAAAGTTAGCCATTCCTGCCTATAAAATATTTTAAACATTTGTATGGCCAAAGGTGCTAAAAGCCAAGGCAATAGATAAACAGTGGATTGGAAAGAAAATTGTAAAAATGTTCAACAGAAAAAATTTGCTATCATTAAGTTGAAAAAGAATTTTGCAAAAGTAAAATAATTTCCCGTAATCCATACTTAATAAATACTTAACTAACAAGTCCTAAACAACAACCACTGAACAGTGTGAATGTATGCTGTCTTTAGAATCTGAGCACAAACCCCATGACCAGTTAGGTCAATGTAACATTTAATTAATTATGAAGAATTCAGTCCTATAACTTGTTTAAAAGCTTAATGTTATTTCTTCTTGTTCTCCATAAAACTTCTTCTACAAAGATTCATGCTGCATAGACTGAGTATGTACATGTTTTTGACATACAAATTTTTGACATTCATAATTTTTCTTTAACAAAATGCACAGCACTTAAATATTGACAAGAAAAAAGCAAATAACCCCCAAAGTATGGGCAAGAGATATGAGAAAATAAATTCCTCAAAAGCAAATCCCATGGTCAAGAAATATATATTCAAACTCACTGATAGTTGGGGAAATGCAAATTAAATAAAACTAAGATATCACTTTACCACCATTAAATAGCCACGCCTTAAAAAAGAGCAATAGCACATTGTTGGAGGGGATGCTGGTAAAGATGCCCTCACAGGAAGAAACAAAACTGGAATTGTTTACAGCTTTTCTGGAAAGCAATCAGGCAACATCTATTAAAATTAAAAATCAATATACCATTTGAGCTCTCAATCCCCCTTCAAGGATTATATCTACAAAAATAAAAACACAAGTATTCAAATATAAATACACATATACTTTATTAGAGTACTGGTCAGAGTAAGAAATGAAATACTATGCAGCAATAAAAAGACATAAATGAGGATTGTAACTGTTGACTTGAAGGACTTTCCATCAGTTATTCTTGAGTGATTAAAAAGCAGAGTCCAGAACTTTTATGTACAGTCTCATATTGAAAGAAAAGGATAACCTCCATGTCTGTGTATGAATAATTTACATTTACATGTTATCATAGGACTATAACCAAAAATTAGTAAGGATAATTATTAAGTTGTTATTATGAGTTTTCTAAGCATGCAGGTAGGGAGGCCTGAGGGAAGAAAGAAAGAATGGACAGTGGAGGGAATCAAAAAGAAAAAAAAGTGACAGATTTTATGGGCTATGATTTTCCACGTGGCTGTACGTGACTGATTAGGAAGATCCAGAAATAATTGTCTCAGTTCATGCAAAGAGATTTCATAAACCACAGATGGAAATCTGCATAGTAGGGCAATACAAGTATCAATTTGGGAATAAAACATCTCATATGTAAGGTGTGGGATCCTAGAAAATTTCATAATATATCAGATTTTCACTTTCCCCAACTTGTAACAGGATAATAATATATAGCAACTGACAAAGTTGTGAAGATATTAAGGTAAAGTATGTAAAATGCTTAGGAGAATATGGGCACACACTAAGTATTCAAAAATGTTAATTCTCTCCTTTTCATTTCAATCAAATTATGTCTCTTGCTAGTCAGTGGCAGTTACATGAAATCAATTCCTAAATGGAATAAGGCTGTTAATCCAACTTAGTTTTCAAAATCTAAAATTTTATATAATTTTTAAAAATAGGAATATAAAGGTTTTGTTAGACACCAAAGAGTACACAACACTTCCCAGGGATTTAACTTACATCTGCTAATATACTCACTGACAATTTCCAGGCATGGCTTTTTTGAAGGCCCTTACAAACTCTAGTTATCCTGCCAGAGCAGATATTGTTTCATTATTCAGTTGGATGCAGATGGTTGTTTTTCATATCTTTCCACAGCTCTTGCCACCAGGCTTACAGAGAGTAAATGAACAAAATTGATTGGGGGAACAGGACAAGGGAAGAGCTGAACAAGTCAGGCAGAAATAAACTTTACCCAGGAAATACATACCATCTGCTACCCTTTCCTTATTCTGCCGTGTGCTTAATCTCATTTGAACACAGCAATGTTTCTAGAGCTGGCATGCACACTATTACAGGAGCTGGACAGACGAAGAGAGGCAACAGGGTCAGTGTGGATCTGTACTCATGCCAATCTTTAGCCATCCCTTCACTAGGGATCCCTTGGCAATCCCTTAGTTAGGGCTTGTAGGAAAAGAGAGTTTGCATAGATTTCCTATCTTCTTCACTGAAAATATCAGTAAACTGAGGGATATGGAAACAGATTTCAAATTTCACTCCTTGAATTAGTTCACAGTGTAACAGGGGAGAAAACTACACAGAAATTATAACAGAAAAAATAAATAAATAAGAAGAATGAAATATAATAAGTGAAGTGGTAGAATATGTAGGGCAATATGGGACATAGAGACTGTAATATAAGTCAAAGTGGATTACTTCTGGAAAGTTAGATAATTTTATATTCTAGAAAAATTTTATATTCTAGAAAACTGTACAAATACCCAGAAATTCTGGAAACCTCCATTCAAATGCAAAGTTACACTTATGCAAAATTAAGGAAAGTTCATGTGGAGTATAAGTAGCACCAGCAGAGCCACAGGGTGCCTTAGGGATATCTGTTGATTCTTGAAAGCCTCAGTTTTTCATGACCTCCTGTTGGGATAGGAAACAAGGCTCTCATTAAAATGAGAAGATGCAGCTAGGACCCATAAACTTGCAGTTGTTCCTACAAAGGAAAAACTTAAGTTTTATACATCCTAAATGAAAGGACAGACTAGGAAAAAATCTGTCTACAAGCAAAAGAAAGGTACAAGAGAAATTTGGGTTGGGGGACTGAGTAGAGATTTGTTTTTAAGAACACACAATTATAATCCTGCTGTCATGTGGATTTGGGGTTTGCATTTATAGTACCTGCATGATTCAAGAAACTTTAACCTGAGAAATTAGTTGGGTGCCTTCATATTCATAGCAGCTCAGAGCTATTAGTGAATTACATGCAAATCCTCTCTGCATTAGTATGCATTGGATCCAAGTCCATTAAGATTCCTAACATGAAGGCCAGAAAAATATGATATCACAATAAATAAATCACTGTGTATACAGGAAACAAGTCACAGAAAGAAAGTTTGCAGAAAAAAAACAGAGCGGGACCCCAAGGAAGTATAGACAGAAGGATTAAAAAGATAGAATATTAAGCATATTTTAAAATTCATAGAAATAAAATGAGTAAAAATAATGAGTGAAGAAGACAAGATTATAGAAAATGACCAGGCAGATATGAAAGAGAACTAAAATAGAACTTCCTCAAATGAAAACTAGTATTGTTGAAATTAAAACACACACACATGCAAGCATGCATGCATGCATGCATGCACATGCACACGTACACAGGAAGAATTGAATAACAGAGTTGAGGAGATAAGCAGGAAACTAGGAGAAAGATATAAAGATATTACTCAAAAGCTGTCAAGAGACACAAGAGGTATCATCTTTCACATATGAGAGATTAAAAGACATGGAAGACTGAGTGAGGAAGTCTCACATGCACCTATATTTTGAGTTCCAGAAGAAAGACGAGAGAGAATGGGAGAGGCAGGATTTGAAGAAACAATGGCTAAGAATTTTCAGAAATTAATAAAAGTGTGAACTCTCAGATTCAGAAAATGCAATAAATACCAAACAAGCTACATAAAAATAAATCTACACTTAGACCCATCATATAATGCCACAGAATACCAAGAACAAAGTGGAGTTCTTAATGCAACTGCAGAAAAGCACATTTTCTCTACAAAAGGGTAGATAGAAGATTCATAAAGGCCACAAAGGCACCCAAAGAACAAAGAGAATGGAATAACATCCCTAAAGTGCTCAGAGAAACATAGCAACCTAGAAGTGTATGCCTAGCTAATAAAACTCTCTCTCAAAAAAAAGAGAAAGATATTTTCATGTTTTTAAACAAATACTGAGACAATACTAACAATAAACTCTCATTAAAGTAATGTAAAAAGGATCAGTTTCAAGATTGAAGAAATGGACTCCAAAACAATATCTGGGAGACAAATAGGTAGAGTGAACAGTTAGTTGAATACAAAGGTAAATATAAGCCAACATTAACATCAGTTAGAAAACCCAACTACAGTGGTCTTAAGCTCGCATTGGCCTGTTCTCTCACGTAAAAATCTAGTCTCTTTCTATCTTGCTGATTTGCCATACCATGCTTCTGCCTGCAATATACCTACATTCCAGGCAGCAGGAGAAAAGAAGGCACACAAAGCCTTGCTTTCATAAGAAAACTTCCACAGAATTCCACATAACACTTCCACTCAATCTTTGGCCATAACTGAGTGATAACTGCCACTCGTAGAAGTAAGGGACACTGAAATGAAGGCATTTAGCTGGAGTTAATCATTGTCAGGAATTAGGTTCCTTTAAAAAAGGAGAAAATTGGAGTGCAACTGGCAGTCTCTGCCACATATTGATCAGTAAGCTCTAGCAAACAGTTAAGGAACAGATCTCTCTTGCACAAATTATCTCAGAAAATATATTTTTAAAACTGAAATACTCTGTAACTTATTTAATGAGGATAGTATAACCTCAATTACTAAAAACAGACAAGTATAGTATAAGAAATGAAAATTAATGAACAAGTTCACTCATGACTACATAAGCAAAAATCCCAAATAAAATATTAGTAAATTAATCCAGCCATGTATTAAAAAAACAAAAACAAAAAAATAACTTGTCATGACCAGATATACCTCAGCATGGTGAACCTAGAAGTATGAAGCCCACATTGCCTTTCAAGAAAAAACTTGTTGCTCTCCAGCTGTTTGGAGTATTGTCAGTAGACATCCTTCACCTGGCATCCTCTTCAGGAATTGACCCCGCTTCAGAGAGACATCTTGTAAGGTCATGCCTTTACAGGAATGGCCTATATCTCATGGACAGCCAAAACTATGAGATTTACATGAAAGCTTGAGTTATCCCTTCACCAATCCTGATGCTTCTCCATCCCTTCCATAGGTGTTAGTCTCAAGGCTACTCCTTAATAAATATCTTAAACACTACTTCTAAAAGTCTACTCCCATGAGAACTCAACCTGTAATACTCAGGAATACAAAAATAGTTTAAGATAAGAAAATCCATTAATATAATTAGCCACATTGACTGATTAATGAAGAAATAGCATTTGATTACACAATGAAATATAAATAATTTAATAAAATTAAACATTCCATTTATTATAAGAACTCTTAAACTTGGAATAAAAGAAGTCTTTAACATGATAAATGTATTTACTAAAATCTACAGCAAACATCATATTTTATGGTGAAGTATAAATATTTCTTAAAAGATCAGAAATAAGGTATTGATACCCACTATCACCAATAATGCTCTGATCATGCCAGGGATAGAACTGCAAAAGACGGTTGTATTGAATCTATAGATCAACTTGGGAAGAATGGTATCTACTAATGATTAAGCCTTCCAATCCATGACTATGGCATGTTTCTCCATTTATTTAAGATTTCTTTATTTCTTCTCATCAGTGTTTTGTGGTTTTTAGTGCACAGATCTCACACATACTTTGTTGAGATCTACAAAAATACTTTCTAGGATTTTAATAGATATTGCATTAAAGCTGTATATAAATTTGAGGAGAATTAACACTTTTACTATGTTGAATCTTACAATCCTTAAACTGGTATGTCTCCTCTATTATTGAGAGCTTCTTTGATTTCTTTTATGAGCAACATAGAGTTTTCAGCATAAAGCTTATAACATGCTTTTGTTAGATAAACACATAAATATTTCTCTTTTTTGCAATTGTAAGCAATACTGTATTTTTAAATCTATAGTATACTGTTTATTGCTAGTTTATAGGAATATAGTTGATTTTTGTATATTTATCTTATATCCTGCCATCTTGCTGAATTCATTTATTAATTCTTGGTGGGATTTTTTAGTTGTTGTAGTTGATTCCTTAGAGTTTTCTACATAGACAACCATTATCTGCAAATAAGGATTGTTTTATTTCTTCTTTTCCTATCAGTATGACTTTCTTTCTATTTCTTACTTTATTGCACTGGTTAGAACTTCCAGCACTATGCTGAATAAGAGTGGTGAGAGTGAACATCCTTGCCTTCTCCACAATCTTTGGAAAAATTCATTGAGTATTCACAATTAAATATGTTAATTGTAAATATTTTTAGATGTTCTTAATCAAACTGAGGAAGTTTCCATTTCTATTTTTTTCAAGAAACTTAATCATGAATGTCTTCAGTTTCATCAAGCGCTCTTTCTACATCAATTGCTATAACATGATTTTTCTTCTATAGTCTCTTTTATAATAGTAAATTACATTGATTGATTTTTTTAAAATACTGAGCCAAATTTATGTGCCTGGAATAAATCTCATTTAATCATAATGTATAATTCTTTTTATATGTTCCTGAGTTCTATTTGCTAATATTTTGTTATGGACATGCATCTGTGTACATGAGGGATATTTATTTTAATATTTTCTTTGTATTTTTTTGGTCTAAATTTGGAATCATGGTAACAGTAGCCTCACAAAATAAATTAAAAATTGTTCCATCTTCTATTTTCTGGAAAAGATTGGGTAGAACCAATGTTAATTCTTCTTTAACATTTCATAAAATTCAGTGAAACTATCTGGGTTCATCATTTTCTTTTTGTGTGAGTTTTTAAATAAGGAATTCAATTTTCATAATATTCTTAGGGCTATTTAAATATTCTATTACATATTGGGTGAATTGTGATAGTTTGTGATTTTTGAGGAATTAGTCTACATCTAAACTGTCAAATTTCTATGTGTAGATGTGTAGAGTTGTTCATAGTATTCCTTTGTTGTTCTTTTGATATATGCAGAGCCTTTAGTGTTATCTCATATTTCATTCCTGATACTGGAATTTGTGACTTCTTTTTTTTCCCCTTTGTCAGTCCTCCTAGAGGTTTGTCGATTGTATTGAACTTTTCAAAGAACCAGTTCTTTGTTTTATCTATTTTCTCTATTTTTTGTTTTCAATTTAATTGTTCCCTGCTCTTATTTTAACATATCCTTCGTTCTGCTTGCTTTAGCTTTATTTTGCTCTTCTTTTTCTAGGTCCATTTTTAGGTCCTTTTTCTAGGTCCTTGAGCTCAGATTATTGATTTGAGCATTTTCTTTTTTCTAATGCATGCATTTAGTGCTCAAGAAAGTTCTAACTGTGCCCCACAATTTCAATATGCTTTATTTTCATTTTCATTTAGTTCAAAGTATATTTTAATTTCCCTTAAGACATTGTCATAAACTCATGGAATAGAAGTGTGATATTTATTGTAAGTGCTAGCAGATTTTTCTGTTATCTTTCTTTCATTGATTTCTAATTTGATTCCATTGTGTTTAAAGAATATACTTCATACAATTTCAATTATTTTAAGTCTTCTTAAAAGTTTTATGGCCCAGGATATGGTTGATCTTGACATATTTGTTCTGGGGGAACTTGGAAAGAATAAGTATTTTACTATTACTGGGTGGAATGTTTTATAAGTATTGATTAGATCCTATTGGTGGTGGTGGTGTGTCCCTCTACTCTACATTTTCAATGATTTTCTGTGTAGTTGTTCTGTCAAATGTTGAGTGTTGCTGAAGTGCTCAGATAAAATTGTGAATTTGTCTATTTCTCCTTTCATTTGTATAACTTTTTGCTTCACTTATTTTACAACTGTGTTGTTTGGTGCATGCACATAAAGAATTACTATGTCATTTTGGTGGTTGACAAATCCATTATTATATAATGTCCCTTTCTGTCTATCGTAATTTTCTACACTCTAAAGTCTACTTTATCTGATTGTAATATAGCCAATCTTGCTTTCCTTTGATTAATACTTACAAAGATATACTTTTTTTTTTATCATTTTACTTTCAATCTGCCTATATCTTTTTATTTGAGGTGAATTTCTTATAGATAGCATATAGTTGTGTAATTTAAAAAATTCACTCTATCTCTATTTAGATCATTTATATTTAACTTAATTTAATTATTGGTATAATAAGGCTGAATTCTGCCATTTTATTCTAATTTCCTGCTTATTCACTGTTTTTCATTACTGTTTTTATCCCTATTTTCTGTGTGTTACTTGAACATTTTTTAAAATTCCATTTTCATTCTTCTATACTATTTTTAAAGTATATACCTTTGTATAGCTTTTTAGTGGTTTCTCTAGGTATTATGTTATTGATACATAAATTATCAGAGTATGCTATGATCTTTTTACTACCTTGAGTGAAATGCAGAAATCTTAACTCTATTTATGTCCCTTTCAGTTTCCATTTATAATATATTTGTTTTAAATATTTCTTCTACATATATTTAGAGGCAAGAAGACAGTGTTGTAATTTTGCTTCAACCTTCAAACATAGTTTAGAAAAACTCAGGAGAAGGAAATTCTATTTTATTTACCCATGTTTTTGCTTACTATCTTCTTGATGTTTTGATGGTCCTTCTTTTAAAACTTCTTTTCTGTTTAGAGAGCTTCCCTTATGTGTTCTTTTAGGGTAGGTCTGCTGATAACAAATTCTGTTAGGTTACTTTCATTTAAAGATGTTATAATTTCTCTTTCATTCCTGCAGGATATTTTCATTTTGTATAAACTCTAGATTGAGAGTTATTTTCTTTTATCACTTGAAAAATATTGTGTCATTTCCTTCTGGCTTCCATGGTTTATGATGAAAAACCTACTGTCATTTGAATTATTTTCTCCTATGGGCAAGATTTTTCTCTGGTTGATTTCAAGATTTTTCTTTTCTCTTTAGTTTTCAGAAGTGTAATTATGTTGTCTCTTGGCATGGATTTCTCTGTTGATCCTACTTAGGATGTTCTCAATTTTTGAATGCTTAAGTTTATGTGTTTTTCCAATCTGGAGAAATTTTCAGCCATTATTTTTTTTTAGAATACTTTTAAAAGCCTGCCCTTATTTTCCTGAACTGATGACATAAATGTTACATATATTATTATAGTCTCTCAGGCTCCTAAGGTTCCATTCATTTCTTTTCAGTTTATTTTTTTCTACTGTTCATATAGGGATTTCTATTGTTTTATCTTCCTGTTCACTGACTCTTTCCTTTGTCTCCTCTATTCTGCTGTGGAGCTTATCCACTGAGGTTTTTATTTGTATTACTGTATTTTTCAATTCTAAAATTTCAATTTGGTTTTTCTTTATATCCTCTATTTTTTCCCTAAGACATTCATTTTTTTTTGATTATCTCAAAAACATTTGCTTGGGCTTCCCTGGTGGCGCAGTGGTTGAGAGTCCGCCTGCCGATGCGGGGGACACGGGTTCGTGCCCCGGTCCGGGAGGATCCCACATGCTGCAGAGCGGCTGGGCCCCGTGAGCTATGGCAACAGGAGAGGCCACAACAGTGAGAGGCCCGCGTACCGCAAAAAAAAAAAAAAAAATTTGCTTATTGTAACATTTTCATGATTACTTCCTTAAGATATTTATCAGATAATTCCAATATCTCTGTAATCCTGGTTTTGTCATCCAATGACAGTCAATTTGAGATCTTTAAGGTTCTTGGTATGAGAAATGATTTCAATAAAACTGGTCATATTTGCATTGTGTTGGATTCTGAATCTTATTTACACCTGCTTTAACTGACTCTCTCTGACACCATTCCAGTAGGGGAAGAGGGGTACCACCTTGTTACTACCTGGTAGAGGTAGAAGTTCAGGTTTACTGTTTGGCTTCTATTGACACCTGAGGCTTGGCCACTACTTGTTACTGCCATGTGGGGATGAGAGTCTTGGCTTTTCATGTTGTCTCCACTGAAACTCTTATGGAGGAGGTCTTATTCCAACCAGACAATGGTAAAGTCCTGACTCTCCCTCCAAGTAGCCTCCTCCAATATCACTCCAGAAGGAAGGTAGAGGGACACATTGTTACGGCTGAGTGCAGGTACATGTTCAGGCTCCTCACCTGGTCTTCACTGACACTGTAATCAGGGAGCCTCTTTAAAGGCCAGTAGGGAATGAAAATCCAGCTTCCTCCTTGGCCCTTTCTGACACAACCCCTACAGGCGTGTTGGGGTAGGTACCTCCATACAGTCTTGCGTGGGTAGAAGTCTATCTAGGCTACCCATTCTGCCTTAGCTGGCATGGATGGGTATTTGACCACAGATTTTTTTCCTATGATATTTGGCTTGAGTAGAGTGGTTATTGTCTAAAGATTTCTGTTTTGTTAGGTTGCTACTTTCTGGTCCTTTGGCTAGAGAGAGCAGTCTCATCTTGCAGATTTTTCCTTCTGTGCTCTTTGATACTTTGCTTTGCTGTCTTCTTCAGCATCAACTCTGAGATATATAAGGCAAAAAGAAACCCAGAGAACTATACCAAGTTGTTATTTGGGTCCCAAATTCCCTGGCTGATCTGCCTTCCTCCCACCTAAAAGATTATTTTTTTTTTTATTTTATATATAATGTCCAGGGATCTTAGGTATTACTAGTAGGATGAATAGGAAAAAGTAGATCTACTCTATCTTCCCAGAAGCAGAAGTATACCCATATCATTATATTTTTTTGCCTTTATTCTTTTCTAGTGTAAGCCTTAAAACTATAAATTTCCCTCTTGGCACTACTTAAGCAGCATTTCATAATTTTGATATGCTGTATTATCATTATAATTTAGTTCAAACAATTTTCTAATGTTTTTATGGTGTCTTCTTTGACCTTAAATTCCAAATATTTGGGTTTTTTAAGATCTAATTTTGTTATTGATTACTAATTCAATTCCATTTGGTAAGAGAGCATAATTCTTACATTTTCAATCTTATTAAATACATTGTGACTTGTTTTTAAATCTCTAACTGTGGGCTTCCCTGGTGACGCAGTGGTTGAGAGTCCGCCTGCTGATGCAGGGAATATGGGTTTGTGCCCCAGTCCAGGAAGATCCCACATGCTGCAGAGCAACTGGGTCCGTGGGCCATGGTCGCTGAACCTGTGCGTCCGGAGCCTGTGCTCCACAACGGGAGAGGCCACAACAGTGAGAGGCCTGCATACCACAAAAACAAACAAACAAAAAAACCCTCTAAATGTGATATTAGTGAATGTTAAGTGTACATTTGAAAAGAATGCATATTCTGTTGTTACTGTCTGTAGTGTTCTATAAATGAGTGTTATTGAAATCTTCTATATATGCATTAATTTTCCACTTGTGCTTTCTATTAGGGAGAGAGTTGTATTGAAATCTTGCATCTATTTCTGATTTTTTTTTTTTTCTGAAACTTCTTGATATACTTGAAACTCTGTTTTTAGGTGTGTATACATTGAGAGTTGTCACGTCCTCTTGATATGTTGAATTTTTTTATTATTACAAAGTATCTCACTTTACCCCTAGAAATATTCCTTGTCCTGAATTATATTTTATTTGTTATTAAAATAGTGATACTGTCTTTCTTATATTAGTTTTTGAATGATTTTTTTCTCATTTTTAAGCTACCTTTATCTTTTTGTTTAGAGCTTATTAAATGAAATAAGTTGAGATTTGGTATTTATATCCAGTCTAATAATTCCTGCGTATTAATAGGACTTAAATCTTTAACATTTAAAATAAATTTTTGTGTGGTTGGGTTTAGTTCCAACATTATGCTATTTATTTTTGATAATTTCATTTTTTATCCTCTTGTTTCTCATTTCCCTCCTTTTTATCTATTAATTGAATACGTTTTAAAGGTTCCATCTTATCTTCTCCAATGGCTTATTAGATGTGCATCTTCATTTTAATTTTATTTAGTTCTTGATCTCAGTTTTACAATATACATCCCTAACTCATCATAATCTACTTTTAAATGAATATTATACTACTTCATGTATAATGTAAGATACTTTCATATCACCCTCCTTTTATGCTATATCCATCAAACATTTACTTCCACATATGTTATAAACCACAGAATACATTTTTATTATTTATGTTTAAAGAGTCAAATATCTTTAAAATAAATTTAAAACATAAAGCTTATTTTATATATACCCACACATGCCATTTTTGGTATATTTTTTATTTCTTTTTATAGATCTGAGTGCTCACCTGGAAACATTTTCTTCATACTTTATGAGATTACCTTAGAATTTCTTATAGTACTTTAAAACATACCCACGATTTCATTTTTATTTAGGTTGTGGTGAGGACAACAGAGCAGGAGATGATTGCCACTATAAAGACAGTTTGTTACTCAGTTCCTAAGAGGAAGGGGCACGATGCCGTGCAGGGGCATGTAGCACCAGGGTCAGCCAGAAGGTGGAATGAGTGAGGGGAATGTGTGGGCAAAAGCCATTTTTGTAGTTTTTGCAGGAAGAAATGGGTGAGACAGAGTACAAAGCTGAGCAGGTTTAGCATTAGACAGTTTGGAAAGTTTTGGTGTGGTCTGGGCTGCAGGAATGGTCACTAGTTGTTCAGTACCTGGACCAAGGACAGGGGGATAGTGTTCTGGACTGCTCATGCCAGATAAAAACAAGGTGTGTATAGGAGGGTTTGCACATCAAAGGTGTGCTACAGGTGAGTTATTTTCTATCTCTAGGAATTAGCTAACCACTGGGAGGGGTAATCTCTCCCTGGGTCTGCAAGGCTCAAGATATCAAAGCATCATAAAACACAGTAAGTAAGAAATGTGATTAATATGTCTAACATTGCACCAATACCATACTGTTTTCATGACTGTAGCTTTGTAGTAGAGTCTGAAATCAGGGATCCTCCAGCTCCATTTTTCCTTCTCAGGATTGCTTCGGCTATTCATGGCATTTGTGTTTCCATACAAATGTTTAATTTTTTGTTCTAGTTCTGTGAAAAGTGACATTGATAATTTGATAGGGATTGCATTGAGTCTGTAGATTGCCTTAGGTAGTATACTCATTTTGACAATATTGATTCTTCCAGTCCAAGATCATGGTATACCTATTTGCTGTGTCATCTTTGACTTCTCTCAACAGCATCTTATGGTTTTCAGAGTACAGGTCTTCTGTCTCCTTAGGTAGGTTTATTCCTATGTATTTTATTCTTTTCAATGTGATGGTAAATGGGATTGTTTCCCTAATTTCTATTTCTGATATTTCATTGTTAGTATAAAGAGATGCAAGAGATTTTTGTGTATTAATTTTGTATCCTGCAACCTTACTGAATTCATTGATGAGCTCTAGTAATTTTCTGGTAACACCTTTAAGGTTTTCTATGTGTAGTATCATGTCATCTGCAAACAGTGACAGTTTTACTTCTTTTCCAGTTTGGATTCCTTTTATTTCTTTTCTTCTCTGATTGCCATGGCTAGGACTTCCAAAACTATGTTGAATAAAAGTGGTTGCAGTGGGCATCCTTGTCTTGTTCTTAATCTTAGAGGGAATACCTTCAGCATGTCACCATTGAGAATGATATTAACTGTGGGTTTGCCATATATGGCCTTTATTATGTTGAGGTAAGTTCCCTCTATTCCCACTTTCTGGAGAGTTTTTATCATAAATGGATGTTGAATTTTCTCAAAAGCTTTTTTTGCATCTATTGAGATGATCAAATGGTTTTAATTCTTCAGTTTGTTAATATGATGTATCACACTGACTTATTTGTGTATATTGAAGAATCCTTGCATCCCTGGGATAAATCTCACTTGATCATGGTGTATGCTCCTTTTAATGTATTGTTGGATTCTATTTGCTAGTATTTTGTTGAGGATTTTTGTGTCTATGTTCATTGATGATATTGGCCTGTATTTTTTGAGTATGTGTGTGGTATCTTTGTCTGGTTTTGGTATCAGGGTGATTGTGGCCTCATAGAATGAGCTTGGGAGTGTTCCTTCCTCTGCAAATTTTTGGAAGAGATTCAGAAGTATAGGTGTTAACTTTTCTCTAAATGTTTGCTAGAATTCACCTGTGAAGCCATCTGGTCCTGGACTTTTGTTAGTTGGAAGCTTTTAAATCACTGTTGCAATTTTCGAAACAGTATGGTACTGGTGCAAGGATAGAAATAAATATCAATGAAACAGGATAGAAAGCCCAGAAATAAACTCATATGCCTATGGTCAGTTAATATATGACAAAGGAGACAAGAATATACAATGGAGAAAAAAACAGTCTCTTCAATGAGTGGTGCTGGAAAAACTGGACCGCTACAAGTAAAAAAAAAAAAAAAAGAAATTAGAACATTTCCTAATGCCATACACAAAAATAAACTCATAATGGACCTAAGACCTAAATGCAGGGCAGACACTATAAAACTCTTAGAGGAAAACATAGGCAGACCTCCTTTTGACATAAATCACAGCAATATCTTCTTGGATCCACCTCCTAGAGTAATAAAAATAAAAACAAAAATAAACAAATGGGACCTAATTAAACTTAAAAGCTTCTACACAGCAAAGGAAACCATAAAAAAAAATGAAAAGACAACCCACAGAATGGGAGAAAATATTTGCAAACAAAGCAACCACCAAGGGATTTATCTCTAAGATATACAAAGAGCTCATGCAGCCCTATATCAAAAAAACAAACAACCTAATCAAAAAATGGGCAGAAGATCTAAATAAACTTTTCTCCAATGAAGACATACAGATGGACAAAAAGCACATGAAAAGATGCTCCACATCACTAATTATCAGAGAAATACAAATCAAAACTACAATGAGGTGTCGCCTCACACCAATCAGAATGGCCATCACCAAAAAGTCTACAAACAATAAATGCTTGCAAGGGTGTGGAGAAAAGGGAACCCTCTTACACTGTTGATGAGAATGTAAGTTGGTACAACCACTATGGGAACAGTATGGAGGTTCTTTTAAAAACTAAAAATAGAACTACCATGTGATCCAGCAATCCCACTCCTGTGTATATATCCAGAGAAAGCTAATTCAAAAACATACCTGCAACCCAATATTCATTCTAGCACTGTTTACAATAGTCAAGACATGGAAGCAACCTAAATGTTCATTGACAGATGAATGGATAAAGAGATGTGGTACATATATAAAATGGAATATTACTCAACAATAAAAAAGCATGAAATAGTGCCATTTGCAGCAACATAGATGGACATAGAGATTATCATACTAACTGAAGTAAGTCAGACAAGAGAAAGACAAATATATATATCACTCATATATGAAATCTAATTGTAAAAAATGATACAAATGAACTTATTTACAAAACAGAAACAGACTTACACATGTAGAAAACAAACTTATGGTTACCAAAGGGGAAACATGGTGGGGAAGGATAAATCAAGAGCTTGGGATTAATATACACACACTATTATATATAAGATAGATAACCAACAAGGACCTACTGTATAGCACAGGGCACTCTACTCAATATTCTGTGATAACCTATGTGAGAAAAGAATCTGAAAAAGTATGAATATATGTATATAGCTGACTCACTTTGCTATACACCTGAAACTAACACAACATTGTAAATCAACTATACTCCAATAAAGTTATAAAAAAGAAATGTGATTAATATATGTAGATCTTCTGCAAAAAATTATCTCAACTTATGTTTGTCTGACAATGTATTTTGCTTTAATTGGGTATAGAATTCTGGGGTGTTTTTTTTGGCACTTAAAGATGTCAATTCATTGTCTTTTTTTACATACTCAGTGATAATTCTGATCATTGTAATGTAATCAGAATTTCCAATCACTTATGAGATTTTATTTCTGTCATTGGTTGTTAGCAAGTTGATTAGATTGTATATTGGTATGGTTTTCATTTTATTTCCCTTCTTGGGTTTGGTTGAGTTTATTGGATCTGTGGGTTTATACTTTTTGTCAAATTAAGAAAAATTTTAGTCATTATACATTCAGACATATTTTGTGCCATAGTTTGCCTCCTTATGTAACTCTAATTATACATATGTTAAACCAGTTGCTAACGTCCCAGGTCACTGAAGCTCTGTTTATTTATTTTAAAATTTTTGTTCTCTGTTCTTCAGTTTGGATTTCTATTGATATTTTGCTCTGCAATATCTAATCTACTAAATTCCCTAACTGTTTGATAAACTCTTTCTGACTGGTGATTACTTCACTATCTCCCAGCCCTGTATAATCTCTGGGAATTTTTCAGTTTATAATCTACCAGAAGTTATACTTTCCCAGCACTTTTGCTTTGTCTGACCTCGTGTGGCCTCCCAGAGTCTTACTCAATTCATATTCAGCTTAGTATTCAGCCAAAGACAGGTGCTGTTTCTCTGCTCAGTTGCCTGCTGTGTTAGTCTTCCCTTCCAGGTTACAGCCACAGCAGACTCCCTGAACTCTGATATTTGTGTCCTCAACTCAGTAGAACCGTAATGTTGCACTGGTATTCCCCTTCCTAGTGCTTCAATCTAGAAAGTGCTTCTATAGGCACACCTCATTTTGTTTCACTTCACTTTACTGCACTTTGCAGCTATTGCATTTTTTACAAATTGAAGTTTTGTGGCAATTTTGCATCAAGCAAGTCCATCAGTGCCACTTTTCCAAAAGCATTTTCTCACTTTATTTCACTGTGTCACATTTTGGTAAGTCTCACAATATTTCAAACTTTTCTCATTATCGTTATATTTATTATGGTGATCTGTGAACAGTGAGCTTTGATGTTACTATCGTAATTATTTTAGGGCACCACAATTCATGTGAAAGTGAACTTAATCAATAAATGTATGTGTGTTCTGACTGCTCCATGGACCAGCCATTCTCCTGTCTCCCTCCCTATTTTATGAGACACAATAATGAAATTTTGCCGATTAATAACACCACAAGGGCCTCTGAGTGTTCAGGTGAGAGTCACACATATGTCACTTTAAATCGAAAGCTAGAAAGCATTATGTTTAGTGAGGAAGACATGTCGAAAGCCCAGATAGGCTGAAAACTAAGTCTCTTGCATCAGCTAGCCAAGCTGTGAATGAAAAGGAAAAGTTCTTGAAAGAAATTGATAGTGCTACTCTAGTAAACACAGGAACGATAAGAAAGCAAAACAGCCTTATTGCCGATAATGGAGAAAGCTTGAGTGGTCTGGACAGAAAATAAAACCAGTGACAACATCCCCTTAAGGCAAAGCCTAATCCAGAGAAAGGCCCTAACTCTCTTCAATTCTCTGAAGACTGAGAGAGGTGAGGAAGCTACAAAAGAAAAGTTTGAAGCCAATCAAAACTTGGTTCATGAGGTTTAAGGAAAGAGAATCCTCTCAATATCATAAAAGTGTAAGGTGAAGCAGCCAGTGCTGATGTAGAAGCACCAAGTTATCCAGAAGACCTAGCTAAGATAATTAATGAAGGCAGCTACACTAAACAATAGGTTTTCAATGTAGATGAAACAGCGTTCTATTGGAAGAAGATGTCATCTAGGACATTCATAGCTAGAGAGAAGAAGTCAAGGCCTGGCTTCACAGCTACAAAGGAGAGGCTGACTCTCTTGTTAGGGGCTAATGCAGCTGGTGACTTTAAGTTGAAGCCAATGCTGATTTGCCATTCTGAAAATACTAGGGCCCTAAAGAATTATGCTAAATCTGCTCTGCCTGTGCTCTATAAATGGAAAAACAAAGCCTGGATAATAACACATCTGTTTACAAAATGGTTTACTGAACATTTTAAGCCAATTGTTAAGACCTACTGCTCAGAGGGAAAAAAAAGAAAGATTCGTCTCAAAATATTACTGCTCATTGACAAGGCACCTGGTTACCCAACAGCTCTGATGGAGATGTAAAGCAAAACTAATGTTATTTTCATGCCTGCTAACACAACGTCCATTCTGTAGTTCATGGATCAAGGAGTCATTTTGACATTCAATTCTTATGATTTAAGAAAAACATTTCTTAAGACTATCATTGTCACAGACAGTGATTCCTCTGAGAGATCTGGAAAAGTAAATTGAAAGCTTTCTGGACAGGATTCACCATTCTAGATTCCATTAAAAACATTTGTGATTTATGGGAAGAAGTCAAAATACTAACAGATGTTTTGGGGAAACTGATTCCAACCCTCATGGATGAGTTTGAGGGGTTCAAGACTTCATTGAGAGTGTAACTGCAGATGTGGTGGAAACAGCAAGAGAACTAGAATTAGAAGTGGAGCCTGAAGATGTGAATGAATTGCTGCAATCTCATGACAAAACTTTAAAGGAGGAGTTGCTTCTTACAGATGAACAAAGAAAGTGGTTTCTTGAGGTGGGATCTACTCCAGGTAAAGATGCTTGAAAATTGTTGAAATAACAAAAAGGATTTAGAATATTACATAAACTTAGTTGACAAAGCAGCAGCAGGGTTTTAAAAAATTGACTCCAAATTTGGAAGAAGTTCTACTGTGGGTAGAATGATATCAAACTGCTTTGCATGCTACAGAGAACTTGTTTGTGAAAGGAAGAGTCAATCAATGCAGCAAACTTCATTGTTGTCTTATTCTAAGAAAGTGCTACGGCCACCCCAACCTTCAGCAGCCACCACCCTGATCAGTCAGTAGCCATCAACATTGAGGCAAGACCTTCCACCAGCAAAAAGATTATGACTCACTGAAGGCTCAGATGATGGTTAGAATTTTTTAGCAATAAAGTACCTTTTAATTAAGATATATATAGAGATATATAGATATATTTAGACATAACACTATTGCACACTTAATAAACATATAGTTTCTACATATGTAGTGTGAACATAACTTTTCTATGCACTGGGAAGTCAAAAAAATTGCTTTATTGTCACATTTGGTTTATTGAGATTGTCTGGTACTGAACCTACAATATCTCCATGGTGTGCTTGTTTTAGGAATGCTGGGCTGATCTTACAGGTTTCTTCATTTGTTTCCTTTCTGTCAGGAATTACAGTCCTGTGCTGCCTCGTGTCCAGTTTTCTCTTTTGTTACAATGTGAAAGCATTTCCAATATCTATTACCCAGGAATAGAAGGCCCTTCCATTTTCTCTAATGGCCTTGGTTTTGAATCTATTTATTTTGGAACATAAAATCCTTAGAAGATATAAAGTTATTCCTCTTCCCCCACTCACACACACACACATTTTCTATTTCCATTTTATTTTTCTCCCATGCATTACATTACTATTCCACTTACATTCAAAAACGTTAAGTGGTAACAATGGTTTATTAAATGAATGGATAAATAAATAAATATGTTTATAACAGACAAAGTGATGAAGGTGAGGTAAACCATTCTGTAATTTTCCCAGCCTTAAAATTTGAAGAAGATGCTTAGCAATTTTCAATAATTTATGGAATTGCAGTAATAAATTGTCATAGAACTTCATAAGGAAATAATCGAACATGGAAAGAATGCGGAGTTGGAGGATTACATTTGGATGATGGCACGTCCTGAATAATCCTAGGAAATTCAACTCTATGAAGACTTAGTGTCTTCATTTAGAAAATGGAAAAAAAAAAGTTGTGTCCCATCCCATAGATTATGAATTCTTCAATGTTCTATCATGTAAAGTATCAACTAAACAGTAGTTTAATAAGTATAACAGGATAATAAAATTTCACATAATACTTAGCAATTGGGTGTTTAGTATGTTATAAAAGAGAGAAATCCTACTTTTCATTTTTCCTCTATGAATGGCCAATTTAAAAATTTCTCAAATTTATTTTTAAAAATCAAGGGCAGAATATCAACATAGTTTTGTAAGGGCATAATAATAAAAGTAAAACAATGAAATGTATTAATTTTAAGTATCTCCAAGGTATTCTATGACTTATCATAATCACCTAGTAATCACTTAGTTTTCTTGTTTGGAGAAGTTATAAAATGATACAGTCAAGAAGTTCAGTGTCTTTGAATGAAACTTTCTACAATGCTCCAAACAGGGCTTATAATAAAACTCTGATTTAGGGAGAATGAATTTGAGTAGATAGTCCAATTAAGTCATAAAAAGAAAATAGCTGCAGAAAACATGAAGTTGCTTGTTAAAATAGAGAAGACCATTTATTGAAATCAAATGTATGGCCGTGTGCCTTCAGGGTTCATTTCTGATTTTAACTGGACAGTTACTTTAAAACTGTTTCTGTTTCTCAACAGACCATATACTAGGAAACAAAATGAAACAAACCTTTCTTTACTACTAAAAGCATGAGAGAACCTTTCTATGGCTGAGTTTTAAAACAGTTCTAATGAATATAATTATGTGAATAAAGCATTCAGGTATTGTATTCTGCTAGTATACACCTCTCCTCCTCTCCATCTCTCCATCTTCACAGGAAATTAATGAATAGAGCAAAAGTTCTTGAACCAAACATATGAGAAACCACTGTCATCTTTAATGTTTCTTTCTAAGCAAACTGATGCACCATTCATATTAACCCATTTAAGAAGAAAAGCATGCAATTAGTATTCAGGAATCTTAATGTCTAGTCATAGCTGTGCATGTTTTTCTGTGATCCTCGAGGACTGTCAAAGAAGATTGCATTGGACAAGTTAAACAGGCAAGAAAGACTTTTATTTAATGCTATTGCATTGAGTGGCAAGACTATTGCAATAGGGGAGAGAAATTTAACTCAAATCCATTGAAGTGAAAAGTGGAAGAGTTTTTAATCACGGTGATGAGCTAGTGGGAAGAGTAAGGGAGAACAGTATGGGGGAGTTTGGTCCATGTGGTCAGGGCATCTGTGTTTTCTCTTTGACTCGTGTCAAATGTAGGTTCCTACCCTCTTCAGAGACTGGAAGATAGGGTCGCTATCTTTCTTAATGATTAAATTTCAAGGAGATGGCTCTGAGGTCCCTGATAAAGACATTTCTGTGTTGTAAAACTGGCAAGAGAATATTTACATCTTAAAGGGGCAGAGAAAGAAATTACAACTGCAAGTTTTCTAAAGTAAATGCACTAAGAAGAGGGAGGTCAGAGGCCTATGATCTGGAGGAAACTTGTCTAAAGCATGGTCAACTGAGAAGACATTAGATGTTATTTATTATCTCTGCACATTGACCATGTTATCTAGAAAGTTCTGGAGATTCAAACTGAAAATGACAAAATCAAAAAAAAAAAAAGAAAGAAAAAGAAAAAGTACAAGGAGAATTTAGACTTAATTAACAAGCAAACTAGTGTTCTGTGGGAGGAAAATTTAACAGGACCTATGAGATGTTTCATAAAAGATTTATCCATCTTCAACTAATGAAGTATTTACTCTGCTAATTCACAATGCTTGTGAGAAACTTACAGATGCTAAGGAGTCCCACAGCTTAAACAAAACAAAATGAAACAAAATGAAAACACTTTTTTTAGCTTTTTCTTAAGCCAATATTTTTCAAATTGAATAGCAAACCCTGCAGAATTTGTGTTCCAAGGACCAGAATTAAAGGTCAGATAATCTTTAAGTTCCCTTTCACTTCTATAATTCTAATATGATATTTATTTAATAATATGGTTATTCTCTTTGAATATAGGAATTCATTTCTGGGTTTTGTGCATTCCTCAGCATTGACTTTGCTATTTTTTCCACAAACTGGCTCCTTAATACTTGTTATTCTAAATTTTTGTGTGTCTTCTTTTTGTATTTTAAATACATTTGTCAAATGTTGTTTTTACTCTTACATAAATACCCAGGACTCTAGTACATATTGAATGTAGACTCATCACAGATTTTTAAAATCCTCTAACAGGCCATTAGTATTCAAGGTTTCCTGAAAAAAATACCTACTAGCTTAATCATTACTTGTATCCTAAAACATAGAAAGATTCCAGGGAAATTCAGAAAAAAAAAATCCATGCTTTTAAAAAAATCCTAAAGACCTTTATTAAGCAACAGCTTTTTAATGTGTAATCCTTTGATGGTTTTTTGAGAAATTTACAAAAGAAAGATTGAAAGGAAAGGAGAAGGGAAGGGAAAAAGTAAAAGAAAGTTGTGCATGTGTATTTATCTACAGAGTCCTTATTTTACTAGTTATGTAAACAAAATTCTATGTTCCTATTTATCTTACACTTTGAAGAATCCTGAGAGTTTAGCCCTTTAAAGTTCTCAGGCAGCAATTCTTGGAACTTCTTATTAACCATTGCATACGGAGGGGTTATATACTGGACAACTTCCTTTGCCTGGTAAAAATTAGGAGAAGGGCTAAATGGCTGATGTTATTTGGTAAATTTCTCTCATTTCAGGAACAAACAGATGTAAGATAGCTCCTTTGAGTTGCATAATTCCATTTTGGCCAATTAGTAAAACAGACTAACTTCTTAAGAAGTAAACTGGTAAATTTTCTATAAATAACACAACTACATTATCCTATGACAGAACAGAAGATATTAATGCAGAGTTCTTCAAAGAAGGTAATAAACTAAGGTCACCAACATAGATAAAATAAACTTCATATAATTATCATCTCAGAAAATTAGATTGAAATATTTTTATATTCTCCTAATTATTGAAGTATAATAACAGCACTGTTGAACAAATCTGTTTGTATGTTATTATGTGCATTTAAGTTGGCGTATCTAGAACTAATAGTAAGCAAAATAACTAAAATAATTTTCTACTACTGCTTAGCTCTGAACAGTCAGTGAGGGCACAAGAGAACACCAAAATAAATTTTTCCCTAAAAATTATTCAAATTTTAACTCTAAGCAAGAGTTTTATGTTATAATTACAAGTGTCAGTATGACTTAATTCACTCAAAAGTGAATTTTGATTTCCAAATATGTATTTTAGAAATACAAACACATGTTAATATTATAGTAAATATAGATGGCTTGGAGGGTAATAGTATATTTTAGATGAAACAAATAGATGTTTAAATAATGTTATACTTAATAAACATGTTCATTTTCTTCTAGGCTCATATATTTGAGCATTTTATATCTTTAGTCTTATCATGTACACAAATCAACAAGTACTGTTGGGAAAAATGATGGATAATAATATAGTATGCCTAAGGTTAGAGAATTGACCATATCTTGTGACAATCAGAATGTGTTTTCTAAAACAATCAAGAAAGATGACAGTTATTTTCTGTAAATTATTTTGTTTATAATCCATTATTCACTCTAAATCACATTTTATTTAATCTATTACTCTCATCTAAGGAAAAAGCTGATTAATAATGTTATGTTACATAAGACAGGATATGCATATTCATGAGCCCTCATGAATTATTTGTGAAGATAAAATGAGTAAACCTTTATCTTATAGGAGAGCAATTAAAAGTACTTGACTCACAAGATAATAAATCAAACTGAAAATTTAGTCCCATACTCACACACAATTTGAAACACTGCAATAAGAAGTAACACACCACACTAGATTAGACTTCCCAGAGTAAAAGTAACATTTTAAATATTAAAGTTGCTGTCTTAGATCATAAAATATCCTGATGTGTGAATGCATAGTACATTTTAAAAAGTTAAGCTGATGGGTGATTTAAGGTACTTTTGGGCAGCATATTATCTTCTGACACACCTGCTTTCTGAAAACCTGGAAGGTTTTATTTTTTTATTTATTTTTTATTTATTTTTATTTCTTTGCGGTACACGGGCCTCTCACTGCTGTGGCCTCTCCCGTTGTGGAGCACAGGCTCCAGACATGCAGACTCAGCGGCCATGGCTCATGGGCCCAACCGCTCCACGGCATGTGGGATCTTCCCAGACCGGGGCATGAACCTGTGTCCCCTGCATCGGCAGGTGGACTCTCAACCACTGTGCCACCAGGGAAGCCCTTGAAGGTTTTATACTTTTATGAAAGTGCCTGTGTAACACAGAACCAAGAAGATTCCTCAGGCTACAAGGATTTAAATTACCCAAGCTGCACAGTAGAAATTAACAAATGATAGAGAACACAATATCTTTCTACTGTATGTTCTATGCTAGTTTAATAATCAAGTAATATATAAAGTTGTCAAAGGCAGTGAATTTAAAAAGAAAACAAATATATAATTGAAATGAATGATCTGAAGAAAAGATCTAACATGCAATATTCTGTGTGGAAAAATCTCAAAGCTGTGCCCTAAGGTTAATAATTCATATGAAGTAGTTTAGCAAGTTGTATCCTAATGACTTCTCAACCCGAAAATGTATTTTTCTTTCTTTTTTCTACTCTCAAGTATGTATAGAGCTTTTTTACCTGGAAAAGTTAGCTTTCATGGAAGTGTATACTACTTTGGGGAAAACTCTTTGTTTTGTCCTATTGTTAATTACACCTTAGTGGTACTGTTCTATAGTGTTAATTGACACTGTTTAATATTTGGTTTGAAATGTTCTCAGGTCTTCTTTCCATATGTTTGTATCCAAGTCTCAATCTCAATTTAAAAAATTATTCATCTCAAAATTATTTTTCCTATTTTTACCTATTTTGCCTATTTTATGCTGCTCCCTCTTCTTTTCCTGGCAAACCTTTTCCCCCTCAAACCTCCCACCATTTTAAAAGCAAAACAAAACAAAGCTGCCTTGTTCAGAACTCTTCATGTAATGAAAGCTTATTTGTTTTCACTGGCTTCATCAGGTAAGATTCCACTAAATATCTGTATCTTGTATGAACAATACAGCCTAAGAATGTCTTACTTAAGATTTTTTTCATTTCATAAAAATGGAACAAGAGGAATCAACTGAAATTAGCTGAATTCAAAAATACTTTTGTATGTTGAGGGGGATAAAAGTTTATAATTAAATTCAGAAGTTGAGTCTTACCAGCTACTAGGTCTTAGAGAAGTTGAGTCACTAGATTCTCATAGCCTCAGTTCCAGTATCTATTAAGTGATGTATTGAGGCTTAGATGAGATCATGTATACAGAGCAACTTATACTGTAGAGCACTAGGAAATGTAAGGGGAAATGTAAGGAGACATTATTATGAGACAAAATGTGTAATTGCTAAGTGACAGGTGGGATATTGGAACTATCTTATCTCAACACTAGTTGCTGCAGTTGCCAACACTGCCTATTGATAGGAATTCACACCTACATAATGGACGAACATTAGATTCATGGTATGAAAAATCTGTGAGGAAGAATGAGGCATCCAAGAAAGTTTAAAGTTTACCTGACTCTGAAACACATTTGTGCTACTAAATATCTCTAGCCACACAAGATTATGTCAATCATATTCTTTATCATTTTGATCACACCCTTATGCATGGCTCTAAAGCAATCACAATGGAAGTAATAGCTGTACATCTGACCTCTGTTAATTTCCTCAGTGATCAAGATTCTCAATTTTGAGATGGAGACCAGATGGCAGAGTAGAAGGACGTGAGCTCATCTCTTCTTATGGAAACACCAAACTTACAACTAACTTCTGAACTACCGTTGACAAAAAAAAAAAAAAAAAAAAATGCTGGAACCTACCAAAAAAGATACCCTATATGCAAAGACAAAGAAGAAGTCACAACAATATGGTAGGAGGGGTGCAATCATGATAAAATCAAATCCTATACCTGCCAGTGGGCAACCCACAAACTGGAAAATAATTATACCCCAGAATTTCTCCCACAGCAGTGAAAGTTCTGAGCCCCACACAGGCTCCCCAGACTGGGGGTCTGGCAGCAGGAGGAGGAGCTCCCAGAAAATCTGGCTTTGAAGGCCAGTTGGGTTTGATCGCAGGAATTCCACAGGATTGGAGGAAACAGAAACTTCACCTTGGAAGGCACACACAAGGTCTCTTGTGCACCAAGATGTAGGAAAAATAGCAGTGACCTCATAAGAGACTGAGCCAGACTTACCTGCTCGTACTGGAGAGTCTCCTGTGGAGGTAGGTGGGAGCTGTGCCTCACTGCAGGGACAAAGCAGTTCTGGGGAGTACTCATTAGTGTAAGCCCTCAAGGAGGCTGCAATTTTCTTACCAAGACCTGGCCCCACCCAACAGCCTGTGGGCTCCAGTGCTGGGACACCTCAGGCCAAACAACCAGCAGGGCAGGAACACAGCACCAACAATCAGCAGACAGTTTGCATAAAGTCTTCCTGAGCCCAGAGCCCTGTAAACATGCCCCTTGGTTCAGCCCTGCTCCACCAGAGGGACAAGAACCAGCTCCACTGACCAGGGTGCAGGAACAATTCCATCCCACAAGGAAGCCTGCAAAAGCCTCTTAGACAACATCATCCACCAGGGGGCAGACAGCAGAAGCAAGAACTGAAATCCTGTAGCCTTCAGAATGGAAACCACAAGCACAGAAAGTTAGACAAAATGAGACAGCAGAGGAATATATCTCAGATGAAGGAATAAGGTAAAACTCCATAAAAACAACTAAATGAAGTAGAGAAAGGCAATCTACCTGAAAAAGAATTCAGAATAATGATAGTAAAGATGATAAAAGATCTCAGAAAAGGAATGGAGGCACAGATTGAGAAGATAAAAGAAATGTTTAACAAAGACCTAGAAGAACTAAAGAACAAACAAACAGAGATTAACAATACAATAACTGAAGTGAAAAATATACTAGAAGGAATCAAGAGCAGAGTAACTGAGGCAGAAGAATGAATAAGTGAGCTGGAAGATAGAATGGTGGAAATAACTGCCATGAAATAGAATAAAGAAAAAGAGAATGAAAAGAAATGAGCACAGTCTAAGAGACCTCTGGGACAACATTAAATACCAACATTTACATTATAGGGGTCCCAGAAGGAGAAGAGAGAGAGAAATGACCTGAGAAAATATTTGAGGAGATAATAGCTGAAAACTTCCCTAACATGGGAAAGGAAACAGTCACCCAAGTCTGATAAGTAGGTTAACCAGAAGGTTATTGGCTGATTTCTCAGCAGAAACTCTGTAGGCCAGAAGGGAGTGGCACAATATATTTAAAGTGATGAAAGAGAAGAATCTACAACAAAGAATACTCTACCCAGCAAGGCTCTCATCAAGATTAAGTGGAGAAATCAGACAAGCAAAAACTAAGCGAATTCAGCACTACCACACCAGCTTTGTAACAAATGCTAAAGCAACTTCTCTAGGTGGAAAAGAAAAGGCCACAACTAGAAACAAGAAAATTACAAATGGAAAAGCCCTCTGGTAAAGGCAAGCATACAATAAAGGTAGGAAATCATCCACACACAAATATGATACCAAAACCAGCAATTGTGAGGAGAGCACCAATGCAGGATATTGGAAATGCATTTGAAATTAAAAGTCAAGCAACTTAAAACAATCTAGTGTATATATATATTGACTGCTATATCAAACCTCATGGTAACTGCAACCAAGAATCTACAATAGATACACACACACAAAAAGAAAAAGGCATTCCAACACAACACTACAGTTAGTCATCATCAAATCACAAGAGAAGAGAACAAAAGAGGAAGGGGAGAAAAAGCACCTTCAAAAGCAAATCCAAAACAATTAACAAAATGGCATTAAGAATATACATACTGATAATTACCTTAACCATAAAGGGATTAAGTGCTCCAACCAAAAGACATAGACTGGCTGAATGGATACAAAACAGGACCCATATATATGCTGTCTGCAAGAGACCCACTTCAGATCTAAGGACACATACAGACTGACAGTGAAGGGATGGAAAAAAAGGTATTTCATGGAAATGGAAATCAAAAGAAAGCTAGAGTAGTAATACAGATATCAGACAAAATAGACTTTAAAATAAAGATTGTTACAAGAGAAAAGAAGGACACTACATAATGATCAAGAGATCAATCCAAGAAAAAGATATAACAATTGTTAATATATATGTACCTGACATTAGAGTACCTCAATATATAAGGCAAATACTATCAACCATAAAAGGAAAAATTGACAGTAATACAATAATAGTAGGGAACTTTAACACTCCACTTTCATCAATGGACAGATCATCTGGACAGAAAATCAGTAAGGAAACACAAGCCTTAAATGACATATTAGACCAGATGGATTTAATTGTTATTTATAGACCATTCCATCTGACAGCAGCAGAATACACATTCTTCTCAAGTGCACATGGAACATTCTCCAGGACTGATCACATGTTAGGCCACAAAGCGAACCTCCATAAATTTAAGAAAATTGAAATCATATCAAACATCTTTTCTGACCATAACACTACGAGATTAGAAATAACTACAAGAAAAAGAAACTGTAAAAAACACAAATACGTGGATGCTAAGCAGTATGCTACTAAACAACCAGTGGATCACTGAAGAAATCAAAAAGGAAATCAAAATAATACCTAGAGACAAATGAAAATGAAAGCACAACGATCAAAACCTATGGGACACAGCAAAAGCAGTTCTAACAGGGAAACTTATAGCAATACAATCTTAACTCAGGATACAAAAAAAAACACAAAAACAACCTAAATTATACATAAAGTAACTAGAGAAAGAAAAACAAACAAACCCCAAAGTTAGTAGAAGGAAAAAATTATAAAAATCAGAGCAGAGGGCTTCCCTGGTGGCGCAGTGGTTGAGAGTCCCCCTGCCAATGCAGGGGACGCGGGTTCGTGCTCCGGTCCAGGAAGATCCCACATGCCGCGGAGCAGCTAGGCCCGTGAGCCATGGCCGCTGAACCTGCACGTCCGGAGCCTGTGCTCCGCAACGGGAGAGGCCACAACAGTGAGAGGCCCACGTACCACCAAAAAAAAAAAAAAAATCAGAGCAGAAATAAATGAAACAGAAACAAAGAAAACAATAGCAAAGATCAATGAAACTAAAGACTGTTTCTTTGAGAAGATAAACAAAATTGAAAAAAACTTTAGCCAGACTTATCAAGAAAAAAAGGGCAAGGGCCCAACTCAATAAAATTAGAAATTAAAAATGAGAAGTTATAATGGACGCCACAGAAATACAAAGGATCATAAGAGACTACTACAAGCAACTATATACAAATAAAATGGACAACCTAGAAGAAATGGATGCATTCTTAGAAAGGTACTATCTCCCTAGACTGAATCAGGAAGAAATAGAAAATATGAAAAGACCAATCACAAGTACTGAAATTAAAACTGTGATTTAAAAAATTCCAACTAACAAAAGTCCAGGACCAGATGGCTTCAAAGGCAAATTCTATCAAACATTTAGAGAAGAGTTAACACCTATCCTTTTGAATCTCTTCCAAAAAATTACAGAGGCAGGAACACTCCCAAGCTCATTCTATGAGGCCACAATCACCATGATAACAAAATCACACAAAGATACAATACACACACAAAAAAACTTACAGGCAAATATCATTGATGAACATGGACACAATAATCCTCAACAAAATACTAGCAAACAGAATTTAACAATACATTAAAAGGATCATACACCATGATCAAGTGGGATTTATCCCCAGGGATGCAAGGACTTTTCAATATCCCCAAATCAATCAGTGAGGTATACCACATCAACAAATTGCAGTATAAAAACCATATGATCATCTCAGTAGATGCAGAAAAAGCTTTTGAGAAAATTCAACACCCATTTATGATAAAAACTCTCCAGAAAGTGGGCATAGAGGGAACTTACCTCAACATAATAAAGTCCATATATGACAAAACTACAGCTAAAAACATACTCAATGGTGAAAAGCTGAAAGCATTTTCTCTAAGATCAGGAACAAGTCAAGGATGTCCACACTTGCCACTTTTATTCCACATAGATTAGGGAGTCCTACCCACAGCAATCAGAGAGGGAAAAGTAATAAAAGGAATCCAAATTGGAAAAGGAGAAATAAAACTGTCACTTTTCGCAGATGACATGACACTATACACAGAAAATCATAAAGACGCTACCAGAAAACTATTAGAGCTAATCAATGAATTTGGTAAAGTTGCAGGATACAAAATTAATACACAGAAAACTGTTGCATTTCTATATAATAAGAACAAAAGATAAGAAAGAGAAATTAAAGAAACTATCCCATTTACCATTGCATCAAAAAGAGTAAAGTACCTAGAAATAAACCACCTAAGGAGGCAAAAGACCTGTACACTGAAAACTATAAGACGTTGATGAAAGATATCAGAGATAACACAAACAGATGGAAAGATATACCATGATCTTGGGTTTGAAAAATCAATACTGTCAAAATGACTATATTGCCCAAGGGAATCTACAGATTCAATGCAATCTCTATCAAAGTACCAATGGCATTTTTCACAGAACTAGAACAAAAACTCTTAAAATTTGTATGGAGACACAAAAGATCCCAAATAACTAAAACAATCTTGAGCAAGAAAAATGGAGCTAGAGGCTCTCTGAGTTCAGACTATACTACAAAGCTACAGTCATCAAAACAGTATGGTACCGGTGCAAAAACAGAAATACAGATCAATGAAACAGGATAGAAAGCCCCAAATAAACCCACACACCTATAGTCACCTAATCTATGAAAAGGAGGCAAGAATATATAATGGAGAAAAGACAGTGTCTTCAATAAATGGTCCTGGGAAAACTGTACAGCTACATGTAAAATAATGAAATTAGAACACTTCCTAACACCATACACAAAAATAAACTCAAAATGGATTAAAGACCTAAATGTATGGCCAGACACTCTAAAATTCTTAGAGGAAAACCTAGGCAGAACACTCTTTGACATAAATTGCAGCAATATCTTTTTTCGATCCATCTCCCAGAATAATGGAAATAAAAACACAAATAAACAAATGGGACCTAATTAAACTCAAAAACTTTTGCACAGCAAAGTAAACCATAAACAAAACAAAAAGACAACCCATATAATGGAAGAAAATATTTATAAATGATGAGACCAACAAGGGATTCATCTCCAAAATTTACAAACAGCTCATGCCACTCAGCATTAAAAAACAACCTAATTGGAAAATAGTTAGAAGACCTAAATAGACATTTCTCCAAGGAAGACGTACAGATGGCCAAGAGGCACATAGAAAGGTGCTCAACATCCCTAATTATTAGAGAAATGCAAATCAAAACTACAATGAGATATCATCTCACACCAGTCAGAATGGCCTTCATCAAAAAGTCTACAAATGATACATGCTGGAGAGGGTGTGGGTAAAAGGGAACCGTCCTATACTGTTGCTGGGAATGTAAATTGGTACAGCCACTATGGAGAACAGTATGGAGGTTCCATAAAAAAACTAAAAACAGAGCTACCATATGATCCAGCAATCCCACTCCTGGATATATATCCGGAGAAAACCATACATGCACCCCAATGTTCATTACAGCACTATTTACAATAGCCAAGACATGGAAGCAACCTAAATGTCCATCAACAGAGGAATGCATAAAGAAGATGTGGTACATATATATGATGGAATATTACGCAGCCATTAAAAAGAATGAAATAATGCCATTTGCAGCAACATAGATCAACCTGGATATTATCATACTGAATAAAGTAAGTCAGAGAAAGACAAATATCATATGATATCACTTATATGAGGAAACTAAAGAGATGGTACAAATGAACTTATTTACAAAACAGAAACAGACTCACAGACTTAGAGGACAAACTATGGTTACCAGGGGAGAAAAGAGGGGGAGCAATAGATTGGGAGTTTGGGATTAACACTTACACACTGTCATATTTAAAATAGATAACCAACAAAGACCTACTATGTAGCACAGAGAACACTGCTCAATATTCTGTATCACTTTCCTGTATACCTGAAAATAACACAATATTGTTAATCAACTGTACTCTAATATAAAATAATTTTTTTTAATAAAAAATAAATCTAAAAATACAAATAATATGAAAAGATTCTCATTTTGAATGTGCATAAGAATCACCTGGAAAATTTGTTAAAGCACAGAGATTGTGATTCAGTAGGTCTGAGGTGGGCCTCAGATTCTGCATTACTAAAAAGCTCCTGGGTGATGTTGAGCTGCTACTCTGGGGACCACATTTTGAGTAGCACGGTTCAAAGGCCATAGTTCTCAAGTCTGTCTGCATGTTAGAATCACCAAGAAAACTTTTAATATCCATATTTTCTGGTCTCCATTTGCCAGATATATTGACTTAATTAATCTGGGTCTAGCAATAGTACTTTTTTCCCCAAAGCTCCCTGGGTGATTCTAATGTGCAATAATTTTTGAGAATTACTGCTGTATGGCAAGTTGTCTACATCACTGGAACTGGTGAGCAAATTCATGTGTCTCATGCTGTATTTTTAAAGGATACTATTTTAACCTATTACTCTTTATATTTCTCTCCTTTTTTTGCCACATTTCCTTTCTCTCATTCAAGAAGATAGAATGCTCTGGGTTCATTACCTCAGGGGAGTGATGTGCAGAGAAGAAAGGAGAAAAAGCCTGCAAGTCATTAGGATTCTAATTTCCCCATGCCTAAGCTTGTAGGAGAATGTGAGAAATGCTCAGGAGGAGGTAACAAGGCTATTCAGGCAATAGGGAGAGTGGCTAAATAGAATGAGAATCTGCAGTGTTTCGACAAGACAGAAAGAGAAGTCTGTGGATCCAGGGGACTGAGAGGACCTTCTTCCTTTCCTGGAAGTTTTGCTGCCACAATATTTTCTGACTCAAGAGAGGTATGTCTGCTTTATGTATCCAGCTTGACCAAACCATAGGCAATATGGCAAATGATTCCTGTACCTCCAGCTTAGCACAGAGAGAAGAAGCTCCTGGGAGCTGAAAGACTGTGTGTAAAGATGACCAGATATCTCAGCCACAACTGGTATATTAAGAGCCATTTTGCGTATTTCTCCCCGCATCCTCCTGCGACAAATGGTTAAAATGTTAGAAATCCGGCATGATTATAAGGTGGAGGAAGAAACCCCAGAAAGAACTGACATCCTCAGAGACAACTTTCTGAAGGTCTAGCTTAATACTTTTAGTCAAAAAAAAAGTTGAGTTAATGAAATTTTTTAAAAGTTTTGTGTCTTGCACACCTGTGATTCTTACCACCTACACTACTATGCCATTCTAGCAACCAGGAAATATCTCCTCTGCATTTTGTATGCATCTTATAGTCAAATGAATATATCACTGCCAAGGAAGATGATTCTGAATGGCCAGATCATTTGAAGGGAGCAGACCCAAGATGTCTCTGGCTTTGGTCTTGGAATCCCCACACATCTGGAAGACGAAGGTCACTTCTCCACAAGTCTGTCTCATTCTGGGAAAAATTCACTCAAAAGTTGGTAATCCATTAATGGGATATAAGCTAATTTATACTGTTGGAAGAGAAAAATACTTTTATCCCAAGTTCATCAAGTGTTCTTTCCAGGAGAGAACATTTTTAATTGATGTTATAATTAATGTATCTTGTCTGCTATAGCTATTCAAATGTTATTTCATTTTATTTATTTCCCTGTGGCAATTCTGACTAGTCTCTTAGTACATTATTGGTAGAACACATTGTGTTAAACCACATACTCATATAAGTTATGGAATTATTTTATTATACTTTTAGCCTTACTTCATGCTTCATGTTCTGTATCTAATCTTGCTAAATTTAAGATATAACTTTAATTTTCCTTCAAAGCATTTGACGTTATTTGCAAAAAAAAAATCAAGTTAGATTTACTGTTGATAAAACTCAAAAACTGAATAATTTGAGCAAAACCCAATCATTTCAGGGCTTTTTAATTATAATGCATTTGCTGCATGTATGCAACCGTTTGGGGGGCTGGGAACGCAGAGAGAATTTGATTGTCTCTGCCCCCAATAACTTTACAGTGCAGTGGTTTCTGCATTATTTTGAGTCAGAGGGAAAATGTGGAAGGTTTTAAGGAGGAAAGAACAGTTTCAGGAAGATGGGTCTGGCTCTGGTGTTTGGAATTGTTTGGAGAGAAGTGAGATTGGAGGCAGAGGGTCTGATAATGACACAGAGGGGTTTTCAAAGGTGACTTACATCCTCTCCCCATTAGATTGTTTTATTCCCACATATTTCCTTATATTTTCTCCACATAATTATGTGTTCCTAAACAAAATATAGCTTTCTTTTCATTTAATGTTTGTGAGAGTTGTCCTTCTTAGTACACGTGGGTCTCATTCACCCATTTCTACTTCCGTGTGGTGATCCACTGTAGGTTGTTGAATGCATGTATATTTTTTAAAATGTATTAAATATTGCTAAATTGTTCTCCAAAGTGACTATAACAATGTTTATCCCAACTAGAATGTATAAAGAGTTCTTGTTATGCCATATTCTTACCAAGAATTTATGTAGCGAAGCATTTAATTTTGTCAGTATCATGAGAATCAGACGTGAATATTTTCTTTGAGATTTGCTTTTTCGTGGAGGAGGATAGGAAATCACATTTTCTCTTCATATCTTTTGCCCAGTTTTCTATTGTGTTTTTCTTAATAAGATTTAGGAATTATTAGTATATTCTCCATATACAAGTATTTTTTCTAGTCGTTCACATATTTTCACATTGTTTATGGTAATTTGTATGGAAATTTTGTTTTAATTTTTCAAAACTTGCAGTGTTTTCATATCTGATTTATTCTCTTTACATTAAGAAATGTTTTCTTAATCTGTACTAATAAAAAATTTTGCTGTATTATTCTAGAATATATAAAATTTTGCTTTTTATATTTACATCTGTATTGTGATATGCAGTATCAATCTGATATTGAAATATTTTTCCAGATGAATAACAAACTGTCCTAGGCCCATTTTTTGAGTAACCCATATTTTCCCACTATGTAAAATACTATTGCTGCCATATATCACATTCCACATATGTCTGGGTCTTTTTCTGGGCTTTCTACTCTGTTCCATTTGTCTAATTATCCATTTCTGTGTCACTTATAATACTTTCTTAATTACTATAGATTTATAATAATCTTGATATTGGTTACAATGATTTCCTATACATTTTCTTTTTTCAAAATTTTCATGACTCTGTCAAGTTCCACAAAAATCGTTTTGGGATTTTTATCAGAATAGCAGTAAATTATGGATTAAGTTTGGGATAATTAATATCATTGTGATATTGAGGATTCCCATATATGAACATAGTATGTCTCAATTTATTTAGTTCTTTTTTGTCTCTTTTAGCAATATTTTGTAATTTTCCCCCCATATAAATTATTTGTGAGGTGTATTCCTAGGTTTGTTTTTTTAAGTTTTTATTATTATTGTGAATGAGAATGTTTTTAACTCTTACATTTTACTGGAATTAGGAATACTTTTAGTTTTTGTATGTAGATCTAGTATATGAAGATCTTGATATTATTTGTAATAATTTGCCTACAAATTCTCTTGACTTTTTATGTATACAACTTCATTATTTGAAAATAAGAAGATTTTTACAACTTTCCATTATTTCCATTCTTTTTCTTTTGTATCTTTCTTGTCTTTTTCATTGTCTAAAACCTTTAATACATTATTAATATTAGAAATAATGGCTGATATATTTGTCGTTTTACTTGAGGTACTTCAGAGTTTTACCATTTAGTTTATATTTGCTATCATTTTTCCTGCACAGAAACACTTTATAAGGTTAAAAACCAAAATGGCTTTTTTTTCTATTCCCAGTTTGTTAAGAATGTTTATTAAATAATTTTTCTGCATGTATTTAGGCAAGCAAATTTTCCTGTTTACTCTTAACTGTTAATGTGATGTTCATATGAAAATAGATTTTCAAAAATTCAATGATCATATTCTTTTTTTTTTTTTTTTTTGCGGTACGCGGGCCTCTCACTGTTGTGGCCTCTCCCGTTGCGGAGCACATGCTCAGCAGCCATGGCTCACAGGCCTAGCCACTCTGCAGCATGTGGGATCTTCCCGGACTGGAGCACGAACCTGCGACCCTTGCATTGGCAGGCAGACTCTCAACCACTGCACCACCAGGGAAGCCCCAATGATCATATTCTTTGTATAACTATTGCTTGTCAGGATTTTTTTTTAGTTTATGCATAAATTTAATTCCTTCATTTTACATTTAGGAATTATACATTTCATAAATATAATTGGTTTATACTTTCCTTGCACTGCTTTTCATCAATTATGCTATCAAGTTTCTATTAGCTTCATAAAGTAAATTGGGTAATATTCCTTCTTTCTTTGTTCTCTGGAGCAGTTATGATAAAGGATTTTTTGTTACTTAAATGTTTATAAAACTTTCTTGTCCCTTTGGGAAAGGCTTGGATTACTAATTCAATGACAATTGACTTACTCAGTATTTCTACTTCTGAAGTTGATTTTGCCATTTTGATTCATGTGTTCTAAATTGTTGTATGTAGTGTGCTAAAGTTGTTTGTGGCATTCCCAAGATTTAACTTAAACAATTAAAAAAACAGTTTTCTTTACTGTGTACTCTAATTTCTAATTTTTGAAACACTATCTGCTTTTTTCTGGCTTCATATTCCTAGAGTTTTTCTAATTGATTAATTATTTCAAGTCACCAGCTTGGGTTCTGTGGCCATCTCCATGAATTCTGTAGACCACTTCTTCATGCTTTCATTTTCCTTAACTGGTTTATAATTGTTATGTGTTTTTTTCCTTAAAAATCTTACCTTTTACTCATTTTTTTCTCCTACCCCTCACCTCCTTTCTCATTCCCATTTCATCATCTTCCTTGTCCTCTGAATTCAGAACTAAAAACTTATAGACAGAGAAAAACTGAAATGAAAGGAAAAAGTCCTTCCTGTGCCTTACACTCTAATACTGTCTTCATTTTGCCTTTGGCTAGAAAGATGTGGTCATTGACTTGCATTTCTGGTATTTTTACTATTTCCATTAACATTAAGCCAGTTAGTGCCATTGAGAGTAGAACCCCAAGAAACAGAAACATAGTAAGATCTGATCACCAAGAAAGCAAATTTTTGGTTTGTTTTTGGTTTGTTTTTGTTTTTACCTTTTGATCCCCTTCAAAAAACCACTTTTGATGGTTGCAAGAATTCATTGGGTAGATACATAGGGATAAGAGAATTTTTCTTTTTTTTTTCCATTATTTCTTTCTGTGTACATAAATATTTACTAGTATTATATTTTCAGTATCTCACCAGTAACTACAATAAAAGCTGGAAACAAAAAGCCTATAAAGTAAAGAATGAATAGAACATTTGAGTTTGCCTTCAAAGACATTTAATCTAGTGAGAGAGACATGCATACCAATAAACAGGAGACTGTAATACTTTGTGGTAAGTGTTATAATGGCATAAATTAAGGGTGTTTGAGGATGTGTATGATGGATACCCCCCTCAATCTTGTGTTTCTGGAAAGTGGAATTTTTTATTAATTCATTTTTTTACAGATTCTTATCTAAATTAAAAATTAACCCATTTGGTTATTATTGATTTAGTGTCTGCTTGAACTGTTAGAATTAAAACTCCAAGAAGTTAGGAATCTATTTCTATCTCCTGTAGCACTTTAATCCCAGAACTTAGTATATAATCTGTCATTTCATAGGTGCTCAACAAATGCATGTTAAATTGAAATCTGATTAATTTAATTCAACATCTCTAGAATACCAAGTATTCAGTTGAAAATATTTAGCAAATTGTTGAGATGTGCAAATACCAGGATGCTCTATGTCATGAATTCACACTATCTAGATAATTAGTTTCTTTTTGTTTTTATAAAAAAATGGAAGGTTATACATCAGATGTCATTTAGTTGAATCTTCCTGGCTCTATCTTTAGTACACAAAACAAGTTATATGAAAATCATTTGACTCCAACTCCAATCACTGCTAGACATTACATCTTTCCTAAAACAGAGCTCGTGTCCTTGCAAGACTAAAACCTTTCTACACTGAGAACAATCTTTTACACACACACACACACACACACACACACACTACACTGACCTCCAAACCAATTCTCAAGATTCATTCATAGAAGAATATCAAGGAGAAAACTGAGGCCTTACATTGTCCCAAATCATGGAGCTAGTTATGTTGTTCAAACTATAATTATCACTAGTTTCCCAGGGTCTCAGGGGTTTTTTTTTTTAATTTTTTAATCTATTCTTAATAAGAGATTTTACTCCAATATAGCATATAGTTAAATAATATGGCCAAAATGATATATCATATGGGCAGTTTATTTATTTGAATTAAACTACACACACTCAGTTTAAAATGGGAAAGAGAGAAAAATAATAATTTGAATTGTGTTAGAAATTCTTCCTACTAGGAAAGAATTTATTCAATCAATAAATATATTCCCTGAAACAAGCATGATGGAAATGCCAATATCCTAGTTTCTTTGTTAGCATCAATTTTCTTATACTCTTATAATCTAAGCATCTAGCTGTGTTAAATTGGATTAAATATGTTTATTTTTCATACAACATGACTTCCAGCCAAATGCCTCATCCAGTGTCCAAACAAGAAAACAAATTTTCATTAATGATGGAGGAAAAACTGGCTATGCTGGGAATATTCTGAGATGGACTGTTGAACTCCATTGCTGTACTTTCATAAAAGATATTTAACGGTAAGTTTTACATCTGAGTTTTCAATTTACAAGATGATTTTAGAAACTTATACAGTGTTTTAAAGCCAAATTCCTATGTAGATTCAACACTAAGAATGGATAGAAAACATGACAATTTCCCTTGCTTGGATGAAAGTCTCTGTAAAGCAAATACTAAAGGTATTTGGAACCACTAAAAATGGGACACCGTATAAATGAAATGGGTTAACTTAAATGAGCTCTTTCTTATAGTTCATGTTTAAGGGTCTATAAATTCTATGAAAAATTTACTCAAAGGTAGCATTCAATTATCCAATCAATGTAGTTAATTATTGATCAATTATAACTTTTTTAGGCCATGGAAATGAATATTCTGAGAGCTGCAAAGATCACTGACTGAGACAGAGTTTCAGTTGGAAATGCTGAATTGTGTTCCCCCTTTATATTTTTGCTCATTCTCAAGTTCCTTAGATGGTAGTTTTCAAACTCTAGCATAACCCTGAATCACCTGTGGGTGATTTCTGTATCCCACACCATGTGTTCTGATTGTAAAACTCTGGTGTGCAGCCTGAGTTCCCAGGAGATTCTGGGAACTTCTGACAAGTTCCCAGATGATATTACTGCTAATGGTCCAAGGTCCACACTTTAGGATAACCACTGACTTAGAAAAGGATTCAAGTACTCTTTGGATTCAGGCAAGCTCAGTTTCCACCGAATGTTAGCAATGCTTATTCCTATGTGTGGGTAGGTGAGAGGAAAGAGAAAGAATTGGGCACAATTTATTGTGTCACGTGTTAGGCATTTTTAGAGTAAACCAGGATCCGAAAATACTCTGATTCACCTACAGAAGATATCCTTCAGTGCCCCTACAAAATTATAATAAATTTCCTAGCCATCAACTGCTAAAACTCGTATCTCTTTTGTAGCTTATAAGTAATAGTTTAAGATAATGTTATCTACCAGTAGTTGTCAATGTGCCTGCTTTCCCCGTGGTTCAAATACATAGAGCAAAACTATTCTTTTGACAATTTAACATTTTGGCTCAGCATGTTTTGACATTTGTTTTGTGTTTGGAAGCTGTGATATAACCTCCTTCCTGTAGCACGTCAGTTTTTCTGAGTTATCCTTGCCACAACGCATTTCCAGGTTTGATGAAAGATGTGCTTTTCAAATCAATTATCTTCCTTCTTCTTTATTTTTCTCAGTATGGAAATGTTACCTTATAAAGAAATATAAACCATCAGAATTTATCACAATCTGAAAAGGTCAGAGATGAAACTGAAGAAAGTGCTTAAGGACTCATCACACCATGAAGGTATCTCCAGTGCAGCATCTTGTGGATTCCATTAAGAAGAGCTCTTACATCTGGCCCATAATCCATTTTTCTTATCCTAAAATTGTGGAAACACAGAAGTTTACACAAAAGAGCAAAGATTGTGTTTCTTTAATAAAGTAATAATGAACTGAAAAAATATCATCTGGCTGGTATGATTGCTTGAAATCTCATTAAACACTAAACAGATAAAGCATTTCAAGTAAATTAATAAAAAGCTCTAGTCACTAATGTAGTATCAGTATGAAATATTTAACGATGAACTGATTAAGACAATATTAAGCAGATTTATCTGACATTTGTAGCTATAGTCTAAATATTGCAAAAAGGAATTCTCTTTCTTTCCCCTGGCCTCAGTTTTCTCTGAATGTGCATATGTCATGACTGATACAGAGTAGGTGCTCAGTAAATATTTGCAGAGTAGATGAGAACATTGGACATTGGTGAATATTGATAAAAATTGAGTTTGATAGGTTATGAACATTGTATTTTTATTCAAACCAAGTTTCACTAAATATTCCCATCTGGAAGGCCTTTAGACTCAGCCTGCTGAAAATTTTTGAACTGAAAGTGGATTTTATTTGTGTATTTTGCATTTTTCTAGTGAAAAAAATATATTTATTTACTTAAGAAAGTTGACCATTTGTTTTGGGGAAAAGAAAACAGGTGGATCCGCCCAAAGCTAAATCTGTGTACCTACTGCCTGTCATTCAATGCAGAGTAGTTACCATAACAACTGCTGTGTCACCTGGACCAAAAGAATCCTGAGTATTTCTTCTAGAGCATGGAAGCAACTTCCTAACAGAGAACCCACATTAAGATGGGCTTCTCACTATATTAACCTATCAAACTATTTGGAGAAAAACAGCCTGCTTCCATAAATTAAAATTGATGCTGTGTGTATCAGCTCTCAGAATATAGATTTTCACCTCATTCTTTTGTGTAAGTACAGTGGCACCAACTCACCTTCTGCTGGGTCTGACTTCCCTCTGGAAAATCTCTGGCGAGGAAAGAAAAGTCACTTGGCAGCCTGGATCCCACAAGGGAATTTTATCTGCAGTCTTCCTGTTTTTAACCCCAGCCCCAACTATATCCAAGTCTTCAATTACAAGGTACCTCCAATTCCTAAGTTTGTCCTCGGATGCTACAATGTGAATTTCTCATCATTATAAGCATTATATTTTAACCTTTTTTCCCTCTTAAATCATTTATCATTCCTCTAAGTACTTTCCATCTTCATACACTGTCTTTCAGATTTACCAGTATCTCCAAGTTTTGATCTCAGGGTGACAGCAGTGAAGAGTGGCTTGAAGTGAGATCTCAGCTCCCTGCTTGGGAATCGAACCTTGGCCACCTGGGTGAAAACCTGCAATCCTAACTACTAATCCACCAATGGTGAGTGGCTAGAAGCAGAGCCCTGGCTCTTACCTTCTTTGAAAAAACAATTCTTTACAAAGAGACTGAAGCTGTAAAACATGTACAGAGTTTATTATTAGAAGCACAGCGCCTGTGGGAGAGCACACAGAGAAGCAGTTTATTTTAAACAGAAGCAAAGCAGAAATACACACCCAGAGAAGAGTGTGGGCACCCTTGCTAATGAGGAGTATGCTAGAGAGGTGGTTAAATCATTTCTTTAAGAGCAGTTTTTCCAGGTCGTTGTTTTCCTCTGGTCAATCATTTTGTTTCATTTCCCATATCTGATTGGATCCAGGGCCCTTCCCGATATGCACATGCATATTTTAGCCAAGATGGATTCCAGCATGAAGGTCTCTGGGAGATTAACAGCACATATTATGGGATAATGCCCCCTCCATTTTTAAACCCGAGAATCTTTTCTGTGCATGTGCAATCAGGGAGGTCTCCTTGACCTCAAGAATGATAGGTGTGGTCATCTTATCTTTTTACTCCAGCAGAGCTTCGTTCCTCTCTGCTCCTGCCATTAACTTTTCCTTGAAATGTCAGGGAGAGACAAGCTCCAATTTGCTCAGCTTGACAAACTCCAGCTGCTCAGCCCAGGGACCCATCTACCTCTTACCTCAGTTTCACTGAAGATTAGGCTGTTCTTGTTTATCATTCTCTGTTGGATTTGGGTAATTTTTAAGAGAAGTTTGTAGAAATAGTAAAAATGTCTTTCTTTACTTAATCATCTTGAAATCATAAGTCCTGAAAATTTAAGTGAAATAAATATGGGAATTTTGCCCTCTATCTTAGGAAAGTATTCAATGTAATTAAAAGTTCTTATGATGCATTTAAATTGTTATTTCTTTTGCTTTTTCTGGTTAAAAACATCTAGTAGTAATTCTATACATTAATTTACACTTATGCTTGCCCTCTAAGAAGGTTCTTATTTGGATACACCTACTATTCCATACCATCTTCATATTAACTTTCAAATCTAGCTTCAGTGTGAACTAGATGTATTGGCCCATTAGACAGACAAACCCAAATCTTAAATCAGCTGTGCTTGGAAAGTGAGGGAACAAAGTTAGAAATGACAAAAAATGAAAAAGAAAGACAACAACAACTCTCTGAACATTATCAAAATTGTGTACTCTCAGGCAATGTGAAATTCCAATTTCTAAAGCTTGGAAAATTTAATGGTTAGGAAACAAAAACTGAGTTATCTTCCATAGTCAGAATAAAAAAACAGTCATGCAAAATTTCCCTCTGTGAGAAATAGGTTTTGTTCCATTTTGAGCTATTCAAGAGCTCTGGTGATTGTTGAGCAAAGCCAACTTGTGACTAGGCCTCTCTTCGTGATACTGGTGTTCTGAATTTGTTTATGCCTAACTTTAATTACGATGATCTGAGAACCTGGAACTGATGAACAAAAGACCAAGCCCCTGGAAAAAGCATAATTCCGTATACCTGGGATGCCTTCTTATCCAAGGAAAGAGAAGGATCTGAAAGAAATAGTTGATATTCTGATTGCTTGTAGTGGATGCCTTGATAAATGAGATTTCTGCCAAGAGTAGGATGTCTTGTATGTGCCTATCCATTCTAAAATAAAGTGGAAAGTTCTCTGTGAGTCCTCTTGACTTTTCTATCTAAAGTTGATTTAGTAGAGAATGAAAAACTTCCATTCAGACGACCACCTTCAGACTAAAGGAAATTTTTTTTAAAGTTTGAAATTTCAGGAGCCATTATCATTATTTTGTGTTGTAAGAAGCAGTGAGTCTCCAATTCACCACTTACTCAGTTTAGAGTTTCCTTCTCTACCATTAAATGCTGAAGTCAATAAACTTTTTTTTTTTTTGATTGTGGGATCAGAATTTCAGTTAGTGGAGAAAAAGATGACGTACCTCATAAAAGATGATGAAGTTGGAGGAAATTGGAGGAAAGCAAAAACATCTGTAATTTTTTAGATGTTTTCATTCAAAAAAACATATTTTATTCAAATTATTATCCATTTTTAACATGGTACCTATTTATTTCTGGTTCTTTTCATCACTCTTTTATTGTATGTGTGTCCTAATGAGTCTGCACTAATCTATGGTAATAGGGAAAATGACATAGGCTTAAAATACCAATGTTGAGTTCCTCAAACAAGCATTACTGAGTCTTCTGTAATATAATAATAAACTGCAGGTATTAGGAAAAAGGACTAATATATTTTATTAATTTCATGTTAATTATGAAGACAGTATACTTCAAGGAATAGTATTTGACCCACTGTGTGTACTAATGTCTGTAATTAGCCACAATTCAATTAGACCTTACTGCATAACTCAAATCAGTACCTCACTTAGGGCAACCATCAATGTCTTATACGTTGTTCTTTCATGTACATATCTCAACCTCTCTACCAGATTATACCCTCTCAGAAAGAATCCTCACTTGTTTTTTATTGGTGACTATTACTTTCCTATCATGGTGTCCAACACCAAGTATTCACTCAGTAGTGTTTTTGGAATGCATAAATGATTTTTATCTAAGTTCTCTTATTTGCAAAGTACTTTTCTAAAAATATACTTTTTCAAATCCATTCCAGAAGAAACACAAATGTAAAGTGTTTTTGGTTACCTTGGCTTGTTCATCCAGGTGATTTGCATCAACATTACTTTTTTTTTTTTTTTTTTGCGGTACGCGGGCCTCTCACTGTTGTGGCCTCTCCCGTTGCGGAGCACAGGCTCCAGACACGCAGGCTCAGCGGCCACGGCTCATGGGCCCAGCCACTCCGCAGCATGTGGGATCTTCCCAGACCGGGACACGAACCCACGTCCCCTGCATCGGCAGGTGGACTCTCAACCACTGCACCACCAGGGAAGCCCTCCATGTTACTTTTTTAAAAATTAATATTTATTGGAGTATAGTTGATTTACAATGTTGTGTTAGTTTCTGCTGTACAGTAAAGCAAATCAGTTATACAAATACATATATCCATGTGTTTTTAGATTCTTTTCCCGTATAGGTCATTACAGAGTATTGAGTAGAGTTCCCTGTGTTATATAATAGGTTCTTATTAGTTATAGATTTTATATATAGTAGTGTGTGTATGTCAATGCCAATCTCCCAGTTTATCTCTCCCCCACTTTTCCCCTTGGTAACCATAAATTTGTTTTCTGCATCTGTGACTCTAGTTCTGTTTTGTAAATAAGTTCATTTATTTTAGATTTCACATATAAGTGATATCATATGATGTTTGTCTTTCTCTGACTTACTTTACTCAGTATGGCAATCTTTAGTTCCATCCACACCACTGCAAATGGCATTATTTTGTTCTTTTATATGGCTGAGTAATATTCCATTGTATATATGTACCACATCTTTTTTAACCATTCATTGTCAATGGACATTTAGGTTGCTTCCATGTCCTGGCTATTGTAAATGGTGTTGCAATGAACATTGGGGTGCATGTATCTTTTTGAGTTATGCTTTTCTCCAGATATATGTCCAGGAATGGGATTGCTGGATCATATATTAGCTCTATTTTTAGTTTTTTAAGGAACCTCCATACTGTTTCCCATAGTGGCTGTACCAATTTACATTCCCACTAGCAGTGCAGGAGTTTCCTTTTCTCCACACCCTCTCCAGCATTTATTGTTTGTAGATTTTTTGATAATGGCCATTCTGACTGGTGTGAGGTGATATCTCAATGTAGTTTTGAATTTTTAATTTTCAAACTCATTAAGATGATTAATCCTAGAATTAATTATAATGATGGAGGTGGTAATATTGACCAGCAGCATTTTTTTTTTTTTTTTACAATAGAGAAAGCTTTCAGTCACATGATCCCATTGATCTTTACAAAATTCCATGTACTTGCATGGTGGTTACTATAATTCTTATTTTACAGTTGAGTGAATAAAGAAAAAAGAAGTCATGTGACTTGTCCAAAATTACATAGGTAGTAAGTGCAGGGGATGGGGGAACATGTATTCTGGTCTTTCTGACTCCAGTACCTTATGTTAAATGGTCAGTCCTCAATTTTCAAGTGCCTAAATTATAAAGCCTTCCTAAATCTAAAAACAAAACACACAAACAAAAGTAACAAACACCCACTTATTAAAGAAATCAATTGTCCACATGACCACATGACTATAGGAAATTCTCCTCCCATTGCACCTCTCATTCCATGTTTCTGGTACTTTGTTGATAACAGAAAGTATGTAGTTTCTCAAATTGCTTTCTAATTTACAAATATATTCTTTTCTGCAGAGAGTATTTTCATTGCCTCCTATTGATTTGTGTTTGTTTATTCATCCTTAATGAGGTGAAGAATATTATGCTGCTGTGCTGCCTGATTTTGAATGGTCACAGATGAATTTATGTCTGAACCATCTGGAAGTTGTGGATCAAGAGAGGCTTAAGGCAGGCCTTGTCCTGCATCTCTCAGGGAAGAGTACACAGAGGGACTAAGTGGAAGTCTCCTCCTGCCTTTCTCCTCTGGGGCCCCTCAAATTTTCAATTCAATCCCTTCCCTGCCTCAGTTAATGGAAACTTCTTCCAGAGTCTTCTCTCTCCACGTTTCTGCTGCTGTCCCATCCCTTACAGTATATTTACCACACTGCAACCAAGGTGGTCTTTTAAAAACAAATCTATCAATCACTTGTCCAAAACCCTTCAAAAGCTTCTGATACTTTTCTCACTTTCCCACTCCCACCCTTTTAATGTGTGTTTTGAAAATAGACCACCATTACCATTTTCCTTACCATGAAAAAAATCTCAGAAAAGGATAAAAGTATAATGTAACTTTAGCTTAAATTTATCATTTTCTATTATTTAATGACCTTCAAAGCATACCATGGTCTATCAACTATTTTATTTTTATAGACCTGTAAAATTGAGCATACATACTCTCTAGGACTTGCCAATCTAGATGGCTGATAAGAGACTAACTGTGAGTTCCTTCTATGGTTTATGACAGTGCTGTATTTCTTTACCATCCATTGCCTTTTTTTGTGGGAAAACAGAACTTCTGTGTCCTTATTCTTCAAGGACAGAATTCTTAAACTCCACTGGGTAGTCTATATCCCTAAACTCCACTTCTATGTGATTATATTCCCAGAGCCAATCATTTCAATGGAAAAAGAACCTTCATGACTATAGGAAATCCATTTAGTATCCCACTTGAGATGAAAATTAAATCCTATAAGTCTTTTTTTGTTTATTTTGATTTGTTTAGCTTCAAATTTCACATCTTTTAAAAGAGATAAACTAATCCACTGTGTGAAACTAGTCCCTATTTGGCTACCCACTAAAATAAAATAAAAATTTTATTAGTTTGAAGGAATTTCTCTTGGAATATTTCTTGGAACAGTTCACTATCTAATAAACGTTAGTTTTTCAAAATTCAATTAGCAGCCAAATGTTTATTAATACTCTTATTTTCATCATAGTGGTCTTTTGAAATAAGCATGCACAATATCCTGTAAGCAGGCTTGAGCATAAGTTTGTTAAGAACAGATAGAAATTGATTTATTAAGTAAATATTTACTAAAGCTCAATTCCATAGTAATTCACGGGATATTAAGCACGAAATACCAGTCCATAGAGAATGCTAGTATAGCTGCCAAAAGCATACTAAAAAAGCATACATAGAGTTTTCAGCAGTGTACAGCCACTCCAGAAGTTATATGCAAAACAGAAAAACAGTATTTACACGCTCGCTTATAGGAAAGCAAAGTCTCTGGTAGAGATTAATTGTTGAGAGATAATTCTCTCCGAGTCTCTAAATTTCTTTGTGTCTAATGAGTGGGGACATTAACGCCCTTTTGCTCTAAAATATCTTTCCAAGGATGTGTGTATAGAAAAATAGCCTTGTAAATTAGAGATGCTATCTCTCCCTGGAGCAGGGGACATGTTTGCTTAGTGTTCAATATAATAATTTCTCCTTCTAGAAAAATCATCAGGCATGTCTGCTTACTATCCTTTATAAAAGATTCAAGTTACTGAAGTTTAGGTTCTTCATCTGTGAAACAAAATTTTCTGCATGCTGCATGTCCTTCATGGGACTTGGGGGACCAGGAGGAATGATGCAAACATGAAGCTCATGCTGCCTTCTCTGCTGTGTGTAATAATCTCCTTTGTCTCTGACCAAGATATCTCATGTCTTCTGTTAACATCCACAAGACTATGGCAAGTGGGGCCATTTACTATCTTGCAAATAGGGTGAAAATATTATATTCTTAGCAGTTCTTGACATTAATTGTTAGATATCTAATATTTACAGTTTTAACAAATACCACTAGAAAAGAGGGTATCACGTTATGGTCCTGTTTTACACAGAAAACAGCCCCTACCTGTCCTGACTGTTGAAAGGAGACTTAGGAATCACAATCAATTGTCCTTGGAAGCTCTAAGAATGCAGTACACCATGCCCCACTGTGCAGTCTGAATTTATACTACTTGCTATTTATACTACTCAATGTGAAATTCTAATAAAAGACTGATTAGAATTCTTGAAGGAGATAATGGAGAGAAGGGGCAAGATACAATAAATGACAAGATAATAGCTGAACATTTTCTGGAATTCAAGAAAAACCAGAAACTTAAGGTGAAGGAAACATGTCCAGCCTCAGCTTCATTTGAGGTCTCTCCCTCTCCTGCAGTCACACTGGTCATTTTTCAGCTTCTTAAACATGCCAAATTCTTTGCACTCTCGGGGACGCAACCATGCTATTCTCTTTCTGGAATGCTATTTCCAGGAAGTGATGGGCTTTTAAGTGGTGAGCTTTTACTCATCCTTTAACTTCAGCGGCACGTCTCTGAAAATTCTTCTCTAACCATTGTATCTAAAATAGTCTCATTTCCCTTATTTTTCACAAAGCGACTTTTGTATTTCCATGGAGTGTGGTTACTTTATTGATATATGCATGCACTTGTTTATTATTGTTTCTCATGGTGAGGGCTGAGACCATATACCTTCATGTTCTTCATTGTATCCTGTCTTTGGACAGCTTTAACAAAGTACCATAGACATGGTGGCTTGTAAACAACAGAAATTTATATCTCACCATTCTGGAGCTGGAATTCCGAGATCAGGGTGCCAGCAGGTGAAGTTCTGGTGAGGGCCTTCTTCTGGGTTGCAGAATTCTTGTTGTATCCTCACATGGCAGAAAGAGGGTAAGAGAATCCTCTGGGGGTACTAATTCCCATTCATGAGGGCCCCACTTCCATGCCCTAAATACCTCCCAAAGGCTCCAACTCCTAATACTAGCAGTTTGGAGGTTAGGACTTCAACATATGAATTTGAAGGGGACACACATTCAGTCCACTGCATATCCTCACTGCTAAGCACAATGCCTAGCAAGTGGCAAGACCTCAATAAATGTTTGTTGATTGAATAAATATATCACCAAATGTAAGCGCTTAATCCACTGAACATAAATATCAGATTAAATAAATATGTATAGTTATAAAACTATTATGTATTTTTATATAAAACTGTAAAATGATTGAAAAGAAAATCCGTTTATAATGGGCTGAGACAAAAAAAAAAAAAAAAAGTAACTAGTAACTCCAACAAAGCCCATGGGTAACTGCAAGCTGTTGTGACCAGAAAGTTTCATTTCTGAGTTGATAACTTGAGAAATATAAGTGTGAGTATATTAGTAAAAATTAGAAAGGTATATCCTAACTGGAACTTAGAACAGACTATGTCCTTTCCAAATTACTAAAATGAGACAAAGAATTAAGAAAGATGACCACTGCCCCAAAACAAGGACAGCTACTTCTTTAAAGACTATCAGACCAAGACAGATTCAAGACTGAATTTTTAAACATCTTTATCAAATATAAAGATGTTTAACCTTTTCCAAAGCATTTTTATGGTGTTTAAACTTTTCCAAAGCGTTAAGAAAGACAGAGCACTCTTATGAATGTTGATGATAAGATCCTATATAAGTTATTATAACTTAGACTCAAGCAGTGTGCTAAAATAATAATGCACCATGACCGAAAGTGTTTTATCCTGATTTAACTAAGGAGATCATACAATTTATTGTCCAAACAAAACCTTTTTGAAAGTAAAAGAGGGTTCTATTAATAATTACTTTCCATACCCAATATTCAACCTATATGGAATTGGTATTAGCTCCACATTCAAAATATGTACAGAATTCAAACACTTCTCCCTATATATTCGATTTCAGCTCTGTCTGAACTGTATTAATTTCTCTCCTGGTTTTCTGCAATCATTCCTAACTGCTCTCCCTGCTTCCACTACTGCCCTTTACAGTTTTTGTTCTTGTTGTTGTAGAAGAATCCTTTAAAAATGTACATTGGATTTTAGCCCTTTCTGCTCAGAACTTACTGATGTCTTCCCCTATCCCTCAGAGTAAAAGTCAAAGTCCTTTTGGTCAATAAGGTTCAATACGACTAAACCCCTCCTCCCTACCCCCTATCCCCAGTGCTCTCCCTCTAGCTTGCTCCCCTCTATCTATACTAACATCCCTGTTGTTCCTTGAATTTCCCAGTTAATTTCCTTGTTTAGGATCTTACAACTGGCTCTTCTCTCTGCCTGGAATGTTTTCCCCAAAGATATCAGTCTGGTTTATCTCCCTCAAGGCTTTGTTACAATGTCATCTTCTAAATGAAGCCTGCCTATCAACTGTATTTAAATAGTACCCACTCACTCCATCCATTACTTCCCTACCTGAAATGTCATATCTATTTAATTTCTCTATTGTACTTACAACATTCTAATATAGTATTTATTCACTTACATTTATTGCTTATTTTCTCTTCTTCTATACCAGAATATAAATGCCGTAAGGGCAGAATTTCTTTCTCTTTTCTTCTCATTGTCCTGTTTCACTTATATTAGGTGACTAATTAATATTATTCAATTAATGAATGAGTTAAACATTTTCTCCTGAATTTTTTCTAGAATTTCTACTTGACTCTTCTTATATATTCTAGTTCTCTTGAACATGTTATTCAGTTTTCCCAAGGCCATGTCTGATAACTCTGGCTCTTCAGTGGGTATGTTTCTATCATGTTATTTCAGACCTTCATCCTCTTTCTCCATATGCCTTGTTATTTTTTGGTTGACTACCTGACATTGTAGAGGTAATATGAAGCACTGGATGATTTTACCTTTCTCCAGAAAGGATTTACTCTGCCTTTGGCAGGCAGTTAGGTGAGAGGCAGATCACTTTAAGTCATTCAGAGATTGAACTGATTCACAGTTGTGTCTTTATGAGGGCTATTCTAGATTGCTAGTCTATTCTAGATTGCTATTACTCAGTGGTATAGCCCTTCAGAGGTCCCAGCTGAAAGATGGACATTTTAGTCCCCATCCACCTTGGCAGGTCCTTAACTCCAATATTTTGCCTCCCAAGCCCTACAAAGTTGCTAAAAGTTCTATTCAGTGGTTCGGCCTCTCAACCACCTTGCTTGGAAGAAGTTTGGATAATATAAACTAGTGGCTGTACTGGAAGTAGATGTCCCAATATTTACAGACTATCTGCCATAAATTCTTGTGTATAAACACATTACATAAGCTTTAAATAATGCATGATTAAATGTGGATTCAGCTATTTCCAAAAACTTTGTTTCTTTCTTTTATAAAGCCACAAATTTAAATATTTCTCAAAACACTTAAATCAAGATACAGGTATCCTCCACTTTTCAAAATTTCTCTTTACACCACTTTGCTTTTATAAGAAACCCACATTAGTATCTGTTTTCACTAACCAAAAGAAATCCAAAGAGGACTTTCACTTTTACAAAAAAAGCCAAAAAGTGAAAATAATGTTCAGTGTTTGTTTTGCAGGGAGCCATTATAGAGGCAGCTGCACCCGGAGCAGCGAGAGTGGCACCACCAAGCTCTTTCCCCAGGAAGCACACACAGCATCTCAGCTTCAAGCCACCACAGCTTTGAAATGTGTGCGAACATCTATGTTTTATCTCCATTTATTTTGTGTATTCATTAGCAAGATGTGTCCTAAGGTAATTGCTTCTTTGTTTTATGCCATTTTGGCTTACAAAAGTCTTCATAGGAACGCTCTACTTTCAGATAGCTGGGAAACCTGTACCTGTTTATATAAAGAAAACTTACTTAACTATAATGCTAAAATTATTTTTTCCAGATTGGAAAAATAAGTAAGTATCATCTTTCATGAAAGAATTTTGTTAAAATCAATAAAAGAGGACTTCCTTGGTGGCGCAGTTGTTGAGAGTCCACCTGCCGATGCAGGGGACACGGGTTCGTGCCCCGGTCCGGGAAGATCCCACATGCCACGGAGCGGCTAGGCCTGTGAGCCATGGCCACTGAGCCTGCGCGTCCGGAGCCTGTGCTCTGCAACGGGAGAGGCCACAACAGTGAGCGGCCCGCGTACCGCAAACAAGCAAACAAACAAAAAAACCAGTAAAAGAATCTCTATGTCTGGATATGACATAAACCACGTTCATAATACTAGACTATGTAATGTAGAACATAATTTCTCAATGTGTGTTTCTTTTTAGAGGTATTTTATCCCTTTAAAACACGCCCCCCCACACACAACAAAAATGAAAACTTTATGTTCAAATATGTTTGGGATTTCCTACATACATGTCCCCACCTTGGGGACATGGGATGTGTTAGGATTTTAAATGTTTTGAAAGTTAGACACAAAAGACTTGTTTTCCTTTTTCTAAGCCAAGATTTTCCTACCTTATTTAGAAGATAACTTTTTTTTCATTTTGTACTTATTGACGTCCAAAGGAAGTTGTTTTCCATGGGACATATATTAAGTAATTGTGTTCTGGAAGAAACTCAATAATATAATAGAGTCTCTACCTTCCAGGGACTTTTTAAAAATAAGTTAAAGAGAAAAATATATTCACATTAAGTTAAAATGAAATATACAGTTAAACTCACTTTAAGACTCCAGCACAAAATAAGTCATGATTAAAGAGTAAAACTAATTACCCAGTCCTTTGTGATCAAGTGTACCATGGCATCAGAAGACCAAAACCAATGCCAGGGTTTAATTTAATTAGCATTATAATTTGCAACAATGAATTCAAAGTCTTCGAGGTCAAAACTACAGAAGAACAAGCTTTGAAAATTCCAGTGCTGAAACAATGTTGTTTGCCAACCAAGTAAAGGTCACAGTATTTTTTTATTTATTAACTTAAAAGGTTTAGGGTGCTCCCTGAAAATATAGTGCAATAAAAATGGAAGCCATTAAAATAGGCTTGCTTTCTTGTATAACAAAACCTGGACATTACAGGGTATTCCAAAATAACACACAACAGGTTTTTTCTTATATATTTCTCATTAACTTTTTAAAGCCTCCTGACTTTGTGGAATCACTGCAGTAAGTTCTAAATGATGTATGAAATGGAAAACAAAATATAGCCTGTCTTTACCTCCTCCTAAGCAATAGGTAATAGCATGCCTGATTTCTTTGGTTTTGTTTTTCATTTTTGGAGAGTTTTTTAGCCAAATTTCTGTCAGGATTGTCGTCCTCTTCTATATAAAGCTTTTAAAGAAACCCAACACAGTCACATAAACATGCACTGAGGGAACACATAAAAATCAAGACTTCAGAGTTCACTCAGATCATAGCATATTTCACCTACTCTGACCTGCTATTTTAGCTTTTATTATCTGTGGTGTTTGGTATTCTCTCTCCATGTGTCTCTCTGGCCTGTTTTCTTAACTGATCTTAAAAAGAGTTTTCATGTTGGAATCAACACAATGGCATCAGAGGCTATCTCTTGCACTACTTAAAGTCAAGATAAGAACCCCCACCATGGTATTTGTGATTTTAGAAATATCATTGCTTTGCACTGTCTCCCATAACATAAAACTGTATCTTGCCTCTCACTGTGTTCAGCAGTGAGAAAACTTTGGGAGATAGGAAGTTCATTAGAGTACTTTTGGACTCAGGTAACAGTATATCTGAATAAAAGTGGGCATATAAACAATATGGGTTAATTTTTTCCCTAATAACAATGAGTCTGTAGATATGCAGATCAGGGTTGGTTAAGTGACTCAGCAGTTGTCAGGACTCTATGTCAGCTTCTCTGGCCTTAAACTCATGGTCACAAGATGGCTATAATAGCTCAATAACACCTTCATAGGACAATATCCAAAAGTAGGAAGGAAGGGGCAGTGGTTTCTTTTCCATGAACATTGTTTATTCAAGAAGAAATAAATATTTCCTGCAAGTCTGCAGTAAACTGCTTTCCTGTCTCACTGGCCATCATTGTATCACTTGCCTGTGCCTTGGCTGCAAGGAAGATTAGGACAACAAACATCCAGCGTTTTTAGCCTCCATAATGCTAAATGGACTCTGTCAACAAGGAAAAAGGCTGTCAAATATTTAACTGTAGCTACCTCAGGAAGAGGCAAAGGAAGTGTTTTTTTTTCCCTAATATAGACCACTAGTCCTGTTTGGGCAACCATTCATTGTGCAATTTTACTTTTCTTTGACATTGAATCCATTCTTGTCTTGTTTCCACTAGACTAAGAAAATTTTTTCTTAATTTAAAAGGAGACATTTTGTTTATCCATCTTATATAAATATGAACCTTTAATACTGTTCTTCTTGAATAAGTTTTCAGTTGGTTTTCAACCCCACCATAACATTAATGAGGAAAAGTTAAAATCCAAATTACTCCTAAGGTTAAACCAACAAATTGCTTGAAATTTAAGGATGAGCCAATATCTGACTTTAAAATCAGAAGTCTATGTAGCTTTAGACAGTCTAATAAATCCTGCTGAAACTGTGCACAACATTTCTAAATCTTTATGTATGGATACTTTGTTTTGTATAAGAAGCCCAAAGCTTTGGCAAATTCTTAAAGTGTCCACACCCTCTAAAAGTTTAGAAACACTAATAACAATGATAATTATATAATTATCAGGGTGCTTATATGAGCTTATGAGTTGTTTTAGAAAAAAGCTCTCATCTACATTTTAGAAATAGCTTTGAGGAATAGTGTCATTATATTTAGAGCCATAGTTTCACAAAAGCATTTTCATAAAGTCCATAATATTTGTTGCTTATCCATATTATTGAAAAACAGAGGAATTATTGACCTTCTTTATGCCTAACTCCAGAAAAGGTTAATTGACTACAGAAAAAGTAGATAGGAACCTCATCTTTTATTTTCTTTCTGTGTACTTCTTCTTTCAGCTGTTCAGTAAGTTGTGTTTTTGAAGTGTGCCATTGGTTTATCACAACTGAAACTTAGCAGATAAACGTAAAGCTCGGGTGAAATTTGCCCAAGGTCATATAGATAATAACTGTTGGAGACTCAAAGCCAGGACACATGATGCTGAGTCTAATACTCTTTTTACTATATCACAACTGGCTTTCTTTATGAGGGCTATTTACAGTATAATCTATATGCCCAAACTGGGAGAAAAAAAAAAAAAAACTATTCTAATTATTCTACATGTTTAGTTGGTCTACAGAGGCAGTTCACAGATTCAAGGTAAATTTTCAAATGTACGCATTTTCAGTAACAACATTGCAATTCCATTGACTACGTTAACAATCCCCACATTATATATGTTTAGTAATACATTCCTTGAAGACCATACACATAAATTCAGAAAATAGGGTAAAACCTCTTTGATTTATGATTCTAGTTATTTGAGTAAATGTCATGTATACACAGAAAAATTATTAAAATTTACTTTTGATCTTTAAGAATGAAATTAGTTGCCAATCATTTTTAAGTTTCTATTTTAATCATTGTGAACAATACATTTAATTAAATGTAATAGTTTTCCTCAATTTTATGCTATAGATGGTTTAAATCTTCATTTAAATGTTAATTGCCAGTAACATCAGGGAAAATCCTTTATAATTCAATTTTATTCTGCCTTAATTTTATAAAATCCAGGATATTTATTTCATTATAAAGTATGATGGGACATAATGATTGTGAGAAGGTGAAAATGAATATAAAATTCTGCAGTAGTCGCCAAACAATTTTGCATGATGATTCCAAAAGAGTAAAATATACTGTTTTCATGTTAGTTTCAGCAAATGGAGCTTAAAATTCAGTTACAGTCAAGCTGCAAAATTCTTCTTCCTTCAAAAGAGGAAATGATTACCTTCTGGTCCTTTCATTAGTTATCAGCAAGTTGCTACAATTAGATTAGGGATGGATGAAAACCTTATTTTCCATTTCATTCTGTGTTACATTATCTGTGCAGTGCATATTGTGTATTTAATAGAAGTTTAGAGTAAAAAGGTTAAATAGATTTATAATTTTGATGGGCTCAGTAAGGAACAGTGCCATAGTTGCCTGGTCAGACTGAAAATCAATTTATGAGTTTAAAATGCAAACGGTGCTCAGTTTTAAGCAGAACTATTGCTAGACCTTCCTTAGGGAGGTGCTGGCCTATTCTTTTCACAGGTGGTTCCAGGATGCCTAAGAAGAAGATGTTATTCCTAGAATATAACAGTTATGAGAATCTCATGTTGAGCCAGCAGATTTATTCAGCATTAGTAGAGAGACCTCACTAATTTTATACTGTGCCAAAGAACTGTTCAAGTATTTAGTAAAGGCTAATCTTTATTATTTAATTATTATCACATGAATTTTGTGATATATCAATTGTTTTAATGACACCTTCAATCTTTCACATACCCATGCCCTTTGTCATGTGAATTTATACATTCTCCCACCAAAGGATGGATTATGTTTCCCTGTTCCTTGATTTTAGTTGGACATATGACTAGTATGGATAAAAAGATGTTATCAAATGATACACAAACCAAGACTTAAAAAAAGGGTTCACATATTTCCACTTGTGCTCTTATATCTTTGTCTCTGCCTAAGTTGGCCTGCTGGAAGATGAAGAATGCAGAACCCAGTGACCTATGTTGCCCCAGTTAGTCATATTACAGACATGTCAGTGATCCCAGCTGAAAACAGAAGAACTGCCCAGGCAAGCTCAGCCTTAAAAGCTCACCTGCGTGCACTCAGGGGACCTACACACAAAGGCGGAGCCAATTCCAAAGCTGAACCCAAGGAGCTGTGCGAACAAAGAAAAGAACAGGATATTTCTCCCAGCAGCCTCAGGAGCAGTGGATTAAATCTCCACAATCAACTTGATGTACCCTGCATCTCTGGAATACCTGAATAGACAACAAATCATCCCAAAATTGAAGTGGTGGACTTCAGGAGCAACTGTAGACTTGGGGTTTTCTTTCTGCATCTAATTGGTTTCTAGTTTCATGTTTATCTTAGTTTAGTATTTAGAATTTATTATCATAGGTAGATTTGTTTATTGGTTTTGTTCCTTTTCCTTTATATATATATATATATATATATATATATATATATATATTTCCTTTTTCTCTTTTTGACAGTGTGTATGTGTATTCTTCTTTGTGTGATTTTGTCTGCATAGCTTTGCTTTTACTATTTGTCTTACTGTTCTGTCTGTCCGTTGTTTTGGGGTTTTTTGGTGTAGTTGTTAGTGCTTGTTATCATTGGTGGATTTGTTTTTGGTTTGGTAACTCTCTTCCTCTTTTTCTTACTACTTTTAAATATTTTTTTTATTTTAATAAATTTATTTTATTTATTTATTTTCTATCTTTCTTTCATTTTTACTTCCTCTTCTTCTGAGCTGTGTAGCTGACAGGGTCTCAGTGCTCCTACTGGGTGTCAGGCCTGTGGCTCTGAGGAAGGAGAGCCGAGTTCAGGACATTGGTCCACCAGAGACAACCCGGCTCCACATAGTATCAAATGGTGAAAGCTCTCCCAGAGTTCTCCATCTCAATGCTAAGACCCAGCTACACTCAATGACAAGCAAGCTACAGTGCTGAACGCCCTATGGCAAACAACTAGTAAGACAGGAACAAAACCACACCCATAAGCAGAGAGGCTGCCCAAAATCCTAATAAGGTCACAGACACCCTGAAACACACCACCAGACGTGGTCCTGCTCAACAGAAAGACAATATCCAGCCTCATCCACCAAAATACAGGCACCAGTCTTCTAACACCAGGAAGCCTGCAAAACCTATTGAACCAACCTTAGCCACTGGGGACAGACACCAAAAACAACGGAAACTATGAACCTACAGCCTGCAAAAAGGAAACCCCAAACACAATAAATTAAGCAAAATGAGAAGACAGAGAAACACACAGCAGATGAAGGAGCAAGGTAAAAACCCACCAGACCAAACAAATGAAGAGGAAATAGGTAGTCCACCTGAAAAAGAATTCAGAGTAATGATAGTAAAGGTATTCAAAATCTTGGAAATAGAACAGAGAGAGTACAAGAAACATTTAACAAAGACCTAGAAGAACTAAAAAGCAAAAAAAATGATGAACAACACAATAAATGAAATTGAAACAACACAATAAATGAAATTCTGCTATTGATTCTCTAGAAGGAATCAACAGCAGAATAACTGAGGCAGAAGAACAGATAAGTGACCTGGAAGATAAAATAGTGGAAATAACTATGCAGAGCAGAATAAAGAATAAAGAATGAAAATAATTGAGGATAGTGTCAGAGACCTCTGGGACAACATTAAATGCACCAACATTTGAATTATAGGGGTCCTGGAAGAAGAAGAGTAAAAGAAAGGGTCTGAGAAAATATTTGAAGAGATTAAAGTTGAAAATCTCCCTAATATGGGAAAGGAAATATTCAATCAAGTCCAGGAAGAACAGAGAGTCTCATACAGGGTAAATCCAAGGAGAAAAATGCCAAGACACATATTAATCAAATTATCAAAAATTAAATACAAAGAAAAATATTAAAAGTAGCAAGGAAAAAAACAGCAAAAAACATTCAAGGGAATCCCCATAAGGTTAACAGCTGATCTTTCAGCAGAAACTCTGCAAGCCAGAAGGGAGTGACAAGATATATTTAAAGTAAAGAAAGGGAAAAACCTACAACCAAGATTACTCTACCCAGCAAGGATCTTATTCAGATTCACCAAAGAAATTAAAATGTTTACAGACAAGCAAAAGCTATGAGAATTCAGCACCACCAAACCAGCTTTACAACAAATACTAAAGGAACTTCTCCAGGCAGGAAACACAAGAGAAGGAAAAGACCTACAATGACAAAGCCAAAACAATTAAGAAAATGGTAATAGGAACATACATGTTGATAACTATTTTAAATGTAAATGGATTAAATATCCCACCAAAAGCCATACACTGGCTGAATGGAAAAAAAAACTAGACACATATATATGCTGTCTACAAGTGACCCACTTGAGACCTAGGGACACATGTGGACTGAAAGTGAGGGGATGGATAAAGATATTCCATTCAAATGGAAATCAAAAGAAAGCTGGAGTAGCAATTCTCATATCAGACAAAATGACTTTAAAATAAAGACGATTGCAAGAGACAAAGAAAGACACTACATAATGATCAAGGGATCAACCCAAGAAGATACAACAATTGTAAATATATATGCACTCAACGTAGGAGCACCACAGTGCATAAGGCAAATGCTCACAGCCATAAAAGGGGAAATCAACAGTAACACAATCATAAAAGGGGAGTTTAACACCCCACTTTCACCAATGGACAGATCATCCAAAATGAAATAAATAAGGAAATACAAGCTTTAAATTATGCATTAAACAAGATGGATTTAATTGATATTTATAGAACTTTCCATCCGAAAGCAACAGAATACACTCTCTTCTCAAGTGCTCATGGAACATTCTCCAGGATAGATCATACCTTGGGTCACAAATCAAGCCTTGGTAAATTTAAGAAAAATGAAAACATATCAAGTATCTTCTCTGAACACAATTCTATAAAACTAGATATCAATTACAGGAAAAAAACTGTAAAAAAAAAAAAAAAAAAACACATGAAGACTAAACAATACACTACTTAATAACCAAGAGATCACTAAAGAAATCAAAGAGGAAATCAAAAAATACCTAGAAACAAATGGCAATGAAAACACGATGACCCAAAATCTATGGGATGCAGCAAAAGGAGTTCTAAGAGGGAAATTTATAGCAATACAATCCTACCTCAAGAAACAAGAAACATCTTAAATAAACAACCTAACCTTACACCTAAAGCAATTAGAGAAAGAAGAACAAAAAGACCCCAAAGTTAGCAGAAAGTAAGAAATCATAAAGATCAGATCAGAAATAAGTGAAAAGAAATGAAGGCAACAATAGCAAAGATCAATAAAACTAAAAGCTGGTTCTTTGAGAAGATGAACAAAATTGATAAACCATTATCCAGACTCATCAAGAAAAAAAGGGAGAAGACTCATATCAATAGAATTAGAAATGAAAAAGAAGTAACAACTGACACTGCAGAAATACAAAGGATCATGAGAGATTACTACAAGGAACTATAAGCCAATAAAGTGGACAACCTGAAAGAAATGGACAAATTCTTAGAAAAGCACAACATTCTGTGATTGAACCAGGAAGAAATAGAACATATAAACAGACGAATCACAAGCACTGAAATTGAGACTGTGATTAAATATCTTTCAACAAATAAAATCCCAGGACCAGATGGCTTCACAGGCAAATTCTAATAAAGATTTAGAGAAGAGTTAACACCTATCTCTCTCAAACTTTTCAAGAATACATCAGAGGGAGGAACACTCCCAAACTCATTCTACGTGGCTACCATAACCCTGATACCAAAACCAGACAAAGATGTCACAAAGAAAGAAAACTACAGGCCAATATCACTGATGAACATAGATACAAAAATCCTCAACAAAATACTAGCAAACAGAATCCAACAGCACATTAAAAGGATCATACACCATGAACAATTGGGGTTTATCCCAGGAATGCAAGGATTCTTCAATATTTGCAAATCAATCAATGTGATACACCATATTAACAAATTGAAGGAGAAAAAGCATATGATCATCTCAATAAATGAAGAAACAGCTTTTGACAAAATTCAACACCCATTTATGATAAAACCCTCCAGAAAGTAGGCATAGAGGGAGCTTACCTCAACATAATCAAGGCCATACATGACAAACCCATAGCCAACATCATTCTCAATGGTGTAAAACTGAAACCATTTCCTCTAAGATCAGGAAGAAGACAAGGTTGTCCATTCTCACCACTCTTATTCAACATATTTTTGGAAGTTTTAGCCACAGCAATCAGAGAAGAAAAAGTAATAAAAGGAGCCCAAATTAGAAAAGAAGTAAAGCTGTCACTGTATGTAGATGACACAATACTATACATAGAGAATCCTAAAGATTTGACCAGAAAACTACTAGAGCTAATCAATGAATTTGATAAAGTAGCAGGATACAAAATTAATGCACAGAAATCTCTTGCATTCCTATACACTAATGACAAAATATCTGGAAGAGAAATTAAGGAAACACTCCCATTTACCATTGCAACAAAAAGAGTAAAATACCTAGGAATAAACCTACCTAAGGAGACAAAATACCTGTATGCAGAAAACTTGACACTGATGAAATAAATTAAAGGTGATACAAACAGATGGAGAGATATACCATATTCTTGGATTGGAAGAATCAACATTATGAAAATGACTATAACACCCAAAGCAATCTACAGATTCAATGCAATCCCTATCAAACTACCAATAGTGTTTTTCACAGAACTAGAACAAAAATTTTCACAATTTGTATGGAAACACAAAAGACACTGAATAGCCAAAGCAATTTTGAGAAAGAAAAATGGAGCTGAAAGAATCAGGCTCCCTGACTGAAGACAATACTACAAAGCTACAGTAATGAACACAGTATGGTATTGGCACAAAAACAGAAATATAGATCAATGGAACAGGATAGAAAGCCCAGAGATAAACCCATGCACATATGGTCACCTTATCTTTGATAAAGGAGGCAAGAATATATAATGGAGAAAAGATAGCCTCTTCTATAAGTGTTGCTTGGAAAACTGGACAGCTACATGTAAAAGAATGAAATTAGAACACTTCCTAACACCATACACAAAAATAAACTCAAAATGGATTAAAAACCTAAATATAAGGCCAGATACTATAAAACTCTTAGAGGAAAACATAAGCAGAACACACTATGATATAAATCACAGCAAGATCCTTTTTGACCCACCTCCTAGAGAAATGGAAATAAAAACAAAAATATACAAATGGGACCTAATGAAAGTTAAAATCTTTTGCACAGCAAAGGAAACCACAAACAAAATGAAAAGACAACCCTCAGAATGGGAGAAAATATTTGCAAATGAAACAACTGACATGGGCTTAATCTCCAAAATTTATAAGTAGCTCTTGTAGCTCAATATCAAAAATCAAACAATCCAATCCAAAAATGGGCAGAAGACCTAAATAGCCATTTCTCCAAAGAAGATATACAGATTGCCAACAAACACATGAAAAGACACTCAGCATCACTAATCACTAGAGAAATGCAATTCAAAACTACAATGAGGTATCACCATACCCGTCAGAATGTCCATCATCCAAAAGTCTACAAACAATGAATGCTGTAGAGAATGTCGAGAAAAAGGAAGCCTCTTGCACTGTTTGTGGATATGTAAATTGGTACAGCCATTATGGAGAACAGTATGGAGTTTCCTTCAAAAACTTAAAATAGAACTACCATATGACCCAGCAATCCCACTACTGAGCATATATCCTGAGAAAACCATAATTCAAAAAGAGTCATGTACCACAATGTTCACTGAAGCTCTCTTTACAATAGCCAGGACATGGAAGTAACCTACGTGTCCATCGACAGATGAATGGATAAAGAAGATGTGGCACAATGGAATATTACTCAGCCATGAAAAGAAGAGAAATTGAATTATTTTTAGTGAGGTGGATGGACCCAGAGTCTGTCATACAGAGTGAAGTGAGTCAAATACCATATGCTAACACATATATATGCAATCTAAAAAAAAAAAAATGTTCCAAAGAACCTGGGGCAGGACAGGAATAAAGATGCTGATGTAGAGAATGGACTTGAGGACACAGGTAGGGGGAAGGGTAAGCTGGGATGCAGTGAGAGAGTGGCATGGACACATATACACTACCAAATGTAAAATAGATAGCTAGTGGAAGCAACCACATAGCACAGGGAGATCAGTTCTGTGCTTTGTGACCACCTAGAGGGCTGGGATAGGGAAAGTTGGAGGGAGACGCAAGAGGGAGGGTATATGGGGATATATGTATATGTATATGTATAGCTGATTCACTTTGTTATAAAGCAGAAACTAACACACCACTGTAAAGCAATTATACTCTAAGAAAGATGTTAAAAAATAAAATAAAATAAACTGAAGTTTATCCAAAAAAAAAACCTCACCTGCAAACTTGCGAGCTAAATTAATCTTATTGTTTAAGTCATTACATTCTGGAGCTTTCTGCCTATGTTGTCTTCTAGGAGTTTTATTGTTTCTGGTCTTACATTCACTTTGAGTTAATTTTTGTTCATGGTATAAGAGAGTGGTCCCATTTTATTCTTTTGCATGTGGCTTTCCAGTTTTCCCAAAACCATTTATTGAAGAAACTTTTTCCCCATTCTATACTCTTGCCTCCTCTGTCATAGATTAATTGACCATATATGTGTGGGTTTATTTCTGGGCTCTCTATTCTGTTCCACTGATCTCTGTGTTTGTTTTATGCTAGTATCATAAATATATGTGCCTGTTGTTGGGTACACACACATACCCCCCAGCAGTCCTCAGGGAGAAGTTTCATATTTGTGAAATACCTCCTAATTGTGGGTATGAGGTTCTTGACAGGACTGTGTTTCTGCCTCTTCTACTCATCTTGATTTATTTCTTCTATCCTTTGTTGCGGAGGAGCTCTTCAGTTAGTTTTCAGGTCATTTTCAGAGGGAACTGACCCATATGTAGCTACACATTTGTTGTGTCCATGGGAGGATGTGAGTTCAGGATTTTAGGCTACCATCTCAAACTGCCCCCTCTAAGTGATTATCTTTTGAGATGGTTGGTTATGCAGTACTATTTAGGCAGCAGGTAACTTATCTGCAACAATGAGCATCCTTTCATCCTAGGAGATAATAAAGGAGATTATTAGAACCATATCATTAATGCTTTCTTGGCTGGTAGGGGAGGAGAGGGAGAGAAAGAGAATACTAGGGCATTTTTGTTGTTGTTCTACATAACAAACATACTAGTATTTATTCTTCTCTATCAGGTATAGAATGAGGATGGGTTCATAGGGCCTTATCTCTGCATTATAGGAAAACATAGTCACTACAGCTGTCAGTGCTAGGGCTGGATGAGCCAATGCAGAGTCAGGGGCCAGGAGCTGAGAGGGAAAGTAAAAGAGAGATATACTACATCTGGCACTATAACCTTGAAGGCAGGTTTGCTTATTTCCTATTCAATGAGAAAGGCCAAATGGATGGGTTGTCAATAGGTTGCTAGATTGATCAAAGATAAAATATAGGGCACCTAGTTACATTTAAATTTCAGATAAACAGCAAATACTATTTTAAGTATGTCCCATACACCACACATCTGTGTATTCTCCAGACATTGAGATTTCTTGGGAAAGTATTTGAAGAATGAAGAACTAATTTAGTTTTAAATAGTGCTTTACCTGTCTCTTTCTGGTATTTATTTTCTGATTAATGGTCTAAGGAATAAGGTCCAAAAATACCTTCTGCCTTGTTCTGTTACTATGTGTGAAGGTAGAATGTGGATCTGGTAGAAGAACCTAAGTTTTCCAACCCCTCATCCATTTACAACACTTGTCAATTCACCCATAAATGCCATGACAAACAAAACACATGGGAATTGAGATAGTGAATATCCTTTACCTACTGAACAGATGATTTGGTTTTATACCAAAGTCCATCCCCAAATACTTTACATACATAATTATTTTTTTTCAAAATTGTATTGTCTTTCTCTTTTTATAATTATAAAATAAATCAGAAGATAATAAAAACATTAAGCTAAGAAGAGAAAAATAACACAAATTTTTACCCCTTGAGATAACAACTTTTAATACTCAGGTAAGAATCCTTTAACATTTCTATGTAGATAGATAGATAGGAAGATGTATAGAGAATGAGAGAGATGACAGATAGATATATATGGTGTTCCCTCCCACCTCCTCAGAATTAGAACTACATTATACATGCCACTTGGTAACCTGTTAGTCTTAATATATTGTGGACTTTTTTCATTGTCAATAAAATATATATTTACATCCTTGTTTTTAAAGGCTGCAGTCAGTGAGTCAACAATATTTACTGAGTTCCTACTAAATGAAGACATGCTGTATTTCATTGCATGTATACCCCATGATAGATCTAACCAATTCTCTATAATCAGACATTTTATATTGTTTATAATTATTCACTACCACAATCAAGCCTCCAATGAACATCCTTGTAAGCCTGCCTCCCTACAACTCAACTGATAGAAACAGCTACACTAGAGAAGAGACAATGTCTTTGGAAATATTCTGATTGGACCATTGCAAATTGCATGCACACTTCCAATTTTTATGCATATTATTAGATATTCAATCAATAGTCCATAAAAGGATTAGTCAATCAGTGAGTCACCAACTCTCTTCGTTTCATTATTCATGACACATTTTTCTGCCTGTAGTATATTTATGGGTGCAATTATACTCCCATGAGAAAGCAAGCAAGGGGGAGGAGTAGAAAGTCAATAAAACCAGTCTCAAAGTGTTGTATCCATGCCAGGATTTAGGCATATACATCTTTCCATTCATTAAATATTTTCTGATTGCCAAATATGTGCCAAGTCCTCTTCTGGGTATAGCACACAATAAGGACAGAATGACTCCTTCCACATACCTTATGGTGTGACCAGAGGCACTTTGCTTACCACGTCCAAAAAGTACATACTTCAACTATTAGAGTGTATAGAGACTGCCCATTTCCTCACACTCTCTTTAATGCCAGGCATGTGTTCTTTGCCAATAATAATATACTCATAAAATGCTACTGTTATCTAGTAGTTGTAGGCTAACATAAAAGGTTGAGATAGGGCTTCCCTGGTGGCGCAGTGGTTGAGAGTCCGCCTGCCGATACACGGGACACGGGTTCATGCCCCGGTCCGGGAGGATCCCACATGCCGTGGAGCAGCTGGGCCCGTGAGCCATGGCCGCTGGGCCGGCGCGTCCGGAGCCTGTGCTCTGCAACGGGAGAAGCCACAACAGTGAGAGGCCCGCATACCGCAAAAAAAAAAAAAAAAAAAGGTTGAGATAAAACAAGGAATCATATATATATATAATACATGAGTCTCAAACATTTAAATTTACTTAAAGGATATTAAGATGCATTGATTCTTCACATTTTGATGTACAGCCAAAGCCATTTCTATATTGGGCATGTGTCTGTTAAGGCAAATTTCCCAAGTGAATTACAAACACATTTCACAGCATTGTTTTGGACTTGCTGTGAAATAAGTAGTTCCAAATAATACCAGTTCAAATATTTATTTATGAGCAAGGGTCATCTTCAGTGGAGAAAAAGAGATACTACATACATGTTATAGACATAGTATTAAAAAGGAATGTCTATTTAAAAAGACTAGTCATAAAATTGGTTAAAAGCTGGATTAGTCTTCTTTCGCCCCAGTATTCATGTGTTAAAAAAACAAAACAAAACTCAGTGTCTTCAACAACACCTAGTTAAGTCTCCTGCATCACAGTTCATGGGTTAGCTGCAACTCAGCTTCAACTTGGCCCAGCTTAGCTGGGCTAATCACCTGATTCCATGCTGCTGGTCAGATTCAGGTTTCCTCCATTTTGAGACTCAGGCTAAAGGAAGAGCTTCAGTCTGGAGCATGATCTTCTCATGGTGGATGTCAGAGGCTCCATAGGACTCGCAGAAATTGGCCAAACCTCATAAAGCCTTAGCTAAGAATTGACACATTGTCACTTCCATCACTTTCTAATGGCTGAAATAAGTCACATGGGCAATCCCAAGTCAGTGGGGTGGGGAAATAAACTCTTCTACGGAGGGGAAGAGGTATGGGTGAGTAGTTGCCAAACATACAATCAGTATGTTATATGAAAAGCTAACATCAGAGATGGACCAGTTATTCAGATATACTGCAAATTAGTACAGACATCACCAACAAAGGGCTGCTTCAAACTGGCTGAACATAAATTGCTGAAGTATGTTATTAGAAATGCTAAATGGCATAACTGACTTCTTTCAGGATTGGAACCTTTTTTTTTTCCTTTTTCAGGTACATGATTGGATTTTCTTGCATAAATCACTCCTTTAATTGGTCTTCTATGATTTCCATTTTCTATTATAAAGTGGAAAGAAAATCTAAAGTGCTCCAAATGCACAGTCCTAGATTCTTATTGATTTCATTTTTCTTACAGTTATCTCATCTATATAAATGTATATATCTAATTCAATACCAGCAAATTTTTTCCTAGCTCATTTTTAGTGAGACTTTCTAACACACTCAACATAGAAGTAACACTTTCTTCTTTAGTTGTATATAGTTAATTAACATAACTAAATTATGTGATTGTGATGACAAGTATTGCTATTTTAAAATGGTTTGAGAACAACCACAACTGATTCACAGTAAGTATGGGGCTCAGCTACTAAGAGCAGAAGTGCACTGTCACTTGCTATAGTGTTGTCCTTCCCATTAATTAATCAATTAAATTAAACACAATCATTAATTAATTGCATTTTACAATAGAAATGGAGAAGCTTAATCTGGTGAGTCAATTAAGTGGAGAATGTCTACTGTTGATTTAATTTTTATGTCTGATTACTAAAGAAGTCAAGTATTTTTCAGATATGTATGAGCCATATATATTTTCCCAAAGAATTTATTGTTTTGTTTATAAAATCAAAGTTGTATCTTTTATAATTAATTCATAGCAATGTTACATATCAAGTTAAGGGAATGAATTTAATGAGCTTCAAAGGCAAGCTATGTATTGGAAAGTTAACATTCATAATTCAATCATCATCAACATACTAGTTACAAAAGATAATGTTTTGTATGTAAATATACATTTAGATTGAGTGGTATTTTTATGTGGTAGGTGTACTGATTTGTATTTAAATTTTGGATTTAATAAAGTTTTTATGTAAATAAACTTCTGCTCATTTCATTAGCATTAATGTATATTAGGTATTTGATAAAGAAGAGAATACTACTCATCAAAAGGAAAGTTTCTAAAGAAATCCCCAATTCCCTGTGTCACTTGGCTCGCTCTCTCCTTCTAAATAAGTCTTCCTTTTTCTCTAAAAATAAATTGTTAGAATCAAGTTTTTCATCTGGCTAGACCTATGTCAAAAATAAAGGTCAAGAGGAGCTGTGGAGATCTGCTTGAATCAAGAATCCATACTCAAGCCTACTCTGAAAGGCAGTATCTATTCCTCACCAAAGAGGGAGGCAAGTGGCATTTGTGGAACTCCTGCCAAGTTAAGTTACTTTATCTGAGCTCCATCTGACTTTTCTTAATGGTAGGTAGCAAAATTGAGCTTCCAATTCAACATAAATTTCTCTGAGGTAGGAACTGGAAAAGACACACTACAATGTCAAGCTATTTATGATGATCAGATGTGATAGGTTCAGGTCATCCTGAATACTTTTCTATTTCACCTCTCATAGATTATTTTGCTCACTGCATTACTGAAATCTGAGACACTAACAGTGCTTAAATTAAAATAGGCCTAACAATGTCCAGGCTCAGAGTGAAAATAAAAGGCCTGCAATTTCAAGATGGGTTGCACATCTTTACATAGAATAGAAAAGGTGGTTCATAACAGATATAATTGAGAAATACAATTTTTGTTGCTGGAGAACTTCAGGTGACATACTGTTTTTATTCTTTGTATTTATCACAGGCAATTGAACCTGGTGAATGAAGGGAAATTAAGTTAAGGGGGAAAAAACTCAGTTCCAAGTAAAGCTTAGGAAGCAATTTCTACCCATGAAGTAATTAAGGAGCAAAATGAGTTTCTACATTAGCTCCTAACACAGAGTCATTTTAATGAGAAGCCCTCTTGGGAAAAGTATTAAAAGTAATCTTCCCCAGTGGTCAAGCAGTAGCTGATTTTGAAGTTATGGAAATATAATCCTTTAAAAATAAGGTGTCTTCTTGCTCAACAAGGTATTAAGCAATGTCATTTCTTCCATTGTAATAACTACTACTATTCCAGAAGAAAATAGAGGAAGGATCTCAACAAGGTATTAAGCAATGTCATTTCTTCCATTGTAATAACTACTACTATTCCAGAAGAAAATAGAGGAAGGATATCAAGGGATTTTAGAATTACTCTGGTGATCCTTCATGTTTTTGCTTTAATTACAAAGTACTGCATCTGTGTTATATTAAAAAAATAATTAAACAAACAGAAGTGAAAAAGGAAAGGATGAGAGGGATTCATCAAAGTGTCCATGCTTGGGTGCACCTCACATATCCCTCCCAGGGATAACCATTGTTCTTTCTCTGAATTCACTTCTGTGACTTTCTTGAAACTCTAAGTGTTCCATTGTTAAGGAAATCACAAAAGTTAGTGCTGTCAAACCACACTCACCCTCCTACGTCCCTCCAGATGCACTTCCTAGAGAGACCACTGTCAAATGAAAAAAATGCAAAACCTAAAATTTGAGAATTATGTTTTATTCAGTGGACTTTCTGAGAACTTCAAGCCCCGGAGGTGCCAGGCAGCATTCTAAGTCGACACCAGTCTGGATGCTTTGGGAAAGCCAGTTATTGGGTTAAGGAACCCCTTGACTCAGGCTAAAGATCAACGTTTAAATAACAGAATGAGAGAGACTTTTCCTTTTAATATCTTCTGAGGAAACATAATGATATGTGACTTTGTTATCACTGCATTGCAATAAAAATCAAATCAGTGTCCAGTGTTGCCTAGCAGTAAAGAAATTTGAAGCAATAATCCTTTGCCCAAGAAATTGCTTTTCCTTCTCTGTGTCTTCTTCAGTTTGTGTTAATTACATCTGTCTTGATTGTCTGGTTGGCTTCTACTTGCATTCCAGAATAAATCTCTTTATGTCCAGTATATTTTGAGTTTTTCTACAAATTATCTGCCAACCATATCTCTTTATAACTTTGGTTCAGAATTCTGTTAAAATATTATATTGCAGGTGAGTTATTTAGCTCTCTGTTCTCACCATTTGTACTCTGGAAACCGAGTCCCCCTAAAACTGAGTTTCTATGCCAAGTTTATGATTAACCTCTCTATCCAAAACTTTATTCACTTTCTTGTCTCACCCCTGTTCCCCTCAAGATTGAGGACTATCAAAAAAAAAAAAAGTGGGGGGGATTGAAACTGAATGGGACCTGTGGGGCCTTCTAGTACAAGCCCCTCCATGTTCCCTGCTTCTTGTCTGGCCTTCCCTGAGTTCCAATGAGCAGACACAAGCAGTTAATAATTAGAACAGTAGACTCACAGGACTTCTAGTTCCTTCTGAAGGAATATAGATAACAATCTGTTGCATATCTTTGAGTTCTGCAGAAACTAAGACCCCCCACCCAGTAGAGGATGGCGACTACATGCTGACCACAGCATATAGACTCCAGACTGGTTAGAAACAGAAGGTTAGTAGTTAAGATTTCCAAAACATCATTGTATTACCTCACCACCAATCGATTAGAAGAAAATCTGCACACAGTGAAAGATAAACTCTCACCCCCTCCACAAATGATTCTCCCTTTAAAAACTTTCATGGTTGAGCAGAATCTTCAGGATTGATTTTTAGACGTGAGTCTGCCTTCTCCCCAGGTTCCCAACCTCCTGAATAAAGCAAACTTTTCTTTCCAGCCAACACTCATCTCTCCAGTATTGGCTTTCAAGTGGTGAGCAGTTGAACCTGAGTCTGGTAACAGTGTCAGTAGATTGATTTTGCTGCCTGTCAGGCAAGCAGACCTGAGTTCAACTCAGTAACACTCTGTTCCATCCAATCTCCAGGACAATTTTTCTGCAACTGGGTGTCCCTTGGGTTGCCCTTGGGTGTCCAAAGACATATTCTATGGATTAGGAAAACCTCTATGAGAGTTGAGTGTGTATTTACTTTGATGATTATATTTTAAAGTATTAAGTATACACATAGTTTCAATTGTCTAGGTGACAAATTTATAATCAAGTACAGATCCGCAGTTCATGTGTCCTTGCTTTTTCTTATGTTTATGTTTGATCTAAGGGAGCGGGTTCTAGCTTGACCTTGACTGAGTTAGTAAGCATTTGGTTGATGTGAAGAAGGCATAAACTAGTGTCAAAATGGTAATAATTAGCCATTTTTGTCTTTGTCTATCTTTGTCTTCATGTTGACATTTTAAGCAATAATAGTCATCAAGTGTTCTTTTGAAAAAGACTATAGAGAATAGAGCTCATTCTTTAATAAATTGAGACTGACTTGCCATCATGAAAATGACATTAGGAAATGATGATACAGTATAATTTACACTATAATGGATAGAGGAAGAGCATCTTACCAAACTGGGGATGAAGGCATTGGCCAGAGAAGGCCACTGGAGTTTAGGCATGAAGAGCCTTTAGGGGTTAGCATATGCAGCAGTTTGAGGGTGAAGGCTGTGCAAAGGAAACACCCATGAAGAGGCATGAATGTAGGAGAGTATGGTATTTGCATAGTGAGGTGGATGGACCTAGAGTCTGTCATACAGAATGAAGTAAGTCAGAAAGAGAAAAACAAATACCGTATGCTAACACATATATATGCAGTATTAAAAAAAATGGTTCTGAAGAACCTAGGGGCAGGAGAGGAATAAAGACACAGACATAGAAAATGGACTTGAGGACATGGGGAGGGGGAAGGGTAAGCTGCGACAAAGTGAGAGAGTAGCATGGACATCTATACACTACCAAATGTAAAATAGTTAGCTAGTGGGAAGCAGCCTCAAATCACAGGGAGATCAGCTCGGTGCTTTTTGACCACACAGAGGGGTGGGATAGGGAGGGTGTGTGTGGGGGAGACACAAGAGGGAGGAGATATGAGGATATATGTATATGTATAGCTGATTCACTTTGTTATAAAGCAGAAACTAACACACCATTGTAAAGCAATTATACTCTAATAAAGATGTTTTAAAAAAAATAGAGCTTAAATGTTTAATTGGTACATTGTCCAATAACCATGTGATGTAGGCAGTGAGTTTATCGTTATTATCCAGTTTCATATAGGAAAACTGCTTCTCAGAGAGGTGAAGTGACTTGGCTTGGGTCACACAGTTTAGAAGTAACAGGACTAGGACTTTAAGCCATGAAATAGCTATTTTACTGAACATTTTACTAAACCATATTTTTCTACTCCACCACTTGAGATATTTTGAAGAACACTATATTTCCCTAGTTTATCTCTGTCCTGGTTACCAACCAACCATGTAATGCGCACTATTAGGTAAGCAATTGCACAAACCCAGATGCTTTGTGAATTAAAAACCTGTTGAAAAGTTAATGGTGAGAGAAATCCAAAGGACCAATAAATATCTAGTGTCTCTTCTGTTCTAGCAACTTGGAGAGGGCTAAGCTGGCCAGTGTAGATACACTGGGTCCAGTTTTCAGCATAAATTTAGATTACCTCCCATTTAACCTGTTCCAATCTGCTTCGTTTCTATGCTTGTTCCTTGTTTTCTCCTCCAATGCCTCTAGTTTAGAGGATCTGTTGTATATTCACTTTCCATCTTGAACTTGTTACCAGTCCTATGGCCTGTTTACAATGAACACTGCTCTGGCTCTGGGAAACTGAATGGTTAAGTATACTTCCTAATGGGGGTGAGTCATCAAAAATGTTATTTATATAATCAAAAGATAAATAAGTAGAGGGACTATAGAATGTATAAACTTCTAAATTCTATTTTGGAAGACACAAATAATTGGCTAGCTGGTTTTAAGTCTTGCCTGAAAGACTGCTTTTCTCATTCTCATCATTCTTGGTTTCACTCATTTTAGTGGATTTCTCAAAAATAAGACTGGGTTCTCAACTAGTGTCTACCTTGAGCCCATACTCAGCATTTAATAAACCATCCTCTCAAAAGAAAAAAAAAAGTTAACAAAACAAAGGTTCACTTCCACAAAACTTTAGTGGGTGTTATAGCTATTCTGTCAAATGTGTATAGAGACATGAAAGAAGATTCAAATAATAAGTTCCACAAAAAAACTTAAAATTTCTGACTAAATAAACTTGCTCATCCCCGAAGTTTCTCTCTGGCAGCCAGCCATTTATTCAGTTTCTCTTCTTTTCCTTTTCCCTTCTCCACATAGCCTTTCAAATCCCTTCTTTTTAGAAAGCAGTTTTGTGGTTATGCAATCATGATCCTGGGGACTTTGTGCTCCTGGAGGCCTCCCTCCATACTAAACTATTGATTTACAGGACAAATCTTTTGGGGTATGTAGAGTCACAGGAACGGTAGCAGTGGTGAAATTGGCTTTCTGAGAAACAGAATAATATTCCACATTCTTACACTGATATAGAGAACAAAACTAATTGAATTTTCAGATTTTGTGTCTGCCTTTTTATAATATATAAATAATCTTATTCATATTAGGGTTATATAAGAACATTCAGATACATTAAGAACAAATCATCCATTGCTTAACCAACATAATAGAGCACAGATGGAAATAAAGACATGTATCAGGAACTAAAAATTTTGCTGGTGAGAACCCTTCACACATTCAGAGTGCTTTTACACACATTAGGGAATTTGGCCCTCAAAATAACCCCATGAGGTAAGTAGGGTAGGTGGTATTATATCTATTATGCTGTTGAGAAAGTCAAGTTTTACCAAGGTTATAAAACTAGTGTGTGGTAAAGTAGGAAAGCTCAAACCCACAATATTTGTGCATGTAACAGTCTCAGAGAGTCATCAGTGCTGGTCCTCAAGTATTTCTGGACACAGTAGGCTTGCATTTCCCTACCCTATTTGAAGATAGACTGTGTGACATGCTTTGGCCAATGCCACATGGGTGAAAATGACATATCACTTCTGGAAACTTTGAAAGCCACCATTCCTTGCCATCTTCCATGGTTATGGAGGAAGCATGTGTCAAATGGACACTTCTTAGTCTCATCCCTGAGTATCGATAATGAGAAGGGCACCAATATCAACTCACACTGCACATGTAATTTAAATTCTTATGACATTTTGGGAGGTTAAGTCACAGTGATTTGGGAGTTGCTTGTTGCCACAGAATAACCAAGACTTTCCTGAGCTGTATATTTTTGACTTCTACTTTTTCCCCCTTCTCATGCAAGCTCTTTACATAGTATGATAAAAAGTTGAATGTTAATTGGACGATGGACCTGAATCACTGAGTCTATTTAGGAAAACTGAAATGGAAATAGTCTTTTTCAGGCTTCAGAGGCAATACTAGGCCTCTGACCAATTTGTGACCTTGTCTGGCCTACATGCTTGCTCATAAGCTGCCATCAGGAAGTCTGGAGGCTCTTAAGATAAAGAAAGGGAGTGGGTCTTGGAATTTCTTGAGCCCTGAGAACCTGGCCAGTTACCCAGGGTCTGGAAAATCTTGTGACTCACTGGGTAAAACAAACAGCATTGTTGAAGAAAACCAGACTGCATGTTTGCACGCAAACTGATGATATCAGTTTGCAGCCTGGGATTAGAAGCGGACTCTCCTAGAGTACAAACTGAAGTCTCACCCATAGAGTGGCCACAGTGCCTGGGACCTCTCCCAACTGGGACTCCAGATTGCTGTTTCCAGGACTTCCCAGCACTGTTCGAGTCTGGATGTAGGTGTAGGCCCAATTTGATGATGTAAATGTTTTACTTATCTCTCTCTCTTTTATATTTCTTTCTTTTTGATGATTTCCTACTAAAATTGAGTTAAAACTGTTTATTTGTGTGACAAGTGGTGTCTTTTTGTTAACAAATCCTTCGAACCTAAATCGAAAGTAAAACTTTCAGCAAAACAGTCTACTATCTTGATGCTTTACACTGGCTGCTTTATACCGACTGATAGCTCTGGCTAATAAAGAGGATTATAGTCATTTTTATCAAAATCAATTTTTCCTAATACGGAAGAGCAAGAACTTTTACTGTCTACCACCTGCCAATGGGAAATGCAACATAACACAAAGTAACTGAGGGTCATGCATGAATTACCACCATGGAGAGTTATATCCAAAATATGTGCCAAAACATTCACAGGCTACTTTCTAGGTGGTGAGGGCAGCGAGGAGCAAGAGAAGAGTGAAACATGTCGTGTTTATGTTAAAAATTAAAAAGAGAAAAATATTAATAGTGGTGGGTTGAAGAAATAGAAAAGCATTTTCTTTAGTGGTCCAAGCTGTGCTGGGAATGAAACAGCAATAGTTAATAAAATACCTATAAGTAGGAGACAAAAGATGATGATAGGGCAAGTGTGGTTATGATTAAGAATGACTCTAGAAACTTCAGTATTGTTTCTTTTTTTTTTTTTTTTTGCGCAGGCCTCTCCCCATCGTGGCCTCTCCCGCTGCAGAGCACAGGCTCCAGACGCGCAGGCTCAGCGGCGATGGCTCACGGGCCCAGCCACTCCACTGCATGTGGGATCTTCCTGGACCGGGGCACGAACCCGTTTCCCCTGCATTGGCAGGCAGACTCCCTACCACTGTGCCACCAGGGAAGCCCTGTCAGTATTGTTTCTTACTTGTTCCTTCTCCCAACTAGGTAAAAATAGATACAGTTATAAAGCCAATAAAAATTGGCAGTTTATGAAATGTCTAAGCTTGTTATATTTGTGTATATATTCAGCACTGGTTATAAAGCTCTTTTTCCTATGAGTTCTGTCAAGAATAGTGAGTATTCCAAGATGAGGTGAGTGGTGGCAATTCTAAATTAAGTGAAAAGCCTCAAAAATGTGATTTGAGGCTTCACAATAGAATTTTGCCTTCACTAGGTTTTTGAATGATAATTCAGGTCATAGACACATTGAGCGGCCACTGGGATATCATAATTTGAGGGGGTAACTAAAGGCCTGTCTAGAGCCTTCCCAAATATAAAGTGATTTATCCTTTTTCCTCCATTGTTTCTATCTTTCACAAATAAGCTCCTTAAAAACTCCCTCTATACTGAAAATTGCAACTACCAAGTTTTCCTCTGTTGACATTTTTCAGGTATAGATATTTTTACCCACAGGTAATGTTTAATACACAGCAAGGATTTTTCTGTATCATTGCTTCTCAAACCCTAATGTGCATGCAATCACTTGAGGATCTTGTTAAAAACGAAGACTCTGATGCTGTCGGTCTGGGCTGGGACTTGAGATTCTACATTTCTTGCTGTCTACAGGTGACCCTGATGCTGTTGGTCAAGGATATCCTATTGAGTGGCAGGGTTCCAGATCAGGACATCAAGTCAGACTGGTTAAGTAAGTGGTAAAACCATGACTGGAAGACAAGTATGTCTGACTCCACAGCCTATATTCTCAGTTAATCATTAGCTTCCCCATAAAGACAGGCACAGATAGCACATTCTCTGAGGAAAAAAGAGGTTAGCCTGACAACAATGGGTTGCTAAGCTAGGAAAAAAACAGACACGTCAGCTCTCACTCATTTTGGGAAGTATATGTCATAAGCTCAGAAATCTTAAAATTAGACAATTTCTGCCTGTATTACAGCACACTAGCTGTTTTCATGGCTCTACCTTGTGAAGTCCCACCATTGCCCCACTGATGAAGGGCAGAGAGTTTTCATAACATGTGGGATCAAGATTTGGTGCCAACATAGCACAGTCGCCATGATAATAAAGTTGTCGTCGCAGTGCAGGAGAGTCCAAGAAAGACATTTAATCGGGCTTTTGACCTGGGAATTGAGAACCTCAGCACCAGGAGCCTGAGAATGTCTTACAGCAAATGGCGTCAGTGGTGTATTAGCACACTGAGACTTAGGTGAAAGCCCACTTCAGAAGGCTCCAGAACTCACTGTGTGTTTCATCACTGCTACTCTACAACAATGGATACTGCAGGCAGAAAATGGGAGGAGTCATTAAAATCACTGCAACCTCTACAGGAAAAATTTTCAAAAAACTTCAAGCCTACCAAAGAAAATAGCACTCCAGGGTGGGAAGCCTCTTAACATGGACAATGAGAGAGGAATTCTGAAAGAGGTTAGAGATCCCCCCAAGGGGAAGACCAGGAAGAATCAAAGATTACTGTTTCACTTAACAATTTACCTAAGGCAAAACCTTAACTTTTCTGTAATTGAGTAACTTTTAAGAGGTTTATATACTTAGCAGCTCCTATATGCTATTTCCCACATCTGTCTACACCTGTGTCACCCAGAGTCCATGACTCCTTCCCATGACACATCCACATCACTTCTCATTCCTTTTCTGGGCCTTTGTTCCCACTCTTCCATCAAAAGTAAAAATCCTACTCCTTTTTCTTCAAGACCCCTCAGAAAACCATGAAGGCTTTTCTGATTATATTTCTCTCACAGCCTCCATCGTCTCCACCTTGGTCCAAGCCATCAATATCTCTCCACTGGACGGCTGTAAGAACATTCTAATTTGTTTCCCTGCTTTAATGCTTGCCTTCCATGTGATCACTCTTGCATGTAGCAATCAAAATGATATTTTAGAATTTTTTTATTGAATGAAGGACTCTTTAAATTCTATAGTGCTTTACAATTTTCAAAAATTTCACACTCATAGTTTCATATAATACCATAATAACACCTTTTTTCCCTACCCCTATATTGCCCCTCCCCTCTTCCCTCTCCTCACTGGTAACTACTAGTTTGTTCTCTATATCTGTAAGTCTGCTTCTTTTTTGTTTTGTTCATTAGTTTGTTGTATATTTTAGATTCCACATATAAGTGATATCATACAGTGTTTGTCTTTCTCTGTTTGATTTATTTCTCTAAGCATAATACCCTCCAAATCCATCCATGTTGCCACTAATGGCAAAATTGTATTCCTTTTTATGGCTGAGTAGTATTCCTCTATGTACATATACCACATCTTTTTTATCCATTCATCTGTTGATGGACCCCTAGGTTGCCCCCATATACTGGCAACTGTAAATAATGCTGCTATGAACATTGGGGTGCATGTATCTTTTTGAATTAGTGGGGTGTTTTTGGATATATATCCAGGAGTGGAATTGCTGGGTCATATGGTAGTTCTATTTTTAGTTTTTTGAGAAACCTCCATACTGTTTTCCACAGTGGCTGCACCAATTTACATTCCCACCAACAGTGTACAAGGGTTCTCTTTTCTCCACATCCTTGCCAACATTTGTTATTTGTTTTCTTTTTGATGGTAGCCATTCTGACAGATGTGAGGTGTTATCTCATTGTTGTTTTGACTTATGTTTCCCTGATGATTAGCGATGTTGAGCATCTTTTCATATGCCTGTTGTCCATCTACATTTCACCTTTGGAAAAATGTCTATTCGGTTCTTCTCCTCGTTTTTTTAATTGAGTTGTTTGTTTTCTTGATGTTGAGTTGTATGAGCTGTTTATAGTTGTTGGATATTAACCCTTTATTGGCCATATCACTTGCACACAGTATTTTTTTTAATATAAATTAGATCATGCCAATCTCTTTTCTTAAAATCCTCCTATGGTCTTCATCATACTTCTCTTATCACACTCCTTAGAGTCTCAGCCCTGGCTGCACATGAGAGTGTCTTATAGAGCTTTTACAAGGTAACAAAGCCTGGAGCCCACACCAGATTACTCTGTAGGACGTACCACTCTCCAAGTGGTTCTCAGTGCAGCCAGGTTTGTGAACCTCCATTCTATGTGGTCTGGCCTGTGCCACCTCAACTATCATAGCACTTACTCCTCCTGATCTTTGTACTGCTGTCTCCATGCCATCATTCAGTCTCAGCCCAAAAGGTACCTCCTCAGGAGTCATCCTCAAGCACCTTTCTCTGCCTAAATTTACCTTGCTTACTCACGCTGGGACCTGCACTGTCCTACCTGAAAATAAGCTCCAGTGACACAGGAATCTTGTGTCCTGTCCACTGTGCCTGGCCCAGTGTAGACAACTCATTCAGTAAACATGTGTGAACAAGTTACTGAGTGAATTCCCCAGGCAAAACGAATCACTTCGTTTTCTGTTTTCTTCTGTATCCTCCTAGCACTTTAGAGATTGCTTCATTAAAATACATGTTCCATATTTTATCTAGTTACATCTACACCTGTTTTCTCTCTAGATTGTGAGCTTCATGAGTGTGAGAACTATATATTATTCATCTTTCTATTTCTATTCCCTAGCTGTGCACTAAATATATGATAGATGCTTAATAAAACTAAGATATTACCTTTCATGATTAAAACCGGAAATTATATGAGTAGTGATATATATCAAGGATGGTAGAGTCCATCTTGGCTTATCAGTAACTGCAGCAATTATTTAAAAATTAGGCTGAAAATTTTCAGAGGAGAATTTTAACACAGGTATTATTTAGAATTGCTAGCACGTGGTGATAATAAAAAGTAGATGAACTCAGTTGTTTATTATTGATTTTAATTGTCTACAATGTATTCCCAATATGCTTGCTCTCCAGACTGACCCCTATTTCTGTCTTACCTCAAGTACAAAACTGTTTTTGAGAGGTACATAAATTCCTTTGCATGACTATTGTCTTCTTCTATCAAAGCCTCAGACAATTAAGAGCTAAAGTTCAAGGTAGCCCTCTTGGCTAAGCCTTAGCCAACAATTACACATTCATGGGAACCTGAGACTCTAGTAAACCACAATGAAGTTAATTACCTATTTGTTACAAGCCTGCAGACATTGGTATCATGGAGAGATGCAAAGCAGCCCAACTGTGCAAGAATAAAATAATATTATCTGCTATATTACAGCTAAAGAAACAGCCCAGAGTAATTTTACGTGTTTGTGATTGCATTTATTTTATTGGGTATTCTTTTTTTTATTAGAAAAGTAATACAATGCTTATAGTCACAAGGAAAACAATATGAAAATATAAAAAAATTAACAATTTTTTATTTAACCCTCCAGTCTCCCAGAGCAACCTATGTTAATTTGCAATTTGGTATATACCCTCTGTATCTATTGATATTTCTGTGCTCTTAGAAATATAGATAGCTGATAGATAGACAGAAAAGGTATATACACACACATATGTATTTCATGTTTTTATGAAAATTGGGTCATCCTATACAACTTTTCTATAAAACTTGCTTTCTGTCAACAGGATATCCTATTCTTCCCTCTGGGACATTACATATAAATATAACTCATTCTTTTAAATGTATATATTCATTCACTCATCACATATTTATTATGACTGTCTATAGATATCTGCTTTAGACATTCAGGTGAACAAAACAGACAAAATCCTTGCTTTCATGGAATTTGCATTCTAATGTGGGAGAAAGACATTAAACACATAAAGAAATAAAATAACAGCCTGTCACATGGTATTGAGTGTTGTAGGGGACTCCAGAGAAAAGGGGTATGGGAGAGGCTTGCCCTTTCACATAGGTGGTTGCGGAAGGTGTGTAAGCCAAGAACTGAAGGAAAAGAGTCGGCAAGAGATGCATCTATCTGGGGCAAGAACTCTCCAGGCACAGAGGACAGCAATAAAAACAACATGGCCAAAAATATCCTACTACAAATTTTCTTATGTACTGAAGCTTCTTGAATCATTAGTCAAGAGATATACACATATAAAACACAGACCCTGGATCAATTTTGCAGCAATTTACATTCCTATCACAATATATAAGGATGCTCCTTTCACCACAAATTGATCAGCACTGTATACAATCAATCTTTTTAATTTTTGCCAAATTGATGTTTTGATTTTCATTTCTTTGATTACTGGTGATGATATGCAAATTTTCATGTTTTTTGGCAAATAATAGATTCTCAGTTGGAGGCTTTAAGTATATTTGTGTTAAGGTTGTTATTACCTAACCCCTGGTTCTTTGGCACAGAGCAAAGCAGGAAAGCACTACCTATGTTGTAAAGTTGAGTTCAAGATAGGACATTCCCCAGAGCATTGGAAGCCCAGCCTCCTAAGATAACCAGGCAGATGGTGGTCAAACAAGAAGACAAGTTATTGAGTCAAGAGACACTGCTACCTGGCCTTCTGGATTGAATTTGTTTTGGAGATAAATGAGGCAGCCTAAAGGCAGATAGACATTTTTAATAAAATGTTAATTAGAAGGAAGAAAAAGTACAGGGAATGGTATCCTTCAACTCTTATGGCCTATGATCTAGTACTATGCCTTCCAAATAAGGATCACTCTAGGATTTCTTTTCCATCAACACATAGGTGCATTCACTAACCTGTAATATTACCTACTGACCCATAAAGTATCAAAGAATTATTCTTTCTAACATTCAGTTTCTGAATTGAAATAAATGATTCTGAGATCTTAATGTAGTCTATATATTCATATTTGGGGAAATAACCCAGAACAAAAGATTTAGGTGTTATAGACCAGTCCTGGCTAAGATGGGTCTGACCTGGAAATAGACACACCAACTAGGACTTCTGGGACTCAATCTGCACTCCCAAACTAGCTTCCATGGCTGCTTTGAGAACACAATGGTCTGGTCAAAAACACATGTGTAATGTTGCAAATACAAATCCCCTTCTTGGCTGTTCACAATGCACATTTGTATTTTAAAGACCTTGAGTAGTTCCAACAAAGAAACTTGTTCAAATTTGTTGAATGATTTTTAAAAATTATTTATGCAGAGAACATATTTTCATCTTAATGTTTTGCTTTAAAGTTAGCTTAGGAAGTATCACAACCTGGAGTATGGATTACAGAACATGCTGATGATTTTGCATTCTGTATTGCCACAGAGGCCCTAATAAGCTGAATTCAAGAACAATTTTGTTTCTTTATTAATAGATAACATAATGACTTTTAAATGTGCATGCATAATCTGTGATCATTCTATTAAAAATTTTAACTCATTGGGGTCCAAGGACTTCAACATGACTTACCTTAAAATAATACCAGTGTTTTCAATTAAGAGTGCTTACTATGATCTTGGGTTGTGCTAAATGAATTAGGGATTGTCTGATTTAATCTTCATGAAAACCTTATGACATAGGTACTAGCATTGCCATTTTACAGATGTTAAAGTTGAGGTTTGGAGAGATTAAGTACATTGCTCAAGTTTCCAGAGATAGCATGTTTAGGGTTGGAGGTTTTTACTTCCAATGATTCAACTATAGTGTTTTATCACTCTAAATATTGTCGTGCCATGTACTAGATTTCAGCAGCCTATTTTAATGATTGCTTAGAAAATAGCAGTAACTATAGTTGTTATTGACATTAGAGTGCTTCAATAGCAAGAAAATATATTTTTTAATTAAAAAAAGCATGTGGATGATGGCTATTGGAAATCTAAAACTTAAAACATTCAGCAAGTGGGTCGGTAGGAAAGTCATAAATTAACATCAGGGAAACAAAAAGTAAGAGAGCATAATCTCAAAGTGAATGTCCATCTTCTAAACTTAATAAAATTAGCTTTAGCAAAATTTCTCTAATCATTGTTATTTTTCCAACAACCAGTGAAAATGGCTTGGGATACCAAATTTGGCACAAAAAGGACAGGACAAACACTAAGAGGCAAGAAAAAGGATATCAGCAGCAGGTGGTCCCAAGAACCAAAGGAAACCCAGTCACTGAAAGCAGAGCTGCATATCAGAGGCTTGTTCAGTAGCAAAGCTTGTTTGGCAATGACTGGTAAACACTCACTTACTCCCCTTAAGTTTTACACTATCCCCACCCCGTAACAATAGCAACAATAACACACACACACACACACACACACACACACACACACACACACACACACACACACCCTTCAGGGAAATTCATCCCAGCATGGAGATCAATTCAAATGACAGCAACTGTTAAAAAAAGAAGACTCTATTCCTTTTATCTAACTCTCCTATGCTTCCATATTCATCTGAACCCCTTTCAGAATGTCTTCAAGACTTTGGGAAATATTCCATGTCTTCTTGACTTTTGATACCAGTGCTTTCCAACTTGTTTAGGCTTAGCCAATAATTGTAATCACCACAGGCTTTTTCTGAGTTAATAATGTCTGATTCAGAAGTAACTTGTCCAACCTTGGATCAGAGAATCTGAACTGTTATTCCAAAGGGTTAGAATTGTTACCAAGTCAAACTTGGGTCTGCTCACACCTGTGCAGTAAAGTCAATCTACTGACACCAGCTTGTGGTGAAAGAAAGTGCAGCATTTACTCTAAGGCACCAGACAAGGAATCTGGGGCAGCTAATGCTCAAAGACCCTGAGCTCTCTGATGGTTTTGGGGGAACAGTTTTATAGGCAAAATTTGTGGGAGGTCTGCAGGGTGTGTGACCTTCCTCTGATAGGTTGGTGGGGAGGTTAACGGGGTGTTCCAGGAATCTCAATCATCAGCCTCTGGTTCCAATCAGTTTGGGGTCCACATGTTTGTCCTCAGCCTGAAGTTACTTACCATCCTCCACCTGGGTGGGGGCCTCATTTCCTGTAGAAGAACTCAGAGATATGTATCAGATTGTTATGTATATCCCTTGAAAAGGAACTAGGACGCTGCCCCATCAGAGCACTGTTGTTTTTTGACTGCCTTTCCTTTGTTTCTGTGTTCCCTCACTCCTCTAATTAGTAATTGAATCTGGCCTTGGCAACTCAGGGAAGGTCTAGGACACTGAAACCTTTTTCCTACAAACAAGAAATGAGGGAAACGGAAAAGATTTTGTACCTGGTAAGGCCCCATAGGGTCCTGCTCGGTTTCAGTCCCCCTTTTTATTTAATACTCCTCAATCTTGAGGGGAACAGGTATTGGACAAGAAAGGAAATAATGTTTTGAATAGAGAGGTTAATCATAAACTCAGCAGAGGAAATCAGTTTTAGGGAGACTCGGTTTCAGATGTTGCTTATCTTATTCTGGCTCCAACACTTTATAGCTCTATGGCTTGGGGCATGTTATTTATCTCCTCTGTGCCTCAATTTTTTATTTGTGAAGTGGCAAACACAACACCTATCTCTTAGGCTTCTTGCAAAGATTATGTGAAATAATCCATGGAAGGCATTTAGCACAGTGTCTGGCACATAGTAGTCCTCAATAAAAGCCATTATTACTGTTATATGGACTATTGTTACTTTTATCATATATTGTTGCAATATTGGCAAAGATGAATTCTTCAACCTGGAATTTCAGTCCAGTCTGTGCACCGAGTTGCACAGAGAAGCCTTTATTTTTCGCGTCAGGTTGGTGATCGATGCTTGTTTGCTAACACTGAAAATGTTGGCAAAAGCAGGAAGGAGGGCTGGCAGAGCAGTCATACTAATTACCAAAGGTGCAAATTCAACATGTAGCACACTTACAAGACAAAATGAGCCTTTGCTGAGGTGAAACAGGAGGTTTGTTACATACAGTCGAATTAGATGTTATAATTGCTTAACATCACAAATGTGAATTCCTTGAGAAACTGAAGAAAGCAAGCCACCCACCTCCGCATGACAACAAAGGAGTTCTCTCCAGCTGGCTGATAAGCAGGGAACCGGGACATAAGGGTAATTCAGTCAAAGCAGCAGTTGATTAGATACCCTGCTGTCTGTTCTCAAACACCACAGGGAGAAACAGAAGAATGTGAGGAAGGAACAATGTCTTTCATCAAGGAGAACCTATAGCATTTCTTCAGCTAATGAGATCATTGGGGGTGGGTCTTTTGTACTTCTATTTGTTTAAAACACAGGGGTTGAATGGGCCAAATAAGTTAGCAACCATGATGGGAATTAGAACAACTGTTGGTGCTTGCCTTTAAGGAATATTATGCATTATCCTGAACAGGTTCAAGTAAAATACATTAGGGTTTTTAGAATCTAAGATAAATTTAATGATGCTGAGAGAATACACATACTTATTTAATTTAGCAATTAAGTCATTTAACAAATTGTTCAACAGTGCCACCTGCAGGAAAACATGTGCTCCTTTAATGGAGTGCCAGGAAGTGTGTCAGGAGAGAATCACCATCTCTGGTAAATTTGGCCAGGGCTTTCAGATCACACTAAAATTTTAATCCTAACTCTGGCTTTATTAAGTACATGAACTTGAGCAAGTTTTTCAACCTTTTGAGTTACCCAAAGTTGTTTTGCACCTCCAGTGACAGGAAACCCATTTTTAACAGAAACAGACTATTCCATGTTTGGACACTGGCATGCTAGGATATTCTTTATAAAGCCATCTTGATACAATTTTATTCATTAGTTCAATTTCTCCTTCTTGAGGATATTCAAAATAAGCCTCATCTTTCATCCATGTAGTTCTTAATATATTGGAAAACAAATATCAGGTCCCTTTTTAAACTGCCCTTCACCAGGCTAGTAATTATTAGTTGTATTTAGTACTATCCTATACAAAATGAAAATAAGCAATAATCACTTTTATCAGTGGTGATCTCATGCATCATAAGCATTTTTTCAGAACTTTGTGAAATAGTTCTGTTATTCCTATTGTGTGTTTGTTAAAACTGAATCTCAGGTAAGTGGATTTCTCAAGATCACACAGTTACTGCTATATTTTTAAACAAAATCATGTGATAATCAAATGCCTTGAGGCAATAACCGTTTGAAATTTGATGGAATCAACCTCTTCCCAAATTCATATAAGTTCATAACCCTGTACATAGATTTAAACACCCCTGAAACCCTATCCTTGATCTCAGATCCTCAGTAAGCCTACCTGGACCTCAAGTTTAAAACTCCAGTTTTAAAGAAATTAAAGAGATAAGGCCCAAATTCTATCCTCTTTTGCCCAATCTTATTTTCCATTCTTCCTCAGCAAATATTCTAACTCCACAAACTCCAATAAAAGAAACAAATCTCTTGGTTTTGTTGGCCTAGTGAGCAGTACTGCTCTGGAGTTTTCACCCTAGCAAATAAAATTTACTGCTAAAAAGTCAGAAGGCTATGCTGTAATTTTCAGTTTGCACAGTTCTTTGATCTGGCATACTACAGAAATTTCAAATCTAGCTACAGGTGTGTGGTAAGTAGCAACTCCTTGAGACTAACTCCCAGAAAACGTCAGCACTTTCCACACACACAAAAAAGGAGAAAACATTCTTGTCTGGTAAGAAGATAGAAAGCTCAGGGTCAAGAAGGCAGCAGATGTGTGAATCTAAAGTTTACAGAGGAGAAAAGGAAAGATTGCTTTTCAAGCTATAATTTTCAGCTCTGTGAAGGCACCAAAAGCACAGATCATTGCAATGTGGCTATTGTATTTCAGGCATTGATTTTTGTCATGAGGTAAAGGGAATAGGCAAACACTGAAATTTCATTAGCTCCTTGGGGAAAGTGAGCATCCTCACCAAACCAAACTGTCCAGAACATATTAAGGGATAATTTATATAAGCTGGCTCAATGGAACTTGAACAAATAACAGCAATAGCAATAAATCATTTCTAGATGAGTTGCTAATTTCAACTAGATCATGTTCTTGTTAAAGAGCTACCAATTCAAAGCACTTGTCTTTCCTTTACTCAAAACTTTAATGGGAAAACTGTCTTTTGTTTTCTTTTTTCTTTTGTATATGTTTTAGACAAAAAGGCACCATGAAAACCAGAAGGGTTAAGAGAGAATGGAGGGATGACAATAACTGTAAGAAACAGAGATGACTATGTTAGAAATCAGTCCTGGTCACTGGTATAATATTATGTACTCAGACACCTAAGTAAGCATTGGGAAGTACACTGAGTGATATAGAACCATCTCTGTGGCATTTATCAAACCCTACTTGATACTATGCTACTTCCTTTATTCTCCCTATAAAACCATCTGCTTCCTGAGGTCAGAGATGCTCTCTTGCTCACCACAGCATCTATATGCTTTATGGCTTTTTTGCCTGGAGATATTAAGAATAAGTGTTTCTCTACAATGTAAATATTATCCTGGGTATTTTGTAATGTAAAATCTCAGAATTTTGTATTTTTTGTAGGATACTGGCATAGGAATTAGGTTTTAAAAAGACTTGTAACTCAATACTGCATGACTGGGGAGACCTTCAAGATGGCAGAGGAGTAAGACGTGGAGATCACCTTCCTCCCCACAGATACATCAGAAATACATCTACATGTGGAACAACTCCTACAGAACACCTACTGAACGCTGGCAAAAGACCTCAGACTTCCCAAAAGGCAAAAAACTCCCCCACGTACCTGGGTAGGGCAAAAGAAAAAAAGTAAAAACAGAGACAAAAGAACAGGGTTGGGACCTGAACCTTGGGGAGGGAGCTGTGAAGGAGGAAAAGAGTTGTGACTCTAAGATGGGAGAGCCGAGTCCAGGACATTGGTCCACCAGAGACCTCCCAGCTCCATGTAATAGCAAATGGTGAAAGCTCTCCCAGAGATCTCCATCTCAATGCTAAGACCCAGATGCACTCAACAACCAGCAAGCTACAGTGCTGAACATCCTATGCCAAACAACTAGCAAGAGAGGAACAGAACCACATCCATTAGCAGAGAGGTTGCCTAAGATCATAATAAGGTTGCAGACAGCCCAAAAAACACCACTGGATGCAGTCATGCCTACCAGAAAGACAAGATCCAGCCTCATCCATCAGAACACAAGCACTAGTCCCCTCCACAAGGAAGCCTACACAACCCACTGAACCAAACTTAGTGACTGGGGACAGACACCAAAAATAAGAGGAACTATAGACCTGCAGCCTGTGAAAAGGACACTCCAAACTCAGTAAGTTAAGCAAAATGAGAAGACAGAGAAACATACAGCAGCTGAAGGAGCAAGGTAAAAACCCACAGAACAAACAAATGAAGAGGAAATAGGCAGTCTACCTGAAAAAGAATTCAGAGTAATGATAGTAAAGATGATCAAAAATCTTGGAAATAGAATGAAGAAAATACAAGAAACATTTAACAAGGACCTAGAAGAAGTAAAGAACAAACAAACAATGATGAACAACAAAATAAATGAAATTAAAAATTCTCTAGAAGGAATCAATAGCAGAATAACTGAGGCAGAAGAATGGGTAAGTGACCTGGAAGATAAAATAGTGGAATAACTACTGCAGAGCTGAATAAAAAAAAAAAGAATTGAAAAGAATTGAGGACAGTTTTAGAGACCTCTGGGAAAACATTAATTGCACCAACATTTGAAATATAGGGGTCCCGGAAGAAGAAGAGAAAAAGAAAGGATCTGAGAAAATATTTGAAGAGATTATAGTTGAAAAGTTCCCTAAAAGTTCCCTAAACAATCAATCAAGTCCAGGAAGCACTTGTATAGGAAGAGAGTCCTATACAGGATAAATCAAAGGAGAAACAAGCCATGACACATATTGATCAAGCTGTCAAAAATTAAATAAAGAGAAAAAATATTAAAAGCAGCAAGGGAAAAACAACAAATAACATACAAGGGAATCCCCATAAGGTTAACAGCGGATATTTCAGCAGAAACTCTTCAAGCCAGAAGGGAGTGGCAAGACATATTTAAGTGATGAAAGAGAAAAAGCTACAACCAAGATTACTCTACACAGCAAGGATCTCATTCAGATTCTACAGAGAAATTAAAAGCTTTACAGACAAACAAAAGCTAAGAAAGGGCTTTCCTGGTGGCGCAGTGGTTGAAAGTCTGCCTGCCGATGCAGGGGACATGGGTTCGGGTCCCGGTCCAGGAAGATCCCACATGCCACAGAGCGGCTGGGCCCGTGAGCCATGGCTGCTGAGCCTGTGCGTCCAGAGCCTGTGCTCCACAACAGGAGAGGCCAAAAAAGTGAGAGGCCCGCATACTGCAAAAAAAAAAAAAAAAAAAAAAAGGTAAAATAATTCAGTACCACCAAACCAGGCTTACAACAAATGCTAAATGAACTTCTGTAGGCAGGAAACACAAAAGAAGGAAAAGACCTACAATAACAAACCCAAAACAATTAAGAAAATGGTAATAGGAACATACATATTGATAATTACCTTAAATGTAAATAGATTAAATGCTCACACCAAAAGACATAGACTGGTTGAATGGATACAAAAACAAGACCTGTATATATGCTGTCTACAAGAGATACACTTCAGACCTAGGGACACATACAGACTGAAAGTGAGTGGATGGAAAAAGATATTCCATGCAAATGGAAACCAAAAGAAAGCTGGAGTAGCAATACTCATATCAGATAAAATAGACTTTAAAATAAAAACTGTTAAAGAGACAAGGAAGGACACTACACAATGATCAATGGATCAATCCAAGAAGAAGATATAACAAGTGTAAATATAGATGCAGCCAACATAGGAGCACCTCAATGCATAAGGCAAATGCTAAGAGCCATAAAAGGGGAAATCAACAGTAACACAATCATAGTACGGGACTTTAACACCCCACTTTCACCAATCAACAGATCATCCAAAATGAAAATAAATAAGGAAACATAAGCTTTAAATGACACACTAGGTCAGAAGGACTTAATTGATATTTATAGGACATTCCATCCAAAAACAACACAATACAATCTCTTCTCAAGTGCTCATGAAACATTCTCCAGGATAGATCATATCTTGGATCACAAATCAAGCCTTGGTAAATTTAAGAAAATGGAAATTGTATCAAGTATCTTTTCTGACCATAATGCTATGAGACTAGATATCAATTACAGGAAAAGATCTGTAAAAAATACAAACACATGGAAGCTAAGCAATACACTACTTAATAGCCAAGAGATCACTGAAGAAATCAAAGAGGAAATCAAAACATACCTAGAAACAAATGACAGTGAAAACACAATGACCCAAAACCTATGGGATGCAGCAAAATCAGTTCTAAGGGGACGTTTATAGCAATACAATCCTACCTCAAGAAACAAGAAACATCTCAAATAAACAACCTAACCTTACACCTAAAGCAATTAGAGAAAGAGAAAAAAAAAAAAAAACCCAAAGTTAGCAGAAAGTAAGAAATCATAAAGATCAGATCAGAAATAAATGAAAAAGAAATTATGGAAACAATAGCAAACATCAATAAAACTAAAAGCTGGTTCTTTGAGAAGATAAACAAAATTGATAAACCATTAGCCAGACCCATCAAGAAAAAAAGGGAGAAGACTGATATCAATAGAATTAGAAATGAAAAAGAAGAAGTATCAACTGACACTGCAGAAATACAAAGGATCATGAGAGATTACTACAAGCAACTATAAGTCAATAAAATGGACAACCTGGAAGAAATAGACAAATTCTTAGAAAAGCACAACCTTCTGAGACTGAACAAGGAAGAAATAGAAAATATAAACAGACGAATCACAAGCACTGAAATTGAGACTGTGATTAAAAATTTTCCAACATACAAAAGCCCAGGACCAGATGGCTTCACAGGCGAATTCTATCTAACATTTAGAGAAAAGCTAACACCTATCCTTCCCAGACTCCTCCAAAATATAGCAGAGGGTGGAACACTCCCAAATTCATTCTATGAGGCCATATCACCAGATAAAGATGTCACAAAGAAAGACAACTACAGGTCGATATCACTGATGAACATATATACAAAAATCCTCAGCAAAATATTAGCAAACAGAATCCATCAGCACTTTAAAAGGATCATACAGGGCTTCCCTGGTGGAGCAGTGGCTGAGAGTCCTCCTCCCAATGCAGGGGACATGGGTTCGTGCCCCAGTCCAGGGAGATCCCACATGCCGCAGAGCGGCTGGGCCCGTGAGCCATGGCCACTGGGCCTGCACGTCCGGAGCCTGTGCTCCGCAATGGGAGAGGCCACAACAATGAGAGGTCCGCATACCGCAAAAAAAAAAAAAAAAAAAAAAGGATCATACACTATGATCATTTGGGGTTTATCTCAGGAATGCAAAGATTGTTCAATACATACAAATCAAACAATGTAATAAACCATATTAAAAAACTGAAGGAGAAAAACCATATGATCATCTCAATAGATGCAGAAAAAGCTTTTGACAAAATTCAACACCCATTTATGATAAAACCCTCCAGAATGTAGGCATGGAGGTAACTGAATTCAATGTAATAAAGGCCATATATGAAAAACCCACAGCCAACATTTTCTCAATGGTGAAAAACTGAAACCATTTCCTCTAAGATCAGGAGCAAGACAAGGTTGTCCATTCTCACCACTATTATTCAACATAGTTTTGGAAATTTTAGCCACAGTAATCAAAGAAGAAAAAGACATAAAAAGAATCCAAATCGGAAAAGAAGTAAAGCTGTCACTATGCAGATGACATGATACTATACATAGAGAATCCTAAAGATGCTACCAGAAAACTACTAGAGCTAATAAATAAATTTGGTAAAGTAGCAGGATACAAAATTAATGCACAGAAATCTCTTGCATTCCTATACACTAATGATGAAAAATCTGAAAGGGAAATTAAGGAAACTCTACCATTTACCACTGCAACCAAAAGAATAAAATACCTAGGAATAACCCCCCAAGGAGACAAAAGACCTGTACACAGAAAACTATAAGACACTGATGAAAGAAATTAAAGATGATACCAACAGATGGAGAGATATGCCATGTTCTTGGATTGGAAGAACCAACATTGTGAAAATGACTATACTACCCAAAGCATCTACAGATTCAATGCAATTCCTATGAAATTACCATGGGCATTTGCACAGAACTAGAACAAAAACTTTCACAATTTGTATGGAAATACAAAAGACCCCAAATCACTGAAGCAATCTTGAGAACGAAAAATGGAGCTGGAGGAATCAGGCTCTCTGACTTCAGACTATACTACAAAGCTACAGTAATGAAGACAGTGTGGTACTGGCACAAAAACAGAAATATAGATCAATGGAACAGGATAGAAAGCCCAGAGATAAACCCATGTACATACAGTCACCTTATTTTTGAAAAGGAGGCAAGAATATACAGTGGAGAAATGAGAGCCTCTTCAATAAGTGGTGCTGGGAAAACTGGACAGCTACATGTAAAAGAGTGAAATTAGAACACTCCTTAAAACCATACACAAAAATAAACTCAAAATTCATTATAGACCTAAATGTAAAGCCAGACACTATAAAACTCTTAGAGGAAAACATAGGCAGAGCACCCTATGACATAAATCACAGCAAGATTTTTTTGACCCAACTCCTAGATTAATGGAAATAAAAATAAACGAATGGAACATAATGAAACTTAAAACCTTTTGCACAACAAAGGAAACCATAAACAAGACGAAAAAACAACCCTCATAATGGGTAAAAATATTTGCAAATGACAAAGGATTAATCTCCAAAATTTACAAGCAGCCCATGCAGCTCCATATCAAAAAAACAAACAACCAAATCCAAAAAGGGGTAGAAGACCTAAATAGACATTTCTCCAAAGAAGATATACAGATTGCCAACAAACACATGAAAGTATGTTCAGCATCACTAATCATTAGAGAAATGCAAATCAAAACTACAGTGAGGTATCACCTCACACCTGTCGGAATGGCCATCTTCAAAGAATCTACAAACAGTAAATGCTGGAGAGGGTGTGGAGAAAACAGAACCCTCTTGTACTGTTGGTGGGAATATAAATTGGTACAGCCCCTATGGAGAACTGTATGGAGGTTCCTTAAAAAACTACAAATAGAACTACCATATGACCCAGCAATCCCACTAATGGACATATACCCTGAGAAAACCATAATTCCAGGAGACATGTATCACCATGTGCATTGCAGCACTATTTACAATAGCCAGGACATGGAAGCAACCTAAGTGTCCATCGGCTGATGAATGGATAAAGAAGATGTTGTACATATATACAATGGAATATTACTCAGCCATAAAAAGAAACAAATTTGAGTTATTCGTAGTGAGGTGGATGGACCTAGAGACTGTCATAGAGAGTGAAGTAAGTCAGAAACAGAAAAACAAATACCATATGCTAATACATATTTATGGAATCTAAAAAAAAAAATGGTTCTGGAGGACCTATGGTCAGTACAGAAATAAAGATTCAGATGTAGAGAATGGACTTGAGGACATGGCTAGGGGGAAGGGTAAGCTGGGACAAAGTGAGAGAGTGGCATGGATTTATATACACTATGGAATGTAAAATAGATAGCTAGTGGGAAGCAGCCGCATAGCACAGGGAGACCAGCTCAGTGCTTTGTGACCACCTAGAGGGGTGGGATAGGGAGGGTGGGAGGGAGACACAAGAGGGAGGAGATATGGTAATATATGTATATGTATATGTATAGCAGATTCACTTTGTTATAAAGTGGAAACTAACACACCATTGTAAAGCAATTATACTCCAATGAAGATGTTAAAAAAATATACTGCATGATTTCTGGAAGTTTTAATTGATAGTAATAATAAACAACTTTGGATGGTTGAAAAGAAAAATTCTAAATATCTGAACAAGCTGATAGAAACCAAATCAGAAAATTTGTTGCCCTGTTAAACTTGTGCTCTCTGGAGTTGTTTTGTGCACCACTTGTCATTTTATTTGATGTATTCTCAAATCTATGTTGGCTAATATGTAGATGGCTAATACTTATTAGCCACACCTATTAGGCAATAGCATAGGTTGGACTTTAGGATTGTCGACATGCAGCTACATTTTAGGGGGATGTTTTACAAAAACTGCTTTCGTTTATTTAAATTGACTTTATTGAGTTATAACTTATGAAAATAAAATGCATCCATTTTAAGTGTACAATTCAACAAATTTTGATAAATATATGCAATCACATAAACATCATTACAATCAAGATATAAAAAATGCCCAGTACCTCAGAAAGGTTCCTCATGTCCCTTTGAGGTCATCCCCACCCTCAGTCCCAGGTAACCACTGACGTGCTTTCTGTCACTACTGATCAGTTTCATTCCTTCTTGAATTTTACATAAGATCACACAGCACATACTCTTTTGCATCTGGCTTCCCTTGCTCAGCACAATGTTTTGTTCCCCTGTATATAATGTGTATTTTTTCTTCTGTCCATAGAAAGATTTTCTCTTTATCTTTGCTTTTCAGAAGTTTGATTATAATGTGCCTAGGCATAGTTTTGTTTGTATTTATCTTGCTTGGAGGTTTTCAGCTTTTTGAATCTGTAAAATTATCTTTTTGTCAAGTTTGGGAATTTGGGGGACATCATGTCTTCAAATATTTTTCTATCTTCCTCCATGAACTCAAATTTTACATGTTAAAACAAATTTTATGTCTTTGAGTCTCTGTTTATTTTTTAATATTTTTTCTCTTCATCTCCAGATTAAATACTCTTTCTTGTTCTATCATCAAATTTACTGACATTTTTTTTGCCATCTAGATTTTGCTCATCCAGGAGGTATTTTTTTCTTTCAGATATCATATTTCCCACCTCTAAAACTTCCATTTTTAATATTTTCCATTTCTCAACTGAAATGTTCTATTGTTTTATTTATTTTTTTAAATTTTTATTATTATATTTTTATACAGCAGGTTCTTATTAGTCATCCATTTTATACACATCAGTGTATACATGTCAATCCCAATCTCCCAATTCATCACACCACTCCATCCCCGGGCCACATTCCACCCTTGATGTCTATATGTTTGTTCTCTACATCTGTGTCTCAATTTCTGCCCTGCAAACCAGTTCATCTGCACCATTTGTTTAGGTTCCACATATACGCGTTAATATATATTTGTTCTTCTCTTTTTGACATACTTCACTCTGTATGACAGTCTCTAGATTCATCCACGTCTCCACAAATGACCCATTTTCGTTCCTTTTTATGGCTGAGTAATATTCCATTGTATATATGTACAACATCTCTTTATCCATTCGTCTGTCATTGGGCATTTAGGTTGTTCCCATGACCTGGTTATTGTAAATAGTGCTGCAATGAACATTAGGGTGCATGTGTCTTTTTGAATTATGGTTTTCACGGGGTATATGCCCAGTAGTGGGATTGCTGGGTCATATGGTAATTCTATTTTTAGTTTTTTAAGGAAACTCCATACTGTTCTCCACAGTGGCTGTATCAATTTAGATCCCCACCAACAGTGAAAGAGGATTCCCTTTTCTCCACACCCTGTCCAGCATTTGTTGTTTGTAGATTTTCTGATGATGCCCATTCTAACTGGTGTAAGGTGATACCTCATTGTAGTTTTGATTTGCATTTCTCTAATAATAGGTGATGCTGAGCAGCTTTTTATGTGCTTCTTGGCCATCTGTATGTTTTCTTTGGAGAAAAGTCTATTTAAGTCTTCTGCCCATTTTTGAATTGGGTTCTTGTTTTTTTTTTAATTGAGCTGCATGGGCTGTTCATATATTTTGGAGATTAATCCTTGATCTGTTGATTCATTTGCAAATATTTTCTCCCATTCTGAGGGTTGTCTTTTCACCTTCTTTGTAGTTTCCTTTGCTGTGCAAAAGCTTTTAAGTTTCATTAGGTCCCATTTGTTTATTTTTGGTTTTATTTCCATTACTCTAGGAGGTGGATCAAAAAAAATCTTGCTGTGAGGTATGTCAGAGTGTTCTTCCTACGTTTTCCTCTAGGAGTTTTATAGTGTCCGGTCTTACATTTAGGTCTCTAATCCATTTTGAGTTTATTTTTGTGTACAGTGTTAGGGAGTGTTCTAATTTCATTCTTTTACATGTAGCTGTCCAGTTTTACCAGTACCATTTATTGAAGAGACTGTCTTTTCTCCATTGTATATCCTTGCCTCCTTTGTCATAGATTAGTTGACCATAGGTGTGCGGGTTAATCTCTGGCACTCTATCCTGTTCCATTGATCTATATTTCTGTTTTTGTGTCAGTACCATATTGTGTTGATTATTGTAGCTTTGTAGTAGTCTGAAGTCAGGCAGTCTGATTCCTCCAACTCCGTTTCTTTTCCCTCAAGACTGCTTTGGCTATTCAGGGTCTTTTGTGTCTCCATACAAATTTTAAGATTTTTTGTTCTAGTTCTGTAAAAAATGCCATTGGTAATTTGATAGGGATTGCATTGAATCGGTAGATTGCTTTGGGTAGTATAGTCATTTTCACAATGTTGATTCTTCCAATCCAAGAATATGGTATATCTCTCCATCTGTTGGTATCATCTTTAATTTCTTTCATCAATGTCTTATAGTGTTCTGCATACAGGTCTTTTGTAACCTGAGGTAGGTTTATTCCTAGGTATTTTATTCTTTGTGTTGCAGTGGTAAATGGTAGTGTTTCCTTAATTTCTCTTTCAGATTTTTCATCATTAGTGTACAGGAATGCAAGAGATTTCTGTGCATTAATTTTGTATCCTGCAACTTTACCATATTCATTTATTAGCTCTAGTAGTTTTCTATTGGCCTCTTTAGGATTCTCTATGTATAGTATGTCATCTGCAAACAGTGACAGTTTTAATTCTTCTTTTACAATTTATATTCCTTTTATTTCTTTTTCTTCTCTGATTGCCATGACTTGGACTTCCAAATCTATGTTGAATAAGAGTGGTGAGAGTCAACATCCTTGCCTTCTTCCTGATTTTAGAGGAAATGCTTTTAGTTTTTCACCATTGAGAATGATGTTGGCTATGGGTTTGTCATGTATGGTCTTGATTATGTTGAGGTAGGTTCCCTCTATGCCCACTTTCTGGAGTGTTTTTATCCTAAATGGGTGTTGAATTTTGTCAAAAGCTTTTTCTGCATCTATTGAGATGATCATATGATTTCCTTCTTCAATTTGTTAATATGGTGTATCACATTGAGTGATTTGCATATGTTGAAGGATCCTTGCATCCCTGGGATAAATCCCACTTTGTCATGGTGTATGATCCTTTTAATGTGTTGTTGGATTGTGTTTGCTAGTATTTTGTTGAGGATTTTTGTATCTATATTCATCAGTGATATTGCTCTGTAATATTCTTTTTTTTGTTGTATCTTTGTCTGGTTTTGGTATCAGGGTGATGATGGCCTCATAGAAGGAGTTTGGGAGTGTTCCTTCCTACTGGAATTTTTTGGAAGAGTTGAGAAGGCTGGTTGTTAGCTCTTCTCTAAATGTCTGACAGAATTCACCTGTGAAGCAATCTGGTCCTGGACTTTTGTTTGTCGGAAGATTTTAAATCACATTTTCAATTTCATTACTTGTGGTTGGTCTGTTCATATTTTCTATTTCTTCCTGGTTCAGTCTTGGAAGGTTGTACCTTTCTAAGAATTTGTCCATTTCTTCCAGATTGTCCACTTTATTGGCATAGAGTTGCTTGTAGTAGTCTCTTAGGATGCTTTGTATTTCTTCAGTGTCTGTTGTAACTTCTCCTTTTTCATTTCTAACTTTATTGATTTGAGCCCTTTCTCTCTTTTTCTTGATGAGACTGGCTAATGGTTTAACAATTTTGTTCATCTTCTCAAAGAACCAGCTTTTAGTTTTATTGATCTTTGTTTTCTTTGTTTCTATTTCATTTATTTCTGCTCTAATCTTTATTTGTTTATTTCTGTTCTAATCTTTTCTGCTCTAATCTTTAAGATTTCTTTCTTTCTGCTAACATTGGGTTTTGCTTGTTCTTCTTTCTCTAGTTCCTTTAGGTGTAAGCTTAGATTGTTTATTTGAGAGTTTTCTTGTTTCTTGAGGTAGACTTCTATAGCTAGAACTTCCCTCTTAGAACTGCTTTTGCTGCATCACATAGGTTTTGAATCATTGTATTTTCACTAACATTTGTTTCTAGGTATTTTTTGATTTCCTCTTTGATTTCTTCAGTGATCACTTTGTTATTTACTATCATATTGTTTAGTCTACCTGTGTTTGTGTTTTTTCCCTGTAATTCATTTCTATTCTCATAGTGTTGTGGTCAGAAAAGATGCTTGATATGATTTCAATTTTCTTAAATTTACTGAAGCTTGATTTGTGACCCAAGATGTGATCTATCCTGGAGAATGTTCCATGCGCACTTGAGAAGAAAATGTAATCTGCTGTTTTGGGATGCAATGTTCTATAAATATCAATTAAATCTATCTGGCCTACTGTGGCATTTAAAGCTTCTGTTTCGGTTATCTGTCCATTGCTGTAAGTGAGATGTTAAAGTACCCCACTATTATTGTGTTACTGTAGATTTCCTCTTTTATAGCTGTTAACATTTGCCTTATGTATTGAGGTGCTCCTATGTTGCCTGCATCTCTATTTACAGTTGTTGTATCTTCTTCTTGGATTGATCCATTGATCAGTATGTACTGTCCTTCCTTATCTCTTGTAACATTCTTTATTTTAAAGTCTATTGTATCTGATATGAGTATTGCTACTCCAGCTTTCTTTTGATTTCCATTTGCCTGGAATATCTTTTTCCATCCCCTCACTTTTAGTCTGAATGTGTCCCTAGGTCTGAAGTGGGTCTCTTGTAGACAGCATATATGGGTCTTGTTTTTGTATCCATTCAGCAAACTTGTGTCTTTTGGTTGTAGCATTTAATCCATTCACATTTAAGGTAATTATCGATATGTATGTTCCTATTACCATTTTCTTAATTGTTTTGGGTTTGTTTTTGTAGGTCCTTTTCTTCTCTTCTGTTTCCCACTTAGAGAAGTTCCTTTAGCATTTGTTGTAAAGCTGGTTTGTTGGTGCTCTTTGCTTTTGCTTGTCTGTAAAGCTTTTGATTTCTCCATCGAATTTGAATGAGATCCTTGCTGGGTAGAGTAATCTTGGTTGTAAGTTCTTCCCTTTCATCACTTTAAGTATATCATGCCACTCCCTTCTGTCTTGTAGAGTTTCTGCTGAGAAATCAGCTGTTAACCTTATGGGAGTTCCCTTGTATTTTATTTGTCATTTTTCCCTTGCTGCTTTCAATAATTTTTCTTTGTCTTTAATACTTGCCAATTTGATTACTATGTATCTCGGCATGTTTCTCCTTGGGTTTATCTGGTATGGGGCTCTCTGCACTTCCTGGACTTGGGTGGCTTTTTCCTTTCCCATGTTAGTGAAGTTTCGACTATCATTTCTTCAAATATTTTCTCAGGTCCTTTCTCTCTCTTCTCCTTCTGGAACCCCTATAATGTGGATGTTGTTTTGTTTAATGTTGTCTCCGAGGTCTCTTAGGCTGTCTTCTTGTCTTTTCATTCTTTTTTCTTTATTCTCTTCCACAGCCGTGAATTCCACCATTCTGTCTTCCAGGTCACTTATCCATTCTTCTGCCTCAGTTATTCTTCTATTGATTCCTTCTACTGTAGTTTTCATTTCATTTATTGTGTTGTTCATCTCTGTTTGTTTGTTCTTCAATTCTTCTAGATCTTTGTTAAATATTTCTTGCATCTTCTCGTTCTTTGTTTCCATTCTTCTTCCGAAGTCCTGGATCTTCTTCACCATCATTATTCTGAATTCTTTTTCTGGAAGGTTTCCTATCTCCACTTCATTTAGTGGTGTTTCTGGGGTTTTATCTTGTTCCTTCATCTGGTACCTAGCCCTCTGCCTTTTCATCTTGTCTATCTTTCTGTGAATGTGGTTTTTGTTGCACAGGCTGCAGGATTTTATAACATAGTTTTATATGGTTTTCATAATAACTTTGTTCAGATGCTGAATTCTATTAATTTTTGATACCAGTATAAGTAAATATTATAGTTACATACAACTTTAAGTAGTAGTAAAAACAAATATTTTCATTTGTTTTGCTCCCATGAATTTTATCTTTTTATTGAAAGATTCAAGCTACTGTTGTAAATATTAGAGAATAATATGTGTAATAGAATATATAAGAGAATGTATAAAAAATATAAAATAAAAATGGACATTGAGGGTTTCTAATTCTATCCCCCATGAAATTTTGCATAAGAATCCTTTCTGTAATATCATAGATATATAATCATCCAGACATTACATTAGATTACTCTGTATTAGAAAGTATTGGCTTTTATAATACTCTTTCTATATTGAGCTAGAAACTCCCTTCCTAAATTTCACTATTTAGCCTTAAGTCTAGCTGCAAGAAAACATGAAAATGCAGTCTCCCTTTCATGTTACAGCTATTTAAACTTTAAAATAATTATCCTTTCTGTATGAAGTTACATTCAGGCCTTTCTTAACACATAGTAATTTTCTTACATTAGAACTCGTTCTTGTCTATTTCCTTTTTAAAAGGCTGTGATTAGAATTTAACACAATACAATGTGTGTGGTCATATTAGTGCAGAGTCCACTGAACTATCACCTCTCCTAATCTGGAAACTCTATTTGAATTAATGGAGTTTCTGATAGCTTTTTCTTTTTCTTTTTTTTTTTTTTTTTACTTGTACCGCTAATCTTGCTGGCTCACAGAATATTGTTAAAATTCCCTTATTGATTTAAATATTATTTAAATATGACATCAATCTATAAAGACAGACTACTGCTTTCTAGGAGCAAATCTTTTTAAAGCAATATACACATATATTTCAGTTTTTTAACACACATACTCACTTATATGCGAGTCATAGGAACTTATGCTACCAGTGAAGACTGAATAACAGATATCTAATCTGGGTTTAGTTTTACCATAATTGTTGTACATATCCCAATTTCTGTGGTATTTTTATATATGGCTCTGCTAATATTAATGTCAGTGTCTCAGATGCTCTTTTCCCCTGAGCTTATCTTCCAAATTAGAATGTCCTAATTTAGATGAGACACAGGTCATATTTGTCCTCTTGTCAATATTCTCTCTATCAGAGAAGCCGACCCCTAACTTTCCTTCAACAGAGGATAATACCAGACTAAGTAACTAAATTTATGCCACATTAACTTCTAGTTGGGTTTTCCTAAACTGTCGGCAGTCATGTGATGAGCTCATTCTCAGGATGTTAGATGGGGCATCAGCATATTAAGTCCATATTGCCTCAGCATAAAGTTTAATCATTTTTGCCAGACATTTGAGAAGAGTTCCCTATCTCTACTGTGTGTGCTATTTACCTTCTGTTGTCCCCTAAAGTGAACGTAGTATTCTAGGTTGAGGTCCTTGAATTGTGACCCTCCCCCACCACATACACACACATGCATACACTTCCCATCACACAATCATGTAGGCTGACTTCCTGATTTTTTTCACTATATGCTTTATCTGAAATATCTTCCCATCTTCTCTACTCCATCTGTCTTCTATCTATGCCTCTGGTCCTGCTTATCATGTCCCAGTCCTTTTGGGAAGAATCTCATAACAACTCTGACCTAAGTTTCTTAAAACCTGAGGGACCTAGTTCTCTAGAATAAAAGCAAAGGAAATAACTTCTTAGAAGAAATAACACAAATAAAGGTGCTCCTTGTCCTTTTTACTCCTCCCTCTAACTTAAAAGAAATGCAGAGGGAATCAGTTAAGAAGGCCACTCCACAGGGGAATTAGAGAGTGAGATATCCTAATTGTCTATCACTGCAACTGACAACACAACAGTGACACCAAACACAGTGCTTGACACATTATAGCCAGACACATCAGGAGTATCTCATCAACACTTGGAGAATACATCTTTAGGAAAATGGGTGAAATGGAAATTGGTGAAATGTATCTCATAATTGCACTGCCCAACTTGACCTATAAGGAAGGGCTTGGGCTAAGGCAGTTAGAAGCAATTCAACTGGCACAGGCACAGCAATTGAATAACTAGTTCATTAAAAAAATTATCTTGCATCCCAAATGGACATGCAGGCTTGGAGCAGCCAGAAGAAATACCTGCTAAACTATTTTTCATGTCTTGAAATGTGATATAATGGTAAAAATTCTGAATGCTTTACAACTTGGAATGTTTTGCACAGGGAATGAAAGTGTCAAAGGGGTATGGAAGATTATCTTCTAATACATGAAGAAAGAACAGAACATTTTACACACAGTCTTAAAAGTAGAAAGACAGAAGGATGAGGGAAAGATAGCAGAAGAGTAAGACATGGAAATCAACTTCCTCCCCACAGATACACCAGAAATACATCTACACGTGGAACAACTCCTACAGAACACCTACTGAAAGCTGGCAGAAGACCTCAGACCTCCCAAAAGGCAAGAAACTCCCCACGTATCTGGGTAGGGCTAAAGAAAAAAGAATGAACAGAGACAAAAGGATAGGGATGGGACTTGCACCAGTGGGAGGGAGCTGTGAAGGAGGAAAGGTTTCCACACACTGGAAGCAATTTCGCAGGCGGAGGCTGCGGATGGCAGAGAGGGGGAGCTTCGGAGCCGCAGAGGACAGCACAGCAACAGGGGTGCGGAGGGCAAAGCGGAGAGATTCCCACACAGAGGATCGGTGCCGACCGGCACTCACCAGACCGAGAGGCTTGTCTTCCCACCTGCTGAGGTGGGCGGGGCTGGGAGCTGAGGCTCGGCTTCGGTCGGAGTGCAGGGAGAGGACTGGGGTTGGCGGTGTGAACACAGCCTGAAGGGGATTAGTGCACCACGGATGGCCAGGAGGGAGTCCGGGGAAAAGTCTGGACCTGCCAAAGAGGCAAGAGACTTTTTCTTCCCTCTTTGTTTCCTGGTGCGCAAGGAGAGGGGATTAAGAGCACTGCTTAAAGGAGCTCCAGAGATGGGTGCGACCCGCGGCTAACAGTGTGGACCCCAGAGATGGGCATTAGACGCTAAGGCTGCTGCTGCAGCCAACAAGAAGCCTGTGTGTGAGCACAGGTCACTATCCACGCCCTCCTTAAGGGAAGCCTGTGTACCCCACCACTGCCAGGGTTCCGGGATCCAGGGACAACTTCCCCGGGAGAACGCAGCATGGCGCGCCTCCGGCTGGTGCAACGTCACACCGGCCTCTGCTGCCGCAGGCTCGCCCCGCACTCCGTACCCCTCCCTGCCCCCGGCCTGAGTGAGCCAGAGTCCCCGAAGCAGCTGCTCCTTTAACTCCGTCCTGTCTGAGAAAAGAACAGACGCCCTCCAGCGACCTACACACAGAGGCAGGGCCAAATCTGGGAACTGTGAGAACAAAGAAGAGAAAGAGAAATCTCTCCCAGCAGCCTCAGAAGCAGTGGATTAAAGCTCAACAATCAGCTTGATGTACCCTGAATCTGTGGAATACCTGAATAGACAACAAATCATCCCAAATTGAGGAGGTGGACTTTGAGGGCAAGACATTATTTTTTCCCCTTTTCCTCTTTTTGTGAGTGTGTATGTGGATGCTTCTGTGTGAGATTTTGTCTGTGTAGCTTTGCTTCCACCATTTGTCCTAGGGTTCTATCCGTCCAGTTTTTGTTTGGTTTGTTTTTTCTTTTTTTTTAAATTTTTTTTCTTAATACTTATTTTTTATAACTTTATTTTATCTTACTTTATTTTATTTTCTTTTATCTTCTTTCTTTCTTTCCTTCCTTCCTTCCTTCCTTCCTTCCTTCTGTCATTCCACCCTCCCTCCCTCCTTTCTTTCTTTCCTTCTTTCTTCCTTTCTTCCTTTCTTTCTTTCCTTCTTTCTTTCTTTCTTTCCTTCATTCTTTCTTTCTTTCTTTCTTTCTTTCTTTCTTTCTTATTTCTTTATACTTTTTCTCCCTTTTATTCTGAGCTGTGTGGATGAAAGGCTCTTGGTGCTGTAGCCAGGAGTCAGTGCTGTGCCTCTGAGGTGGGAGAGCCAACTTCAGGACACTGGTCCACAAGAGACCTCCCAGCTCCACATAATATCAAATGGCAAAAATCTCCAGAGATCTCCATCTCAACACCAGCACCCAGCTTCACTTAACGACCAGCAAGCTACAGTGCTGGACACCCTATGCCAAACAACTAGCAAGACAGGAACACAACCCCACCCACTAGCAGAGAGGCTGCCTAAAATCATAATAAGTCAACAGATACCCCAAAACACACAACCAGAAATGGACCTGCCCACCATAAAGACAGGATCCAGCCTCATCCACCAGAACACAGGCACCAGTCCGCTCCACCAGGAAGCCTACACAACCCACTGAAACAACTTTAGCCAGTGGGGACAGACACCAAAAACAAGGGGAACTGTGAACCTGCGGTCTGAAAAATGGAGACTCCAAACACAGTAAGATAAGCAAAATGAGAAGACAGAAAAACACACAGCAGATGAAGGAGCAAGGTAAAAACCCACCAGACCTAACAAATGAAGAGGAAATAGGCAGTCTACCTGGAAAAGTATTCAGAATAATGATAGTAAAGATGATCCAAAATCTTGGAAATAGAATAGACAAAATGCAAGAAACATTTAACAAGGACCTAGAAGAACTAAAGATGAAACAAGCAGCAATGAACAATACAATAAATGAAAATAACAATACTCTAGATGGGATGAATAACAGAATAACTGAGGCAGAAGAACGGATAAGTGACCTGGAAGATAAAATAGTGGAAATAACTACTGCAGAGCTGAATAAAGAAAAAGGAATGAAAATAACTGAGGACAGTCTCAGAGACCTCTGGGACAACATTAAACACACAAACATTTGAATTAAAGGTGTTCCAGAATAAGAAGAGAAAAAGAAAGGGACTGAGAAAATATTTGAAGAGATTATAGTTGAAAATTTCCCTAATATGGGAAAGGAAATAGTTAATCAAGTCCAGGAAGCACAGAGAGTCCCATATCAGATAAATCCAAGGAGAAATACTCCAAGACACATATCAATCAAACTGTCAAAAATTAAATACAAAGAAAACATATTAAAAGCAGCAAGGGAAAAACAACAAATAACACACAAGGGAATCCCCATAAGGTTAACAGCTGATCTTTCAGCAGGATCTCTGCAAGCCAGAAGGGACTGGCAAGACATATTTAAAATTATGAAGGAGAAAAACCTGCAACCAAGATTACTATACCCAGCAAGGATCTCGTTCAGATTCGATGGAGAAATTAAAACATTTACAGATAAGCAAAAGCTGAAAGAGTTCAGCACCAACAAACCAGCTTTACAACAAATGCTAAAAGAACTTCTCTAGGCAAGAAACACAAGAGAAGGAAAAGACCTACAATAACAAACCCAAAACAATTAAGAAAATGGGAATAGGAACATACATATTGATAATTACCTTAAACGTAAATGCATTAAATGTTCCCACCAAAAGACACAGACTGGCTGAATGGATACAACAACAAGACCCATATATATGTTGTCTACAAGAGACCCACATCAGACCTAGAGACACATACAGACTGAAAGTAAGGGGATGGAAAAAGATATTCCATGCAAATGGAATCCAAAAGAAAGCTGGAGTAGCAATTCTCAAATAAGACAAAATAGACTTTAAAATAAAGACTATTAGAAGAGACAAAGAAGGGCACTACATAATGATCAAGAGATCGATCCAAGAAGAAGATATAACAATTGTAAATATTTATGCACCCAATATAGGAGCACCTCAATACATAAGGCAAATACTAACAGCCATAAAAGGGGAAATCTACAGTAACACATTCATAGTAGGGGACTTTAACACCCCACTTTCACCAATGGACAGATCATCCAAAATGAAAATAAATAAGGAAACACAAGCTTTAAATGTTATATTAAACAAGATGGACGTGACTGATATGTATACGACATTCCATCCAAAAACAACAGAATATGCAATTTACTCAAGTACTCATGGAACATTCTCCAGGATAGATCATATCTTGGGTCACAAATCAAGTGTTGGTAAATTTAAGAAAATTGAAATTGTATCCAGTATCCTTTCCGAACACAATGCTATGAGACTAGATAGCAATTACAGGAAAAGATCTGTAAAAAATACAAACACATGGAGGCTAAACAATACACTACTTAATAACGAAGTGATGACTGAAAAAACCAAAGAGGAAATCAAACAATAACTAGAAACAAATGACAATGGAGACACAACGACCCCAAACTTATGGGATGCAGCAAAAGCAGTTCTAAGAGGGAAGTTTATAGCAATACAATCGTACCTGAAGAAACAGGAAACATCTTGAATAAACAACCTAACTTTGCACCTAAAACAATTAGAGAAAGAAGAACAAAAAAACCCCCAAAGTTAGCAGAAGGAAAGAAATCGTAAAGATCATATCAGAAATGAATGAAAAAGAAATGAAGGAAATGATAGCAAATATCAATAAAACAAAAAGCTGGTTCATTGAGAAGATAAACAAAATTGATAAACCATTAGCCAGACTCATCAGGAAAAAAGGGAGAAGACTCAAATCAATAGAATTAGGAATGAAAAAGAAGTAACAACTGGCACTGCAGAAATACAAAAGATCATGAAAGATTACTACAAGCAACTCTATGCCAATAAAATGGACAACCTGGAAGAAATGGACAAATTCTTAGAAATGCACAACCTGCCAACACTGAATCAGGAAGAAGTAGAAAATATGAACAGACCAATCACAAGCACTGAAATTGAAACTGTGATTTAAAAACTTCCAACAAACAAAAGCCCAGGACGAGATGACATCACAGGCTAATTCTATCAAACACATAGAGGAGAGCTAACACCTATCCTTCTCAAACTCTTCCAAAGTATAGCAGTGGGAGGAACACTCCCAAACTCATTCAACGAGGTCACCATCACCTTGATAACAAAACCAGACAAGGATGTCACAAAGAGAGAAAACTATAGGCCAATATAACTGATGAACATAGATACAAAAATGCTCAACAAAATACTAGCAAAGAATCCAACAGCACATTAAAAGGATCATACACCATGATCAAGTGGGGTTTATTCCAGGAATGCAAGGATTCTTAAATATACGCAAATCCATCAATGTGATACACCATATTAACAAATTGAAGGAGAGAAACCATATGATCAACTCAATACATGTAGAGAAAGCGATTGACAAAATTCAACACCCATTTATGATAAAAACCCTCCAGAATGTAGGCATAGAGGGAACTTTCCTCAACATAATAAAGGCCATATATGACAAACCCACAGCCAACATCGTCCTCAATGGTGAAAAACTGAAAGCATTTACACTAAGATCAGGAACAAGACAAGGTTGCCCACTCTCACCACTCTTATTCAACATAGTTTTGGAAGTTTTAGCCACAGCAATCAGAGAAGAAAAGGAAATAAAAAGAATCCAAATCGGAAAAGAAGAAGTAAAGCTGTCACTGTTTGCAGATGACATGATACTATACATAGAGAATCCTAAAGATGCTACCAGAAAACTACTAGAGTTAATCAATCAATTTGGTAAAGTAGCAGGATACAAAATTAATGCACAGAAATCTCTGGCAATCCTATACACTAATGATGAAAAATCTGAAAGTGAAATCAAGAAGACACTCCCATCTACCATTGCAACAAAAAGAATAAAATATCTAGGAATACACCTACCTAAGGAGACAAAAGACCTGTATGCAGAGAATTATAAGACACTGATGAAAGAAATTAAAGATGATACAAATAGATGGAGAGATATACCATGTTCTTTGATTGGAAGAATCAATATTGTGAAAATGACTCTACTACCCAAAGCAATCTACAAATTCAATGCAATCCCTATCAAACTACCACTGGCATTTTTCACAGAACTATAGCAAAAAATGTCACAATTTGTATGGAAACACAAAAGACCCCGAATAGCCAAAGCAATCTTGAGAACGAAAAAAGGAGCTGGAGGAATCAGGCTCCCTGACTTCAGACTATACTACTAAGCTACAGTAATCAAGACACTATGGTACTGGCACAAAAACAGAAAGATAGATCAATGGAACAGGATAGAAAGCCCAGAGGTAAACCCACGCACATATGGCCAACTTATCTTTGATAAAGGCGGCCAGAATGTACAGTGCAGAAAGGACAGCCTCTTCAATAAGTGGTGCTGGGAAAACTGGACATATACATGTAAATGTATGAGATTAGATCATTCCCTAACACCATACACAAAAATAAGCTCAAAATGTATTAAAGACCTAAATGTAAGACCAGAAACTATCAAACTCTTAGAGGAAAACATAGGCAGAACACCCTATGACATAAATCACAGCAAGATCTTTTTTGACCCACCTTCTACAGAAATGGAAATAAAAACAAAAATAAACAAATGGGACCTAGTGAAACTACAAACCTTTTGCATAGCAAAGGAAACCATAAACAAGAGCAAAAGACAACCCTCAGAATGGGAGAAAATATTTGCAAATGAAGCAACTGACACAGGATTAATCTCCAAAATTTATAGACAGCTTATGCAGCTCAATAACAAAAAAAACAAACAACCCAATCCAAAAATGGGCAGAAGACCTAAATAGACATTTCTCCAAAGAAGATATACAGACTGCCAACAAACACATGAAAGAATGCTCAACATCATTAATCATTAGAGAAATGCAAATCAAAACTACAATGAGATATCATCTCACACCAGTCAGAATGGCCATCATCAAAAAATCTAGAAACAATAAATGCTGGAGAGGGTGTGGAGAAAAGGGAACACTCTTGCACTGCTGGTGAGAATGTGAATTGTTACAGCCACCATGGAGAACAGTATGGAGCTTCCTTTAAAAAACTACAAATAGAACTACCATATGACCCAGCAATCCCACAACTGGGCATATAACCTGAGAAAGACATAATTCAAAAAGAGTCATGTACCAAAATGTTCATTATAAGCTCTATTTACAATAGCCCAGAAATGGAAACAAACTAAGTGTCCATCATCGGTTGAATGGATAAAGAAGATGTGGCACATATATATAATGGAATATTACTCTGCCATAAAAAGAAACGTAATTGAGCTATTTGTAATGAGGTGGATGGACCTAGAGTCTGTCATACAGAGTGAAGTAAGTCAGAAAGAGAAAGAAAATACCATATGCTAACATATATATATGGAATTTTAGAAAAAAAGTGTGATGAAGAACCTAGGGGTAAGACAGGAATAAAGACACAGACCTACTAGAGAATGGACTTGAGGATATGGGGAGGGGGAAGTGTAAGCTGTGACAAAGCGAGAGAGTGGCATGGATATATATACACTACCAAACATAAAATAGATAGCTGGTGGGAAGCAGCCGCACAGCACAGGGAGATCAGCTCGGTGCTTTGTGAACACCTAGAGGTGTGGGATAGGGAGGGTGGGTTGGAGCGAGACGCAAGGGGGAAGAGATATGGGAACATATGTATATGTATAACTGATTTACTTTGTTATAATGCAGAAACTAACACACCATTGTAAAGCAATTATACTGCAGTAAAGATGTAAAAAAAAAAAAGTAGAAAGACAGTGACTATAAGGCACATGGAGAAAGACTTTGGTTCATTACAAAAAGAAACTTTGTAAAACAAAGCAATTTCCAACGGGGATGTTCTGGACAGACCTTAAAAAGAGATGACAGTTGGACTAGTGAGATAATTCATAAGGTACATTGTATTTTTGAAATTCTATGATTTATGAGTCTTTGAGATTTCTTGCTGGAGTGAAGGAATTAGAGGCATCCCACTGTTAGCAGGAGCATTATTTAGGCCACCATCATCAGAATCATCTTAAACAATTACTTAAAATGCAGATTTCTACCAACAAGGACCTACTATACAGCACAGGGAGCTATACTCAGTATCTTGTAATAACGTATAATGGAAAAGAATCTGAAAAAGAATATATATATGTGTGTGTGTGTGTGTGTGTGTGTGTGTGTTTATATATAAATGTATAACTGAATCACTTTTGCTGTACACCTGAAACTAATACCACATTGTAAATCAACTATACTTCAATAAAAATGTTAAAGACTTCCCTGCTGGTGCAGTGGTTAAGAACCCACCTGCCAATGCAGGGGACACGGGTTTGATCCCTGGTCTGGGAAGATCCCACATGCCCCGGAGCAACTAAGACCGTGTGCCACAACTACTGAGCCCATGCGCTGCAACTATTGAAGCTTGCATGCCTAGAGCCTGTGCTCCACAACAAGAGAAGCCACGGCAATGAGAAGACCATGCACTGCAAGGAAGAGCAGCCCCCGCTCGCCACAGCTTGAGAAAGCCCGCACACAGCAACAAAGACCCAACACAGCCAAAAATTAAATAAATAATTAAAATGTAAAAAAAATAATTCTGGTACTCTTGGTGCTTATTCATACTTTTCTTTATAATCATAATAGATATAATTTTAAAAGTTTTAAGTAGAAAAAATGAAATGAAACAAAATGCAGATTTCTGAGCTCAATCCAAGGGATGCTATCCAGACTTTCTTGAGAAGGAACCTTGAAATCAGCATTTTATAAAGTCCCAGGCAATTCTAATTCCCATTAAAGTTACAGAACTTTCCATTTAATGTTTGCCAATTTAAGTAAGCATCAGGAGCCACGGGTTGGTTCTAACAGGACATTATCCATCCTTAGTTACTGACATCATTCCTTTGTTCTTTAGGTTCTCTAGCCTTTTGTACTTCAAAGGAGTGTGCTTAAAAGGAAGAAAAAATAAGTACAAAAGTCCTAGTGCTCCATAGGTAAGATAGTTTCTGTTGGATGCCATTCATTTTTTTCTGTTTTCAATATACATAAAAAATAAGAAAATCTGCAAACAATAGTGCGACATGGAAAATAATACTTTTTGCTAAAAGTGCATATTATGAAAGCCTCCCAAATGCTATTAATATCTGTGGCTATCTTATAAAATATTCACAGTGTCTATAACTCTGGATAGCAAGTGCCTAGAAACATCAAAAGAACCTTCACAGTAATTCTCAAGCAAAAAGATATTTAACTGTCTCTCCATTTTAACAAGGAGCCCAGGGATACCTATAAAAAACCACTGGATGTGGGCTCACGTCAAATTTAAAACTTCTTGAAGCTTCTGTCAGAGACCCTGCCACCTCTTTTCCTAACTCCCTGTTTGAATCAAGGGTCCCTGTATTGAGTCCCAGCTACCTAGAAATGAAGACCTCCTATATATTCAGACATACATCCCCACTCTTATGAATATAGCAATCCATGCAAGCCATGATCAATCTTTGTCTCAAGGCTTTAAAACCCTTCCTTGGGTCCCTGCTTCCCTTTCCCTTAGATCCAGTATCAGATGAGCTGTCATGTCGAGGAAGTGAATCCATGCTACCAAATGCGTAAAGGTCATCTACACTTCACTCTTATAGGAAAGGTACCCAAATGCTACCGTGACAGATCAGTGAAACCTCAAATTGCACCAAGTCATGGATTACAAATTCAGTATACAGATAAAGCACATTATCCTAACAGAAGTATCTTCTTGGCCATTATATTCAGGCCTGTAACTAGTGAAAGCTAGAGAGAAACAGTGTGACTCTATAGAAAGAGCAGTAAATTTAAAGCCAGGAAAAATGGACTTCAGACTCAATTCTGCCACAAATTCACTGTGTGACCTTGGACAAATTTCTTCCTTTTTTGTGGCCTCACTGCCTTCGTCTGCAAAAATAAGATAGTAGAATTAGACAACCTCTATCATCCCTCCCAGGTCTAAGCATTTATGGAGTTTGTTTCACTCTTTCATGTTTACCTTCCTTATGATTAAAGTATTTTCCCTTCAGGGAAAAGTGTCTATAAACATATAATATAAGTGAAAAGTCTCTTGCTTCCTAATTACAATGTCTAAAAGAGTCAAGATGGTGATGCCAATTTTTTCACAATTGTAGTTTTTTTCTATTTTTGGTAAAATGGGTGTTCATCTGACATCTGCATCGCTTTTAGCACTGAACAATGGTTAGAATTATGGTTCAGGACAAAGCTGTTTTGCTAGTCAGGGTTCTCCAGAGAAACAGAATCAATACGATATATAGAGATAAACAGAAAGAGATTTATTATGAGGGATTGGTTCACACAATTATGGAGCCTGAGAAGTCCCATAATCTGCCATCTGCAAGCTGGAGGCCCAGGAAATCCAGTGGTGCAGTTCCAGTCCAAACTCTAAGGTGTGAGAACCAAGGGAGCCAATGGTGTAAGTCCCAGTCCAAGTCCAAACCAAGAGCACTGATGTCTGAGGTCAGGTGAAAATGGATGTCCCAGCTCCAGCAAAGAGCAAGTTCACCTTTCCTCCACCTTTTTGTTCTAGTCAGACCCTAACAGATTAGGTGATGCCCACCCCTATTGGTGAGGGTGATCTTCTTTACTAAGTCTACTGATGCAAATACTAATCTCTTCCTAAAACACCCTCACAGACACACCTAGAAATAATGCTTTACCAGCTATGCAGGCGCTCCTTTACCCAAGCAAGTTGACACATAAAATTATTGCCCTTCCAAAATTCCAAATATGTTATCTTCCTTGATCTTTGTAATACAAATACAAACTAGTTATTTTGTTTTTTAGATGCAGAGAATGACAGGTAGGGAAGTTAAAGGATTTGCTTCAAGTGACTCTGCCAGTGCTTTGCAGAGTTGGAGTTTGAACACGGGTCTTCTTATTCCAAAGCCTTCACTTTTTCCAAACTGCCTCTTCTACTCTGTCCAAATCCTTCCACTGGCTTGGGTTTTGTAATATTAAATAGCACCTCAAATAAGACAGCTATTGCTTGGAGGCTAACAACACATGGTTGTAAAAAAGAGTTTTACCTTAGGTTGATATTTGTATGGCCTTAGTTTGCTAAATGCTAGTAATAATTAATAAAAATAATCACTGCCACAACATGAACAGTAATAGTAACTCTCACCACCAGTAATGACTGAGCCCTAATTATGTGCTGGGAACTGTTCTGAACACCTTACACATATTGGCTCCTTTAAATAGAGCATTATGATATTTCCACTGGCCGTGGTGTTATAGACTGAACTGTGTCCTCCAAAATTCATATGTTGAACTTATAAACCACCAAAACTGTAGAATGTCACTGTATTTGGAGACAGGGTTTTTATAGGGATAAATAAGGTTAAACAGGGTCATATGGGTGGGCCATAATCCAGTAAAGCTGGTATCCTTATAAGAAGTGATGGAGATACGGGGGATGAATGCACACAGAGAAAAGGTCATGTGAGGACAAAGCAAGAAGGTGGTCATCTACAAGCCAAGAAAAGAAGCCTCAGGAAAAACCAAATCTTCCAAATGAAACCTTGATCTTAGAATTCTAGCCTCCAGAACAGTGAGAAAACAAATTTCTGTTGGTTAAACTACCCATTCTGTGGCTGTAGAACTGTTATGGCAGCTCTAGCAAACTAATAAACATGTAAGACATAAATTTTGGTAAGGTTTTCTTGTACCTCTGAAACAGATTTAAAGCAGGAGAAATTAATGCAATTGAAAAATCAATCATGCAATTCTAGTGCTACAGATCCTCCTGCTTTTTGGCAATGGCTATGGGATTGAGAGGTTTTTCTTTATCTACCCAAGACATACAGAGCTAATAATTATGTTTAAATCCATGACAATGCATCAAATAGGAGCCCACACCCATAGCCACTCAAGATCAGTACCTTATTAGAAAAGCCCAACGTGTGAAATGGAAGATAGGGGCCTGACCAGAACACAGGTGTACCAATAGGAGAATAGGCAGGAGGGGTGCAGTAGTTATCCAGCGTTCTTGCAGAAAAGTCCATTTTTCACTCACAAAGGATGAAATAAATCCATAAATCCTTATGAAATTAGTATAAACTCTAATGCAAGAGTAATTGAAACAGAGTAATTAGCAACAGAATATATACTCAGTTCAGTGGACTCGAACTGAAGGATCAGAAGTAGAATAAAGGGCTTCCCTGGTGGCGCAGTGGTTGAGAGTCCGCCTGCTGATGCAGGGGACACGGGTTCGTGCCCCGGTCCGGGAAAATCCCACATGCCGTGGAGCCGCTGGGCCCGTGAGCCATGGCCGCTGAGCCTGCGCGTCCGGAGCCTGTGCTCTGCAATGGGAGAGGCCACAACAGTGGGAGGGCCACGTACTGAAAAAAATAAAATAAAATAAAATAAAAATGGAGTAACTGTGGTTCAGGCATCCAAAATGAAGCTGAGTGGCCATTGTGGATACGGTTTCAGACACATTCCAAAATTACTGAGAACTTGAATTTTCTCTGAACTGTATCAAACTCAAGGACACCACCAGGCCTTTTTCAAAACAATATCTGCTAACAGCTGCTAGCTGCAACCTTGTAGTCTCCAAGTCCTTGCCCCGACCCTTTTCAACTACATAATTATTTCCGACCCCAACTGATCCTTTCTTAACAAGCACCCTTACTTCTTGCCAGCTCCAATCCTAATTCTTGACTAACCTAATTCTTGCGTTTTTTTGCCTTTACAAACATCCCCCATTTTTTAGTCCAGCAGAGCACAATTCAAGTGCTTCTTGGGTCTGTGTCTCCTGGGCTGCAATCCTAACAAACATCAAGTAAACACATTGTTTGCCTCAACCAGGTCTCTGTTGTTAGCATTCTTGGTTAACACCAGTGAAGAAAGGGTGCACAGTTTGTTCTCAAAAGGTCCCTGAAAGTGGTAATGAGAGGGACCACTCCTACTACCAACCCTTGAACTCTCTACCTCTCAGAGCACAACAGCACACAGTGGCTGTTGACTCAAATACAACATCTTAGAGAACAGCACTCCAGCCCCACAAGGTGTTGCATTTAAGCATGTAAGTGTGCATTTAAGAGTTTTTCCAATTTTCTGTCAGGCTTGGAGCTTCAGCATGCTAAAGTGTATGGCAGGACTAATGAATGACATGGCCATATGCCCACTACTATCCCTTCTTTGTTTTTAAGCAGGTCAATTGCCCATAGAGGTATTATGTGAGATCCTATGCCAGTAAAACAGACATTGTCTGAGTCCTCAAATAGTAGGTTAAGGCATTACAGATAGGAATAAATAACTTAACCCCAGACTATGCATCCATTTTGGTAAGGATAAATTGCTGTCACCTCCAGTTTGGAAGTGTTTCATTGCAATCAGATTGAAACCAAATGGCTGTTTAATGTCTCTTCAATGGATGGTGTGATACTATGAGCTCAGACTCAATCAGCTCGATCAGTCTCTGAGAGGGAACTCAAGATGTTTAGCCCATGAATAAACTATAGTCTAGAAAACATAGCTACTCCATTCATGGACTCACTGTGCAATCACTGGGTGACTAATATCCAGCTGATTGTTCAATGCCATGCCCAAAGTGCATCTTCTCTAATAGGTATTTTCATGAGACAAACAGATTCAGGTTGGGCCCATTTCCATAGGTTTATACACACGCTTCTTCCCCAGACTTCTCCATCTCTGAAGTTCTAATCATGTTCCTCTAAGCCCCTGCCTAACCAATCAAACCATTTACCATTGCCAGGGAGTCCATGCATATACTTTCTTCAGTCCACTTTTCTCTAAATTAATAGATGCTTAAGTCCATTTCTTGAAGCTCTGCCCACTGGGAAGATTTCCCTCCCTCATCATCACCTTTCAGCACTGCAGTGCAGCCTTAGTCAGGCTGCACTGCAGTGCAGTCCATTTTCAACCCACACCAACTACCGTGCTCCTAAATCCATGAACAAGGCCTGAGGCTTTCCCTTCTCCATCAAATCAAGTAGTATGTGAGTATAGGAGAAAAAAGGAGAAAAAAATCGAAATAATGACTGAAAAACCTTCCAAATTGGTGAAAAACAGGAACCTACAATCCCAGAAGCTCAGTGAAGCCCAAGCAGGATAAATATAAAGAAAACCACATCCAGGCACGTTATAGTCAGATTGCTGAAAATGAAAGATAAAGTCTTGAAAGAAACGGCATGGGGGAGGGCAAACAAATACATAACAGAGGAACAATGATAATCGTGATGTCTGGTTTCTCATCATAAACAATGGAGGTCAGGAAACAATGAAAAGATATTTTAAAGTAGTTGAAAGTATGTTGGATGGAAGATGGCCATATCTTTATCACCCCCTTCAAGGAGAGATGGGGTTTATTTCAATTACCCTTGAAGGGGTGCTGGCTCTGTGCCTGCTTAGCCAATACAATATGCCTGACGTGACACTGTGTCAGTTCTGGGTCTAGCCTTTAAGAGGATTGGCAGGTTGTGCCTCCTTTTCCTGGAACATTTGCTCCCCTTCAGAACCCAGCTGCCATGCAGTGAAAAGCTGAAATGGAGGTCATGTGTAAACACTCCAGTCAGCAGCCCCAGCTGAGCTCCCAGCACAAAGCCAACAACAACAGCCAGCCACGAAAGTGAGTTATCTTAGATTTTTCAACCCATTTGCGCGCCCAAACTAGTGTATCTCTGTCTGACTTCACATGGAGCAGAAGAACCACCCAGATGATTCCAGTCAACCCACAAAATCATGAAATATAATAAAATGATTTTCTTTTAAAAGGCCTTAAGTTTCACGGTTGTTTGTTACACAGTGTCAAGTAAAAAACAAATATGGACTTAGTAGGGAGACACTTTATTCAAAATGATTATTGCAAGGAGAGGAGGGAGAGACTATTGCAATAGAGAGAATACTTTGACCATGAGATCTGCAAGCATCTCAACGGTGAGGTAAAAAGGATTTTTCTTTTATAGAGAGGAGTAAACAGGCTAGAAAGAACAGGGTGTAGGGCCTTGGTATAGAAGAGTGGTATGATCAGATAATGATTTACCCTGAAGCCAGCCTGTTTCCCAAGCTCTTAAGAAGAGACTATATGTTGGTACAGGGATGTGGGGGAATGAGGGAATCTTACCCAAGTTTAGTTAACAAGCATTTTGTTATGATTGATCAGTGGGGACAAACAGTTTAGTTAATCATTCATGAAGCAGAAAGCAGGAATTTGGAGGATCCATGACTGTTATTATCATAGGTAAAAGGGGGATATTCATGAGTCTTACGTAGGTCATATGAGAAAGAGTGTTCTGTGTAGTAAGCCATCTTCCTGAGCATAGAACACTGGAGAGATTCCTTTAACCACTGTTTTCCAGGAGTATAGGACTAGGTAAAATTCAACGTCATCAGTAAAAATATTTAATGAAAACAACTGCCAACCCAGAATTCTATATCCAGGAAAAATGACCTTCAAAAATGAGGGTAAAATACAGACATTTTAATGAAATAAAGCTGTGAGAATTTATTGCCGTTAGCCTATAGTATAAGAAATGCTAAAAGAAAGTCCTGAGCCTGAGTAGAAATGATACTAGATGGAAACTCTGATCTACAGGAAGGAATGAAGAGGTGAGGCAAGGGTAAGTTAAAATACATTGAGTAAAAGAAGCCTGTGGGGATGGTGGTTGCCTAGAGGGGACAAGAACATTTCCAGGATAAGGGAAATGTTATAACATCTTGTTTGGTGTGTTGGTTACATTTCTCAAAATGTATTGAATTGTACAAGTAATATTTTTGTTTTACTGTGAATAAATTTTAGCTTAATTTTAAAAATTAAAAATAAATTTCAACTTTTATCTCATATATAAAAATTATTTAATAAAGGAAAGGTAAATTTTTAGAGTTTTAGAAAATATTTTCATGACCTCAGAGTAGGAAAGGACAAAAAAATACAGTAATCATAAAGGGAGAGATGATAAATTTGTTCCCCTTAAATTAATAACATCTAGTCAGGCAGACCTTCAAGTTGACAATGGAGTAAAACGTGGAGATCACCTCCCTCCCCACAAATACATCAAAAATACATCTACATGTGGAACAACTCTTACAGAACACCTACTGAACATTGGCAGAAGACCTCAGACTTCCAAAATGGCAAGAAAATCCCCACAGACCTAGGTAGGGCAAAAGAAAAAAGAGAAAAAACAAACAAAGGAATAAGGACAAGACCTGTACCTCTGGGAGGGACTTGTGAAAGAGGAAAAGTTTTCACACACTAGAAAGCCCCTTCACTGGTGGGGACGGGAAGTGAGTGGTAGGGGAAGCTTCAGAGCCATGGAGGAGAGTGCAGCAACAGGGGTGCAGAGGGCAAAGTGGAGAGATTTACACACAGAGTATCGGTGCCAAACAGCACTCACCAGCCAAAGAGGCTTATCTGCTCACCCGCTGGGGCAGGTGGGGGCTGGGAGCTGAGGCTCTGGCATCAGAGGAGGGAGAGGACTGGGATTGGCTGCATGAAGGCAGCCTGAAGGGGGTTAATGTACCACATCTAGATGGGAGGGAGTCTGGGAAAATGTCTAGACCTGCTGGACAGGAAAGAGACCATTATTTTGGGATTCAAGAGGAGGGGGGCTTCCTGCTCCATATGCCCACAGATGGCAGAGCACTGCCTAAGTGAGGCCCAGAGACAGGTGAGAGTTACAGCTATCATCTTGGACCCCAGAGGCGGGCACAGACCACTACCGCTGCCACCACTGTCACTAAGGGTCCTGTGTGCGAGTACAGGTCACTACCCCCACTCTCCCAGGAGCCTGTGCAGCACACCACTCCCAGGGTCCCATGATCAAGGGCGAACTTCCCCGGGAGAACATATGGCATGCCTCAGGCTGTTGTAACTTCACACCGACCTCTGCTGCCACACACACTGCCCACGCATCACAACTGTGACTGCCGTATCTCCCTCTCCCTTGCCTGAGTGAGCAAAAGAGCCCTAATCAGCTGCTACTTAAACCCCTTCCTGTCTGGGTGGTTAACAGACATCTGAGGGCAGCCTACACAGAGATGGGGCCAAAAACTATGCAGAACCCCAGGAGCTGTGTGGGCAAAGAAGAGAAAGGGAAATCTCTGCATGCAGCCTCAGGAGCAGTGGATTAAATCCCTGAAATTGGCTTGGTAAACCCTGCATCAGTGGAATACCTGAATAGACAAGTGTTCCCAAAATTGAGGTGGTGGACTTTGGGGGCAACTGTAGAATTGGGGTTTCCTTTCTGCCTTTGATTTGTTTTTGTTTTTATGTTTATCTTAGTTTAGACTTTAGTGTTTGTTTTCATTTGTAGGTTTGTTTATTGGTTTGGTTGGTCTCTTCCTTTTTTCTCTCTCTCTTTCTGTGAGTGTGTGTGTGTGTATGTTTCCTTGTGTGATTTTGTCTGTTTAGTTTTGTTTGGGATTTGTCTTGGGATTCTGTCTGTTCATTTTCTTTCTTTTCTTTTTGTGAGTGTGTGTGTGTAAGTTTCTTTGTGTGATTTTGTCTGTTTAGTTTTGCTTTTACCATTTATTTTAGGTCTCTATCTGTTCTTTTTATTTTTTCTTCCTTTTCTTCTGTGCCAGGTGCTGGCAGGGTCTTGGAGCTCTGGCCAGGTGTTGGGCCTGAGCCTCCAATGTAGGAGAGCTGAGTCCAAGAAATTGGACCAAAAGAGACTTCCCAACCCCATGTATTAATAATCGGCATGAACGCTCCCAGAGATCTCCCTCTCAACACTAAGACCCAGCTCCACCCAATAGCCAGCAACCTAAAGTGCTGGAAACCCCATGCCAAACAACTAGCAAGACAGGAATACAACCACACCCATTAGCAGACAGGCTGCCTAAATTCATACTAAGTTAACAGACACCCCAAAACACACTACTGGACACAGTCCTGTGCAGCAGAGGAATACGATACAGCCCCATGCACCAGTACACAGGCACCAGCCCAGCCCCCACAAGGAAGCCTACACAAGCCACCAAACCAACCTCATTCACTGGAGGCACACACCAAAAATAAGGGGAACTAAGAACCTACAGTCTGTGAAAAGGAGACCATAAACACAGTAAGTTTAAAAAATGGGAACACAGAGAAATATGCAGCAGATGAAGGAGTAAGGCAAAAATCCACCAGACCAAACAAAAGAAGAGGAAATAAGCAGTCTACCTGAAAAGGAATTCAGAATAATGATAGTAAAGATGATCCAAAATTTCAAAAATAGAATGGAGAAAATACAAGTGTTAACAAGGACCTTGAAGAAAGAAAGACCAGGGACTTCCGGGAAGATGGCGGAAGAGTAAGACGCGGAGATCACCTTCCTCCCCACAGATACACCAGAAATACATCTACGCGTGGAACAACTCCTACGGAGCACCTACTGAACGCTGGCAGAAGACCTCAGACCTCCCAAAAGGCAAGGAACCCCCCACGTACCTGGTTAGGGCAAAAGAAAAAACTAAACAGAGACAAAAGGATAGGGACGGGTCCTGCACCAGCGGGAGAGAGCTGTGAAGGAGGAAAAGTGTCCACACACTAGGAAGCCCCTTCGCGGGTGGAGACTTCGGGAGGCGGAGTGGGGGAGCTTGGGAGCCGCGGAGGAAAGCACAGCAACAGGGGTGCGGAGGGCAAAGCGGACAGATTCCAGTGCAGAGGATCGGGCCGACTGGAACTCACCAGCCGAGAGGCGTTTCTGCTCGCCCGCCGGGGCGGGCGGGACTGGGAGCTGAGGCTCCGGCTTTTGTCGGAGCGCCGGGAGAGGACTGAGGTTGGCGGCGTGAACACAGCCTGCAGGGCGTTAGTGCACCGCGGCTAGCCGGGAGAGAGTCCGGGGAAAAGTCTGGACCTGCCGAAGAGGCAAGAGACTTTTACGTCCCTCTTTGTTTCCTGGTACACGAGGAGAGGGGATTAAGAACGCTGCTTGAGAGAGCTCCAGGGACGGGCGCGAGCCGCGGCTAAAAGTGCGGAGCCCAGAGACAGACATGAGATGCTAAGGCCGCTGCTGCCGCCACCAGGAGGCCTGTGTGCAAACACAGGTCACTAGCCACACGCCCTTCCGGGGAGCCTATGCAGCCCGCCACTGCCAGGGTCCCGGGATCCAGGGACAACTCTCCCGGGAGATCGCACGGCGCGCCTCAGGCTGCAACGTCACGCCGGCCTCTGCCGCTGCAGGCCCGCCCCACACTCCGTGACCCTCCCTACCCCCCGGCCTGAGTGAGCCAGAGCCTCCGAATCAGCGGCTCCTTTAACCCCGGCCTGTCTGAGCAAAGAACAGACGCCCTCCGGCGACCTACACGCACAGGCGGGGCCAAATCCAAAGCTGAGCCCCTGGGAGCTGTGAGAACAAAGAAGAGAAAGGGAAATCTCTCCCAGCAGCCTCAGGAGCAGCGGATTAAAGCTCCACAATCAACTTGATATACCCTGCATCTGTGGAATACCTGAATAGTCAATGAATCATCCCAAATTAAGGAGCCCTGTGGATGAAAGGCTCTTGGTGCTGCAGCCAGGAGTCAGTGCTGTGCCTCTGAGGTGGGAGAGCCAACTTCAGGACACTGGTCCACAAGAGGCCTCCCAGCTGCACATAATATCAAACAGCAAAAATCTCCGAGAGATCTCCATCTCAACGCCAGCACCCAGCTTCACTCAATGACCAGCAAGCTACAGTGCTGGACATCCTATGCCAAACAACTAGCAAGACAGGAACACAACCTCACCCATTAGCAGAGAGGCTGCCCAAAATCATAATAAGTCTACAGACACCCCAAAACACACCACCAGACGTGGACCTGCCCCCCAGAAAGACAAGATCCAGCCTCATCCACCAGAACACAGGCACTAGTACCCTCCACCAGGAAGCCGACACAACCCACTGAACCAACCTTAGCCACTGGGGACAGACACAAAAAACAACAGGAACTACGAACCTTCAGCCTGCAAAAAAGGAGACCACAAACACAGTAAGATAAGCAAAATGAAAAGACAGAAAAACACACAGCAGATGAAGGAGCAAGATAAAAACCCACCAGACCTAACAAATGAAGAGGAAATAGGCAGTCTACTGGAAAAAGAATTCAGAATAATGATAGTAAGGTTGATCCGAAATCTTGGAGATAGAATGGACAATAGAATGGACAAAATGCAAGAATCAGTTAACAAGGACCTAGAAGAACTAAAGATGAAACAAGCAACGATGAACAACACAATAAATGAAATTAAAAGTACTCTAGATGGGATCAATAGCAGAATAACTGAGAAGAACGGATAAGTGACCTGGAAGATAAAATAGTGGAAATAACTACTGCAGAGCAGAATAAAGAAAAAAGAATGAAAAGAACTGAGGACAGTCTCAGAGACCTCTGGGACAACATTAAACGCACCAACATTCGAATTATAGGGGTTCCAGAAGAAGAAGAGAAAAAGAAAGGGACTGAGAAAATATTTGAGGAGATTATAGTTGAAAACTTCCCTAATATGGGAAAGGAAATAGTTAATCAAGTCCAGGAAGCACAGAGAGTCCCATACAGGATAAATCCAAGGAGAAATACGCCAAGACACATATTAATCAAACTGTCAAAAATTAAATACAAAGAAAACATATTAAAAGCAGCAAGGGAAAAACAACAAATAACACACAAGGGAATCCCCATAAGGTTAACAGCTGATCTTTCAGCAGAAACTCTGCAAGCCAGAAGGGAGTGGCAGGACATATTGAAAGTGTTGAAGGAGAAAAACCTGCAACCAAGATTACTCTACCCAGCAAGGATCTCATTCAGATTTGATGGAGAAATTAAAACCTTTACAGACAAGCAAAAGCTGAGAGAGTTCAGCACCACCAAATCAGCTCTACAACAACTGCTAAAGGAACTTCTCTAGGCAAGAAACACAAAAGAAGGAAAAGACCTACAATAACAAACCCCAAACAATTAAGAAAATGGGAATGGGAACACACATATCGAAAATTACCTTAAATGTAAATGGACTAAATGCTCCCACCAAAAGACACAGATTGGCTGAATGGATACAAAAACAAGACCCATATATTTGCTGTCTACAAGAGACCCACTTCAGACCTAGAGACACATACAGACTGAAAGTAAGGGGATGGAAAAAGGTATTTCATGCAAATGGAAACCAAAAGAAAGCTGGAGTAGCAATTCTCATATAAGTTATATATATATATATATATATATATATATATATGTAGTTTGCTTGAGTGCAGTGTTTTTTGTTTTCGGTACTGAATTCATTAGCATGGGTCAGTATAAAATTTAGCATAGGTCAATATGTAATTTGTAAACTAATAAGGTCTTAAAAGTGAGGAATTAAGTCTTTTAAATTTAATTATTTATTGTAAAGAGCAGAATAGCATACATAAACAGGTGCCTAAGGAAAACTTGTATTCTAATATGGAACTCTCATGAACACCTTTTTTTTTTTCTTCTAACGGTATGATAGTAGGCCATTTGATTATTTTTATGGCTTTAACTTTACAACAATGAAATATTCGTAAATTTTAAAAAGTATTTTTCTTTATTTGATGCGGGTGGGATACTGGAGAAATGAAAGGTCAAACATCTATTGAGGAATCCATACTTGTCTATATATTGTGTACTTTTATTTCAAGAACTGATTTAAAATTCCTAAAAGGATGCTATAATAAGTTATTATGCCATTTAAAAAAAAAAAAATGCTAAGCAATTTTAAATGCCCGGATTATCCCAGAATCAGGTCCTCTCATTGACTGGACTCAGAAATGACTTTAGTCAAATGGAAGGGGGAGGCTGGAGGAGATTGGTCTAATGTTTGCATCTCTGTGCTGAGACTGCTTGCTGTTGATTCTGCTCTGACCTAGGTACCTTAGTTTCCCAAACCTGATCTTACTTCCCTATAAATTAAAAGGAAAATTTAAGAAAAAAAAAAAAAAAGAAAGAAAGACCAAACAAATGATGAACAACACAATAAATGAAATTTAAAACACTCTAGAAGGAATCAATAGTAGAATAAGTAGAATAGTAGAAGAACGGATAAGTGACCTGAAAGATAGAATAGTGGAAATAACTACAGCAGAGCAGAATAAAGAAAAAAGAAGGAAGAGATTTGAGGACAGTTTTGGGGAACTCTGGGACAACATTAAACACACCAACATTCTAATCATAGGGACCTCAGAAGAAGAATAGAAAAAGAAAGGGTCTGAGAAAGTATTTGAAGAGACTATAGTCGAAAACTTCCTTAACATGGGAAAGGAAATAGTCACTCAAGTCTGGAAAATGCAGAGAGTCCCATACAGGATAAACCCAAGTAGAAACAGGCCAAGACACATATTAATCAAATTAATGAAAATTAAATGCAAAAAAAAAATTTAAAGCAGCAAGGGAAAACCAACGAATAACATACAAGGGAATCTCCATAAGGTTAACAGCTGAACTTTCAGCAGAAACACTGCAAGCCAGAAGAGAGTGGCATGACATATTTGAAGTGATGAAAAGGAAGACACTACAACCAAGATTACTCTATCCAGGGATGATATCATTCAGATTTGAAGGAGAAATTAAAACTTTATAGACAAGCAAAATTAAGAGAATTGAGCACCACAAAACCAGCTTTACAACAAATGGTAAAGGAACTTCTCTAGGCAGGAAACACAAGAGAAGGAAAAGACATACAAAAACAAACACAAAACAATTTTAACAATGTTAATGGGAAGATACATAAAGAAAATTACCTTTAATGTAAATAGATTAAAAGCTCCCACCAAAAGACATAGACTGGCTGAATGGATACAAAAACAAGACCCGTGGGCTTCCCTGGTGGCACAATGGTTGAGAGTCGACCTGCCAATGCACAGGACACGGGTTCGTGCCCCGGTCCGGGGAGATTCCACATGCCGCAGAGTGGCTGGACCCATGAGCCATGGCCGCTGAGCCTGCACGTCCAGACCCTGTGCTCTGCAACGGGAGAGGCCACAACAGTGAGAGGCCTGCATATCACAAAAAAAAAAAAAAAAAAAAACAAGACCCGTGTATATGCTGGCTGCAAGAGACCCACTTCATACCTAGGGACACATACAGACTGAAAGTGAGGGGATGGAAAAAGATATTCCATACAAATGGAAATCAAAATAAACCTGGAGCAGCAGTACTCATAGTAGATAAAATAGAATTTTTAAAAAAGACTATTACAAGAGACAAAGTACACTACATAATGATTAAGGGATCAATCCAAGAAGAAATGACAATTGTACATATGTATGCATACAACAGAGGAGCACCTCAAGACATAAAGCAAATGCTAATAGCCATAAAATGGGAAATTGACAGTAACAAAATAATAGTAGTGTATTTTAACGCCCCATTACACCAGTGGACAGATCATCCAAAGCGAAAATAAATAAGGAAACACAGGCTTTAAATGACACATTAGGCCAGATGGACTTAATTGATATTTGTAGGACATTCCATCCAAAAGCACTGGAATACAATTTCCTTTCAAGTGCACATGAAACATTCTCCAGGATAGATCATATCTTGGGTCACAAAAGCCTCGGCAAATTTAAGAAAATGGAAATCATATCAAGTATCTTTTCCAACCACAATGCTATGAGACTAGATATCAATTACATGAAAAAACCTGTAAAAAATACAACTGCATGGAAGCTAAACAACACACTACTAAATAAGCAAGAGATCACTGAAGAAATCAAAGAGAAATTTTAAAAACCTAGAAAAAAATGACAGTGAAATCAAGACGACCCAAAACCTATAGGATGGAGCAAAAGCAGTTCTAAGAGGGAAGGTTAGAGCAATAAAATCCTACCTCACGAAACAAGAAAAATCTCAAATAAACAATCTAACGTTACACCTAAAGGAACTAGAGAAAGAAGAAAAAACAAAACAAAAAATTAATAGAAGGAAAGGAATCATAAAGGTCAGAGCAGAAATAAATGAAATAGAAACAAAGAAAACAATAGCAAGGATCAATAAAACTAAAAGCTGGTTCTTTGAGAAGATAAACAAAATTGATAAACCATTAGCCAGACTCATCAAGAAAAAGAGGGAGAGGACTCAAATCAAGAAAATTAGAAATGAAAAAGGAGAAGTTACAACAGACACTGAAGTACAGAGCATCCTAAGAGACTACTACAAGCAACTCAATGCCAATAAAATGGACAATGTGGAAAAAATGGACAAATCCTTAGAAAGGTATAACCTTCCAAGGCTGAACCAGGAAGAAATAGAAAATATGAATAGACCAATCACAAGGAATGAAATTGAAACTGTGATTAAAAATCTTCCAATAAGGGATTCCCTGGTGGCCCAGTGGTTGAGAGTCTGCCTGCTGATGCAGGGCACATGGGTTTGTGCCCCAGTCCAGGACAATCCCACATGCCGCGGAACGGCTGGGCCCGTGAGCAATGGCCGTTGAGCCTGTGCATCCGGAGCCTGTACTCCACAGAAGGAGAGGCCACAACAGTGAGAGGACCGCGTACTGCAAAAAGAAAAAAAAAATCTTCCAATAAGGCTTTCCTGGCAGTGCAGTGGTTAAAAATCCGCCTGCCAATGCAGGGGGACACGGGTTCAATCCCTAGTCTGGGAAGATCCCACATGCCGTGGAGCAACTAAGTCCATGCACCACAACTACTGAGCCTGTGCTCTAGAGCCTGTGAGCCACAACTACTGAAGCCCATGTGCCACAACTACGGAAGCCTGCGCATCTAGAGCCCATGCTCTGGAACAAGAGAAGTCACTGCAATGAGAAGCCCACACACCACAATGAAGAATAGCCCCCACTCACCGCAACTAGAGAAAGCCCATGTGCAGCAACAGAGACCCAACACAGCCAAAAATAAAATAATTAATTAAAGAAAAAAATCTTCCAATAAACTAAAGTCTGGGACCAGATAGCTTCACAGGTGAATTCTATCAAACATTTAGAGAAGAGCTAACACTCATCCTTCTCAAACTCCTCCAAAAACTTGCAGAGGAAGGAACACTCCCAAACTCATTCTATGAGGCCACAATCACCCTGATACCAAAACCAGACAAAGATACTACAAAAAAAGAAAATTACAGACGAATATCACTGATGAATATACATTCAAAAATCCTCAACAAAATACTAGCAGGCAGAATACAACAACACATTAAAAGGATCATACACCATGATTAAGTTGGGTTTATCTCACGGATGCAAGGACTCTTTAAAATACAAAATAAATCAATGTGATACACCATATTAAAAATTTGAAGAAGAAAAACCATATGATCATCTCAATAGATGCAGAAAAAGCTTTTGACAGAATTCAACACTCATTTATGATAAAAACTCTCCAGAAAGGCAGAGAGGGAACCTACCTCAACATAATAAAGGCGATATACAACAAACCCACAGCAAGCATCATTCTCAATGGTGAAAAATGGAAAGCATTTCCTGTAAGATCAGGAACAAGACAAGGATGTCCACTCTCACCACTATTATTCAGCGTAGTATTGGAAGTCCTAGCTATGGCAATCAGAGAAGAAAAAGAAATGAAAAGAATACGTATTGGAAAAGAAGTAAAACTGTCACTGTTTGCAGATGACATGATACTATACATAGAGAATCCTAAAGATGTTACCAGAAAACTACTAGAACTAATCAATGAATTTGGTAAAGTGGCAGGATACAAAATTAATGTACAGAAATCTCTTGCATTCCTATACACTAATGACAAAATATCTGAAAGAGAAATAAAGGAAACACTCCCCTTTACCACTGCAACAAAAAGAATAAAATACCTAAGAATAAACCTACTTAGGGAGACAAAAGACCTGTAGGGAAAAAACTATAAGACACTGATGAAGGAAATTAAAGATGATACAAACAGATGGAGAGATATACCATGTTCCTGGATTGGAAGAGTTAACATTGTGAAAATGACTACACTACCCAAAGCAATCTACCAATTCAATGCAATCCCTATCAAAAGGCCAATGACATTTTTTACAGAACTAGAACAAAAAATGTTAAATTTGTATGGAGACACAAAAGACACCAAATAGCCAAAGCAGTCCTGAGGGAAAAAAACGGAGCTGGAGGAATCAGACTCCCTAACTTCAGACAGTAATCAAGACAATATGGTACTGGCACAAAAACAGAGATATAGATCAATGCAACAGGATAGACAGCCCAGAGATAAACCCACACAACTATGGTCAACTAATCTATAAAAAGGAGGCAAGGATATACAATGGAGAAAAGAGGGTCTCTCGAATAAATGGTGCTGGGAGAACCTGACAGCTACATGTAAAAGAATGAAATTAGAACACTTCCTAACATCATACACAAAAATAAACTCAAAATGGATTAGAGACCTAAATGTAAGACCGGACACCATAAAACTCTTAGAGGAAAACATAGGAAGAACACTCTTTGACATAAATCACAGCAAGATCTTTTTTGATCCACCTCCTAGAGTAATGGGAATAAAAACAAAAATAAGCAAATGGGAATTAATGAAACTTAAAAACTTTTTCAAAGCAAAGGAAACTACAAACAAGATGAAAAGACAACCCTCAGAATGGGAGAAAATATATGCAAATGAATCAACAGACAAAGGATTAATCTCCAAAATATATAAACAGCACGTGCAGCTCAATATCAAAAACACAAACAACCCAATCCAAAAATGGGCAGAAGATCTAAATAGACCTTTCTCCAAAGAACATTTACAGATTGCCAAAAAACACATGAAAGGATGCTCAACATCACTAATCATTAGAGAATGCAAATTGAAATCACAGTGACGTATCACCTCACACTGGTCAGAATGACCTGCATCTAAATATCTAAAATAGCCATGTCATGGAAGCAACCTAAGTGCCCATCGACAAACGAATGGATAAAGACGATATTGTACATATATACAATGGAATTTTACTCAGCCATAAAAAGGAACAAAATTGGGTCACTTGTTGAGACATGGATCGATCTAGAGACTGAAGTAAGTCAGTCTCAGTAAGTCATACAGAGTGAAGTAAGTCAGAAAGAGAAAAACAAATATCGTATATTAACACATATATGTGGAACCTAAAAAAAAGGTACAGTTGAACCGGTTTGCATGGCAGAAATTGGGACACAGATGTAGAGTACAAACATATGGGCACCAAGGGGGCAAAGCAGCATGGGGGTGTGGTTATGCTGTGATGAATTGGGAGATTGGGATTGACATATATACACTAATATGTATAAAATGGATAACCAATAAGAACCTCCTGTATACAAACATAAAATCATATTCAAAAAAAATCAAAAGATACATCCTATTGTGTGAACCATAAAAAATTATATAGAATTTGAATTTTAGTGCAGATTAATAAAATTTGATTGGAACTTAAAAAAAAATATCTTCCAACAAACAAATACCCAGGACCAGATGCCTTCACAGGTGAATTCTATCAAAGATTTAGAGAAGAGTTAACACCAATCCTTCTCAAACTCTTCCAAAATATAGCAGAAGGAGGAACACTCCCAAAGTCATTCTACGAGGACACCATTACCCTGATACAAAAACCAGACAAAGATGTCACAGAAAAAGAAAACTATAGGCCAATATCACTGATGAACATAGATGCAAAAATCCTCAACAAAATACTAGCAAACAGAATCCAACAGCACAGTAAAAGGATCATACAGCAGCTCAATATCAAAATAACAAACAACCCAATCCAAAACTGGGCAGAAGACCTAAATAGACCTTTCTCCAAAGAACATTTACAGATTGCCAAAAAACACATGAAAGGATGCTCAACATCACTAATCACTAGAGAATGCAAATTGAAACCACAGTGAGGTATCACCTCACACCGGTCAGAATGGCCTTCATCTAAATATCTAAAAACAACAAATGCTGGAGAGGGTGTGGAGAAACGGGAACCTTCATGCAATGTTGGTGGGAATGTAAATTGATACAACCACTATGGAGAACAGTATGGAGGTTCCTTAAAATACTAAAAATAGAATTACCATATGACCCATCAATCCCACTACTGGGCATATACCCTGAGAAAACCATAATTCAAAAAGAGACATGTACCCCAATGTTCATTGCAGCACTGTTTACAATAACCAGGACATGAAACAAGCTAAATGTCCATCAACAGATGCATGGTTAAAGAAGATGTGGCTCATATATACAATGGAATATTATTCGCCATAAAAAGAAATGAAATTCAGTTATTTGTAGTGAGGTGGATGGACCTAGTGTCTGTCATACAGAGTGAAATAAGTCAGAAAGAGAAAAACAAATACTGTATACTAACGCATATACATGGAATCTAAAACAAAATGGCTCTGATGAGCCTAGTGGCAGCACAGTAATAAAGCCGCAGATGTAAAGAATGGACTTGAGGACATGGAGTGGGGGAAGGGGAAGCTGGGACGAAGTAAGAGAGTAGCATTGACATTTATACACTACCAAATGTAAAATAGCTAGCTAGTGGGAAGAAGCTGCATAGCACAGGGAGATCAGCTGTGTGCTTTTTGACCACCTAAAGTGGTGGGATAGGGAGGGTGGGAGAGAGCCTCAAGAGGGAGGGGATATGGGGATATATGTATACATATGGATGATTCACTTTTTTATCCAGCAGAAACTAAACCAACATTGTAAAGCAATTATACTCCAATAAAGATGTTAAAAAAATAAAAAAGAACTTTTAGTCAGGACACCATAAAGAGAAGACAAACCACAGGGTATCCAGTATATATGAAAAACTACTGATAAAGTAACATTAGGGGAACAACATGCTGATGTACTGCCAAGTAGTATAAATACATAAGACAGTACTCATCTGCAATAACAATCAGGCCAGTAAATACAGAATAAATTATACCAGTACAAACTCATCAGATTGGCAAAAAGAAGGTAAAAATCCAACAAAATTAAGTGTTGACAAGGAGATAGTGCAAAGGCATTATAAATTAGCACAATCCCTTTGGAACTATTTGGAATTCTCTAATAAAGTTAAAGATGTGAATACCTTATAATTACATATTTCTACTCTTTAGAAATATGTTCCAATAAAAGTCTTGCATGAGGATAAAAGAATATTAGTAGCATTTCTGTTCATAATGTTCACCAGCAGTAGAATAGATAAATAATGATGTTTTAATACAGTGGGATATTACATAACAAAGACATTTTGTGAAAGCAGCTCACATAGCAATATGAATGTGCCTCACAAAAAAATATTGAGTGAAAGAGAAAAGAATCAAAAGAATATATAACTGTTCCATTTATATAGCTTGATAACTGACAAACTAAACAATATTTTTTAGGTAAGTATGTATAAATGATTAAAACCTATGAAGAAAAACAGGAAAATGATTATAATAGAAGCCAGGATAGTGCTTACCTCTAGGCGTAGGAAGGGTTTTTTTTCTGGACACATGGAGTTCTTCTAAGATCTTACACTGGGCATATGTGTTTTATGTATACTTCTGCATATATGATACATTTCAAAAACATTTTTAATGAATATGTGTGGTATATTATATTGACCAGGGCCATGAGTTTGGCCATTGTTTTGGAGAAAATAGCTTTATTGTACTTCAAAACCTATTGGGAGTTGGTTAACATCTGCATGTTAGTAGTAGAAGATAACTGTCTTTCAAACAGAAATAAAATTAGGAAACCATCTTGGTCATCATAACACAACTAAAATAACTGAATCCAGAGATAATAATTAACTCGCCCAAAGTAGAATAACTAGTGACAGAGATTAGACTAAACTCCCATCAATTGGGACAAGGAGATATTCACTCATTGACATTAATCCTGAGAAAGTCTCTATAGTCAGGTATCATATCTTGTCCATACTAATAAAGGGTTCTTTACACTTGGAATATTGTGTATCCTTTGCCCTAGTTGCTTGCCCATATCATAGATCATTTGATGTAGCATGTTAACCCATCCAAACAAATGCCATACATTTGCAGTTTCTTAGGGAACCAAATAGTTTTTTACCTAAACAGAATATGATTGGAAAAGAAAAAAATATTGCTCTGCATTTCAACTTACTCAAATGAGGAATTCTTCCCCACATGAGAGGGACATGAATTTTTTTAACCTTAGTCTGATTTTTTTTCTAACTCATTGTTTCTCAAATGTTGTCTTTGGACTCATTCACATCAAAACCAATTGGAACCTGAGACATTAAAAATGTAGGCACTTAAACTTTAGCCTGGCCATAGCATAGTCTAGTAGAATCCTTGAGGAAGAAACTCAAAAATCTTCATTTTAAACAAGCTCTCTAGCTGATTTTTATGCTCAATAAATTGGTAGAGTTCTACCCAAATATATTTTCTAGGAACTCATGATTTATTACTTTAATCTGATATGTTTTATTATTTAATGCCTTTGATGACAAAGCAGCAGAACTTTCTTGTGATATTATTTATTGTATGTGTCTCACTTAAACAAAGAAAATTTGATCTTATTCAATCTTATACCTGTCTCCCTTTTTAAAAATCCTAGCGCTGTAGCTGCATAGAAGCGTAGTTTGTCACAGTTGCAGAAACATTAGGGATCAGTTAATTGAACCTCATCATTTATTTTATGGGTAAAATAACAAACCCTAAAGATGGGGACTTACTTGCTAAGGTCATACAAAGAGTTAGTGTCTGGTCCCATACCAGAACTCAGTCACCTTGGCCTAAGAACAGTGATTTTCTTTTTAAAGCATGAGTGTGTACAAAATCTAGTAGGTGATATGCAATGGCGAAATGAGTTTTGTGGGAAGACTGTGACTTGATTTTAAAAGGTATTTAACTTTTATTCATTAATTCCATTATATGAACTTTTTAGTATAAATTATATTTCACTTGATCAATGTACTATAATAAATTGTAGTTTCACTATGTTTTATTTCTACCTTAATTCATTCTAAGAAGAAGTTGTCTGTTTAAAGAAAAAATATATATATACATAGGATGCCAAGATTTCAAATAGCTGAGACAACTATGGCTTATTTTCATTTGCTCTGTCATTAGAAAAAGAGATTTGGAGTCTACCTAAATAATCTCCAGATTCCAACTTTACAACTTTAGTCAAGATGTTCTGTAAATGGAGAGGAGAGAGGGGAATGGGATGTGTTAAAAAGTGGCTTTATTTTTCATTATTTCTCAAAGATTGAGAAAAAAAAAGAAAAAAAATTTGTGGGCATATTATTTCTTCTCAGCATGCTGCAATTGGGCTTCTGTACCTATCACTTAGATACTGTTCTTGTCTAGGACAATAATAACTTCCTAGACATCGAATCCTAAAGGTGAGATCTTTTATCCTACTTAATTTATTGGCAGTAGTCAACATATTTGGTCACCCTCTCCTTCTTTAAACATATTCTTTTCTGAGTTTCCATGGTAACATCCTGTGATAGTTAATTTTACATGTCAATTTGGCTAGGCCTGATATTTATTTGGTAAGACAAGTCTACATGTTGCTGCAAAGGTATTTTTAGATGAAATTAATATATAAATCAGTAGATTTGAGATTAATATATAAATCAGTAGATTTTGAGTAAAGCATGTCACTCTCCATAATGCAGGTGGGTCTCATCCAATTAGTTGAAGGCCTTGAGAAAAAAGACTGAGGTTCTCCTAAGGAGGAGGAAATTCTGCCAAAAGACTGCCTTCAGACTCAAGTGGGAATATCAACTCTTTCCTTGGGTCTTCAACCTGCTGGCTTTGGACTTGCCAGCCTCCACATATCCACATTCTCTCTCTCTCTCTCTCTCTCTCTCTCTCTCATCTCACACACACACACAATAATATATAAACTCTTCTGTTTTTCTGCAGACCCCTGAGTAATGCACACTCCTTCCCACTTTGTTGGCCACAACCATTCAGTTTATTTGTCAGCTCCTCTTCCTCTGTCTGTCTTCCAAAATGTTAGTGTGCCCAGGACCCACTTCTCGGTCAACATGTTCTCTCCAGGAGACAGCTGCCTATTCCAGGGTTTTAAATATTATATAAACACTAAAGACTCTCAGATCTCCAGCCTTGATCTCCTTCTAGAACTCCAGGGGACAGGTTGATCCATCCAATAGGTATTGCAAAATTAACATGGCCAAAAACAAACTCTTGATTTCCTTCTCCAGACCTGCTGCTTGCCCAGTATTTTCTCTCCCAATAAAAGGAACAATCATTCACATGTTTTCTTCCCTCATTCTTAACATCTAATCCATAAACAAGTTCCATCAAAACTCTACATGCAAACATATTTCCTATCTGCGTCCTTTTCTGCGAATTAGTCATCTCTTGCCTGAATTGTTCCATAGACCCCTAACTTACCTGTTCCACCTTCCAATTATTCATTCTATGCACAAAGCAAGCTAAGTAATCATGTTTTCAGTGATAAATGATAAATGATGTTAATTCCTTACTTAAAAGCCTCCGATGGCTTCTGACTTCATATAAAGTAAAAACCAAGCTCTTCACCATAAAGTAACTGGCCCCTGCCCAGCTCTTTGACCTTATCTCTACCATTCTGCATTGTCTTCAACATTCCAGCATTCTTTCTCTATTTTTAACAGCAGGCTTGCTTCCCTCTAAAGCCTTTGTCAGAGTGGTCCCCTTTGCTCAGAATGCTTCTTTTGCCATATCTCCACATGCTTGAACTTCCATTTAAACCTTAGTTTAAATATTAGCTCTGCAGTGCGGCCATCCTTGACCACCCAGTCTTTAATAATCACCCAGTCACTCCCTGTCATGTCACTGCTTGAATTATCTGCATAGCACATAACACTCTGATATTTTCCCTTTGTTTTTAATGTTTATATTTCCATTTTCCCCATTTAGATGCAAGTTCATGAGCAGAGACCTTGCTCATCTTTTTCACAGCATTATCCCAGGTACCCAGGACAGTATCTAACATGGATCACATAGCCAATAAAGAAGAATGAAGTAAAAAAAGCATAGGTAGCACAAGGTTAACAGTCAGTAATTTGGGAAAATGGAAATACAGATATTTGTTATATCATCTTTTTAGCTTTTCTGTATTTTAGAATATTTCAGAATTGTGTGTAGATAGAGGTATAATTTGAAGAATCATTTGAAAGAAGCAGCTTGTCTTATCTTACTGCCAGAACTTGTCACCCTGAACTGGAAGGTAATCTCACTGAAAGAAAGAGCTGTGTTAGTGATGCTGCATGAAGTCTGGACTGAAAATTAGGAGCTGGGGCTTGCAGTTTCTATCTAAAGATGGATGGTATGCTTCCTAGAACCCTTACAGACTGAGAAGGATCACCCTCCACTACTGCCTTACAGTTTTGCATAAAGTTGAGAAATGCATGGGGTCCATGATAATTAGATGCAGTGTGTGAAGAATGTTCAGTTGTAGAAGTCTAGCCCAGTGGAGAGAGCACCATCCTCAGGCCAGGTGACCTGGCCTCTTCCACCAGCTAGATGGGGAGTAGGGGATGGGGAAGGCATTCAGAAAGGAACTCTACATTGTGTGTGTGTGTGTGTGTGTGTGTGTGTGTGTGTGTGTCCATTTTCCTCTTTTACAAAAATGAGGGAGTTAAATAAAACTATCCTTTTTTCTAAATAATTTCAGTTTCAGTTTTCATTACCCCAACATTTTTAGAATTTTATTTAAAAATATCTGTTACTTCAGCCAAAATTTTCAACTCCATAAGGTACATTAATACTGAAATTTTGTAATCTAGACCCTGGCTATTAAAATGTATCTGTGGACCAGCAGCACTGGCATACTACGGGAGCTTTGTAGAGATGGGAACTTTTAAGCCCCATTCAGACCAAATTAATCTGAATCTACATTTTAACAGGCTCCTCAGGTGATTCCTATCCACATTAAGAGGTTAGTGTGCTAATCTACAGCACCTACTACAGGTTTCTGCATGAGCTGACTTCACTAGTCAAACCTGCTTAACAAAAGCCTGGTGACTTTTAGCACAATGATATTTAAATTTGTACACATTTAAAATTTTCTTTTATATACATTATTCTGCTAAATCTTCACAACAATACCATTAAGTTGTTAAGCAGTTCTTATTGTCACCAAATTACTGTTGAGAAAAGTGATATTAAGCTGAAATGATATGCCCAAATCACACAGCAAATCGTGACAGAGGCTATGAATCTGAGGAATACATGTCACTGATATTTCTGTTAGGATGGGAGATGCCTTAGCAACATTCCCCCAACCCATACAGTTTATACCATATTAGAGAGAACTGCTAGGGCTGCTGCTCAATATAGAACCTTAAAATTCCCGTAGGTACTGAAAAATAAATTACATTCTCCAAGTCATTCTGAGTTGAGCTAAAAATTCAATTATCACCTCACTAGCTGACATCGTAAATCTACCAATTCCCAGAAACTAAGTGATAACCTTAAAGACACTATCTCCACTGAGCTAAGACCTTCTCCTTCTGAAGTTTCTCAGCACAAGCCCTTGGAGCTCTGACTTGAGTTAGAATGTCAAGCAGAAAAACTTGGATTCAAGTCCTCACCCTGACTCTTTCTTACTAGATATGACACATAGGTGAATTATTTAGCCTCTTTGAGCCTTAGATTCCACTTCTATAGGCTGGAGATGGTTTACCTGTCTGTAAAGGTATTAGGGAACCATTGACTGAAACCACCCACTTTGGCCAGGCACAGCAATAACAACTTGCTTGAGTTGTCTCACAACAGAAGGTCCCCATAAGGAACATGGTGCTGCTGCCGAAAACTAACTGGGAGAATTTGGGAAGGATCAAAAGGAGGCAGGAGATGCAAGCCCATAATATGTCCTACCAACCTCCCAGAAACGCTCATACTAGAATCCATCTTGGCTGAGAGATGCATGCTCCACCAGGAAGGACCCTAGGTCAGACCAAATATGAGCACAGGCAAGATGATTGGCCAGAGACAACCCAGAAATTAACCCCATCACCATAAAACCTGAGACTGTGAGCCACATGGCAGAGCAGTTCTCCTGGGTTCCCTTACACTGCTGCTCTCTGCCTGCGTGCCCCTTCCCAATAAAGTCTTTTGCTTTGTCAGCACATGTGTCTCAGACACTTCATTTCTGAGTGTTAGACAAGAGCCCACTCTCCAGCCCTGGGAGGGGGTCCCCCTTCCGGTAACAAAGGTGTTAGAATCAGAGGAGATAATACATGCACCGTGTTTAACACAATCTTTAGCTCCCAGTACATAGACCATAATGGTAGGTATTGTTCACCTCTCAAAGAAAGTTTTCTCATCTTCAAATTGGTTATTGAACTGAACAATCTCTAAAGTCCCTCCATTTCTGACATTTGAAAAGTTTAACTCATGTTTACACTTCATGTTTTAACCCTACATCCAGAATTCAGAGCTTACCCTCATTTAGAAAAGAAAAAAAAAAGTTTTATATGATTGAAATATGAAAGTGTTTCCTGATTGAATGAGATTTCAAGAACATGTAGAGGACACAGACTGGAGAAGTTATTATACGTCGATTTGAATCCTATAAATTCAGTGGCATGGGCCATGCAAAAAAAAAAAAAAAGAAAATAGAAAAGAAAAAGAAAAACTATGTCCTTTAAATCACTAGAGTTTTTAAACTACTTTTTCTAAACTGGAAGAATGAATATCGATAGACACTGACGTTACCTGAAAAGATTGCAAAAATGATAAGAGCTAGAGTAGCAGTGGTATGTATTATATTCTGCAGCATCAGGCCTCCCAAAGAACAGGGCAGCTGACTGAAGAGAGGCATTTCCCAGTTAGACTCATCATGTGCTACAAGAAAAAGGCAGTTATTTATTTACCTTCTTATTTATTTAGATATGATCCTGCCCTTGAAGATTATAAATATTTTATTCCTAAAAGAAAAGAAAAGAGAAAGCAGAATAAAAGCCCTACAGCATAGTCACCCTGTGCTCTTTTACTGAAATAGTAATGAGAATGGGACTCTCCACCTCCACCTCCACTGAGCATAACTTCCTGTAGAAACACTTCCATGTGGGCCTTAAAGATCTACATTTTCTCTTTCTGGATCACTGTTATTGTTCTTATTGTGGCCCAACTGACCCTAAAGGATGAATCAGAATAGTACATAGAACACTTCTTATTCTTTGATCTTAGAGTAGAATTTCAGATTCTTCTCTTTAATCGTCTTATATGTGGTTTGAAAAAATATAACTTTTTTATTCTTATGCAAAATAAGAACCAGAAGAAATGATAACATTTCCTCACTGGATATTTGATCATCTTTCTCCAGGAAGATGCCATGGCTCTATCCTCTGTCGTCTAATTACTTTTTGGCAAAAGTCTAAAAATGTGATAAAGGAAACTAATAACAAAAAATAACCTTCTTTTAGATACCTAAGTATGTATTGTTGGTGTTCTGCACTCAGGGGAACAGATGCCATTGTATATAATTCCATCACCAAATTAAGTTTGTCTTTAAGAAACAAAGAAATCTACCATATCTCCTTCCTAATTCCTAATTCTCCTTCTTAATTCTAAAAAGAGTGTGTGTAAAATTAATCAAAAAAAAAAGATTTCAGGGTCAACTCTGATTTTGCCATTCAATCATTATTTTAATCACCATTTACTGAATGCTCACCCTTTGTCAGAGCTCAGGCTGTGTTTGGAAATAGAATAAATAAAACAAACAAAAATCAACAAAAAGCAAATAAACAAACCAAATAATAATACCTTTCCTGGTTTCAAGGAGCTAAACTTAAGGGGGAGAGAGAAACATTATGATTCAAAACAAAACAAAAAAATTTATTTAAATAGGAACATATTCACAATACTTTGAAAATACTGGAAATGATTATATCTTGAGGTTGAGAGGAGGACTAAAAAAACCTTCATATAAGGAAGTATACTTTTCTTCACTTTGAGATAACTGGACACTGTTGCTCTACAATTAAATATATAGACATATCATCTTTTTACCCTTTTATATTCATTAACTCAAATTTACTGGGCATCTGCTTCCATGCATTCCAGGGAGTCAGAATTATTGTAACTCATAGAGTGGGAGTGGTCAGAAGGCCCAAAATAAGTGGTCAAGTCAGAATTTAGTTCCAAAACAATCTCACTTTAAGATCTCCAGATTCTAACGTTATGCTATATATTACCTCTAGCATAGCACAGAATAGTTATCCCATTAAAGTTTTTCTCAAATTATGGTCCGTAGACCCTGGGGTTTCCTAAGATCTTTTTCAGGGGTCCACAAAAGCAAAACTCTTTTCATAACAATACTAAGATGTAATTTGCTATTTTTTGTGTTGCTATTTATACTGATGGTGTGGAAGCAGTGGTGGGTAAACTGCTGACACCTTTGCACGAATCAAGACAGGGAGACAAAACTGTACATGAAGTTATGTTTTCACTGCCACGTATACACAGTGAAAAAAAAAAAGAGACAGTTTTACTTAGAATGTCCTTGGTGAAGAAGTATATGTTGCTAGTGTTATTAAATCTTGACCTTTGAGAATATACATTTTTAATATTCTGTATGAAAAAATAGAAAGTACAACTAAAGCACCTCTATTGTGTATTGAAGTACAATAATACTCTTGAGAAACAGGATTTGTGAAATTGTTTGAATTGTGGACTGAACTAGCCACCATTTTTACTTCAAAGAGTGATAAACAGACAAACTCTGACAATTCAAACTTGAAATATTTGGCAGATGTTTTCTCAAAAATAAATAAATTGAGCCTGTCACTTTCAAGAAAAACAGTTGCCATTATTTGTTGTCAATGATAAAATTTGCATTTTCAAGTGAAAATTAAAATTTTGAGGAACTTGTATCTGCCACCATTAGCTTGAGAGCTTCCCAATAGTTGAGACTTTTCTGATGACATCCTTAATGATATTGATTAATGTGATTCTTTTTGACATTGTCTAATAAATTATCTCAACATTTGGAAGATCTGCATACCTTAACAAATCAATATTTTCCAAATGACCAATACATGATATTACAAAATCATATTTGAGACTAAGATCCATTTCAAGTGAGAGATAGACGAATGAATTTTCAATTTAAGAAGTTCATTGATGTGGTTTCATATTCCACATGAAAAATAATCTCTAAGAAACTAGTTTGTCAAACTTGTATATATGATCAAAGAAAAATATCCACAATTGTCTGAAAAGGCTATTAAAATATTCCTTCCTTTTCCAACTACCGATATGTATGAGGTGAAATTTGCTTCATATAGTTCAAGGAAAACAACATGCTACAACAAATTCAGTGTAAATGCAGATGTGCTAATACAGATCTTTTCTATTAAGCCAGATATTAAAAATATTTGAAGCAATTTCAAATAATAAAGTACTTCTCATTAATTTGGGGTGAACATATAAATATTTTTCCATAAAATATATTATGTTAACATGTGATAGATTTATTATTATATGAATTATAAAATACTTTAAAATATCTTCATTTTAAGTCTAGTATGGGAAAATTTGGTACTTTGTCTCTAATAAACAAAAGCTCTTTGGACTCCTCAATAATTTTTAAGAGTGCAAGGGCATACTGAAACCAAAACATGCAAGAACTGCTTGCCCTATCAGAGATAAAACTATACTATAATGCTCAATTAATTAAAACAGTGTGATGTTGGTGCAAGAACATTTAAGCACATCAATGAAGAGAGCAATGTCCAGAAAGAGATAATTAAATACTATGATAAAGTTTGCACTTTAAATTAGAAATTATATCAAGAGGGTCTTGACAGGAAACAGATGGCACTGTGAAATGAGGTAATTGAAGAAATTTTAACAAAGGAAATATTTTCAAGGGTATGAGCTGAATTAAGGGAAATTAATAAGAATAGAGAAGCATCATTTTGCTAGAAACAGTGAGATCCTTTACCATCCTAAGTCTGAAGGTCAAAGAGAAAGGAGTCTGGAAGCTGGGGATTGAACTGTTTTTTTAGTAGCTACAGGAGAGGGCCTCCAGCCAGGCAGGGTGCCCTACAGAAAAGAAATAGTCATTGTCAACCAGCAGGTCAACAAGGAGAGAGCCAGAGGAGCAACCAAACCTCAGTCCTCATCCCTCCTCTGATCTGCAGCTGGTGCCTCCTGTTGGCCAAACCCAACGGAAAGCCAGACCATTCCAGATTTAAAAAGTTGAAAATGGTGGAAAGAGGATCTGGAGGGGTGAGTAGAAGACATCCATCTGTCTACCCCTTTCACTCCTCAACATACTGTCTTATTTTTTACCCAGACCTGTTCAGGCCCATTTACCATTTGCATTTAGTAATGGATTGTGGCTATGCATATCTAATTTTATGGTTCAGTGAATTAAATAATACACAGTTCACTTTAGGCACTTTGGATGGTAGAGTCAGTATTCCAGCCTCTCAGGGCACTGCTTTAGATGTAGGAAATGTTTCAGGAGAAAACAGAGTCACATGTCAGACATCCCTCTTTGGACTTCCTTTTCCACCAGGTTATTGAATTTTCAGGTCCTCCCCACCCTGATAGCTTTCTAATGCCTTCACACAGATTTTGAAGAAGTATCTTAGCCAGTTTTTTTGCTTGTTCTTAGTAGGAGGATTGGCCTAATATAACCTACTCTCTCATTACTGTGAGCTGAAGTTCTACTCTCAGGTTTTGATTGATGATTTGGTTGTTTATAGATGTCCAGATTGGAAATAATTTCCTGACAGTATAACAGAGACTTTGCTATTGAGAATTTCAACTCAATTTTGATTCCTCTTCTTGCTCATTGCTAATGCTTCACTATGTTTTGCCTTTCTTTCTGAAAACTTTCCTTTTTTTTGTCCCTAATCTTTTGAAATTTCAAGATGATGTGTCTTGGAAAGATCTTTTCTCATCCTTTGTTCAGTCATTTAAAAACCTTTTTAATAAAGAGACATATTCTTCAAATTCAAGAATTTATTTTTTAATTATTTATTTATAATTTCTTCCATTCCATTTTTATTGTTTTCTCTTTTTTTAATTCTTTTACATGAATGTGGATTCAGACTATTCCTTTTCTTTGTATTTCCTCTCTCATTTTACATATTTTTGTCTTTTTATCTTACTTTCTGGAAGAGATCCTTAACTTTATCATCCAAGATTTCTATTTATGTTTTAATTTTTACTTTTAAATTTACTTGTTCTCTGAAAGATACTTTTTTTTTTTTTTTTTTTTTTTTGCGGTACGCAGGCCTCTCACTGCTGTGGCCTCTCCCACTGCGGAGCACAGGCTCTGGACGCGCAGGCCCAGTGGCCATGGCTCATGGGTCCAGCCGCTCCGCGGCATGTGGTATCCTCCCAGACCGGGGCACGAGCCCACGTACCCTGCATCAGCAGGCAGACTCTCAACCACTGCATCACCAGGGAAGCCCAGAAAGATACTTTTTATAGCATGTTTTTCTTGTTTCATGAAAGGAAAATTATCTTTTATCTTTCTAAAGATATTAATGATTTTCAAAAATCATTCAAATTCTAGTTTTTTAACTCCCTGCATAATCTCTGATTTCTCCAGTTTCATTGTTGTTTTTGTTTATATTGGTTTCTGTCTTTCAGTTTGAAGACTTTTTTCAAATTTCTGACAACATGATCTTTGGCTATCAGCTCATATTAAATAATTTGGCAATAAAAATATCTTTGGAAGATTGAGGATATGACTGGGAGTTGTTTACTATGGATTTCACTATAAGGTGATTTTTTTTCTTTTCTCTGAGGATGGTGATATTCCTCAAGGGAGACTTCCATTCCCCTTCCTACAGATGTAATTTTTGCTTTTAGTGTCCTTGTATTTTAGTACATTATCCCTACCCTCAACTGTGCACAGATTCCTGTGGTCCCTAGAATCTCTGTTTGAAGTTTTCCAGAGGATAAACCTCCAGTTCTTTGCCAGCCTGGGTGAGAGCCAATAATGGGGAGAGAATCTGGCAATTAAGTAAGCTTTAAAGAATTTCCATATGGAATAATTTCCTCTTAAAAGAAATCTAAGGCCTGGATGAGTGATGACTGCACATCAGACAGAAGAAAACCACATAGAAGATGGTAGGAGAAGCTGGGACACAATATTGCCATAAACCCCACCCTACCTCCTCAGCACAGTAACCCCAGCACAATGATCAGGAGAAAATTCAGAACTGAGAGCTTTTCCCAGGGGAGTAAATGTTCAAATCCCACATTTGGCACCTCAGGTTTTAATATCTGCACCTGAGAGATGAGCCCCCAAATCATCTAATTTTGTAAAACAGCAGGGCCTGTGTCCTGAGAACCACAACACTGTAGTGATCTAAGAAATGGCTCTTAAATCACTCGTGCACACTCCTGGCCTGTGGCCCAGCTCAGAGGCAGCCAATCATTCCCAGACTTAACGTGAAGGAGGATCACCTGCTTACATTAAAGCACCTGCCTGAGGGGCAGGCATCTAATTGAACACACATATCTAGAAGCCTGCTGAAACACTGTATACTGAAGACCTGTATATTGAAAACTGTAAGACATTAATGAAAGAAATTGAAGAATACACAAATAAATGAAAGACATTCCATGCTCATGGATTGTAAAAAATAATATTGTTAAAATGTCTATGCTGATTGGAACCAAGATGGCAGAGTAGAAGGACGTGCTCTCACTCCCTCTTGTGAGAACACCAGAATCACAGCTAGCTGCTGGACAACCATGGACAGGAAGACACTGGAACTCATCAAAATGATACCCCACACCCAAAGACAAAGGAGAAGCCAAAATGAGATGGTAGGAGGGGAACAATCACAGTAAAATCAAATCCCATAACTGCTGGGTGGGTGACTCACAGACTGGAGAACACTTATACCCCAGAATTCCACCCACTGGAGTGAAGGTTCTGAGCCCCAGGTCAGGCTTCCCAACCTGAGGGTCTGGCAACAGGAGGAGGAATTCCTAGAGAATCAGACTTTGAAGGCTACTGGGATTTGATTGCAGGACTTCGACAGAACTGGGAGAAACAGAGATTCTACTTCTTCAGAGGGCACACACAAAGTAGTGTGCTCATCCAGACCCAGGGGAAGGAGCAGTGACCCCAGGGGAGACTAAACCAGACCTACCTGCTGGTGTTGGAGGGTCTCCTGCAGAGGCAGGGGCTGGCTGTGACTCACCATGAGGACGAGGACACTGGAAGCAGAAGTTCTGGGAAGTACTCCTTGTTGTGAGCCCTCCCAGAGTCCAACATTAGCCCCACCAAAGAGCCCAGGTAGGTTCCAGTGTTGGGTTGCTTCAAGCCAAACAACCAACAGAGAGGGAACCCAGCCCCACCCATCAGCAGTGAAGCGGATTAAAGTTTTACTGAGCTCCGCCCATCAGAGCAACAGTCAGTTCTACCCACCACCAGTCCCTCTCATCAGGAAATTTGCATAAGCCTCTTAGATAGCCTCATCCACCAGAGGGCAGACAGCAGAAGCAAGAAGAACTACAATCCTGCAGTTTGTGGGAAAAAAAACCCACATTCACAGAAAGAGAGACAAGATGAAAAGGCAGAGGGCTATGTATTGGATGAAGGAACAAGATAAAATCCCAGAAAAACAACTAAATGAAGTGGATATAGGCAATCTTCCAGAAAAAGAATTCAGAAAAATGATAGTGAAGATGATCCAGGACCTCAGAAAAAGAATGGAGGCAAAGATCGAGAAGATACAAGAAATGTTTAACAAACATTAGAAGAATTAAAGAACAAACAAACAGAGATGAACAATACAATAAATGAAATGAAAACTACACTAGAAGGAATCAATAGCAGAATAACTGAGGATTAAGAATGGATAAGGGACCTGGAAGACAAAATGGTGGAATTCATGACTGTGGAACAGAATAAAGAAAAAAGAATGAAAAGACATGAAGACAACCTAAGAGACCTCTGGGACAACATTAAACACAACAACATTTGCATTATAGGGGTCCCAGAAGGAGAAGAGAGAGAGAAAAGACCAGAGAAAATATTTTAAGAGATTATAGTTGAAAACTTTCCTAACATGGGAAAGGAAATAGCCACCCAAGTCCAGGAAGCACAGAGAGTCCCATACAGGATAAACCCAAGGAGAAACATGCCGAGAAACATAGTAATCAAAATGGCAAAACTTAAAGACAAAGAAAAATTATTGAAAGAAGCAAGGGAAAAATGACAAATAACATACAAGGGAACTCCCATAAGGTTAGCAGCTGATTTCTCAGCAGAAACTCTACAAGCCAGAAGGGAATGGCATGATAATACTTAAAGTGATGAAAGGGAAGGACCTACAACCAAGATTACTCTACCCAGCAAGGATCTGATTCAGATTCAATGGAGAAATCAAAAGCTTTACAGACAAACAAAAACTAAGAGAATTCAGCACCACCAAACCAGCTCTACACCAAATGCTAAAGGAACTTCTCAATGTGGGAAACACAAGAGAAGAAAAGGACCTACAAAAACAAACGCAAAACAATTAAGAAAATGGTCATAAGAACATACATATCGATAATTACCTTAAACGTGAATGGATTAAATGCTCCAACCAAAAGTCACAGGCTTGCTGAATGGATATAAAAACAAGACCCATATATATACTGTCTATAAGAGACCCACTTCAGACCTAGGGACACATAGAGACTGAAAGTGAGAGGATGGCAAAAGATACTCTATGCAAATGGAAATCAAAAGAAAGTTGTGGTAACAATACTCATATCAGATAAGATAGACTTTAAAATAAAGAATGTTACAAGAGACAAGGAAGGACACTACATAATGATCAATGGATCAATCCATGAAGAAGATATAACAATTATAAATATATATGCACCCAACATAGGAGCACCTCAATACCTAAGGCAACTGCTAACAGCTATAAAAGAGGAAATTGACAGTAACACAATAATAGTGGGGGACTTTAACACCTCATTTACATCAATGGACAGATCATCCAAAATGAAAAAAATAAGGAAACAGAAGCTTTAAATGACACAATAGACCAGATAGATTTAATTGATATTTATAGGACATTCCATCCAAAAACAGCAGATTACATTTTCTGCTCAAGGGCACATGGAACATTCTCCAGGATAGATCACATCTTGGGTCACAAATCAAGCCTCAGTAAATTTAAGAAAATTGAAATCATATCAAGCATCTTTTCTGACCACAATGCTATGAGATTAGAAATGAATTACAGGGGAAAAATATTGAAAAGACAAACACATAGAGGCTAAACAATATGTTACTAAATAACCAAGAGATCACTGAAGAAATCAAAGAGGAAATCAAAAAATACCTAGAAACAAATGACAATGAAAACACAATGATCCAAAACCTATGGGATGTAGCAAAACATTTCTAAGAGGGAAGTTAACAGCTATACAAGCCTACCTGAAGAAACAAGAAAACTCTCAAATAAACAATCTAACCTTACACATAAAGGAACTGGAGAAAGAAGAGCAAACAAAACCCAAAGTTAGCAGAAAGAAAGAAATCATAAAAATCAGAGCAGAAATAAATGAAATAGAAACAAAGAAAACTGTGGCAAAGATCAATAAAACTAAAAGCTGGTTCTTTGAGAAGATAAACAAAATTCATAAAACATTAGCCAGACTCATCAAGAAAAACAGAGAGAGGACTCAAATCAATAAAATTAGAAATGAAAAAGAAGAAGTTACAACAGACACCACAGAAATACAAAGCATCCCAAGAGACTACTACAAGCAACTCTATGCCAAAAAAATGGAAAACCTGGAAGAAATGGACAAATTCTTAGAAATGTATAAACTTCCAAGACTGAACGAGGAAGAAATAGAAAATATGAACAGACCAATCGCAAGTAATGAAATTGAAACTGTGATTAAAAATTTTCCAACAAACAAAAGTCCAGGACCAGATGGCTTCACGGGTGAATTCTGTCAGACATTTAGAGAAGAGCTAACACCCATCCTTCTGAAACTCTTCCAAAAAACTGCAGAGGAAGGAACACTCCCAAACGCATTCTATGAGGCCACCATCACCCTGATATGAAAACCAGACAAAAATACTACAAAAAAGAAAATTACAGACCAATATCACTGATGAATATATATGCAAAAATCATCAACAAAATACTAGCAAACAGAATCCAACAACACATTAAAAGGATCATACACCATGATCAAGTGGGATTTATCTCAGGGATGCAAGGATTCTTCAATATATGCAAATCAATCAATGTGATACACCATATTGACAAATAGAGGAAGAAAAACCATATGATCATCTCAATAGATACAGAAAAACTTTTGACAAAATTCAACAGCCATTTAGGATAAAAACTCTCCAGAAAGTGGGCATAGAGGGAAACTACCTCAAAATAATAAAGGCCATATATGACAAACCTACAGCAAACATCATTCTAAATGGTGAAAAACTGAAAGCATTTCCTCTAAGAACAGGAATAAGACAAGGTTGCCCACTCTTGCCACTATTATTCAACATAGTTTTGGAAGTCTTAGCCACAGCAATCGGATAAAGAAAAGAAATAAAAGGAATACAAATTGGAAAACAAGAAGTAAAACTTTCACTGTTTGCCAATGACATGATACTATATAGAGAGAATCCTAAAGAGGTCACCAGAAAACTACTAGAGCTAATCAATGAATTTGGTAAAGTAGCAGGATAAAAAATTAATGCACAGAATTATCTTGCATTCCTATACACTAATGATGAAAAATCTGAAAGAGAAATTAAGGAAACACTACCATTTACCATGGCAACAAGGAGAATAAAATACCTAGGAATAGACCTACCTAAGGAGAAAAAAGACCTGTATGCAGGAAATTATACGACACTGATGAAAGAAATTAAAGATGATACCAATAGATGGAGAGATATACCATGTTCTTGGATTGGAAGAATCAATATGGTGAAAATGACTATACTACCCAAAGCAATCTATAGATTCAATGCAATCCCTATCAAATTATCAATGGCATTTTTTACGGAACTAGAACAAAAAATCTTAAAATCTGTATGAAGACACAAATGACCCCAAATAGCCAAAGCAGTCTTAAGGGAAAGAAACAGAGCTGGTGGAATCAAGCTCCCTGACTTCAGACTATACTATAAATCTACAGTAATCAAGACAATATGGTACTGACACAGAAACAGAAACATAGATCAATGGAACGGGATAGAAAGCCCAGAGATAAACCCACGCACCTATGGTCAACTAATCTGTGCAAAGGAGGCAAGCATATACAATGGAGAAAAGACAGTCTCTTCAATAACTGGTGCTGGGAAAACTGGACAGCTACATGTAAAAGAATGAAATTAGAACACTCCCTAACACCGTACACAAAAATAAACTCCAAATGGATTACAGATCTAAATGTAAGACCGGACACTATAAAACTCTTAGAGGAAAACATAGGAAAAACACTCTTTGACATAAATTGCAGGAAGATCTTTTTTGATCCACCTCCTAGAGTAATGGAAATAAAAACAAAAATAAACAAATAGGACCTAATGAAACTTAAAAGCTTTTGCACAGCAAAGGAAACCATAAACAAGACAAAAAGACAACCTTCAGAATGGGAAAAATATTTGCAAACGAATCAACAGACAAATGATTAATCTCTAAGATATATAAACAGCTCATTCAGCTCAACATTAAAAACAAACAAACAACCCAATTCAAAAATTGGCAGAAGGCCTAAATAGACATTTCTCCAAAGAAGACATAGAGATGGCCATGAAGCACATGAAAAGCTGCTCAACAGCACTAATTATTAGGGAAATGCAAATCAAAACTACAGTGAGGTATCACCTCACACCAGTAAGAATGCGCATCATCAGAAAATCTACAAACAACAAATGCTGGAGAGGGTGTGGAGAAAAGGGAGCCCTCTTACACTGTTGGTGGGAATGTAAATTGGTACAGCCATTATGGACAACAGTATGGAGGTTCCTTAAAACATTAATAATAGAATTACCATATGATCCAGCAATCCCACTACTGGGCATATACCCAGAGAAAACCATAATTCAAAAAACTCATGCACCCCAATGTTTGTTACAGTACTATTTACAATAGCCAGGTCATGGAAGCATCCTAAATGCCCATCGACAGATGAATGGATAAAGAAGATTTTGTACATATATACAATGGAATATTACTCAGCCATAAAGAGGACTGAAATTGGGTCATCTGTTGAGACGTGGATCGATCTAGAGACTGTCATACAGAGTGAAGTAAGTCAGAAAGAGAAAAACAAATATCGTATATTAACGCATATATGTGGAACCTAGAAAAATGGTACAGGTGAACCGGTTTGCAGGGCAGAAATTGAGAGACTGATGTAGAGAAAAAACCTATGGGCACCAAGGGGGGAAAGCAGTGGGGGGGGGGGTGGTTGTGTGATAAATTGGGCAATTGGGATTGACATGTATACACTGATGTGTATAAAATTGATGACTAATAAGAACCTGCTGTATAAAAAAATAAATTAAATAAAATTCAAAAAGAAAATGTCTATACTACCCAAAGCAATCTATAGGTACGATGCAATCCCTATCAAAATTCTAATGGCATTTTTCACAGAACTAGAACAATTAATCCCATAATTTGTATGTAACCACAAAAGACCCTGAATAGACAAAGCACTCTTGAGAAAGAATAACAAAGCTGGAGGCATCATGCACCCTGATTTCAAACTATATTACAAAGGTATAATAATTAACACTGTATGATATTGGCATAAAAACGGACACATAGATCAATGAAAGAGAAGATAAAGCCCAGAAATAAACCTATGTATATACGGTGAATTAATTTAAGACAAAAAAGCCAAAATATACAAGGGGCAAAGGACAGTCTTTTCAATAAATGGTGCTGGGAAACCTGGACAGTCATATGGAAAACAATGAAACTGGGCCACTATCATACACCACACACAAAAATTAACTCAAAAAGGATTGAGGACTTGAACATAAGATCTGAAACCGTAAAATTCTTAGAAGAAAACACAGGTGGTAAGCTCCTTGACATAAGTCTTGGTGATGATTTTTAAATAGGACACCAAAAGCAAAAGCAACAAAGCAAAAATAAACAACTAGGACTACATTAAACTAAAAACTTCTGCACAGCAATGGAAACCATCAACAAGGTGAAAAGGCAACATACTGAGTGGGAAAAAATATTTGCAAATCATAATCTGATAAGGGACTAATATCCAAAATATCTGAAGGAATTAACTAATTTTTAATTTAATTTTTAATAATTCAACAGCAAAAAAAATTCAAATTAAAAATTGGCCAGAAGATCTGAAAGACACTTTTCCAAAGAAGACACACAGATGGTGAACAAGTACATGAAAAGATGCTCAACATTAATCAACATGGAAATGCAAATCAAAATCACAATGAAATATCACTTCACACCTGTTATTATGGTTATTATCAAAAAGCAAGAAATAACAAGTGTTGGAGAGGATGTGGAGAATACTGGTGGTGGGAATGAAAATTGGTGTAGCCAGTATGAAAAACAGTAGGGAAGTTCCTCAAAAAATTAAAAATAGAACTACCATATGATCCAGCAATTCCACTTCTGGATACTTATCTAAAAAGAAAAAAAATAAGAAAACACTAATTCAAAAAGAGATATACAGCCCCCCATTTATTAGAACACTATTTACAATAGCAGAGATATGGTAACAGCATAAGTGTCCACCAATGGATGAATGAATAAAGAAATTTATATTAAATATATTGGAATATTGTTTAACAATAAAAAAAGAAGGAAATCTTGCCATTTGCAACAACATGGATAGACCTCAAGGTCATGATGCTAAATGAAATAAGTCAGACAGAGGAACACAAATACTGTATGATCTCTCTTATATGTAGAATTAAAAAACAAAACAAAAAAATGTACAAACAAACAAACAAACAAAAACCAGCTCATAGATACAGAGGACAGATTGGTCGTTGCCAGAATTGAGGGTGGGAGTTGGGAAAACTGGGTGAAAGGAGTCAAAAGTTAAAAAAAAATAAATTAAAAAATGAAAAAAATTATTAATAGGGCTAATGATGGTCTTTACAAATTGGTAATGAAAAACTCACTAGAAAGATTCTACAATTTTAAATAGAATATACCTAATAGTGTATCTGACAGAATTGCATGTAGGAACTGATAAATTCATATAACAGTAGAAAACACTATAATTGCATTATTTTCTATGCCTCAAGAATATAGCAAAGTTTTCTGGAGTAGAAAATTCTACATTAGGCTTGAAGCAATATAGAGTCCAATAAAAGCTATATCCCTACCCCTGAGAACATTTGAACAATCCACTTGACATGAAATTAAAAAGTCCCAGGCATCTAACAACCATATGTTGGAAGTGGCATACAAAACACAAACCATGCCATCAAGATTAGGCATTTGACAACTGAAGGTTGGGTGGGCACTTAGGGTTATTTTGCAACACAGCATAGATCCCAAAGCAATGACAGTCTCCTAGGCTAGAGGGCCTGTTGAAGCAAGCTAGCACATACACATAAAAAACTAATTACAAGGGGCTTGAAAAACAGGAAATTAACAGTTATTAAATGCAAACACCTTTGTGGGAAGTGAGGTAAGTTAATAGTAAAAAGCAGTGGTAGTGATCGTGCTGTGTGGCTGTGAGGCAAAAGTGAGTGACGGTGGAAAAAAAGTGAGAGAAGAGAGAATGCCAAAAAAAATCATGTTTTTCCTCTTTAGGAGAAGAAGTGAGGCCAGAAATAAAATGATAAATTTAATGTAAATTTATGAATAGAACTTGGCCTGAAACCATAGTTCAAGAAACACAAAAAGTGAATTGTTTAGGTAAATAGTCACAGCACATGGTGCCCAGATCTGACTCAGAGCATCTAGGATATATTACCACATGTTTATATAAAGAACATGACACCTGAAAGAATAGAATGACATAAAGTAAGTTTAAAAAATAAAAATACTGATTTTTTATGATTGAAGTTAGAAGCAAACAAATATATTTGGGAATTACTAGCAAGTTGCTAATGACCTATCAGATAACACAGTTAAGGCTTGTTAACTTGAAATTTCCTATTGAGAAAAAAGTGCCTATATTATTTTTAATAGAAAATATATTATTAAGTAAATATTTTAAAATATAAATATTAAAACATGAGTATGTAAATTCATTGTCCCAGAGAATATGTGTAAGAGTCAGAACTTACTTTTGAGTACTAAGTACATGGGTCACACTGAAGAGGGATCTTCAGGTATAAAACCTGAAAAACTTCTGTGTATTTTGATTTTCTTTATTAACAATCATGCATTCAAGAGGTAATTAAATTTAAAATGTAGCAAAATAAAAAATATGTATACAAAATAGAATACGTAGTACATTTTGGCATGAATAAAGCTAGGTTAATGGTGGAACTGGATGAATATTACTAAAGAACATATAGTTTGAAAGAGGAAAAAACATGCTGTTATTTAAGGCTTATGAAAAACAAGCTTATATCTTACAGGGCTTAATTATCCCACAGGAAAATCTATGTGTATGTATAAGTGCTTTTGTGTGGGTACACACCAACAATTTTCAACTTAAATAAAAATTAAGTAAGATCTATCCAGTACCCAAGAAACATTAACACGTAAGTAATTTGAAAAGTTCCTATTAGATACAAGAAGTTGACCAATTTAGTGTTCGTCAAGTATTAATTACTAAGACTTCAGAATTCAAATTAGTAAAACCTCAATCAAGAATGGCTTGGCAGGGAATTCCCTGACAGTCCAGTGGTTAGAATGCGGGCTTCCACTGCTGTGGATCCAGGTTGGGGAACTAAGATCCCACAAGCTGCGTGGCACAGCAAAAAAAAAAAAAAAAAAAAAAAAAAAAAAAAAAGGCTTGGCAATGTAATTGGCTTGTTTTTTCCCCTCTTTTTATGGGCACTTACTGAATATCTACACTACCAACCAGTGTAGTGGTGTTGAGATCCAGAAAGGCCAGTCTTTGATACCAGATTTCCCAATTCTGCCCTGGAACTTCTTGTGCCGTGAATGAATTATCAGTGTCCTGTTTTCCCTGCCCAGTGGGCAGCCTCCTGACTGCTGTTTCACTTTTCATAGACAATGGTAGTTGCTCCAAATTCAATCCCTTCTGTCTCAGCTATGCAGCTATGCAGCTATGCAGCACTTTTTAAATACCTGTGGTATTTCTTACAATTGTTTCCTCCTTCTGGTACTCTAGTAATTTCTGTTCTTGCTTTCTAGTCCTCAAAAGTTCTATATTATAAGTCTTTACAGCAACTGTAAGACAATTCCAAATTTGTCCAGAAGTGCTTTGTTGGGACCATTTGCCTACCTGTTTACACATTTCCTCGAAGAATTTTCCAATTTACTCAAATCCCCTTTACAGTTGCATTGCCTCTGATCTGTCTCTTTAGACTTGACCAAGTTCAACTAGCTTATATTAGTTCTATTTTTTTAATGGAAAGTATTATTGAGCACTTTCCAAATGTTTGGCAGTCTATATTCCTATCTCACACACTCCTTCCAGTTCTGTGAGGTACATAGGGAAAGTTATGCAACACAGAGGAGAGGCAAAGCCAGTAATTTGGGTTAGAAGCCTGGTTATGCCACTTACCAGCTGTGTAATTGTAGGCAAGTCACTAATTCTCTAGGCACTTCAGATAATAAAAGTATCCACTTCAGAGTTTGTGAGTAGTAAAAGCTAAAATATGTAAAATACTTAGAACAGTGGCTGCATACAATCAGCACTATATAAGTGTCAACTACTAGTATTTTACTCATTTTACAAATGGAAGATAGGTTCAGAGGGATTTAAGTTACTCAAGCTCAAATAGTTAGCATTTTGACAATAGCTATACCACTATTTACATGGTTATCTATTTCTGAACACCTATATTATTCTAACCTTTGATGAAAAATGCTTTGATCAACACCCCTATATCTAAATCTTCATGCATGTCAACTCCCCCCCACACATACAGCATAAAATCCATAGAATAATGTCCAAAAGTATGCTGACATTTCAGATTTTGGGGTGTCTGGCCAAAGTATCTCTCAGTTTCATCTTCCACCAGCCATAAATGAAGGTGTCCATTCACCTAAACTCTTATCAACATTGGGTCATATTTACTTTTTATACCAGAATCCACTCCCACTCAATTAAACTTTAATCATTTAAGATGATTTTATTTTTAAGTAGTTTTTACTTTGCTAATATTTTAGCAAGAATTAAGTAATGTCAAAATCTCCGTTTAGGGCTTCCCTGGTGGCGCAGTGGTTGAGAGTCCGCCTGCCGATTCAGGGGACACAGGTTCGTGCCCCGGTCCGCAAAGATCTCACATGCTGCGGAGCGGCTGGGCCCGTGAGCCATGGCCTCTGAGCCTGCAGGTCCGGAGCCTGTGCTCCGCAACGGGAGAGGCCTCTCAAAACTCCGTTTATTTAGAAAAGGTAGGTAAAATTCCAAACTATTGTCCCTGTTTTTGAGCAGAGACTATACAATTTTTGGATGAGTGTCCCATATCTAGCACATTGTGGCTGGAAGGACATTGAATTGGTATCTACTACATCATCTGAATTAGTATGTCCTTTCATTCAACTTTCTCTCCTGTGGCATGGTTATAAGTGGTTTACCAAACTTGATCTCTCTCCTCTGAATATGCTAGTTGGAAATGAACTATGTTATTCTAGATATATCTTCAAGGCAAATATTAATGTTTGGACATTCTGTATTTATTTTTGTTTTCCCTAGGGAATATGCTTTAAACTATTTTGTTTTAGCCATAAATACGAATATTGTTTGTCAGTCTTAGAAGTTCTTATCTTCCTGTCTGAGGTTGCAGTGGAAGTTGGAATGGTAGTTAGGATGGAGAGAAGATGGGGAGATAGAATGATAGGAAAATAGATTGATTTTGGGGATTCTGTATTGAATGGATGTTTGGAGACACTGTGCCAAACAAATAAGAATAGAATAATAAATTGTGAATGCCTAATATTCAAAAGTTCCTTAAGTCGTAGCAACTAAAAACAAACATAAAGTTGACCAGTTAAAGACCTGAGGGAGCAGTAAAGTATAGGCACTTCATGACTGAATTAGTTTCACGTTAATACTTCTGGATAATTAACTGAATTATAAAAAACAAAGTATCTCTGAAGCTATGAATTTAATCTCTGCTACATATAGAAACAGAATAAAGTTGTTCAATACACACACAGATATACACACGTAGAGAGAGTAATGTGTTGGAACATGTTTAATACTAGCTTTCTAAAGAAACAAAAGACCTGATTTGTGAGATTTGCCAATTTCTTGATGTAAATGCTACCACTGCAGTCAATTTCAAGCTACCAACAAGATATCACTGATCATGGTGTTGGGAAGAGGTTCACAAATCAACTTTCATGAGACGGTGCCAGCCGGGTCTAGCACACCAGTATGGAGTCTTCAAAACAAATGACAATTTATTACATTGTCACAGAAATCTGTAACTGCAGCTGCCTACATCACTACACACAATTAAACCTAATGTGTGCTGTCAGATGTAGAAAAATGCATAACAAGGACAGAGGAATAAACTTCCATATTTGCTCTGTCCCTTAGCTTATATGGTCAGTGGTACCATTTGATCTGCATCTAAAATGTTTCCTCCTTGAACTGTGGAAAATAAATGAAGACAACATTCTTGAGGCTGAAGAAAATGAATTGTTAACCCCCAGGGCCACAGAAAATAAATAGGGAGGCTTTGTTCAAGCTAAAGAAAATAAATTAAACATAAAAGATGCTATTTCAAGGACAAAGATTTATCATTTTTAAAGCTGGTTGAGGGCTAGACTAATATTGCAAAGTTCCAGAGAGTAGCTCTACACTGCTTCCCTGAAAAACTCATTATAAACCAACTACAGCCATCCTCCGAATTGCAAAACGCTCTGGCAGTAGTCTGGTAGTTTGTCCCTCTGCCTATTTTTCAAGAAATAAATTGTCTTCTTTCTTTATGGAAGATTATGCCCCTGTTCTGTTTCCTTCTTAAGTTGCTTTGCATGTAAGCAGTAAATTGTCCTATTTCAGCTCAGAGACAACTTGTCAGAGAACATATTCAAAGTGATCTTTCCAGCTTCCCAGATAGTCTCCTTTGAAAGTGTTTTGGAGTGTCAGATAATCCATTCACTACCTATCAAGGCTTATCATTATTTCAGTGGCTGACTTGTTTCTCAAAAAGCCTAACTTTAAATTATTATTTAATATAGCAGTAATTCTTGCATTATGTATAAAAACAATGAAATAACTAAGTCTGAGGGAAAGAATGCAGAACATTTGGATTTGAAAAATGGTGCATTCTAATTATTATTTCCTATTAAAGTTTTCTCCTTTATTCTCTGTAAAATACCACATAAAATAAATGTAAAAAAAAAGAAGATATTTTTACCATTTGCTCCCAAACTGAAAAGCATTTATAACTGAAAAATTAAATATTTTGTTTTCTAGTTACTGTTTTGAGCAGTAATTTAATCCAAAAGCATGTATGAAGTGCCTACGATGTGATGGCACTCTACTAGTTGCTAGAACAGTCTTTCTCATCTTTGTCTACACATAAGAACAAATTGGGTAGTACTTTTAAGTAGAAGGTGCCTGGGCCCTCACCTCAGAAAATCAGATTCAATTATCTGGAATGGGACCAAGATGCTGATATATTTAAAATACTCTGTGATGTGCATCCAGGATTCTGAATCACCACGCTAGAGATACAGGAAGGAATAAGATCCAATTACTGCCCTCAAGTAGCTGGCCATCTAAAAAGGGAGATGTTCTAGCTTGGTTGTCATAACAAAATACCATAGAATGTATGGTATCTTGCACCAGTCTCCAAATACTGAATACTATATTCTAAATACAGTTTACTACTTTCAAAATCACCTGTAAATATTTTAAATGACCTCAATATTTTATTTTCATGAAAACGTGTTGTTATGAAAATATATGTTTAGTAGTGTATCACTTATTGGAAGTTCACATTATTGATCAAACTGGAACATGACCAAGAACCCAATATTAGGCATATGTGTACATGTACACATACACACATACACATATGCACACACAAAGTATGATAAATATTCTAAAGCTTATTGATCTTCAAAACAGGTTTATTTGGGAATAGCAGAGAATTGCAATTCAGGACATTCAAGCTATAGTGAAACATAGGCAAGTCCAAAGAGACAAAGGGAAGGTCAGCTTTTACTGGGTTTCAGTAGAAAATTGGCGAGGACTATTTTAAACACAAGTTTATTGGAGAAGAGCAGGAATTGTCGTGGTTTCTCACTGGCTGCAAGCAGTGATTAGAGTGTTGCTGCTGGGGTAAGAGGGATCTTCCTCATCTTTCTTAAAAGAAGCAGGTAAAATTCTCAGGTGAAATATATCCTCCTTAGTCAAAGTAATTCTTATATTCCTTTTTCCTGCTGTTTATCCAGGCTGCAATGAGTGGTATGTGCATGAGAGTTCCACCTTCAGGACTTCCAGCCTCGATTTTTAAATGAGGTTTCCTTTATTTTCACATTCCCCTCTTTTGATCAAGATCTTTCCTTGAAAGCATCACTGATCAAGAGTTGGATCTTCTGCATGTAGTGGTTTTGTCCCTCAATGTGAGGAAGGACCCTTCCTAGTTGTCATGTCCCATGTCAGAGGGAAAGTGCAGACTGGAAACCATTGAGGCCTCATTTGAGTAACAAGGAAGAGTGGGAGTGAGAATGTTCAGGCGTTTCTTATCTAAAGTCTATATCTTATCAAGGTTATAAGCACTGAAGTTCATCTCAAAGTGCTGAGCCAGCATCACCTTATTGGGTTCATCCTTTTTATAAAGATTTGATGGGCAACAGGTACAAAACTCAAAAATGATTATGCAAAGCAGAGTTAAAAGTAATATGACAAGTTCAGTTTGTATGATGGTTCTAAAATAGGAGTCCAAGCCTGAGGGTGACCAGCTAAATAGACGAAAAGGCCAGAGGTCATCGGGTGAAATTTGTTGTAACCAATGGGAGTGTTTCCTGATTTTGTGTAATTTTTAAATCTCTCCAGAGACACTTATCCTTGTGCAACAGGTGTTGTTTGCTATTTCATAAATGCCTCTTTGTTCAGCAAGTAGATAACTGAGGGCCATGTGATTTCCCAAAATTACTTTAGCCAATGATCATCATTGGGTTGCTATTGCCTTGGCTGTGGAATCAGCCAGCTCTCCTAACGTTAGGGAGAGATTCTTGATCAAGCATTAATTGGCACTTATTCCAACCCAAAGGAGGAGGACTTTCCCTATGGAGGCAAACTTGGAGTCATGTATGCCTCCTGGAAGTTCTAAGAGGCCATGGAGGCTTAATAGAGTGGACCAATGACAGGCTTCAAAAGTCTTACTCTGTAGCTGATGTCAAGGAGACACCAGGTGTAATCAGCAGTGGCATTTGGGACAAGTGAAAAAAATTGTTGCAGTATGGACTAAAGAGTCACCACTGTCACGAACAGATTACAATTTCTAGTGGCAAACCCCCAAATTAGGTAAGGTTTCCCCTTTTGCAATAGATTGAAAAGTGTGGATAAGAGCATTGTCTTTCCAAGAAAAAAAGGAAGAGGGTAAGGTAAAAATTATCAGCAGGAAAAAGATATACAGGTCTGGTCTGATCATCTTGAGAAAGCTGTCTCCCTCAACTGTCATCTGCTTTAATTCCTAGTCAGTTTGATTCTGAGATTTCCATGGCTTGTATAGAAACAGGTGTCAGATGGACTCTTCTTTACCTGTGAGATGTGTACTTAAGGCTGGAGTCTCTGAAGTTTGGCTGCCATCTGGGTATAGTATACTCCTCTGGGTAGAGGAGAACCTGGTATGGTCCCTTCCAAGGAGATATAAGGGCAGTCTTTGCTCTTAATGATTTCAAATCAGATGGGTGGGAGAAAATTGGAAATATTAGTTTAGAGATTTGTAGTCAGATATTTGGAGAAACTAGAAGAGTTTAGGACCCAGTCCAGTTTACATGTGTATAGTAAAACCTTAAAGGCAACTAACAGGACAAGAATCTAACATCTATATAGGTGCAAACATAATTTCTCTCTTCATAATTATTCTCCTATTTTATCAAAGATAATCACAGCAAAGTTAATTTGTCTGTATTAAACTTGGCCTGATTATTTAGATAAATGCAGCAAGAATGGTTATTGATGGTTAGCTCTTTTCTTAAGATTGCTTTGCTGGAACCTTGACCAATTTTTTCAAACAGTTTCTTAAAGCTGTCTGGTCATATCTGAGTCTATGTCCACCTCTCTTGAATATAATAATTCAGTCAAGCCTTGGTAAAATAACCAACATTTCCAATTGTTTTCTGTTAGAATGAGAACAGATTCTTATTGAACTTATGCAAATACATATGTTGTAAAAAAAAATTAAAATATTTGGGCTTCCCTGGTGGCGCAGTGGTTGAGTGGCCACCTGCCAATGCAGGGAACGCGGGTTCGTGCCTCAGTCTGGGAGGATCCCACATACCGTAGAGCGGCTAGGCCTGTGAGCCATGGACGATGAGCCTGCGCGTCTGGAGCCTATGCTCCGCAACGGGAGAGGCCGCAACAGTGAGAGGCCCACGTACCGCAAAAAATAATAATAATAATAATTTAAAAAAATAAGAATATTTAATGAGAGTTCCCAAATTTTGGAGGGATCAGGTACAGAAAACAGATAGATAAATGTTTCATCTTTATTTAAAAACGTATATTTTATCAAATTGCTATAAGTCATAGATGTTTAAGAAAAGTTTCCTTAAATCTGGAAAAGTAAAACATTAGAGAACCTGCATAAGAAGTCATAAAAATTACAATCATCCTTAGTCTCCTGTAATTAATTCTTCTCAATTTGGATCTTGTGTTAGAAACTTTATGAATCAATGAGTTTTCCATTAAAGCTTTTTAAAAAATTTACCCAGTTCACTGTTATGATTTTTTTGAGGTATGTTTGTACTTAATTTATTGAAATTATAATCTTGTGAAAATGCACAAAGAAAACCTAAATCAAAATGGAGTGAGGAAACTATGAAGAGGGGGCTCTAACACACGTATCATTCACTGCAATTTCAAGCCCCAGGTGAAGAAAGAGTACCTTCTGACAGCAACAACAAGTTGCCTATAATTGCAGCCAATAAGAAACTGCCACAGCCCTCCCCAGTTTCCTTTTAAAATATAATAAAAACTGACTTTCCTTTGGTCTCCTTGAACTTGCCTATGGTTCATCATAGTTGGCTTGTCCTGAATTGCAATTCCTCTGCTATTCCCAAGTAAACTCATCTTGGCTAGCTAAAGGTCTGGTTATTTTATTTTTTAAGATCAACGATTTCAAATTATGGGTTTTTTAATTAATTTTTGAGTATAGTTGCTTTACAACGTTGTGCTGATTTCTACTGTACAGCAAAGTGAATCAGCTATAAGTATACATATATGTCCTCTTTTTTGGATTTCCTTCCCATTTAGGTCACCACAGAGCACTGAGTAGAGTGCCCTGTGCTATACAGTTTCTTATCAGTTATCTATTTTATACATAGTATCAATAGCTTATATAGGTCAATCCTAATCTCCCAATTCATCCCACCCCCCTTCCCCCTTGATATACATACATTTGTTCTCTATGTCTGTGTCTCTACTTCTGCTTTGCAAATAAGATGATCTATATCAGTTTTCTAGATTCCACATATACACATTAATATACAATATTTGTTTTTATAGTTCTGACTTACTTCACTCTGTATGACAGTCTCTAGGTCCATCCATGTCTCTACAAATCACCCAATTTCGTTCCTTTTTATGGGTGAGTAATATTCCATTGTATATATGTACCAATTCTTCTTTATCCATTTCTCTGTTGATGGACATTTAGTTTGCTTCCATGTCCTGGCTATTGTAAATAGTGCTGCAATGAACATTGGGGTGCATGTGTCGTTTTTTGTTTTTTTTTCCTTTTTTTTTTAACATCTTTATTGGAGTATAATTGCTTTACAATGGTGTGTTAGTTTCTGCTGTATAACAAAGTGAATCAGCTATACATAATCATATATCCCCATATCTCCTCCCTCTTGCCTCTCCCTTCCACCCTCCCTACCTCACCCCTCTAGGTGGCATGTGTCTTTTCAAATTATGGTTTTCTTTGGGTATATGCCAAGCAGTTGGATTTCTGGGTCACATGGTAGTTCCATTTTTAAATTTTTTTAAGGAACCTCCATACTGTTCTCCATAGTGGCTGTATCAATTTACATTCCCACCAACAGTGTAAGAGGGTTCCCTTTTCTCCATTTCCTCTCCAGCATTTATTGTTTGTAGATTTTTTTGACAATAGCCATTCTGACTGGTGTGAGGTGATACCTCATTGTAGTTTGATTTGCATTTCTCTAATAATTAGTGATGTTGAGCATATTTTCATGTGCCTCTTGTCCATCTGTATGTCTTATTTGCAGAAATATCTATTTAGGTCTTCTGCCCATTTTTTGATTGTGCTGTTTGTTTCTTTGATATTGAGCTGCATGAGTTGTTTCTGTATTTTGGAGATTACTCCTTTGTCAGTTGCTTCATTTGCAAATATTTTCTCCCATTCTGATGGTTGTCTTTTTGTCTTGTTTATGGTTTCCTTTGCTGTGCAAAAGATTTTAAGTTTAGTTAGATCCCATTTGTTTATTTTTGTTTTTATTTTCATTACTCTAGAAGGTGGGTCAAAAAAGATTTTGCTGTGATTTATGTCAAAGAGCGTTCTATGTTTTCCTCTAAGAATTTTATAGTGTCTGTGCCTACATTTAGGTCTTTAATCAATTTTAAGTTTATTTTTGTGTAGGTGTTAGAGAGTGTTCTAATATTATTCTTTTACATGTAGCTGTCCAGTTTTCCCAGCACTTCTTTTTTTTTTTTTTTTGCGGTATGCGGGCCTCTCACTGTTGTGGCCTGTCCCATTGCGGAGCACAGGCTCCGGACACACAGGCTCAGCAGCCATGGCTCACAGGCCTAGCCACTCTGTGGCATGTGGGATCTTCCCTGATCAGGGCACGAACTTGTGTCCCCTGCATCGGCAGGTGTACTCTCAACCACTGCGCCACCAGGGAAGCGCCCAGCACTTCTTATTGAAGAGGCTGTCTTTTCTCCATTGTATATTCTTGCCTCCTTTGTCATAGATTAGGTGAACATAGGTGTGTGGGTTTATCTCTGGGCTTTCTAGCCTATTCCATTAATCTATATTTCTGTTTTTGTGCAAGTATCATATGTCTTGATTACTGTAGCTTTGTAATATAGTCTGAAGTCAAGAAGCATGATTCCTCCAGCTCCGTTTTTCTTTTTCAAGATTGAACATATATGAAAATTCCTCTTTAAAGATTCCTTTCTCATAAATATTCTATAACTTACTATTTTCATTTTCTTACCATTTTTTTCCCTCTTATTCTGGCAATCGTTTTAGTTTAGAGCAACATTATTTTTTTTCCTCAACAACAATGATAACAAAAAATGCATCTCCATTACTCATACTGTCTTTTACTGAAAGCACATATCCTACTTTTCATATATCATCCTTTTTTTGGTTTTATTACTTTTAGTAGTTTTATTTTTAAAAAAACAACATTTTTGCTGAGACTTTCAACTTTATTAGTTTAAATGTTATTTTCTTAATTTCAAAAACTTACAAAGCTTATCTAGAAAAGAAATGATATAAGAATAATTACAGATTTACTCTTAGAGGATAGCATAATTGCCTATGCATTAAGTTAAATGAATATAAATTCCTTCTACATAATATAATTAAAATAAGCCATATATTTTTTTAGAAATTACAGTATGAAATTCACTTGTATCTATAGGTTTATACTCTTAATTGCTCTGTTAGATTAAGGATGGTAGAATAGTCATGGTGCCATCAAACACAATGAAGAACCACAGTAAAACTGTATCACAAAATAAGAATTCTTCAGAAACCAAACTTAGAGTCATAGAATATTGTGATCTAACAAATAGAGAATTAAAAATAACTGTCATGAAGAAATTCAATGAGCTACAAGAAAACTCAGAAAGACAGTTCATGAGCTCAGGAATAAAATGAATGAACAGAAGAAACCCTTAACAAAGAGACTTAAACTCTAAAAAAAGAAAAAAAAACATAAATTCTGGAGCTGAAAAACAAGATGATGAATGCATTAGAAAACACTGGAAATAGAGCAGATCATATGGAAGAGAGAATTAGCAAGCTTGAAGATAGAAATCTAGAAATGATACAAGTAGAAGAGGAAAGATAATAAGATATTTTAAAAATGAGAAAATTCTATGAGAGCTATCTGAGTCTTTTAGGAAAGGCAACATTAAGGTAATGTCTATACCAGAAGGAAAAGAGAAGGAGAAGGGAGCAGAGAGTTTATTTAAAGAAACAATAGCTTAAAACTTCCCAAACCTGGGAAGGAACTGGATATACAAGTCCATAAAGTTAAGAGAACATCTAATTACCACAATGAAAAATACCTTCTCTAAGACACATTATACTAAACCTGTCAAAAGTCAATGAAAAAGAAAGAAGTTTAAAAGCAACAAGGGCAAAAGGAACCTACAAAGAACCCCCATTAGGCTATGAAAAGATTTCTCAGCAGAAGCTCTATAAGACAGGAGAGATTAGAATGACATTCTCACTCAAAATACTGAAACATAAAAATTGTCACCAAAGGATACTCTATCATTCAGATACAAAGGAGAAATACTTTCCTAGACAAACAAAAGTTGAGGGAGTTAATCATCACTAGATCCGCCTTACTAGAAAGGATCTCTTCTACTAGTACCAAAATTCAAAAATACACAAAACTTTGCGTAACATGATAAACAGACAGACAGAATCAGAAAATTGCAACTCTATCAAAATAGATTGTAAAACAGTTTCTTATAGCATAATGGTGAAAGGGTGGGAAAGTATGAAAAAATAACTATGGCTACTTCAATTTGATAACAAACTCACAACATAAAAGATATAATTTAGGACAAAAAAATATAAAAGGAGAAGAGGAAAAGGACAGACCCTGTATAGGCAAATAAAGGTAAGATAATATCAGCAAAAACAGGACAATTTTATCTGTGATTCATCTTATACAGATGCCATGGTAACCACAAAACATAAACTAGAGCAGAGACATGAAACAAAGAAAAAAGGAATTAGAAAAACATCATAGAAAACCATTGAACCAAAATAGCAGACAGAAATTCAAGGAAAAGAAATAATGGAAATATTTGCAAATGAAGCAACTAACAAAGGATTAATCTCCAAAATATACAAACAGCTCATGCAGCTCAATATCAAAAACACAAGCAACCCAATCAAAAAATGGACAGAAGACCTAAATTGACTTTTCTCCAAAGAAGACATACAAATTGCCAAGAGGCACATGAAAAGATGCTCAACATCACTAATTATCAGAGAAATGCAAATCAAACTACAATGAAGTACCACCACATACCAGTCAGAATGGCCATCATCAAAAAATCTACAAACAATAAATGCTGGAGAGGGTGTGGAGAAAAGGGAACTCTCTTACACTGTTGGTGGGAATGTAAATTGATACAGCCACAATGGGGAACAGTGTGGAGATTCCTTAAAAAAATAAAAATAAAACTATCGTATGACCCAGTAATCACACTCCTGGGCATATACCTGGAGAAAACCATAATTCTAAAATATACATGCACCCCAATGTTCATTGCAACACTATTTATAATAGCCAGGACATGGAAGCAACCTAAATGTCCATCAACAGAGGAATGAATAAAGAAGTTGTTGTGCATATATACAATGGAATATTACTCAGCCATAAAAGGGACAAAATCATGCCACTTGCAGAGACGTGGATGGACCTAGAGACTATCATACAGAGTAAAGTAAGTCAGAAAGAGAAAAACAAACATGTATATTAACACATATATGTGAAATTTAGAAAAATGGCAGAGATGAACCTATTTGCAAAGCAGAAATAGAGACACAGATGTAGAGCACAAATGTATGGACACCAAAGAAGAAAAGGGATGGGATGAATTTGGAGATTTGGATTCACATATATACACTATTTGTATTAAGTAGATGGTTGGTGAGGGCCTACTGTATAGCACAGGGAGAGAAAAAGAAATAATAGAGATATAGAGCAACCAGAAAACAAAAGATAAAATGGCAATACTACATCCTTAACTATTAATAATCACTCTAACTGTAAATGGATCGAATTCACCACTCAGATGTCAGAGTGGCTGAATGGATTAAAAATCAAGACCCACCTATATGTTCCCTCTAGAAGACTCATCTCAGCTCTAAAGACAAACATGAGCTCAAAGTAAAGGGATGAAGAATGGTTACTCCAAGCAAATGACAGCCCTCCAAAAACGCACATGTAGCCATACTCATATCAACAAAATAGACTTCAAGCCAAAAAAGGTGACAAGAGACAAAGATGGACATTACATAATGATAAATAGGACAATTCATCAATAAGACATAACAGTTATTAATATATATGCACTTAACATAGGAGGAAAAAAACATCTAAACAATTACTAACAGAAGTAAAGGGAGAAATTGACAGCAACATGTTGATAGTAGGGGACTTTAACACTTCACTTACATCAATAGACAGATTATCCAGAGAGAAAAGCAATAAGGAAATAGTGGCCATAAGTGAACATTAGGCCAGATGGACTTAATAGATTTATATAGAACATTTCTTCTCAATGTATCAGAATACACATTCTTTCCAAGCATGCATGTAACATTCTCTAGGATAGACCTCATACCAGGCTACAAAACAAGCCTCAACAAATTTAAGAGGAGAGAAATTATTTCAAGCATCTTTTCTGATCACAGTGGTGTAAAACTAGAAGTCAACTACAAGAAGAAATCTGGAAAAATCACAAATATGTGGAGATTGAACAGTATGCTACTGAATAGCTATTGGGTCAACAAAGAAATCAAGGGAGAAATTTAAAAATACCTGAAGACATATGAAAATGAAAATACAACAAACTAAACTTTATTGCATGCAACAAAAGTGATATTTAGAGGTAATTTTATAGGAAAACAGGTCTACCTCAAAAAAAACCAAGAAAAAGTCTCAAATAAACCATCTAACTTTACACCTAACAGAACTAGAAAAAGAAGAACAAGCCCAATGTCAGTTGAAGGAAGGAAATAATAAAGATCATAGCAGAAATAAGTGAAATAGAAACTGAAAACACAATAGGAAGATCAATGAAATTAAGAGCTGATTCTTTGAAAAGATAAAATTGGCAAACCTTTAGCAAGACTCACTAAGAAAAAAGAGAGAAGGCTCTGATAAAGTCAGAAATGAAAGAGGAGAAACAAATTCACAGAAATACAAAGGATTATAAAAGAATATTATGATAGCTATATATCAGCAAATTCCTAGAAACATATAACCTCCCAAGGCTGAGTAAAAAAGAAATAGAAAATATACACAGACCAGCCACTAATAAAGGGATTGAAAGGGCAATCAAAAACCTCCCAAGAAACAAAAATCCAGAACCAGATGGCTTCACAGATGAATTCTACCAAACAATGAAGAAGATTTAATATACCCTTCTCAAACTCTTCCAAAAATTGAAGGGAGGGAAAGCTTCCTAATTCATTTTGTGAGGCCAACATTACCCTGATACAAAAACCAGACAAAGACAACACACACAAAAAAATATAGGCCAATAAGTCTGATGAACATTGATACAACAATACTTAACAAAATATTAGCAAGGAAAAACACAACAATACATTAAAAGGATCATATGCCATAATAAAATGGAATTTATTCCAGGGATGCAAGGATGGTTCAACATCTACAAATCAATCAATGTAATACAGCACATTAACAAAATAAAGGAAAAAAAAGTATATGATCATCTAAATAGATGGAGAAAAAGCAGTTAACATTCAACATCCATTTATAATTAAAACTCCCAATAATATGGGTAGAGATGGAACACACCCCAACACAATAAAAGGCATATATGACAAACCCACAGCTAACATGATACTCAATGATGAAAAACTGAAGGCTATCCCTCTTTTAGGAAAAAGGACAAGGATGCCCACTCTCACCACGCTTTTTTTTTTTTTCATCTTTATTGGAATATAATTGCTTTACAATTGTGTGTTAGTTTCTGCTTTATAACAAAGTGAATGTTATACATATACATATGTTCCCATATTTCTTCCCTCTTGTGTCTCCCTCCTTCCCACGCTCCCTATCCCACCCCTCTAGGTGGTCACAAAGCACCGAGCTGACCTCTTTGTGCTATGTGGCTGCTTCCCACTAGCTATCTATTTTACGTTTGGTAGTGTATATATGTCCATGCCACTCTCTCACATTGTCACAGCTTACCCTTCACCCTCCCCATATCCTCAAGTCCATTCTCTAGTAGGTCTGTGTCTTTATTCCCATCTTACCCCTAGGTACTTCATGACATTTTTTTTTTTCTTAGATTCCATATATATGTGTTACCATACAGTATTTGTCTTTCTCTTTCTGACATACTTCACTCTGTATGACAGACTCTAGGTCCAACCAACCTAACTACAAATAACTCAATTTCATTTCTTTTTATGGCTGAGTAATATTCCATTGTATATATGTGCCATATCTTCTTTATGCATTCATCTCTTGATGGACACTTAGGTTGCTTCCATCTCCTGGCTATGGTAAATAAAGCTGCAATGAACATTTTGGTATATGACTCTTTCTGAATTATGGTTTTCTCAGGGTATATGCCCAGTAGTGGGATTGCTGGGTCAAATGGTAGTTCTATTTGTAGTATTTAAGGAACCTCCATACTGTCCATAGTGGCTGAACCAATTCACATTCTCACCAGCAGTGCAAGAGTGTTCCCTTTTCTCCACACTCTCTCCAGCATTTAATGTTTGTAGATTTTTTGATGATGGCCATTCTGACCGGTGTAAGAAGATATCTCATTGTAGTTTTGATTTGCATTTCTCTAACGATTAATGATGTTGAGCATTCTTTCATGTGTTTGTTGGAAGTCTGTACATCTTCTTTGGAGAAATGTATATTTATGTCTTCTGCTCATTTTTGGAATGGATTGTTTGTTTGTTTTTTTTTATTGAGCTGCATGAGCTGCTTATAAATTTTGGAGACTAATCCTTTGTCAGTTGCATCATTTGCAAATATTTTCTCCCATTCTGAGGGTTGTCTTTTGGTCTTGTTTATGGTTTCCTTTACTGTGCAAAAGCTTTGAAGTTTCATTAGGTCCCATTTGTTTATTTTTGTTATTATTTCCATTTCTTTAGGAGGTGGGCCAAAAAGGATCTTGCTGTGATTTATGTCATACAGTGTTCTGCCTATGTTTTCCGCTAAGAGTTTGATAGTTTCTGGACTTACATTTAGGTCTTTAATCCATCTTGAGCTTATTTTTGTGTATGGTGTTAGGGAGTGATATAACCTCATACTTTTACAGGTACTTGTCCAGTTTTCCCAGCACCACTTATTGAAGAGGCTAGCCTTTCTCCACTGTACATTCCTGCCTCTTTTATCAAAGATAAGGTGACCATATGTGTGCGGGTTTATCTCTGGGCTTTCTATCCTGTTCCATTGATCTATCTTTCTGTTTTTGTGCCAGTACCATACTGTCTTGATTACTGTAGCTTTGTAGTATAGTCTGAAGTCAGGGAGCCTGATTCCTCCAGCTCCATTTTTCGTTCTCAAGATTGCTTAGGTTATTCGGGGTCTTTTGTTTTTCCATACAAATTGTGAAATTTTTTGTTCTATTTCTGTGAAAAATGCCAGTGGTAGTTTGATAGGGATTGCATTGAATCTGTAGATTTCTTTGGGTAGTATACTCATTTTCACAATGTTGATTCTTCCAATCCAAGAACATGGTATATCTCTCAATCTATTTGTATCATCTTTAATTTCTTTCATCAGTGTCTTATAATTTTCTGCATACAGGTCTTTTGTTTCCTTAGGTAGGTTTATTCCTAGATACTTTATTATTTTTGTTACAATGGTAAATGGGAGTGTTTTCTTGATTTCACTTTCAGATTTTTCATCGTTAGTGTATAGGAATGCTAGAGATTTATGTATATTAATTTTGTATTCTGTTACTTTACCAAATTCATTGATTAGCTCTAGCAGTTTTCTGGTAGCATCTTTAGGATTCTCTATGTATTGCATCATGTCATCTGCAAAGAGTGATAGCTTTACATTTCTTTTCCAATTGGGATTCCTTTTATTTCCTTCTCTTCTCTGATTGCTGTGGCTAAAACTTCCAAAACTATGTTGAATAAGAGTGGTTGGAGTGGGCAACCTTGTGTTGTTCCTGATCTTAGTGGAAATGCTTTCAGTTTTTCACCATTGAGCATGATGTTGGCTGTGGGCTTGTCATATATGGCCTTGATTCTGTTGAGGAAAATTCCCTCTATGCCTACTTTCTGCAGGGTTTTTATCATAAATTGGTGTTGAATTTTGTCGAAAGCTTTCTCTGCATCTATTGAGATGATCATATGGTTTTTCTCCTTCAATTTGTTACTATGGTGTATCACATTGATTGATTTGTGTATATTGAAGAATCCTTGCATTCCTGGGATAAACCGCACTTGATCATGGTATATGATACTTTTAATGTGTTGTTGAATTCTGTTTGCTAGTATTTTGTTGAGGATTTTTGCATCTATGTTCATCAGTGATATTGTACTGTAGTTTTCTTTCTTTGTGACATCCTTGTCTGGTTTTGGTATCAGGGTGATGGCCGCCTTGTAGAATGAGTTTGGGAGTGTTCTCCCTCGTCTATATTTTGGAAGAGTTGAGAAGGATAGGTGTTAGCTCTTCTCTAAATGTTTGATAGAATTCACCTGTGAAGCCATTTGGTCCTGGGCTTTTGTTTGTTGGAAGATTTTAAATCACAGTTTCAATTTCAGTGCTTGTGATTGGTCTGTTCATATTCACTGTTTCTTCCTGATTCAGTCTTGGCAGGTTGTGCATTTCTAAGAATTTGTCCATTTCTTCCAGGTTGTCCATTTTATTGGCATAGAGTTGCTTTTAGTAATCTCTCATGATCCTTTGTATTTCTGCAGTGTCAGTTGTTACTTCTCCTTTTTCGTTTCTAATTCTATTTATTTGAGTTTTCTCCCTTTTTTTCTTGATGAGTCTGGCTAATGGTTTGTCAATATTGTTTACCTTCTCAAAGAAACAGGTTTTAGTTTTATTGATCTTTGCTATTGTTTCCTTCATTTCCTTTTCATTTATTTCTGAGCTGATCTCTATAATTTGTTTCCTTCTGCTAACTTTAGTTTTTTTTGGTTCTTCTTTCCCTAATTGCTTTAGGTGCAATGTTATGTTTTTTATTCGAAATGTTTTCTGTTTTTAAGGTAGGATTGTACTGCTATAAACTTCCCTCTTAGAATTGCTTTTACTGCATCCCATAGGTTTTGCATCATTGTGTCTCCATTGTCATTTGTTTCTAGGTATTTTTAAAATTTCCTCTTTGATTTCTTCAGTGATAACTTTGTTATTACTTAGTGTATTGTTTAGCCTCCATGTGTTTGTTTTTTACAGATCTTTTCCTGTAATTGATATCTAGTCTCGTAGTGTTACAGTTGGAAAAGATACTTGATACAATTTCAATTTTCCTAAATTTACCAAGGCTTGACTGGTGACCCAAGCTATGATCTATCCTGGAGAATGTTCCATGAGCACTTGAGAAAAATGTGTATTCTGTTGTTTTTGGATGGAATGTCCTATACATATCAATTAAGTGCATCTTGTTTAATGTATCATTTAAAGCTTGTGTTTCCTTATTTATTTTCATTTTGGATGATCTGTCCATGGGTGAAAGTGGGGTGTTAAAGTCCCCTATTATGAATGTGTTACCGTCCATTTCCCCTTTTATGGCTATTAGTATTTGCCTTATGTATTGAGTTGCTCCTATGTTGGGTGCATATATATTTACAGTTGTTATATCTTCTTCTTTGATTGATCCCTTGATCATTATGTAGTGTCTTTCTTTGTCTCTACTAATAGTCTTTATTTTAAAGTCTATTCTTTCTGATATGAGAATTGCTACTCCAACTTTCTTTTGGCTTCCATTTGCATGGAATATCTTTTTCCATCCCCTCACTTTCAGTCTGTATGTGTTTCTAGGTCTGAACTGGGTCTCTTGTAGACAGCATATATATGGGTCTTGTTTTTGTATCCATTCAGCCAATCTGTGTCTTTTGGTGGGAGCATTGAATCCATTTACATTTAAGGTAATTATCAATATGTAAGTTCCTATTCCCATTTTCTTAATTGTTTTGGGTTTGTTATTGTAGGTCTTTTCCTTCTCTTGTGTTTCTTGCCTAGAGAAGATCCTTTAGCATTTGTTGTAAAGCTCGTTTGGTGGTGCTGAATTCTCTTAGCTTTTGCTTGTCTGTAAAGGTTTTAATTTCTCCATCAAATCTGAATGAGATCCTTGCTGGGTAGAGTAATCTTGGTTGTAGGTTTCTCTCCTTCATCACTTCAAATATGTCCTGCCTGTCCATTCTGGCTTGCAGAGTTTCTGCTGAAAGATCAGCTGTTAACCTATGGGGATTCCCTTGTGTGTATTTGTTGTTTTTCCCTTGCTGCTTTTAATATGTTTTCTTTGCATTTAATTTTTGACAGTTTGATTAATATGTGTCTTGGCTTGTTTCTCCTTGGATTTATCCTGTATGGGACTCTCTGTACTTCCTGGACTTGATTAACTATTTCCTTTCCCATATTAGGGAAGTTTTCAACTATAATCTCTTCAAATATTTTCTCCGTCCCTTTTCCTCTTCTTCTTCTGGAACCCTTATAATTTAATTGTTTGTGCGTTTAAGGTTGTCCCAGAAGTCTCTGATACTGTCCTCAGTTCTTTTCATTCTTTTTTCTTTATTATGCCCCCCAGTAGTTATTACCATTATTTTATCATCCAGGTCACTTATCCGTTTTTCTGCCTCAGTTATTCTGCTCTTGATCCCTTCTAGAGTATTTTTAATTTCATTTATTGTGTTGTTCATTGTTGTTTGTTTCCTCTTTAGTTCTTCTATGTCCTTGTAAAAGTTTCTTGCATTTTCTGTATTCTATTTCCAAGATTTTAGATCATCTTTACTATCATTATTCTGAATTTTTTTCAGGTAGACTGCCCATTTCCTCTTCATCTGTTAGGTCTGGTGGGTTTTTATCTTGCTCCTTCATCTGCTGTGTGTTTTTCTGTCTTCTCATTTTGCTTATCTTACTGTGTTTGGGGTCTCCATTTTGCAGGCTCCAGGTTCATAGTTCCCATTGTTTTTGGTGTCTGTCTCCAGTTTTTAAAGTTGGTTCAGTGGTTGTGTAGGCTTCTTGGTGGAGGGGACTAGTGCCTGTGTTCTGGTGGATGATGCTGGACCTTGTCTTTCTGGTGGACAGGTCCACGTCTGGTGGTGTGTTTTTGGGGTCTCTGTGGACTTATTATGATTTTAGGCAGCCTCTGTGCTAATGGATGGGTTTGTGTTCCTGTCTTGCTAGTTGTTTGGCATAGGGTGTCCAGCACTGTAGCTTGCTGGTCGTTGAGTGAAACTGGGTGCTGGTGTTGAGATGGAGTTCTCTGAGAGATTTTCATCATTTGATATTACGTGGAGCTGGGAGGTTTCTTGTGGACCAGTGTCCTGAAGTTGGCTCTCCCACCTCAGAGGCACAGCACTGACTCCTGGCTGCAGCACCAATAGCCTTTCATCCACACCGCTCAGCATAAAAGGGAGAAAAAATAGTAAGAAAGAAAGAGGATAAAATAAAATAAAGGTAAAATAAAATAATTAAAATAAAAAATTATTATTAAGAAAAATTTTTTTTAAAAAAGTAAGAAAAAAAACACACAAACAAAAAAGCAACAACAACAAAAAAAGACGGACGTATAGAATCCTAGGACAAATGGTGAAAGCAAAGCTATACAGACAAAATCTCACACAGAAGCGTATACATACACACTCAGAAAAAGACGAAAAGGGGAAAAAATAATAAATCTTGTTCTCAAAGTCCACCTCCTCAATTTGGGATGATTTGTTGTCTATTCAGGTATTCCACAGATGCAGGGTTCATCAAGTTGATTGTGGAGTTTTAATCTGCTGCTTCTGAGTCTGCTGGGAGAGATTTCCCTTTCTCTCCTTTGTTCGCACAGCTCCCGGGGCTCAGCTTTGGATTTGGCCCCACCTCTGCGTGTAGGTCACTGGAGGGCGTCTGTTCTTCGCTCAGACAGGACGAGGTTAAAGGAGTCGCTGCTTCGGGGACTCTGGCTCACTCCGGCTGGGGAGAGGGTGGGGTGCAGATGTGGGGCCTGCGGCAGCAGAGGCCAGCATAACATTGCACCAGCCTGAGGTGTGCCGTGCATTTTCCTGGGAAAGCTGTCCCTGGATCCCGGGACCCTGGCAGTGGCGGGCTGCACAGGCTCCCCAGAAGGGAGGTGTGGAGAGTGACCTGTACTCGCACACAGGCTTCTTGGTGGCAGCAGCATCAGCCTTAGCATCTAATGCCTGTCTCTGGGGTCTACACTGTTAGCCGCGGGTCGCACCCATCTCTGGAGCTCCTTTAAACAGTGCTCTTAATCTCTTCTCCTCATGCACCAGGAAACAAAGAGGTAAGAAAAAGTCTCTTGCCTCTTCAGAAGGTCCATACTTTTCCCTGGACTCCCTCCCGGCTAGCCGTGGTGCACTAACCCCTTCAGGCTCTGTTCACGCCACCAGTCCTCTCCCTGCACTCAGACCGAAGAAGCCCGAGTCTCAGTTCCCAGCCCCGCCTGCCCCAGCGGGTCAGTAGACAAACCTCTCAGGCTGTCTCACCACTCTCATTCAGCATAGTATTGGAAATCCTAGACAGAACATCATCAAGAAAGGATAAATTATATTCAATGTTCTTAATTCAGTAAGGCAAGAAGATTTATAACCCTTAGAAATATAATTCTTTAAATTTTAAAGGGTTAATTTCTGTATCAGCACAGTTATGATTCCTGTAGTCATCTGAAATATCATTTCAAGTTGAATAGATTATTATTTTTAGAATTCAAGTTAAGAAGATGTCCACATCTTGGTAAGAAGATAAGCAATGTTTGCCATTGTGTATATTTGTTTATTTGTTTGTTGCTGTAGGTATATTTAATTATTGGGTTGCCTGAAGCATATAGTATGATAACTTTGCTCTAACTCTGAAACCCAAGCTCTTTCTGATACACTATAACAATTCTTAAAGATTCACATGAGGAAATTCATTGGACGGGAATACTCCTTTGATATAGGTTGCATAAATTCCCCTGAAAAGATGAGTAGGACCTATATCTGCTAACTGGGCATAACAATTTTATGTAAGTCTTCCAACCTATAGGCTTAAAAATTACATAAATATAAGCAACTTCCTGAAAGAGTCCCCAAATTAGTTTATTCTTCTGTTAACAAGAACTGTAATCTTTCCTCTACAAAATGGTGAGCAACTCTTTGAAAAACTTGTTAGAGAAATCAGTTGTTAAGAGTGTAAATGAAAAAAAAAAAAAGAGTGTAAATGAAGACTTTAATCATGTATAGTCAGAAACCATAGTTGAGGATTATGCATTTCCATGCGGCCTAATGTTAGGTGTCCTAAAAAGCTGCAGTCGTTATGCTACTAAAAAAGCCTTAAAGGGTTTTAAAACTTTCTGACTTAGCTAGAGATCAATAAAATTAATCAGGCTTTCTTAGGCAATTAAGCATTGATAAGAGACTGTCATCTCATTTTAATTTTTTAGACATCATTAGAATTTCATATTGACTATTGCCTTCCTGCATACTTCTTTAAAACGTTTTTCTACTAGTTATAAAATTATAACCAATGTATATACATATAAAACAAGAAAAAAAAATTAATCATTCTAATCCCAACATCCAGAATCAATAACTTTTAGCATGGCAGTGTAATTTAAGTTAGTTCAGATTATTTTACATGTACAGTTTTAAATCCTGGGGGTTTGTTGTCATTGAAAATACTTTAAATAATATTTTTGCATGTTGGAATAGAGCTTTTGTTAACATCATTTTAAATGTCATATTCAATTCTATCTAATGTCCAGCTTAACTGAATTTATGTTGTTTCTAAATATGCCACAGATTTCATAGTTTCTATGAGAAACATAAATAGTTTTAAAAGAGGTATCGGTAAAGGCCTTTAAGTAATGGGGAGGAATTAGTTGATCAGTCAATTAACATGTATTTATTTAGCATCTTTGATGTGTCTCATGCCGAACTAAGAGCTATAAAGAATGACATAGTTCTGAACTAGGAGAATGGTATATGAATTGAAATGAAGGGAGACCATGATGGTCCCAAGAAAGAGCACCCAACTGAGCCCTGGATTCTCATCCCAGCTACATCACCCAGTGCCCTGTAACTAACACTGATCAAATTGTTAAATTGCTCTGAGCCCATTCTCTGTCTTTAAATGAGAAATAAATAAAATAATCCACATAAACCTCTTAGCAAGATCCCTGACCCATAAAAATGTTCACTAATTGATAGTACTATTTTTACAGTCACTTGTTTTGTGATTTTGGGTAAACACTGAGATTCACAGAGTGTAAGTTTCCTTAAAGCTCCCTTAGGGACCACAAAAAAGTGTGAGAGAGGTCCTAGGGAAGAAAGGTAAGTGAAACTGAGTACCTTAAAGGAAGACAACACATGAATAATCATTAACATACTGTGTGACTGTCATTATGCTACACAGATACATATAAACATGAGTTACATTTATAACCTCCTAAAAACTCTATGGAGCAGATTACTTTAGTCCTCATTTTGCAGGTGAGGGACTAAGGTTATAAATCTCACATAATTTTTCCAAGCTCACTAAACTTGTGAGTGGCCCAGCCAGGTTCAAACCAAGCAGATGGACTTCAGAGCAAGTCCTGGTATACTGTACTTCCTTGCTATTAAAAAATTAAAAGAGAGAAGAAGGAAGGAAGGAAGGGAGGAAGGAGGGAGGGAGGGAGGGAAGGAAGGAAGTACGGAAGCAGTGAGGAAGGAAAGGAGGAAGGGAGGAAAGGAAAGAAGGCATGGTTAATTTAGTTTAAAAATGTATTGAGGGACCACTATATATCAGGAACTGTGTTAGATGCTGGAGTTACAAATATGAATACACTAAACATGATCTCAACTCTTCAGAAGTAGAAGCAGGCATGTGAAGAGGTTTGTGCAAGGATAATGGTAAAAGTATATCCAAGGTCAGAAGGTAGCTCAGCAGTGATTAACTGATTTGCTCTGTGGGGAGGAGGGCCAAGGATGTCCTGGATCTTGGGATAAGGAAGGGCTTCACAGAGGAGGTATACCTGAAAAGTGTTTGAAGTGTTAAATAGGCAATTTCCACATTGTCAAGGGAAGAGGGGCATTGTGGGTAGAGGGGACAATACATCTGAAGGGATATAATTATGAACCAGCATAGGGTATTTTAGAGAAAACATACAGTTTCAGCACTTCCAGGACATTGAATGAAGAGCCAGGAGGTTGATCTCTCTACCATTTAAGACACCTAGAAGTCTCATCAAAGGCTCTATTTAACCAAAACACACATACTACACTGTTTTAAATAATGGAATTTAACCTGATTAAAAATGACATTTTCCAGCCATAGACATAAAATCTTGACATGAAAGGCAACTGTGCTTTACACTGTTTTGCAATAGTACATTCAGTGAATACTAGACTGTTCCCTAAGTGACCTCCACTTAACCAACATACCTGTAAACACTCATTCCAATCCCTCTGTAATACCCACTGACTGATGCTCATGACAATTGAATACTCATAGCTAGTAGGCAGTTCTCTAGTGTGTCCATGCATTTCTGAAACCATTAGATCAATTAGGAATATATTTGGCAGTAAGAATCAGAAAGCACCAGGGAACTGTTTTCCTCACTTTACAAGAAGTCAGAGGTAGGCAGTTACAGTTCAGTAACTCAAGACCCCACAGTCAAGAACATGGGATTGCACTGGTCTCTCCTTTGTGTAACAAAATGGTTGCTGAAACTCCAGCTATCATGCCCAGGTCCTCCTTATCATGGAAGGAAAAAAGAAGGAGAAAAAAAAGAGATAAGGGTAATACTAATTACATTGTCTTGTTTTGTTTTTTTGTTATTGTTATTATTGTGTTTTTTTATTAGAAAAGCAAACGTTTCTTCAAAAACTAGTACAATAGCTTTAAAAATGTTGTTGAATTGTTGAATTAGGTGTATGAGGGCAAATGTAAAACATTTGGGGAGAAATCATGAAAATCTAAAAAAAAATCTGTACTCAAATTGCTTGATATTTGTCTTTAAGTTCTTGTTCCCTTCAAAGATACCAAAATTTGAAATTTTGAAAGATGCACTACTGGTGTGTTTTATGCAAGAAAAAAACAAACAAACAAGGGACTTCATTAGGTGTAATGCTACCCAAAGAAAGCCCTTGACCCTATATCAAAGGACTGGCAAATAAATGGGAATTTATATCCTTTGGTTAAAATAAAACAAAGTATATATGTATACTTTCATAAGAGTCTCTTCTTTGACTTTTGGATTAACCAATTACTTCATTCATTCACTCATTTATTCATCTATTTACTTAACAAACATCAATGAGTAACTGCTCTGTGCCAGCCAGCACAAGATGCCAGGGCTACATAGATGAACAAAGCATAATCCTATCTGGCAGATACAGAAAACCAACGCTAAAGATGTTTTAAAAAATACCAGGGAAACTCAAGTTAGTTGGGGAAGTTTAGTTCCTAACACAAAAAGAGAAATACTTTAGCATCCAATCCCTGCCACCCATTACTGAATGAAGTGAACAACTTGTGCTTCAAGTAATTTATAAGGATCAGAGGAGAAATTGTAACAGAGTTTTAAAAAAATATTTATCTCCCTGTGCTATTTAAAATGCACACCATCACATTTGAAACACGACTATCATGCGCTAACTGCAAAGAGAATAAAACTGTTTTGTTGGGCTTAGCAATTTCCAAAGCTCTGGGAGTTGATCATCAAGATAAAAACCTATTGTTCTGGGAAAGGTGAACAGCAGGAACGTCAAGAGTCCTGGAGAAGATCATTCATTTGCAGTCCTATTTGGCAGGATGTCAAATCTCTGAGTATTTCCGTGCCCAGAAACACTGAAGTCACAATGTTTGGTTTGATCAATTTTTGCCTCCTTGGCCTCTCCTCACCAGTCAGGGCAATTTACCATGCCGGGTCTGCCTCTAGGCTCTGCTTGCATTTTTAATGAGGATATTGCTTCCTTCTCCCTCGCCTCTGAGATATCTTTGCTATGCTTGAGTGGATTCAAGATCGTGTAGAAGTAACGGAATTAAGCTGTCAGCAGAGCTCTGCTTAATATGTTTTTAGTCTGCCTTTGTTTGAGGGATTCATTTTTCTTAAATTCTCAGTGCTCTTTAGCACCACTGAGCAGAATAACATTAGTGTGCATTTGTCATTATATCACTAGTTAGACATGCCCTTCTTTCACAGGAGAAAACTCAGAGCAATAGCACTCATTAACTACTTACATTAAAGTCTCAACAAAAGCCAGGTTGAAGTGTGAAAACTCATTTACACCTGCTGGAAGGGGATCATTAGCCAACTGAATGATGAGAAGAGGTGCATGCTTAGGACTGGGAAGGACAAGAGGGTCCCAGAATTTGACTTCTTGAAGCTTTTAATGCCGGTGATGTGGAGCACTTCACGATTCTGATCCCAGACTCAGAATTAGTTCTATGGCAAGCCTGAAGTGACACAGCCCTGAATTACTTTAGGTATTTTTCTCCATTCTAAGAAGGGCATATTCAAGAATATGCTTTTGATTAGAAAGTGCCAAGCATTATGATTAGCAAACCATTCTTAAATTTGGCATGCTTTGCTTTAAGAGTCCTCATGGTGTGGGGTGATTTCTTCCTCTTCTATATTTCTCTTTTTTTGTGAGGAGTGAAGTTGGAAGACAACATGGTCACATTGTTTCTGTTTTAATGGAACTAAGAGATCCACAATTAAGGACAAAGAAAATTCAACACACTGAATTATAGACCACCTAGTCTAATGCTCTAGGTAGGAAGGGCCTGCATGCATCCTTGCCATCAAAACAGTAGGCATAGAGGATGCTCCTCCACTGTCCCTCCCTTCTTCCTCTCCTCATTCTAATTCTCATCTTCTGTTCTACAAATGGGCAGATATGGGCAGAGATGCAAATGCATTGTCGACACTGTGTTCCTCTAGACAATGTAATGCCAGTTTTCCCTCCTTCTTATAGGTGTCCCCCAATCTCTATAAATGACTCTCTCTTAAGTTTCTCCTAAAAGCAGGATGTATACACCGTCCATGAGATTCCCTATTCACACACATTTCTCATTCCTGCTCTTCTCCTCCTTCTTATGTGACCTGAGGGCAGGAAACAAGGACAGCAATTTCATCTGGTTCTTAACAAAGCCTGAGGGACATGTGTGGCCCCAGTTCTTGTGACTCGTCACCTCTTTCCTTAGAATGTTTTGTACCTGATGCACCTTTATCCCAAGTTTTGGACCACTGTTAGCAGCCAGAGAAAAGAGGTAAAATTCCATTTAACATTTCTTCCATTAGTCTGAAAATAATACAGAACACCTGCCCTCCTTGTTGGCAGTTTTAATAATGTAACCCTCTTTTGGATTCAGCAATTACACCAGCTCAAATCTTGACCCAAATGTATGGCTGAACAAGTGAAGGTGCTGAAGAAATAGGACTCCCTAAGGAGACTTTGGAAGAATGACCTCCACCTCCAAGCCCAGCAAACATCTGCTCCTGACACTTTCTCACAAATCACAACAATCTGCCTGGAAGGGAAGGGAGGATGGGAGAGTTTGACAGGTCTGTGTGTCTTTTGGTTGAATAATCACTGCTATCTTAACTGTTTAATTAGAGAAGAAAGGAAAAGGCTTGCTTTCAGGATGAAGGATGAGGGAAGTTACCTAGCCTTAAAAATATGCGTTTTTTGTTTTTCTCCAGAGCTTTTGGATTGTCATCAGAGTCACAAACCTTACTTATTTCTTCTGATAAAAGGGAAGTTGAGGATTGAGGACAATTTTTAAAGTTTATCAGCAAAATTTCTCTAAACGAGTTTTGACTGGGTGCTGGTTCTGACTTGGGCTGAGAGTGACTACAGGTGCACTGCAGGGAGAGGAAGGGAAGGGAGCCTTGGTGAACTTCATTTCAGTTACAGAATGTGAGTCTTCAAAGGAGAAGTGTGTAGTTGTCCTAGAAGGGACCAAAAAATTAGCTCAGCCCTGCAGAGAATCCAATAATTCCTTTTACATAACCAATTTCCTCCCCAGAGCCCAAAAAAGATTGTAAGTTGAATCCAAATGTTATCATTTATTTGTTTTTTTAAATTTATTTTCCCAATCAACTTTGTACTTGCCCAGAGAAAATAAGTCTCAGAAGAATCACATGTGGAGTGATCCAAGGGGAGACCTTGAAGATGACGGAGGAGTAAGATGTGGAGATCACCTTCCTCCCCACAAATACATAAAAAATTCACCTACATGTGGAACAACTCTTACAGAACACCTACTGAATGCTGGCAGAAGACCTCAGACTTCCCAAAAGTCAAGAAAATTCCCACGTTCCTGGGTAGGGCAAAAGAAAAACGAAAAAACAGAGACAAAAGAATAGGGTTGGGACCTGCTCCTCTGGGAGGGAGCTGTGAAGGAGGGAAAGTTTCCACAACTAGGAAACCCCTTCACGGGCAGGGGCAGGCAGAGGGAAGCTTCAGAGCCACAGAGGAGAGGACAGCAAACAAGGGTACAGAGGGCAAAGCAGACAGATTCCCACACAGAGGATTGGTGCTGACCAGCACTCACCAGACTGAGATGCTTATCTGTTCACCTGCCAGGGTGGGTGGGGGCTGGGAGCTGAAGCTCGGGATTTGGAGGTCAGACCCCAGGGAGTGGACTGGGGTTGGCTGTATGAAGACAGTCTGAGGGCTAGCCAGAAGGGAGTCCGGGTAAAAGTCTAGACCTGCTTAAGAGGCAAGAGACCATTGTTTTGGGGTGTGCAAGGAGAGGGAATTCCTTTCCCGTGTGCCCACAGTAGGCAGAGCACTGCCTAAGTGAGCTCCAGAGAAAGGTGTGAGCTGTGGCTATCAACTTGGACCCCAGAGGCAGGCACGAACCACTAACACTGCCTCCACTTCCACCAAGAATCCTGTGTGCAAGCGCAGGTCACTACCCACACCGCCCCGAGAACCTGTGCAGCACACCGCTGCCAGGGTCCCGTGATCCAGGACTAACTTCCCTGGGAGAACACAGTGTGCCTCAGGCTGTTGCACTGTCATGCTGGCCTCTGCCGCTGCAGGCTCAACCCGCATTCCAATTATGACTACCATACCCCTTCCTCTCCCTGGCCTGAGTGAGCAAGAGTGCCCTAATCAGCTGCTGCTTTAACCTGCTCCTGTTTGGGTGGGGAAAAGACACCTGAGGACAGACTACACACAGAGGCAGGGCCAAAACCAAAGCTCAACCCCAGGAGGTGTGCAAACAAAGAAGAGAAAGGGAAGTTTCTCCTTGCAACCTCAGGATCAGCAGATTAAATCCCCACAATCGACTTGATAAAACACTGCATTGGTGGAATACCTGAATTGAAAATGAATGTGCCCAAAATTGAGGTGGTGGACTTTGGGAGCAAATGCAGACATGGGGTTTACTTTCTGTGTTTGATTTGTTTTTGGATTTATGTTTATCTTAGTATAGTTTTTAGTGCTTGTTTTCACTAATAGGTTTGTTTATTGGTTTGGTTGCTATCTTCCTTTTTTTAAATTCTCTTTTTGTCGGTGTGTGTGTGTATGTTTCTTTGTGTGAATTTGTCTGTTTAGATTTGCTTTTACCATTTATCTTAAGGTTCTGCCTGTTCTTTTTTGTTTGTTTTTTGTTTCTTTTTTTTGTTGAGAATGTGTGTGTGTGTGTGTGTGTGTGTGTGTGTGTGTGTGTGTATGTTTCTTGGTGTGATTTTGTCTGTTTAGTTTTGCTGTTGCCATTTGTTTTGGGGTTCTGTCTGCTCCTTTTTTTTTCCTCCATGCTGTGCAGCTGGAAGTGTCTTGGTGCTGCAGCCGGGGGTTGGGCCTAAGCCTCCAAGGTGGGAAAGCCGAGTCCAGGACATTGGAGCACCAGAAACCTCCCAGCCCCATGCAATATTAATTGGAGAGAGCTCTCCCAGAGATCTCCATCTCAACCCTAAGACCCAGCTCCACTAAGACCAGCAAACTCAAGTGCTGGACACCCCATGCCAAACAAAGAGCAAGACAGGTACACAACCCCACCAAATAGCAAACAGATAGCCTAAACTCATACTAAGTTCACAGACACCCTAAAACACACCACTGAATACAGCCCTGTCCACAAGAGGTACGAGATCCAGCCCCACCCACCAGAACACAGGCACCAGTTCCCACCATGAGGAAGCCTACACAAGCCACTGAACCAACATCACCCCCTGGGGGCAGACGGCAAAAAAACAGGAACTACGAACCTGCAGCCTGTGAAAAGGAGACCACAAACACAGTAAGTTAAACAAAATGAGAAGACAAAGAAATATGCAGCAGATGAAGGAGCAAACAAATGAAGAGGAAATAGGCAGTCTACCTGAAAAAGAATTCAGATAATGATAGTAAAGATGATGCAAAATCTCGGAAACAGAATGGAGAAAATACAAGAAATGTTTAACAAGGACCTAGAAGAACTAAAGAGCAAACAAACCATGATGAACAACACAATAAATGAAATTAAATATATTCTAGAAGGAATCAGCAGTAGAATAAGTGAGGCAGAAAAATGGATAAGCAACCTGCAAGATAGAATATTGAAAATAACTGCCACAGAGCAGAATAAAGAAAAAGAAGAATGAAAAGAATTGAGGACAGTCTCAGAGACCTCTGGGACAACATTAAACTTAACAACATTCTAATTATAGGGGTCCTAGAAGAAGAAGAAGAGAAAAGGAAAGGGACTGAGAAAATATTTGAAGAGATTATAGTTAAAAACTTCCCTAACATGGGAAAGGAAATAGTCATTCAAGTACAGGAAGCGCAGAGAGTCACAAGCAGAATAAACTCAAGGAGAAACATGCCAAGACACATATTAATCAAACTATTGAAAATTAAATACAAAGAAAATATATTAAAAGTAGCAAGGAAAAAGCAACAATAACATACAAGGGACTCCCCATAAGGTGAACAGCTGATCTTTCAGCAGAAACTCTGCAAGCCAGAAGGGGGTGGCAGGACATATTTAAAGTGATGAAAGGGAAAAACCTACAACCAAGATTACTCTACCCAGCAAGGATATCATTCAGATTCAATGGAGAAATTAAAACCTTTACAGACAAGCAAAACTTAAGAGAATTCAGCACCACCAAACCAGTTATACAACAAATGCTAAAGGAACTTCTCTAAGTGGAAAACACAAGAGAAGGAAAAGACCTAAAAAACAAACCCAAAACAATTTTAAAAAATGGTAATAGAAACATACATATTGATAATTACCTCAAATGGGAATGGAGTAAACACTCCAACCAAAAGACATAGACTAGCTGAATGGATACCAGAACAAGACCTCTATATATGTTGTGTACAAGAGACCCACATCAGACCTAGAGACACATACAGACTGAAAGTCAGGGGATAGAAAACGATATTCCATGCAAATGGAAATCAAAAGAAAGTTAGAGTAACAATACTTATATCAAACAGAATAGACTTTTAAATAAAGACTATTACAAGAGATAAAGGACACTACATAATGATCAAGGGATCAATCCAAAAAGAAGATATAACAACTGTAAATATGTATGCATCCAACACAGAAGCACCTCAATACATAAGGCAAATGCTAACAGCCATAAAAGGGGAAATTGACAGTAATACAATCATAGTAGGGGACTTTAACACCCCAGTTTCACCAATGGACAGATCATCCAAAATGAAAATAAATAAGGAAACACAGCTTTAAATGACACACTAGGTCAGATGGACTTAATTGATATTTATAGGACATTCCATTGAAAAACAACAGAATACACTTTCTTTGCAAGTGCACATCGAACATTCTCCAGGATAGATCATAGCTTGGGTCACAAATCAAGCCTCAGCAAATTTAAGAAAATGGAAATCGTATCAAGTATCTTTTCCAACCACAATGCTATGAGACTAGATATCAATTACAGAAAAAAAACTGTAAAAAATACAAACAAATGGAGGCTAAACAAATACACTACTAAATAACCAAGAGATCACTGAAGAAATCAAAGAGAAATCAAAAAATACCTAGAAACAAATGACAATGAAATCAGGACAACCCAAAACCTATGGGATGCAGCAAAAGCAGTTCTAAGAGGGAATTTTATAGCAACCCTACCTCAAGAAACAAGAAACATCTCAAATAAACAATGTAACCTTACACCTAAAGCAATTAGAGAAAGAACAACAACAACAACAAAAACCCCATAGTTAGCAGAAAGAAAGAAATCATAAAGATCAGATCAGAAATGAATGAAAAAGAAATGAAGAAATCAAAAAAACTAAAAGCTGGTGCTTTGAGAAGATAAACAAAATTGATAAACCATTAGCCAGACTCATCAAGAAAAAAAGGAGAAGACCCAAATCTACAGAATTAGAAAAGAAAAATAAGCAACAACTGACACTGCAGAAACACAAAGGATCATGAGACACTACTACAAGCAACTCTATGCCAATAACATGGACAAACTGGAAGAAGTGGACAAATTCTTTGAAAAGTACAACCTTCCAAGACTGAACCAGGAAGAAATAGAAAATATGAACAGACCAATCACAAGCACTGAAATTGAAAGTGTGATTAAAAATCTTCCAACAAACAAAAGCCCAGGGCCAAATGGCTTCACAGGTGAATTCTATCAAACGTTTAGAGAAGAGCTAACATCGATACTTCTCAAGCTCTTCCAAAATATGGAATATCACCATCCTGATACCAAAACCAGACAAACATATCACAAAGAAAGAGAACTACAGGCCAATATCACTGATGAACAGAGATGCAAAAATCCTCAACAAAATACTAGCAAACAGTATCCAACAGCACATTAAAAGGATTATACACCATGATCAAATGGGGTTTATCCCAGGAATGCAAGAATTCTTCAGTACAGGCAAATCAATCAATGTGATACACCATATTAACAAACTGAAGGATAAAAACCACATGATAATCTTAATAGATGCAGAAAAAAGGTTTGAACAAAATTCAACACCCATTTATGATAAAAACTCTCCAGAAAGTGGGCATAGAGGGAACCTACCTCAACATAATGAAGACCATATATGACAAATCCACCGCCAACATAGTTCTCAAATCATGAAAAACTGAAACCATTTCCTCTAAGATCAGGAACAAGACAAGGGTACTCACTCTCACCACTATTATTCAACATAGCTTTGGAAGTTTTAGCCACAGCAGTCAGAGAAGAAAAGGAAATAAAAGAAATCAAATCAGCAAAGAAGAAGTAAAACTTTCACTGTTCACAGATGACATGATACTATACATAGAGAATCCTAAAGATGCTAAGAGAAAACTACTAGAGCTAATTGGTGAATTTGGTAAGGTAGCAGGATACAAAATTAATGCACAGAAGGGAAGAAGTTTATACAGAATAATCAGGTTCTAATTAAGAAAATAAAGACAATTGAAAGAGTAGTTCTTGAGGAAAAATGTGTCAGTGTGAGTCTAACAGTTACCCCAGTCAAGTCAGTCAAACCCAGGGATCTAAACATAGCCATTGGGCAGGCCAAACTCAGCCTCACTTGAAATAGCACTCCTTCTCAGTGGGACTCACACCTCATATTGGAATTTGAACCCACGATCCCTGACTAGGAGGGTACTCAAACCCACTGTCTTTTGATTAAAACTGCTCACCTGGTGTCAGGACTTACTGATGCTCAGGTTCTTTTGTCTTGTCACAGAAAAAAATCAGCGTGAGGCAAAGCAGCAGGCAAAGAGTGAGTTTATTAACATAGGATGCTTGTGAGCTATACGAGTAGGCTGGCAAGGGAGTGCAACAGCCCCAAGAACAGAGAGGGCCATGCTCTTATGATCAAAGAAAAAGTGGGGAGGGGAGAAGACCACTTTCTTCCTCATTCTTGGGCAGATGTCAAGGCTTACATCATTAGTTCCTCCTTTGGCCCTATATGGTTTAACCAGGACTGTCATGGTGTTATTTAAATCATCTGCATATTAGCAAAAGGGTGGTAATGTATACTAAAATATGGTAATTTATCTCAGGTTTCAGTATAATGTCCCCTTTCACCTAGCTTTTTTTCCCTTTCACCTATATTTCTGTCTTGGCTACATGCAGAAATGATACTCTTCAAGGCCTATTAACACTCTGAATTCATGTAACAAGATTCAGACCCTATAGTTATTGTCTTGTGTTTTAACTATCTGGGTTTGTGGCTTGAGTGTGTCTGACATTTGGAGGCACCTGGTCTTCCTTCAAGGTAGTGTAGATTGTCGCTTGGTTACTAGATTCTTTTCTTGAGCAGTCATTAGCTTACAACAATCTCCCAAACTCCCTTAAAATTCCCTTTCTGTTTTTAATCCCCTAGTGGGATTTCTAAACTGACTATTTAATTATCCTACTCTATCCCTATCACACTCATTTGTTTACATATTTTCTATGCTACTTTTGTGCTATAAGTGCAGAGATGAGTAGTTGCAACAGAGGCCGTATGGTGGGAAAAGATGAAAATAATAACTAGCCCCTTATAGAAAAAGTTTGCTAACCTCTAGTCAAACCAGAAGTCTTTCCTTGAGAGCTAATCAAAGAGGGCAGCTTTATCAAAGCCATACTTAAATCCAAGAGCTTCATTAGAAAAGGAGCTTTTCAATGCCTTCCCACTAGGGACAAATAATAACACACCTGTAGTCAAGGAAAGTTGTATTTTTTGGCTCATTGAAGCAAGAAAGAGAGCACAGCATGGAAACTGTAAGGTGTCTCAGAAAGAGAGTACTAGAAGGGGCTTGTTGTAGGATTTGTGCATGTGTTAGGTGGTTTGGGGTGAGGGCGTTTAAGATGGTATAGTTTTGCTGTATATTAGGAGCTGTCAGAAAGTGGGGAAAAATCTTATTCGTTATCTGTATTAGTCAAGCTTCTCCAGAGAAACAGATTGAATGGTGCCCATCCATATTGGGGAGGGCAATCTGCTTTACAGTGTCCACCAATCCAAATGCTAATATCATCCATAGATATCCTCAGAGAAACATCCAGAGATAATGTTTAATCTGAGCCCCTGTAACCAGTCAAGTTGACACTTAAAATTAACCATCACAATATTTTACCAACTTTTATCTAAAAGGTAAGGGGGATGGAGCAGAGTGAAACCATAGATAAAGAAGCAGCAGTCACTCATATTAGCTGAACAGGGAGATGTTTGATCATTGCTGTAGTTTGGACAGTGTTGTTTTTGTCTGTGACTCAGATGAAAGAGTGGTACTGTTTTGACTTGTTCCAGGATGGTCAGAGTGACCTTTTCTGATGCTGGGTTCTGTGAAATTATTTATGTTCAACAGGAGAACACCATGGCCCAACTCAGGTACAGTAGTCAAGGACAAATTTTCTCTCATTCAGAACCTCACCTCTCTGTCTTTGGCCACTGCTCTCCTCTTTCTCAATCTCTCCCTTTATTTCTAGTAGAGACAATAGGTCACTTGACTCAGCAAACTGAATGAATTTAGAGCAATATCCTTATATAGAGTCAAAAAAATGTATTCAACAAAAAGCAATCTCACCTCAAATTAAGGAGGGAACTTAATTTCTTGTAAAGAGTACAGTAAGTCCCCTACATATGGATGAGTTCCATTCTGAGAGTGCGTTTGTAAGTCCAATTTGTTTATAAATCCAACAAAGTTAGCCTAGATACTCAGCTAACACAGTCGGCTATATAGTACTGTGCTGTAATTGGTTTATAATACTTTTCACACAAATAATACATAAAAAACGAACAAACACAAAAAATAAAGAAAACATTTTTAATCTTTCAGTACAGTACCTTTAAAGGTACAGTAGTACAGTACAACAGCTGGCATACAGTGGCTGGCATCGAATGAACAGGCAAGAAGAGTTACTGACTGGAGGAGGGAGAGGACGTGGGAGATGGTAGAGCTGAAGGATTGTCAGCAATAGGAGATGGAGAGCAAGCTGCAATTTCACTCATGGCTGACACTGTTGGTACAGGTTCTGGTTTCTTGCTGGATTCAATTCTATCTACCCTCTTGAAAAAACAATCCAGTGATGTCTGGATAGTAGCTCTTTTTTTTCTCATCATATATGACATGGTAGCCCTGGATTGCATTCTGAATGGCTGCTTCAACCTTTGTGTATTGTTCTATGTTTGGGTCCTATGCCTCAAAAACTAACAGTGCCTCCTCAAATAAAGAAAATCCCCTTGCCATTTCCTGTGTCGTGAATCTCTTTGGTTTTTTAGCTACTTCTTCCTCTTGTCTCTCTTTGTCCTTTCTCTGGGCCTCCAATTCCATCAGGTCTTCATTAGTAAGCTCCTCGTGTTGCACAGCAACAGTACTGTACAGTAAAGTACACAAAAGCACAACCACTTGTAGAGGATGCACGCACATGACAATGTACGCCAGACATGGGAACTAACTTATGTGACTGGACATGAGAATGCACGTTTGCATCTTTGAAAGTTCACAGTTTGAAGGTTCATATGTAGTGGACTTAATGTAGGTGCTTTGAAGACAGACATAACAGAGTTTAAAATCCGAGCTTCACCATTTTCAACGATATCATTTTCGAAAAAAATCTCAAAATAACTTTATTTTTCTTCATAAGCCTTATTAAGCTTAAATAAATAAGCCTTATTTTTCTTATATGTAAAACAATAAAATTGTTATAAGGATTATGTAAAATAATTTTTGTATAAGCACAAAGTACAATGTCTATCATGTAGGAAGTTTGCAACAAATAATAGCTATTATTACTACCAAATAATGATGGGCACTTCCTGCATCAAATGTTTCATTTTAATGAACACAAATAATAAAGTGACAACAAATGTGGTGCTGTTAATTGATAGAGAACAAGTGTACCCTTTTTGGTGATAGATTGTTAGTGACCTAGAAAAAATATTGCAAAATAGCGTTTAGTTCATGCTCCCAATTTTCATGAATAAAATATCTTTGAATATTGGAAAAGTTGACTGTTTTACACACATATTAGTGATTTATAGTTCTTCTTCTGTATGTTGAACACTCATATTCTTTGACCATTTTTATCAGATTATTGATTTTTTTCCCTACATTACCAAAACCAAAATAAATCATTGGAAAGGGAACTTGTCGATCACCTTTCTTTCAAAAATTCCCTGTAGTGACGTATTGACACAAGGGTTGTCACTTTATCTTAACTACTTGGCTCCTACTTTATGGTTCATGTTGTAATGTTGACAATGAAAGAAAATTACAATTTAAAAAATATTATAGTACCAAGAGGAGCTAATCTTGACTGTGAGCTGTAGAAAACAGGTAGGTTGAACCAACAAAAGGAGAATACTATGGGCCATCTGGTTTTCAGTGAATTGTTCTTAGAGCCGACAAATATGTTATGAGCCATTAAAAACTCTTTAGTCGACCATACATAAATTATGGCCCTAATTAGTTGGTTCAGTTTTGCTATGGGTGGTTTATGAGGCACCAGGCAGAAAAGACCAGCTCCTGCCTGACTTCAGATTGAGTTCACATTAGAATATTGGCAACCGGGCAAATATATCTCAATCACATGTTCCACTAATATCAGAAGAATGTGGCATGAATTCCATATGGTGAAAAAGTAGGCCAAGGAGTTTTGGGTGACATAGAGCACATGAAAACCTAGAGGACTATGACAGCCCTACTGGAATCCTGCCATTTTACCAAGTGCTCAATAACAGATGGGATGTTAAAAAAAAACAAATCCCATGTATATTTTTCTTAATGGTTGCCATATTTTTAATACAATAAACCATAGCCAAGAGTTAAAAAAATAAAATGTGAAACATCATAATCATCTATTCAAATGGGTTCAGAGAGTTCACAGGAAACACATTTTTAGTGACTTAAAATTTGGGGTGGAAACTAATACCTAGGGTTTTGGAATTCCTAGGAGAAACAATTAGAAAGAAAATAATTTTATTTCCCCCCTAAAATAGCACTTGTGTTTAATTCTGAGGCATGAGATTGAAAGCATATTTCCTCAGGTAAGACTCTCACAGTTGATGGCAGAGGCATAACTAAACAGATAACAAAATTTTATGACAAGAACTAGACTAAATTACATATAGTGTAGGTCTGGAACACAAAAAAGTAGTGATCATCATCTGGGGAAAATTTGTCAGAAAAGAGGATGCTGTTGAGACCCCACCAAACCCCTGTCTGCTGAAAATGCTGGCTGATGACGATTTACAGCTCCCCTTTTCTCTAGAGAATTAGATAATTTGTTTAAAGGGGAACTGTCTCCTTGATACATTCTGTGTATACTCCCAGATCTTGACCAATAACTGTTTGAAGTTAGGAAAAGCATATTCCCCGTGCCTCAAGATTGGGCATACTCTGGGGTGCAGTCTGTGCTCCAGACTTTACCCAAGGGATCAGATGGAAGCTAGTCTCCAGCTGACACCACCTCTTGCTTAGTTCATCTTGCCCTACTCTTCCATTACTCCCCTTCTCCTGTGAGCACTCTCCCAATAATTCCATTGTACAGGAATTCTTATCTCAGGAGTCATTTCCAGGGGGTCCAACCTAAGACAGCTTTTTTTGTGATCCAACAGACCAAGCTAAGTGTTAAGATACATGTATCTTTTCAACTGATAATAAATTCAACTATAGGGATGAAAATATTTTCCCCATCAACATGTCCCTCTTTATCCTGTATAAAGGTAACTACTGTCTAGACTGTAGTGCATTAGAAGTCAATCACTTCTTTGATATACACTTGGTCCTTTTTCCCCCCACAAATATCAGTATAGAAAATCTACTTAGTTCTTTGTACTTAATTTGCCTTTTTAGTCCAGGCTTCTAAATTTAATCTCAAGTATATGATGCTTATTTTATGTTTGAAAGATCAAGCCTACTGTTATCAAAAAACGCTTCCTTATAATCCAGGAGCTCTTGATTTTTATGATAGTAATTGAATAGCATCACCAACTTCTACTTTTGGGGTAGCCTAAAGTGCTAAATAAATTATGGGAGTTCTGTTGATACTCCCAGGGGGTACTCTGAAGAGCAGAGTAAAGTAGTTGCTGTTTGCTTATCCCCCACTACTCCAGCTTTCTGTCCCTTTTCAAATGAGAGAAGAGATTTAACAAATCACTTAAGCCTGAATCCCCACCACATGTTTGAATCCCCACCACATGCTTGAATCCACAGTTGAATATCTTGACCTGGTCATTCAAACTGTGCATAAACATTCCAGGGTCAGGAAACTGACTCAACGTAATACTTTTCACCCTAAAATGATAGAGTATTTTAAAATAGAGAAGGCTAGAGACTGACAAATCCAGGCTCTTCATTTCATTTGATGAGGTAGCTGAAGATCAGAGATGAGAAATTCCTTCAGTGCTATATAGATACTATTTATGATTTTTCATACAGTGCCACCAGATTATCTTTTCCTGGATTTCCAGTTTTCTCTCCTTGCTCTGTCTTGCTCAAAATAACAAACCAAAACAATCAAAACACCAAAAACTGACAAAATCATTGTAGCAGATGACAAGTTAGAAAGTTTGTGGCATAGCTCATTAATGCTAGGAGCTCTTTGAGTATACACATAAACTGGCTCTGAATATTAAGAATATCTGTCAGATTTATTAGGAAATCTGCCCATGTTGTGAAGCTTCACTTCTGTTTGACTGTGAAAGGCTTAATCATTAATTTGCCTCACCTGATACTTTATAAGATAACCAGATCTCAGAGCTTAAATTCCAATTTGGATCTGATGTTATTTCTCAAGAAAATCTAGTCTAAGTCATAAATCCTACAGTTTTAAAGTCAAATATGAAATTTCTATTCTCCTATAAAGTGGCTAACTAGAAACAGCATCCTAAGGATATTTCACGTTTTTAATGCACAGCCTATAAAAATGCATTTATTCATTCATTCAACAAATATTAATGAGAACTTATCAGGTATCAAGCACTGTGCTGATTCAAAAATAAAAGTGCTCCCAGTGTAGTAGGAGGATTGACAAATATAATACTTGCTGTGTATACAGGCTTTTATGGAAACATGCATGGGTTCCAGGCACTCCTGCCTCAAGACAAACCCTCACACTGAATAGGATGTGTATATATGTGTGTGGCAAGTTCAAAAATAATTGCATTGAAAATGTGCTAAGTGAAAAGGGGGAAATCATTAAGGCTGCTTGAGTGGGTTTCATGGAGTAAAAGGACTCAAACCGAATCTCAAAGACTAGAAAGGCTTATGCCAAGTGTACCTTGAAGGATCAGGAACTCCAGGTATGGGAATGTCATGCAAATAAGTTTGAAGCTGTAAAACAGCAAGACAAGTTCAAAACCTACAGATTATTCTTTTCAGCTGAAGTGTAAGGCATAGATATCAATGACAAGAGATTAAGAAGTATAGGAAAGAAGGAAACCATCATGGAGAAACTTATCTCCACTGTTGAGAAAGTTTAATTTCATCTTTTAAACAAGAAGGGAGACAGTGAAGGGTTTTAAGTATGTAGGTGATATGGTTAGGTTTCATGTATATATCTACAAACATATAAATATATATTTGCATATATATGTGTATATATTATGTGTATATATAGTATATGTGATATACACCTGTGTGTGCATATGTTATAACTATATTTCAAATATATATTTTATAGCATTGTCATTATCATAATCATGTTTTAGAGTATTTGGGAAGAAAGTGTGAATTTTTTAATAGATGATGTTTGAACAACTGGTTAATCAAGTAAGAAGAAGAAGGAAATTGGATTCCCAATTAATATTTAGATAAAAATAAATTTCAGGTAGATTAAAGACCAAAGTATGAAAAGCAAAATCTTTAAATGTCCAAAGAATATATAGAAAAATACATTTAAGACCTTAGGGAAGGGTATACTTTTTTAAGAAATGAAAAGGAAAAAGACTGATAAATTTGACTACAGTAAAATGTCAAACTTCTGTTCAAACAAAAGCCCTGAAAATAAATCTAAAAGACAAGGCAGTGTCTGTGAGAGATACATTTGAGATACATGTAACTGACAAAGGACTAATCCACAATGAAGTACACTTAATATCCATTCTAATGGATAAAATTTTAGAGTATAATAATTCCTCCTATTTTTGAAAAGACAGGAATTCTCACATATTACTGGAGAGAGTAAATGTTGGTACAACCACCACCAAGGACAACTTGGCCATACTCATGGAGCAGAAAAGGTGTATGTCCTCTTACCCAGCATCTCCACCTGTGAGTATAGCCCTTAAGACAATGTTAATACATGGAATAAATGCTTCACAACAAATGCTATTCTTTTGTAATCTGATTTGCATCAGCAAAAATATTAAAAACATCTCAAATATCCGTTTACAGGACAATAAATGAATTGTGGTGCATTTATGTAATCTTTTAAGCAGTATAAAGCAATTAAAACAAATGAACTGAAAAGGTACTTAACAACATGAAAAAAATCTCAAAAACCTACAGTTAAACAAAATAAGTATATTGTAAGATGATACGTATATGTGATACCAATTATATACAATTTTAAAAACATGAATATTTTTACTATGTAGAATAAATATGTAATAATATGCAAAAGCATGCATGGGAATGATAAATACCAAAATTCATGATACTTCTACCTCATCAGCTACCAGTAAATAATTATAATATTTTTTAACAGCTTTTTTAAAAATAAATTTATTTATTTATTTATTTATGGCTGCGTTGAGTCTTCGTTGCTGCGCGCAGGTTTTCTCTAGTTGCGGCAACGGGGGGGCTACTTTTCGTTGTGGTGCATGGGCTTCTCACTGCAGTGGCTTCTTATTGTGGAGCACCAGCTCTAGGCGTGTGGACTCAGTAGTTGTGGCACTCAGACTCAGTAGTTGTGGTGCACAGGCTTAGCTGCGGTGTACAGGCTTAGTTGCACTATAGAATGTGGGATCTTCCCAGACCAGGGTTTGAACCCGTGTCCCCTGAATTGGCAGGCAGATTCTTAACCACTGAGCCACCAGGGAAGTCCTTTTTTTAACATCTTTATTGGAGTATAATTCCTTTACATTGCTGTGTTAGTTTATAACATTTTTTTGAGAGTGGAATTAGTGTCATGTGTTGCTGCAAATGATTTACAGATACTTAATTCTATCATTTAATCACCGTAACAACCTTATAAGATATATACCATTATTATTTCAAGTTTATAGATAAGAAAACTGAGGTACATGGAGATTAATAATTTGTCCTTGTTATATAACTCGTAAATAATAAAATGCTGGAATTTTAACCCTGCTCTTAACTAGGACATGGTAATAGTTACCTCTGAGGAAAGTGGGATCCAGGGAAGTATACAGAAGGATTCAATTGAAATGTTTAATTTCATTAGAATTCTGGAGAAAATATGATAAAATGTTAAGACTTGATTAAACTAAGTAGGGAAACACAAGTTTTCATTATGTTATTCTCTTTAACTGTCTATGTATTCATATTAGATGGAGAAAGAGAAGAAAGAAAGGGAAGAGGGAGAAGGAGATGGCACAGGTAGGGAAGTTAGGATGAGAAGGAGGGGGCAGAATAGGGGATGGGAAAGAGAGACTTCCCTGAGAGCAGAGTAAGGGATGAACTGGAACGGGGCAAACTAGCATCAAGGGAGCAAGTAAGAGAATCTTCTCTAGGCAAGAGATTACAAATGCAATCAAGACATTTACTGCTACTTGGTGATGATGTACCTAAAATGAGTCCTAAACTGTTTTATTCATGAAAAATCTAATAATATGCCTTAGAGTTTACAAAACCCCTTTCTACATATTTTACAATTTAAACATTCCCCGTAACCCTGTAATGCAGGTAATATTATTACTCCCTCGGAAACCTGAGGCTTAAAGAAGCATAACTTGTCCAGTATCCCTGCAGCTAAGAGGTCTTGGGATCAGGACATAGACTTGTGTCCACTGATTTAAAATCTCTTCTGCTTCTCAGATGTGAATAGTTCAAAGAGTCTCACAGCAGCCGTATCTATACTAAATTAACTACCTGACTTTAAAAATGTATTTACATGGTCCTTAGTAGCAGTCATATTCTTTAAACATAAAAACTTCATCTCACACATAATTTTCTGTAATCCATACTCTCAGTACTTGTGCTTTCAGAAACATCAATTTTAATTCCAGCTTTAAAGTGAGACTGGATAGGAGACTTCATATCATACTCATTTGCTATAACTTTTTGACTTTGAAGTTAACATAATTACCAAACACTCAGTTTTCCATTTGTTAGATTCTATCATTCCTGGCAATCTGATGTTATAGGTAATGTTATTCTGCTTTGTAATACGGTGAAGAAAGAACTTGGAGAGGGGAAAAAAAGCCTGAGCAATAATGTTTGCTCACCCTGGGTCACTGAAAGGTGATGTTTCCACTATGAATACATTGGTTGCTTATAGCCTCTCCCCACAAGTGGGGAGAACCCTGTTCAGGTTCAAGTACATTTTCTTTTTGAAGTTGCCAAACTTCCAATTTGACATTACTCTGAAAAAAGTGACAGATTATTGAACTACAGTAACTTTCTTGGAGCAGAGCCAATAACTAGAAACCTACACTTGTGCATAGAAAATTCTGCACAACAACTTTGCTTTATGAAAAGACTGGTCTTTAAAAAGATTACATCCAAATGTCTTGATATCTTAAGTTTTTCAACAAAACCGAAATAGATTCACAGATATAGAAAACAAACTTAGGGTTACCAAGGGGGAGAGGGGGGAGGGATAAATTGGGAGATTGGTATTGACATATACACACTACTATATATAAAATAGATAACTAATAAGAACCTACTGTATAGTACAGGGAACTCTACTCAGTACTCTGTAATGACCTATATGGGAAAAGAATCTAAAAAAGACTGGATATATGTATATATATAACTGATTCACTCTGATGTACAGCAGAAACTAATACAACATTGTAAATCAACTATATGCCAATAAAAATTAATTTAAAGAAAGAAAATTCAAAATATGGTGATTAGATTGATTAAAATTTAGTTATTCCCAAATTTGCACAATTTGTGAATATTTCTGAAGCAAGCTACACCTACACAGACCCAGCTGTGGTTTTTTGTTTGTGTGTTCATTTGTTTTGCGCTATTTTGTCTTAATGTCTGAATTTGCCTTAATATTTTGAACAGATCTAATATTTCCATGAACCACTGCTTTATGTCCCCTCTGCCAGGACATGGCTATCAGCTCCCCCCACCCTCTCACCATTCATACCACAACAAATCAGGAGCATTTATTTAATTGGGAAGAAGGCTAATCGCAACTTGTGAAAATTTGAATTGTGGGAATATATTTTTATATGCAGTTGCATTATTTCATTTCCTTGCATAATCCACGCCATTATTTTTCTGCGTGTTTACCTTAAAATAAAGACTGAGGTGTGAAAGAATACTGTCTGGTGTTCTACTCTGCCATTCTCTTCCCTTCTATTACAGCTTTGTGTCTTAAAATGGCTTTAAGCTGAAGAAGATCTGTAGATTCTGATGTGAGAAATAGAACCAACTTGTTTACTAGATATTAAAACCTAATTAACACCTTGTTTGATTTAGTTTCTCAGTGGCTTTTCTTCTAAAATCTGAAACCATAGTAAGAACTTCCAAGTCCCCAACAAAAAGATTTATAACTAGAAATTAGGAGAAAAACACTCTTCTTTCTCCCTAATGTCTTGTATACACTACGGTTTCCAGGATGCAGGAAACAGGGGCCACAATGTGAACTAGGCTTTGAGGTGGAAATAACAAAAGCACACTTAGTGGTGGAAAGACCAGTCCAAATGGAATAGTGGGTTCACTTGGGGAACTCTAGGGTGGTGCAATAATTGAGGACCAGATGATGAGAAAAATTGAAGGCCAGAATATGGAGTCTGTATTGTCCAGAATGAAGAACAATTAAAGATAGACTTTATTTCTTTTGTGATGAGGATAGTTGTTGAAAGGAATAAGTGAATATGAAAGAGAATTTAAAGACTTAAATATTCAACAGAACTTGGCAGCTAATTAAGTAGTTTATGTTCCAAGACTCTTGTTTAAAGTACTTTAAAAATATCTGATTTAATTCTGATTTTAAAGTTACCCCAAAAGCTGGAATAATTAGTTGCAGTTAACAGATAATGAACCTGAACTTTAGGAAGGTTAACTACATTTCCTGAAGTCACACAGCACAAAAGTTATGGAGATAGAGTTTAACTCAAGTTGATCTAGATAGTATCCACATGACCTTTCTAACTCACTAAGTGGTCTTCCAAGGTAATCTCAAGTTTTGAGAGGTTATATAATAGAATGGTTAATAGCATGCATGGGTCTGGAGTAAGACTGGCTGTGTTCATATCTCAGCTCCATCATTTAATACCCATTTTATTTGGGGCATATCACTTCAATTTGTATGTCATTTGTTAAGTAGGAATGAAAATAGTCCCCACCTCAAAGGGTTATGATCAGAAGTAAGTACTTAGAACAGTGCCAAGGAAAGAGCATGCATTTATTAAGTGCTCATTGTTACTATTATTCTCCTCTTTGTTTGGAAAAACAGAATAGTGGTGTTATAGTTATGGGGAGGTGATACAGAGATAGGATTTTGGAAAAAATCGGGTGAGTTGGCTTTTAGATACGATGAGACTGTTATATTGGCAATGCATCTGTTAACCAAGAATTCCAAGAACAGAGACCTGGTTGAGGCAAAAAAAAAAAAAAAAAAAGTGTGTATTTGGGGTTTGTTAGGATTACAGCCTGGGAAGCACGAATCCAAAGAAAACACTTAAACTGTGTTCCACTGGACTACAAAATGAGGGAGCTTTATAAGGCAAAACCCCACAAGTTTACATAAATTGTCGAGAATTAGGATTGGAGCTGGCAAGAAGTAAGGGTGCTTGTTAAGCAAGGTTGGGGTCAGAAATAATACACAGTTGCAAAGGTGGGGGGACTTTGAAACTACAAGGTTGCAGCTAGCAGCTACTAGCAGATACTGTTTTGAAAAAGTGCTGGTGGTATCCTTGAGTTTGACACAGTTCAGAGAAAATTCAAGTTCTCAGTAATGTAGGAACATGTCTGAAACCCTATCTACAATGGCCACCTGGCTCCATTTTGGATGCCTGAACCATAGTTACTCCATTTTGATTTTTAAATAATCTTAAATTTGTCATCACTACTATAGGTTCATTAGCAGCCATGGCTCCTGGAGTAACATTCTACTAGGACCAAAGTAAGGATTTCACTAGACCTAACATTATACCTGCCATCCGGTCATTAGGGGCTCAGTATATTAGCACTAAAATATTGGACTTACTATATTAGTAGGAGTAATTGACCTAATTACAGGGAGGAGATAAGGTTTATGCCTCATAGTAATGTAACAAGAAGAACAAACCCAACTCCATATTGGATCTTTCCTTTTGTGCTCTGTTGCCTGTGCTTAGTCATGCTGGCTCTGCACCTTTGTAAAGGAATGTTGCCTATAGCCCGAAATATACATAGTAGCCCTTTCTCAAGGTTCTGCCTCCCAGTCTTGACCTTTAAAGCCATAACATTTTTTCATTCACATAGAGATAAAAAGCTGCAGAACAGAAAATAGCATTTGTCTTATTAAAAGTTTACAGGAACATAGTGACCAGACCTACATGGACAGCTGCAAGAACAAAGGATTATCACATCCCCTCTGGGGTCTTGGAAGAACCAAGAAGTCTGCAACAACCAGCCAGACCCCCACCCCTTTAAATGTAAAAGAAGCCTGAATTCTAACTGAGGTAAGATGTTTCTTTAAGACACCAACTTCTAGGTCTGCTGGCTTTCTGAATAAAGTCACTATTTTTTTTTTTTTTGCAGTACTCGGGCCTCTCACTGTTGTGGCCTCTCCCGTTGCGGAGCACAGGCTCCGGACGCGCAGGCTCAGCGGCCCATGGCTCATGGGCCCAGCCGCTCCGCGGCATGTGGGATCTTCCCGGACCGGAGCACGAACCTGTATCCCCTGCATTGGCCGGCGGACTCTCAACCACTGCGCCACCAGGGAAGCCCATAAAGTCACTATTTCTTGCCCCAGCAACTTCTCTCTCCATTTATTGTGGTGAGGAGTACAAGCTTGGACTCAGTAACATTTTCAGATTTTAATCTTTTAAATTGACATGTCTTTTTATTCCTTATTAAATGCAAGGTTAAAAAAAAAAAACTATAACATTCTCTATTAAATACGATGTAAAAGCTGTATTTCACATCACCCTCTGACTGAAGTTGAAATCATCTACAGTTCTTAACTACCTGAGTCCCAAACAAGCGGATTAACAAAGGAACACTCCTGCAGTCAGCATCTGATGCTCTGCAGGAATTTCTAGGTCATCAGCCCCAAAGGCTGTGATAAACATCTTTATAATCTTTTCAGTGGTAAAAAAAAAAACAAAACATCTTTAGATAAAGCCTAGTCCTATTAGACCCTAGGTAAACAAATACATGAAGAGTAAGATCTCTACACAAAATAATTTCAAACAGGTAACTATAAATTATATTTACCTTCTGTAGTGCAAACAGAAAACATCATGCAGTAAAAAAGGGCTGTATCATTTTTTTTTTACCATCTTGTTTAGGAACAGTGGATAATTTCAATATCTGCCATTCTCATAAAGAAAGAAGAAAGAAAATGTCATATGGCTGGTATCAGACACAATGGAGGGACTTTAACAAAAATGTCCTCCATAGCAGCAACAATGGAAATTTCCAGGAAGCAAAAGTAAAGGAATGTAGTCTATGCAAGAGGTTAGTACTGTCGGCATACAGGGTTTGAAGTCTTTGATATTTCCAAGGACAAGAACAAGAAAGATCCAAGACCAGCAGCCAAAGATAGACACTAGAAGAATACTTTACTCGCTAGATTATAGGAGGAACAATAGAGTCAACAGAAGGAGACATTGAAATGATAAAAGAATAACAGCAACATTCTGGTTGTAAAAGGTTAAGGTGGTAAAAACTTAAAGTACCCAGCAGAGAGGTCTTGGAAAATGAAAAATGAAAAAAAAGGTTAACAGATGTGTAAATAAGAAATTTAGAAAATGGCCTTCTTGAGAAGCGTTTCAATAGAATGATGGAAATAGAAACTATTTTTGAAGAGCCTACAAGGGAAATTGGTGAAGAAATTGAAATAGCAAAAAAATGTGCCTCTTATTTAAGAAGACTGACAAAATTGCCAATGCAAGTAAAGAGGATTGTACATAGACTTGTAAATACACAAGCATTTCCTGCCAAGTCGCCTTCATACATAGCCAAATATGATTTCATCCCAGCTGTTCTCGGAATTTTCAAGAGTGAATTAGTGAAGTGTTAATTAACAAATTTTTTAAAATTTATATCTTGATGTTCACTATCTAGATTTCTATTTTACTTAGGCAAATTTCACAGAATTTTATAATGTTTTACAGGATCAGAGTAACTATATATATATATATATATTTGGGTTATGATGATTGCAATAAGTTCGATATTTAAACAAAGTTTCAAGATATGGTATTTTCAGATAATACTTCATATTGCTCTGGGTCCTAAATTTGTTGCTAGAAGAGTTGTTGCAAAAAAAAAAAAGTCATCAAAAACTGAAGTTTCACAAACCTAAACATAATTTATATGTGCCAAGAAAGTTTGCTATCTAAAGCAATCTATTTTTCTATCTACATACAAATTTAACATTAATTTTAAACAATTCTATATTTTCTCATGCATACTTAGAAGCAACCAGCTGTGCATATGTATACAACACTTAGAAATGCAACTTGAATATTCCGTAAACTGCTGGTTTTCCATGTCAGCAACACATAAAGCCAGGCTCACCCACTTTGACCTCTTATACTCACTTTTCTCTCCAGCCGTCAGGACAATAGATTTCCTGTCTTGGGTTATTTTTTAGGAGATGGAAGTCCAAAAATAAATTTGTTTTTAACCTTTCTGATACTTTTTTTTTTTTTTTTTTTTTTGCAGTGTACTGGCCTCTCACTGTTGTGGTCTCTCCCGTTGCCGCTCCGCGGCATGTGGGATCTTCCCGGACCGGGGCACGAACCCGTGTCCCTTGCATTGGCAGGCAGACTCTCAACCACTGCACCACCAGGGAAGCCCTCTGATACATTTTTAGTTTTACCTTGCAGCTTCTTTTTCCTCGGAATCCATGGGCACTTCCTCGAAGCCAGACCAGGTTCCTTCATAACAGTGGTTCCAAATTCAAATGCCAACTGTGGCTAGGCATATTACACAACTCAGAGGTCACAATGATGCCTTCAGGACTGTTTTCATAAATAAAGTTTTATTGGAACACAGCCACACTCATTCATCTATGCATTGTCTTTTGCTATTTTCCTGCTACAACAACGGAGTTGAGAAAGTAAGACAGTGACCATATGGTCCTTGAAACCAAAAACATTGCTATTTGACCCCTGAAGTAAACGAGTTGGCCAGAAATAAACAATAGGAAATGGCAGGGACTGTGGTGAACCCACAAGGGTGCATTACATCCGAAGGACCTAATAATTATTACCATGCAGAAAAAAGCAGGCACAGCTTACCAAATTCAATATTTGAAAAAAGTCAGAAATTCCGATTTTATATGATATCTTCAAGTTTCTAAGTGTTAGCTACTAAATCCAACTTTTTAAATGAATGAAACCAAACAAAATTAATCTACTGCCTGCATCTACCCTTTTACAGCTTCTGAAGTAACCCTTACTAGCTATGTGGTATTTGGTAAGTAAGTTTCTCCGTGTGTATCAGTTTCTCATTTGCAAGCTGCCAACACTCCAAAAATACCAACAAAGTAAACTCTGATGATTAAGCAGAACTGGAATTTTTGCTTACCTTCACTAAAGGAAGCAAGTACAGAGTCTTAGTCCTGTCTTAGCCGGGGAGTGGGGAGGGGGAAGGCAAGACATTTATAAGACTTGGAAAGGAGTCAGTTTTCTTGTTTGTTTATCTGGTTTTGGTTTTGTTTTGTTTTTTGGCCATGTGGCATGTGGGATCTTTGTTCCCCAACCAGGGACCAGGGGTCGAACTCATGCCCTCTGCAGTGGAAGGGCGGAGTCTTAACCACTGGACCGCCAGAGAAGTCCTGGTGGGGGGACAGTCTGTTTTAAGGTGTGTCTTTCAGTGTGGGGAATGATAGGGATAGAGCAAATCTGTGACATAGCACAGGACAGGTGGACACAAAGAGGAGGCCTTGGGTTTGACGAGCCTGGTTGAACTATCTATTGTACTGAAGAGGGGGTATTTACGCTGATGAGAGCTGGTTGATTAGTCTATTGTTTGGACAAATGGATTTGCAGTAAGCTCTTGAAACAACAAAAAGTTATTTTCAACTTCGTCTTCCTGGGCAGGAATTTCCTGGGATAGTAAGTTAGCTCTGCCGTTGTAAATGGTTTCAGTTCTCAGATCCCCCTTGTGGTTACTCTTCAGGCTACCCTGATGGATATATCATTAAATATGGGAACAAAGGCAATCCTAATTTCACCACTGTGTGAGTTGTCATGATTGCACATGAAGTTTTAGTGGATGGCCATTTTAACTTCTAAAAAGTATCAGGTTTTCCTGTACTCATTTGTTGGATCATTTGGTGGGACAGTGGCTAGGGGACAACAGCTATGCTTCAGCATTTAAGACCATGGAGATCAGAGAGCTGAACATAGCAAATGAATACTAAGAGAAGGATTATGATCAGAGTTTATATGCAGTGTAATTCTCAACCAGGAGCCAAGAATGGTCTAAGTCAAGAGGAAATATCCAAGCCCTAGTCTGAAAAAACCCAGACCAGAAATGGGGTTATTAGCTATATTATATAATTTCTTTACTATTTGCTTCTTGGGTAATTTTTATAATATTAAAGACCCTGGAGAGGTATAAGCATAACATTCTTCCTTCAAAACAGCATATGTTCCCCAGTGAGAGGACAAATTATATCCAAAGAGCTTCTGTTCTAAACTGACACCTGATCAATTTCATGACCCTCTCTAGTGAGGAGTTCTATAGTCTTGGTGGTATTGTCTTATTCCTCACACATTCTTTGAATCATAACCCATTGGAGTCCCCTACTCTCTGGGCTATTTATAAAGCATGAAGTAAAGAAGCTTGAGGATAAAAGAAAGTGATCCAGAATTCCCCTTAAAAGGCTGGAGTTTCAGTCTTCAAATCAAGGCTCAGGTTTGTTTGTTTGTTTTCTGTTTTGAATTAAGAATCTAATTATATCTTCTTCAGCAAAGGCAAACATGGATTTAAAAGTAACCCAAGTGATATCAGGGACTATCCTAAAGGCAGGTATTCCATCCACTAAATTGACAAATCCATTGCTAGTTTGCAGGTAATATAACCAGTTGACTTTTGTACCACAATCGAATGACAGTCATCTAAAGTCAACTAATGATGTATTTTCCATATATATATATGGCTATCAAATAGTTTTGAATGAAATTTATAATAAAGAGAGCATTAGGTAAGTCTAAATCAAAAGAGATTTAAGTTGAATTTAACCAGCATATCTGACTTGTGAGGTCTGTGGAAGTTAGCAGCCTCCAAATAGGCACCTTCTATTCCCTAGTCCTTTTTCAAGTTCTATGTCTGTGAAGGTTCAGTTACAAAAGCGACCTCCCACAGCAGGACCCTGTTCTTGGTAGAGATAGGAACCTCTCTAACCAGGTATGAAAATTTTAGATTTCTAAATTTTAGATTTCTTGCTGTCTGACCCAGTGTAGTATACGCAATCTAAAAATTATTTTAATTGTCAAGTTATTTAGGAAACCAAGATCCATAACAAGTGGCACAAAGGGAAGAAGCTATAAGGGTCCCAAAGGAAAATGTATACAAACCCAAATGATGGTTAATTTCAGTCTTTTATCAACACATAATTAAAATCTAGCCAGGTGTTTTACTTATAGCTGAAATGACTAAGGAGGCAAAAATCAACACAAAGAATAGGGGCTTTATGGATAATAAAATGAAAGTTAATTTGATTCCAAAGAAAGAGGAAAGAAAATAGGAAAATGCATACCTAAAGTTTACAGATTAAAGCATGACAACTTGGACTTCAAGTTGTTATCTGGATTTTAACCATGGATCTTAGTTGGAAGATACAGTCCATCCTAATTATTTGCTGATTTGATTCTTGCAAATTTGCCCACTTACCAACAATTATTTATAACTTCCAAATCAATATCCATGGTGCTTTTGTGGTCACTTTTGGATATTCCCAGCACAGCAGAAAATTTAAGTCTTCCAACATGCTCATTCCAAGCTGAGGCTGAACATGGTAAAACTCTACCTTCTTGTTTCAGGTCTCATAGTGTTAGCAAGTATCCTTTCTGTTTTCTATTCAGTAGCATGTTTCCTGGTTTTTTTTTTTTTTTTTTTTTTGCATTTTTGTGCTTTTTATTGATTTTACTGTTTAAAATGGCCCCCAAGCACAGTGCCAAAGTGCTTCCTAGTGTTTCTAAATCCAAGAAGGCTTTGATGTGCCCTATGGAGAAAATATACACATTAGATAAGACATGAGTCATGATGCTGTTGACTGGAAGTTTAATGTTTGTGAATCCACAATATATATTAAGTAAGGTGTCTTGACACAGACACACACACAAAACCAAGTTATGTATTGATCAATTCACAAAAAATGGGACCAAAGAGTTGCAAGAACTTAACCCTATATTTCAATATGGGAGAAGTGGTTCAGTATTAATTAATCCAGTGCTCATGGCAACTTTATAGAATATAACTATCATGAATGAGAATCTATTGTATCAGCATCTCATACCACCATCTATTTTCTCCAAAGGTCTTGAGTAAAAGCTGTCTTCCTCCAAAGATTGATTCTTAGTGGGAAATATAACTGTAACTTCTGACTCAAAGGAAATCAAATAGATAAACACAATTTTATTTAAAATTCTTCTCATTGCCACAGAATTTTGGTCAATCTAGCAATTTATAATGTTATTTAAACCTCAAGTTACCTCAGCTATTTAGATAAGACTTTTGCTGTACTGATTTCATAGGATTTATAAGAATTTATGCCACTATTAATTTACTATCACTATTTATTTTCTATCATGAGTCCTTTTCCTCAGAAGTCTATCCTCTCAAGCATCTATTTGTTGGCTGCCTTAATCAATAAGAAAATCTATCAAATTCACTTTGATATGCTCTTCCATAAACTGAAATGATCTTTGAAGCAACTGTCAACCTTCCTTTCAAAAATCCCATGAAGTTTTGTTTCCCGCTGAACAATATTAGACATATGTGCAATTCAAAATTTTTGGATTTGTAAATTCTTTATTTTTAAAATTAAATTAATAAATGCTTACTAAATTATGATAGGCATTGCTAGAATTGTTAAACTGAGTACATTTTCCTACTAAGAGGAAATTATTATTATTATTTTTGGCGGTACGTGGGCCTCTCACTGTTGTGGCCTCTTCCGCTGCGGAGCACAGGCTCCTGACGTGCAGGCCCAGCGGCCATGGCTCACGGGCCCAGCCGCTCCAAGGCATGTGGGATCCTCCCGGACCGGGGCACGAACCCGTGTCCCCTGCATCGGCAGGCGGACTCTCAACCACTGCACCACCAGGGAAGCCCTAGAGGAAATAATTTTTAATAAGACTTCCATTCTGTTAAATATACTGAATCCTTTCCATTACTAAGTTTTCATACTAGTTGAGCATTACTGACCACTCTCAGATTTTAAAAAAAATATTTAAAAATTATCCGTTGCTTTTATAATAAAACTAACACATACTATTATACAGAAATGTGAAGAGCTTAGAAATATAGAGAATAAAAATTAAAATTCCTATTTGCTACTCAATTTCCATTCTTTAGAGGAAATCATGGTAAACAGTTTTGAGAATTAATATATTCATGTAGTCTATCAATAAGCAAATGTGTGTGTATTCATATGTATGTGTGTATGTTCATGCAGGGGATGAGATCAGACTTTCTTCAAATGGAATCCTCTTATAGATGTGTTTCTTTCCTTGATACATACTTCTAATTCCCTTCCAAATTTGTATGTAAAAAACTGCCTTATCCTTTTTACCTCATCTTTTTAATATATATCCCACTGAATAAATGTGACATGATTCACTGGGTATTGTTTATGTATCCAGCAAGACAATAACCTTAAAAATGTTATTCCCTGTTGTTATTTTTCCAGTATATTGCTGTCATTGCCCATCTTGGCAGGAAATATCCTTCTCTCCCTCTTGAAATTTCCCCATTGAAATATCTAGGAATACAGGTGGTTTACTAAGACATCTGTTTTCCCTTCAGATGCCAAGTGGAGGGAAACTAGAGAGTACAATTAGCCCCCGACTGCCATTGCTCCTGCCTCTTCAAAGTGCCCTTTTGTTGAAAGCTGGTCCTATTGATGGGTATCTACTAGAAATGTTAGTAGATGTGTATCTACTAGGTGATTCCAAGATTGAGCTACACATTTACATTTGCATTCACAATCTCAGTTATTCCCAAATCAGGGCAACTGTGGTCTGATGTCTGGGTCAGCTTAGGGATTTTAGTCTCAGCCCCTTGCTGTGTTAGAACCAGCCTTTCCTTATGAGCCTCTAGTCTAGACCTGGGTGTTACACCCTGACTCTGGTCTAGATGCTTTTCTCAAAAGTTATACCCACATTAGGCTAAGCTGTCACTTCCAGTCAGAATTCACAACACTCTGACTCCATCAGGAAGTTCTAATGACACTGTGTTTCAAATGAAAAAAAAACTGGGGTCTCAATATAGTTGGGTTCCTCCCAACAGGTTACATGACTACTATGAAAATGTACCCAGCTTATTCCCATGAACCAGCACTCAGTATGGAGGAGTGTTTAGGGAGGCCTTTTGCCAGGCCATATGGAGTCCTGCTACAGACTTTTTCAGCAGTTAGTGGTGCTTACCTTAATTAGGGTAACCAAAGGGATCCTTTAAGGTGTTTTCAGAAGAGGTAAAAAGGTATATTTCAAAATTCTACCTTCCCAATCCAAGAAGCAGAAGCGGTTTCATCTACTAAAAGCTTGAAGACTCACTTCTCCAGGTATAAACTACATTTGTTTATAGGGAAGTAATAATTTTATATATTACTTTCAAACTAGTCAGTATACTTATTGTTTCAAAATAGATTTTAATCAATTCTCTTTGGTTTTGTCAGCTGAAAGTAAAGGTTTTACTCCCTCTTTGCTGCTATTCATATCTCTTATTTTGTGTTCTTGTCTAATGGAAATAAGCTAGTTTTTCCACTCTGTGTTAAAAGTGACTGTGGGTTCCTTGTCTTGTTTGTAAATTTAATAGAAATGTTTCTAGTATTTCATATTAAACATGAGACGGACACTTTTTGAAATGATCACAAGGTTTTATTTCTGTTATGTTTTTAATTAATAGATTGTTATTTTCACCAGTTTTATATTATTATAAAGAACCCTGTTTTGTCATGCCACAGTATTCTTTTAATTTACAGCTAGACTCTATGAATTTATTTATTAATTTAGAATATTTTCATCAAGATTAATAAATTAAATTCTACATGTATTTTTCTTTTTATGCATCCTGTATTAAATTGACTGCCTTCCAAAAAATAAAAAGAATTTTGATGTCTATCTTATTTCTCCATGCCCCTGAACCTCACAAATCACATCAGATTAATGAATTCTCTAGAGATTAACCAGTGAAATATATAAGGCTAGTTGTTCATTTTTTTCTTTTCTTTTCATTTTAGAAGATAGTTCTCCAATAACTTTCTCAGGTATTTCCATGGCTATTGTCCTATTTTCTCTTACTCCTTAAAGACAGTTTTGATGATATCTATTTTCCTTTAAAAATAGTATTTTTCCCAAGTTTTAAATTCATTTGCATAATATGATAAAAAGGTTCTCTCACATTTTTAAAAATGTTCTCTGTATCTGTGAATGGTTCACTTTTCAGTTCTAATTCTGTGTGTTTCTGCTTACTCTCATTTTTTTTTAATTAGAATTGGCAATTTACTTTCAATATACATCAACATAGACAGTATGATACTATGTATGTATTAGTCTAAGTTACACTTAAGGTGAAAAAAATCCATAGACCTAATTATAAATTCATGACCCAGCTAGCATACTATTTTGGAAGTCTATGTTTCAAATGTGATTACCATAAGTGCTTCAGCTATTGATATACCAGTTACACCAGAAGCTTTGTAAATTAGCATAATTAATATCAGAAATGAATTTTCACCAGTAAAATTAGTGAGCTATTTATCTGTACAATAAATGTTACAGTGGACTCTTCCTGGAGAGATGGGTTACACTCAATACATATAGATTAGCTACAACATATTTAAAATATTGCCCTCCCTGAGAGATCATCTTCAAAGATGGCCAGCATCAGTTTCATTTTTAAACACTAACAATGACCAATCCAAAAAGGACATTAAGAAACCAAATCTTAACAATACCATCAAAAAGAATAAAATACTTAGGAATAAGCTAAACCAAGGATGCAAAAACTTGTACGCTGAAAATTACAAAATGTTGCCTAAAAAAATCAAATAAGACCAAAGTAAATGAAAATACACCTCATGTTCATGGATTGGAAGACAATATTATTAAGATGTCAATACTACCCAAAGCAACCTATAGATTCAATGCAATCTCTAACAAAATCTCAAAGGTGATTTTTTTTTTTTGCAGGAATAGAAAAATCCATTTTAAAATCCATATGGAATCCAAAACAACCCAAACAATCTTGAAAAAGAAGAGCAAAGTTGGAGTTTTCACACTTCCTGATTTCAAAACTTACTTCAAAGCTACAGAAATCCAAGCAGGTTTGAAATTGACATAAAGACAGACATATAGACCAAGGAATAAAGAGCCCAGAAGTATAACTCTCATATATAGTCAAATGCTTTTTTAAGTGGGTACCAAGATCATTCAAAGGGAATAGGACTGTCTTTTCAACAAATGATGCTGGGAAAACAGGATATCTACAAGGAAAAGAATGTAGTTGGATCTTTACCTTACACCATATGCAAAACTTAACTCAATATGGATAAAAGACCTAAATATAAGAGCTAAAACTAAAATTCTTAGGAAAAAACATAAAAAGAAAGTTTATTACATTGGATTTGGCAATGATTTCTGAATATAATATCCAAAGCACAGGTAACAAGAGAAAAATAGATAAATTAGACTAAAAAAAACCTTAAAAGTTCTGTGCAGCAAAGGGCACAATCAACACAGAGAAAAGAAACCCTATGAAATGGGAGGAAATATTTGCAAGTCATATATCTGAAGGGGGGTTAATATCCAAATATGTAAAGAACTCCTACAGCTAAACAACAAAAATCAAACAATCTAATTTTTTAAAGAGCAAAAGACTTGAATAGGCCAGAAGAGAGTGGGATGATGTTGTTTTTAAGTGCTACAGGGGAAAAAACAAAACAAACAAACAAAAAACTGTCTACCAAGTATTCCATATTCAACAAAATTATACATGAAGAATGAAGGAGAAATCAAGAATCCCTGCATACACAAAAGCTGAGGGAGTTCATCAAAAGCTGACTGGCCCTGGCCTACAAGAAATGCTAAAGGATGTCATTCAGGCTGAAATACACAGTAATTCAAAGCCATATGAAGAAATAGAGAACTCCCATAAAGGTAACTCTATAAGCAAATATAAAAATCATATTATTATACTTTTGATTTGCAATTCCTCCTATTTCCTACATTATTTAAAAGACAAATGCATGGAACAATTATTGTAAGTCTATGTTAATGAATACAAAATGTATAAAGATATATTTGTGACAATAACAGTATAAAGGGGGGATAGAGCTGTATTGTAGAAGAGTTTTGTATACTATTGAAGCAAAGATAATATCAATTAAAAATAAATTGTTAGAAATTTAGTATGGTAACTGTAATTCCCATGAAAAATACTAAGAAAATATCTAAAAATATATACACAAAAGGAATTGGGAGTGAATCAAAATGGTACACTACAAAGAATCACCTAAAAGAAGGCACAAAAGAAGGGAGTAATGGAGAAAATTAAGGACAAAAAAAGTGTGACATACTGAAAACAAATATCAAAATGGCAGAAGTAAGTCCTTCCTGTCAGCAATTGCTTTAAAAGTAAATGGATTAAATTCTCCAATCAAATGTCAGAGGTTGGCAGACTGGATTTAAAAAACTGTATTTTGTCTATAAGAGGCTCATTTTAGATCCAATGACACAAATAGGTTAAAAGTGAAAGGATAGAAAATGATACTTCATGCAAATACAAGCAAAAGACTGCTGGGGTAGCTATACTAATATCAGACAAAATAGACTTCAAGTAAAAATCTCTTACAAGAGACAAAGAAGCATACCATATATTGATAAAAGGGTCAATTCATCAAGAAGATATAATAATCCAAACATAAGCACCAAACAATAGGTCTCCAAAATGTACAAAGCAAAACCCACAGAACTGAAGGGGGAAAATAGACAGCTTCACATTAATAGCTGGAGATTTCTTAAATAATTGATAGAATATCTATACCAAAGTCAAATAGGAAAATAGAGGATGTGAACAGCACTATAAATCAACTAGATATAACAGATATATATAGATCACTTCACCCAATAAAAGCAAGTGCATATGAAATCATTTATAGTGCAAAATGTTTGAAATGTTCTGTTTCACATGTAAAATTTAAAAAATAAATAAATGTTGATATTCATGACAAATTTTAGTCTGAGACTTGTCATCAATAACTGGTAATGAGGTTTTAGAAGCTACTTTTATCTACCATATTTTACTATTTTGAAAGCTACCATTGTGTATTAAAAAGAATTAAATTGTCATAGGTCAGTTTACAATAGGTCAGAAAGTAGTTTGTCATGCCCTGCAAAGAACCAGTTTTTAGATTTAGTCTTTGTTCTTTTTATTTTCTGTTTTCTATCTCACTAACCTCTTCTTTTATCTTTATTTCCTCATTTAATTTTCCTTAAGTTTTTAAAAATCTTTCTTCCAACTTAGGTTCAGTTAACAATTAATTCTTTTTGTATTATATTATTTAATAACACAAGTGTCTAAAAAATGAGTTTTTCTGTGTAAAATTTTCTTTTTTTTTTAACATCTTTATTGGAGTATAATTGCTTTACAATGGTATGTTAGTTTCAGCTTCACAACAAAATGAATCAGTTATATATATACATATGTTCCCATATCTCTTCCCGCTTGCGTCTCCCTCCCTCCCGCCCTCCCTATCCCACCCCTCCAGGCGGTCACAAAGCACCGAGCTGATCTCCCTGTGCTATGCGGCTGCTTCCCACTAGCTATCTACCTTACGTTTGGTAGTGTATATATGTCCATGCCTCTTTCTCGCTTTGTCACGGTTTACCCTTCCCCCTCCCCATAGCCTCAAGTCCATTCTCTAGTAAGTCTGTGTCTTTATTCCTGTTTCACCCCTAGGTTTTTCATGATATTTTTTTTTTCTTAAATTCCATATATATGTGTTAGCATACGGTATTTGTCTCTCTCTTTCTGACTTACTTCACTCTGTATGACAGACTCTAGGTCTATCCACCTCATTACAAATAGCTCAATTTCGTTTCTTTTTATGGCTGGGTAATATTCCATTGTATATATGTGCCACATCTTCTTTATCCATTCATCCAATGATGGACACTTAGGTTGTTTTCATCTCTGGGCTATTGTAAATAGAGCTGCAATGAACATTTTGGTACATGACTCTTTTTGAATTATGGTTTTCTCAGGGTATATGCCCAGTAGTGGGATTGCTGGGTCATATGGTAGTTCTATTTGTAGCTTTTTAAGGAACCTCCATACTGTTCTCCACAGTGGCTGTATCAATTTACATTCCCACCAACAGTGTAAAAGGGATCCCTTTTCTCCACACCCTCTCCAGCATTTATTGTTTCTAGATTTTTTGATGATGGCCATTCTGACTGGTGTGAGATGATATCTCATTGTAGTTTTGATTTGCATTTCTCTAATGATTAGTGATGTTGAGCATTCTTTCATGTGTTTGTTGGCACTCTGTATATCTTCTTTGGAGAAATGTCTATTTAGGTCTTCTGCCCATTTTTGGATTGGGTTGTTTGTTTTTTTGTTATTAAGCTGCATGAGCTGCTTATAAATTTTGGAGATTAATCCTTTGTCAGTTGCTTCATTTGCAAATATTTTCTCCCATTCTGAGGGTTGTCTTTTGGTCTTCTTTATGGTTTCCTTTGCTGCGCAAAAGCTTTTAAGTTTCATTAGGTCCCATTTCTTTACTTTTGTTTTTATTTCCATTTCTCTAGGAGGGGGGTCAAAAAGGACCTTGCTGTGATTTATGTCATAGAGTGTCCTGCCTATGTTTTCCTCTAAGAGTTTGATAGTTTCTGGCCTTACATTTAGGTCTTTAATACATTTTGAGCTTATTTTTGTGTACGGTGTTAGGGAGTGATCTAATCTCATACTTTTACATGTACCTGTCCAGTGTTCCCAGCACCACTTATTGAAGAGGCTGTCCTTTCTCCACTGTATATTCTTGCCTCCTTTATCAAAGATAAGGTGACCATATGTGCGTGGGTTTATCTCTGGGCTTTCTATCCTGTTCCATTGATCTATATTTCTGTTTTGGTGCCAGTACTAAAATTTTCAACAATATTATTTATATCGTAATTTATGTTTTTATTATTTTTACTTTTTAGACTACTTTAATTCACATTTTAACAAGTTATTTTGTGTGCCTTATATTTCTAAGTAGTTGTTTTTGTGTTAATTTTCTATTTTATTAGTAATTTCTAGTTTCAATGTACTCAGCTTAGATAATATAACCTTTATTATATAGCTTATGATCATATCAATAACTTTTGGAAGTTCTTATGCTTTATAGGATAGAGACGTGTATGTGTAAACTAAACAGAACAATGATTTACATATGTATAAACATATATAAAGAGAAATATACATGTATATCTCCCCAAAAAGCAAAATAATATGTGTGTATGAGTGTGCATGTCTGTGTGTGTGCATGTGTATGAACACTCTGTGTTGATTAAATTGAAGGGACATTCTCTGTTAGCTTCATAGAGTCTGGAATATAGATTTATATCTTTGACTTATTTTTCCTCTTATTTATCCTCCTTAGTCATATTCATTTTTTGTCTGTCTATTTTATCCATAGCTGGCTGAGAGATGTGTTATGTTAATTTCTTGTCCTATTTTTGCTTTTGTTTTTATTTTTTTTTGCTTTATGTATTGTGATGGTATTTTAGTAGCTATACAAAGACTTGTGACACTTATATGTTCTTTGTGGATTACAGCTTGTTCATCAGAAAGTGCTCCAGTTTGTCTCCTTTAAAGCTCTACCTTGCATTCAGTCTTGTCTGATCCTAACATTGCACTCCCTGATTATCTTTGTGCATATGTGACTTTTATCTTTTTAACATCAACTGTTGTGCATTTGGGGCAGTTCATACTTGTCATTCATCATGACCCTCAGTTCTCCACACTACCATGCAAAGAAAGACAGGTACATCTAACTTTAGAGGTTATTTCAGCTACTTGACAGTAAACATGAATTTATAATGTCAGAGGAGAATATGAAAAAAAAAGCTAGGTATTACAGTCATCATTTTCCTGAGGAAAGCACAAAAATAAACCCCTCTACCTAGTTTCCTTTACCAACATTTCTCAATTCCTAGTCTCGGTATCCTCTACATAAAGCTCCCCTTTCCCACACCTGTTTCTTACCTCAGGCTTTCATACTACTTATCCTCACCATACTTTTGAAAAACCCCACACACTTCTGCATTTCATTTTTCTCTTCCCCAGGCAATCTTATCCACTCTCACTATTTTCCATGCCATCTAAACACTTATGGTCTCCAAATGTAAATCTCCAGATTCAAATTGTCATTTGAGCTTTAGAACCACGCATGTGAATTCTTTGTTTCTCAGCCCCCAAATCTGTTCTTCCTCTGTCTTCCTCATCCCATTAATTGGCCTACCTACTTGCCCACACCAGAAACCTAAGATTCACACCTGTCCTCTTCTCCTCCACTTCTCACCTCTGCTTAATCATTACTAAATCTAATGGAGGCTGATTCCTAAAAAGCTCAAAACTCAACCACCTCTCTCTTTCTCTACTGCCATTCTCTTTTGGGAATCATTATTCTTTTCTCAAACAGTTAAAGGGGTCTTTTAAAATGCTAATCTTGTCATGCTTACCCCTCTCCACTTAGAATTATTCTGTGGATTTGGATCAAATAACATGAGTCCCTGATTCCTGGTAGTTCCTCTAGGCTTACTTCATACACTCTTATTCCCTTTATTTCATGCAGTTACATTGGAACTTTCTATGTGTCTGTAATAAGAAAAGTTCTCTCCTGTTGCAGGTAAAATGCTGGAATATTTTCTTCCTTTCTCCTCAGACTTCTGTGCTTCATTTTTTTCATGCTTCAGTAAAATTCAATTTTCATGGAAGTCTTCATAGGCCAAATTAGATCTTTGTGCACACACCTCCCAGATGGCATTCATCATACTTGTAATTGTTCACTTTGTGTTTTTCTCACCCTTTAGACTTCATGAATGCAGAGGGAAATCCTGTCCTGGATTTTTTCTATGTTCCCAGCACCTGTCATACTTCCTGAGGTGATGGGTACTTAATAAATACTCATTAACTACAGGAGAAAAATATGAAGTAACTGAGGTGATTAGATAGATGGTGCACACATTTCTTTCATTTATCTTTTTGCTGTATTGTTTCTCTTTTTATTTTAAAATTGACGAAAGGATTGTTTACCCCAACACCCACAGAACCCATTTGCTTACACCATGAAAATAATCTCCTCTACTCTAAATTAGAAAATTACTGCAGACATTAGAAACTCCTATGATTGTAAGTTTCTCTTTACTTAGCTCCTTATTTTCTATGAAACAATCAGACTCCTGGAACATTACCAGATAATTCTGTCATGTTGTCTAATCATGAAATTCTAATAATTTCAAACAGAACAAATATGTTCTGGTTTACATGATTTCAGTCTTATTGTAGATTTCAGTCTGCACCCTTGACAATTGATATTGGGCAGCTGTATAAAATTAATCAAACATATTTTCAAATAGACACCTTAGTGACAAGTTGCTTTTTCAGAGAGATAGAGTTACACTTTAAACTATTTTAATGAGTGTAGAAATTCAGTAGCAATATTTCCACCCAGTTTTCATCTAAAAGTAAAAAATAAGTTAACTGAAATTTAGATAATGTATGAAAGAGCAAACTCTGCTAATAGAGTTTTAAAATTCTTATTAAGTGAAGGAAATGCACAGAAATGTGAGATGAGCTTATTTATAGAAATGTCAAAAATAACTTTCAACACATGCAGAAAACCCTTTTCTTTGTAACTACTTGAGTTGGCTTTATACTGTGGTTTGACACTTTTCCCTGAAGCTTTCTCTATTTTGGATATAAATAGAGTGGAATAGAATTAGACATTATTTTTTAAAAAAATAGGTGGTATATAAAGTTTTTGTCACTTGGCCATATCTTGGAGTTAACTTAAAGGCTTAATACCCTTCAATAGTTTCTAACTCTCCCAGAATCCTAGGAAAGTGAATTGAGAAAGTCCATGTAAAATAATTTGCCAAACTCTAGTACTCGTCTCAGCAAGAGATGGCATTCAGTCACTAAATAATGAAAACTAAGTTTATTTTTAAAATATAAGCATTTTAGTATTGGTAACTTTTGAAAGTTCTAGGAGACTAAGCTGTCTTCCTTACCTAGTCAAAAATCCTTTACTGATTACAGTTATGACTTTCAAATGGTGGATCACGAAATTCCTAGAATTCTACAGACATGCCTCAGCCATTAGAGTAGGTAACAAAGGGATTAGGGCTTCAACACATGAATTTCAGAGGATGTATCAGTCTAAAACATCTATCCTCATAGAGATAGTTGGATATACAAATCTGATGTCTGGAAGAAAGTTATGGGTTGGAGTCAATTTGGGAGTCATGCAAAAAAGTAGATAATATTAAAAGCCAAGAAATCAGGTGTGATCACCAAATGGTGATTGTGGATAGAAAAAGAGAAAAGAGATCCTAAAATTATAGCCATGGGCACTAAAATACTTAGAGACTGAGGAAATTAACTGAAACTAATGAGGGACACTAGGAAGGAATGAACAAAGAGTGCACACAAGTTGAGGACTTGGCTTTGATTAGGAACATGGATGGAAATCCATAGAACCAGAAGAGAAAGCAAAGGAAATTGTGCAGGCAGCTGAACGGAGGAGGAGGTGGAAGCTTGGGAATTTCCCTTTGGCTGCTTCTGTTTTCTAAGTGAAATATGAAACAAGGTTCTTAGCTGAGAATGAGGATGTAGGAAAAGGTCTTGGGGGGATTTGAGGAGAGAAAAAAATTAATGAAATGGTCATCTAGGGGAGTGAGAGACTGAATAGACCAAGGAAATATAGTCTGTCTGCTAGGCAGTATTAAAAGCCTACATGAAACCTCAATTATGAATTTAAAAAGGAGAACTTTTAATGGTTAGAATGGCTATGTGCTTTCTCCAGCTGGGTTCAATCCTGTGCAGGGGCAGAATCCATGGAGAGTTGGAGTTAATCAGTTTAGCAAGTTAGTATCATAAAGAGAGAGAATGTTTGCAAGGGAGCGATTCCAATATTTGGGAAAGAAGATGCAGTATGGAGTAGGGTGAGAGACAGTAAAAAGGTGGTATGACTGATGGGTTTTAAGCACAAGTGTGTGAAAGAGTGTTAGTGATGGAGGACTAGAGGGAGTGAGCTAGAAAAATAGCAGGTGCTAGTTGAAGAGTGGAATGTTTAAATTGAGCTAATGAAGAGGTCAGTAATACTGGTACTAACAAGGCTAGCACATGGCTGTGGAAATACTGACTTATGTACTTGCAAAAGAAGATCACTGGAGGAAAGGAACCCAGAAACTGAGAAGTGAGGATTAAAGAATGTTGCTAGTGTGGAAACAAAGAGGACCAGTACATGAATGTGGGAATTAGTGGGATAAGCTCACTAGAGAAGAGAAAGTTCAGACACAGAGATCATCTACATAGATATGGAAGTCACCAAGATTATAATAAAACCAACAGGGAGAGAGAATTAAGATCTTCAAAGATTGAATGAGAGTGACTCAAAGATCAGTTTGAAGACTTCAGACTTAAATGTGGGTATCTTTAGAGAGGAAAAAAGTGGAGAATAATCTGGAAGCAGTAATGAGGAGCATGAAAACATTCTACCCCCTAGCTCTGCGACATGAGGAGCATGGGACAGAAAAGCACTTCAGAGTGCTTCAGGGAAACATTGTTCTGAGGAAAAGTCTGGTGCTCTTAGAGTTAAAAAGTAAGAGAAACACTCAGAGAAGCTACAGGCACAGGATTAAACAGATGGATCAACATAGTGGAATGGATGTCCAAAATGGGCATAAAAACTTAAGGAAACTGAATGCAATAGATGTGGCATTTTACATTGGTAGGGGAAAAACAGATTATTCAATACATGGGACAATTATTCAATCATTAGTAAAAGTAAAATCCTGCATCTATTTTTTTCTGAATCCATCATGAATCACAATTTAAATATAAAAATAATAATTTAAAAGTTCTATAAAACATTTTAAAAAATAATTTTAAAATCTTCAAGAATGAAGTTTTTCAGAGCATGCAAAAAATATTGAAACATTAAAGGAAAGGGTTGAATGTTTATGCTATAAAAAGAGAAAATTTCTGAATAAACACTAAAGAATTAAAAGGCAAACAATAAACTTGAAAAAAAAGTTTGAAACACCTATTACAGACAAAAGACAAGTTTTGTTAATATATCAAAATGACACAATAATCAATAGAAAAAGAGATGAGAAAACTAATAGGCCACCAGTCCTGTAGGATTAGGGCCCCACCCTCATGACTTCACTTAACTTTAATTACTTTTTAAAGACTATATCTCCAAATACAGTCACATTGGGGATTAGGGCTTCCACATGTGGATTTGAAGAGGACACAATTCAATCCACAGCAGGCAGGCATCAGCAGATGAAGTCTAAGACATATGCTTGGGAACTAGATACAGAGGAACTTAATGAAACCTGAAAGATTGAATTTGACTGGAAATACTCCAAATATAGTAATAGTGTTCAAAGAATGCTGGGTAGAGAGAATATAACAAGTGCATCTGTTAATGCACTTAACTGTCTAACTTAATTCTGTTAAACAGAATTCAAGAAAATAAGACCTGGAATCACCATCTTAAACTAAGCTCCATATTGACAACATATAACCATATAACCTATATAACTGCTGCCTAAATGATACATAAATGAGATCTAGGAAAAAAATCAAGACAGCGAAGATGTTTAGCTCTTATAAACAATAGAATAATGTTGAAGAGCATAGAAAGGAGAGTGACAGGGAGAGAAGAAAGGAGGGGAGGAAGAGTGAGAGAGAGAACACTTAGCTTAGGGAGATATGTAGGTAAATTTTCTCCCTTGTAATAAAAATTTTGCCAAAATAGTTAGAAAGAATTTTGTAAATAGTGTTAATTGATGTGATGTAATGGGGCACTTTCATATTCCATATAAGTCTTTGAGTGTTCTTTCTTGATTAGAAAATATGTGAAGTCAGACATAAAAACATATGCAATATTTTTAAAAAATAGGTTCTTTCTTATACCAAGTGGGGCTCAAAGCTCACAGTTTTGATTTATCCATTTTCAAAGTTCTAGATGAAATAAATTAATCAGTGTAATAGGGAAAATTCTAAATTGCTACTGGAAATAAGTCTCTGAAAAGTTTCAACAAGACACCAGAGCAGGGTGAGAGGAATGCTAATGTTGCCATTCATGAAATACACCAGTGGATGCTGCCTGAGAAGTAGAGGAGCAAGCACAATGTTCCAGGGATAGAACCTCAGCTCTCTGGCTGCATCACCGTGAACCACTCTTAAGAATGAGCCAGTATCATGTCATTGGACATGAAAAGGCCAAGGAGTTCAAGAACAGACATTCTGAGTATGTAGAGCAATGGCTTCCAATAAAACAGACCTTGTGGGAAATCGACACACCCATCTCATGCTTTCTACACCATAGACAGTTGGCAAATGTTAGCCTATAAAACAATCTACAAATATCTCAGCTTGTATGGTTTACCTAATTTTCTTTGCCTGATGTATTTCAAACAACATGAAATCAAGACATGTTGTTAAATTTTTTTAGTATTCCCAGTGGCAAAACAAAACTATCCTAATTTAGTGAAGGTCACTTTTAACCTTTTTATTTCAGATCACAGCAGGAAATAAAATAATAGCTGAACTTTTCTATCTTTTTGGCATAATGGAAATCCTGAAAACATTTCAATCTCATTTTTATCAATTACATTGGTAACTTCTATTAACTTTTCCCTTTTTCTTTAACTACCCTTTCTAGTTTCTGTTCTGCCTGTCCTTGATAGAGGAGCTGCACAGCCTCAGGGCCTGGGAGCAAATAAAACGTTTGCCTACTAAAAGTGAATGATCCTGAAGGACTTCCCTTTGGGTGGTCTAAAGATTGCAGCTGAGAAGTCACTTCGCGTTCTTTGGGGATCTGAGTTTTCCAACTATCAAATATGTAAATTAATTCAACTGTATTTTAATACAGATGAGGATATGACCACCATGAAAACAACACAACTTCTCTGGTTTTAATTGAACATTTTATACTATTTCATTTTATCTCCTCTCAGTATGTCAATTATACTTCTCTTAAAAATTTTTAGTGATTGTTCTAAAGTTAACAATATAAATCTTTACCTAACGTAAGTCCACTTTCAAATAACACTATATTGCTCCTATCCTCTGCACATCATAAATGAAAGAGAAAGTATGATTGAATGACACTTTTCCATCAAGAGATGAAAACAACACAAACTCACCTGAGCCAAAGAAATTAATCTAATTTCTTAATCTTATCCAGGTGGATTTTGGTGTTTTTTGACTCCAGGGGAAAAACAGAAATAAAAAGAAACAATCAATAAATGCAGTTATATATGCATTTAAGTTAACCACAAAACAGTTAAATATATGATGGATATTAATATATCTATATCAATTTCTGGAATGTCTTTAAATGTAAATGGTTTAAAATCACCAGATCAGAGATTGTCAGACTGAATTTTAAAACAAACATCAACTGTATATTGTCCATACCAAACCCATTTTAATATAGTGACTCAAGTACATTAAATGTAAAAAGGCTGGAGAAAGCTACACCATGTAAACACTAATTAAAAGATTGGTGATTTCAGACAAAGCATACTTTAGAACAAGGGAGTGTATTAGGGATAAAGAGGAGTATTACATATTATAAAGGGGTCAATTTTATAAGAAGACATAACAGTCCTAAACAGTCATCCTCCTAACAATAGAATCTCAAAATATGTGAGGTAAAAACTAATAGAACTGAAGGAGAAATGGAAAAACACACTATTATAGTTGGAGACATCAACAGTCCTGTGTCAGTAATTGACAGATCAATCAGGCAGGAAAATAATGTAGTCTGTAAGACTAATTTAAAAAGGAGTTGTAGTGAGCATTATATTCTAATTGATAAAATTGGTTCCCAGAGGTATGGGTTAACAATTCTGAAACCGCTATATGTGTACACTAGAATTAAACAAGTAAATGGTTAGCAGATGAAAAGATTCAGATTATCAGTGTCAGAGTCAGGGATTACAGAAAAGCAAGGGGAAAAGGCAAGAATAATCCATGTGTTAATGGATCAGAGATTGAGACATCAATATGAGCTCATGTTTAGTTAACATAGTTATAGATGGTTACATACAGAGATATCTACAAATATATGCATATATACCAGTTAGTACACAAACATATATATATATATATATATTTCCTTTCTCTGTCAGCTGAGAGAGTCTAGAAACAATGACTCTTTAGCAGCAACAAGCATACCTAGAATCAAGATCTTGATGTCCAATGCCATTCTCTAAAAAAGTAGCCAAGATTTTGGAGAAGTGGCTGATTCTAAGATTGGGGCAGAAAATAAGAAAAGTAAGAAAGTCGAATTAAATACACACGCACACATACACAAACACACACAAGGACAAGGATTATGTTATGTCAAAGAGCCAAATGAAAGTACTCTCAATCTCTAAAGCAGGACAATTAAAGTAGTATAGGATTATAACACAAAGAATGAAATAAGTACCCATTAGTCCATACTGATGTAAATAAACGATTGAATAAATAAATAAATGGGGGAGAATAGACAAATATCCCATGCAGAGAAATTCCACATAATTTATATAGATACTCATTCTTTAAACGATGGAACATAACTTTCCACTCCTTAAGTGTGGGTTGTGCATAGTGACTGGCTTCCTAAGAGTACAGTATAGAAAAAGGGGGGTGGGGTGGAGAATAACTTTAAAATGGACAAAACTGTTAAACATTGCAAAGTTTGACCAGGGTAATATCAACAGTGATAAATCATGTTGATAGTATGCCCCCTTAATATGATGTGATGAGAATGGCATTTTACCCCTGTGATTATTCCTCCCCAATACCTGTAACTCCAGTCTAATCATGAGAAAAACATCAGACAAATCTCAACTGAGGGCTATTCTATGAAATATCTGTTCACTTCTGAAAACCATCAAGGTTAGCAAAAACAAGGAAAACGTGAGAAACTACAACAGCCAAGAAGAACCTGAGGAGACATGACAATTAATTATAATATGGTTGCCTAGATGAGATCCTGGTACATTATAAGGAAATTAGATAAAAGCCGAGGAGTCAATAAAATATGGACTTTTGATAATGATAATGTATCAATATTTGTTCATTAATTGTAACAAATGAACTACAAATGTAACTATTAATAATAAGGGAACTGGGTATAGGGTATATGGGAACTCTCTGTACTATCATCATAATTTTTTCTGTAACTCTAAAACTATCCTAAAATTTTTTAAAAGTTTATTTAAACAAATTTAAGCCTCTTTCTTTCTTTTTTATTTTTTTTATTTTTTTGCGGTACACGGGCCTCTCACTGTTGTGGCCTCTCCCGTTGCGGAGCACAGGCTCCGGACGCACAGGCTCATCGGCCATGGCTCACGGGTGCAGCCGCTCTGCGGCATGTGGGATCTTCCCGGACTGGGGCACGAATCCGTGTCCCCTGCATCAGCAGGCAGACTCTCAACCACTGTGCCACCAGGGAAGCCCTAAGCCTCTTTCTTTAGTGATAAAGAAAACCTTCCTCAGACTTTAAAATAGTAGTCCCAACCCCCTTCCCTTCTAGCCATCAAGGTTTCAGAAATTTTTAACACTTAATCCTGGTCACTGAGTTACAGGCTCCAATGCACTCTTGGAAAATCCGTCTAGTAGGTGCTAATGTGATGAGCAAGATGATGTAGCCTTACATCATCCTCTTGGATGATGTAACCTGCACGTTTTATATGGAAAAAGGGCTGCAGGGTAATTAAGATCCAGTGCCTAAACAGTGTGGGTGCTTAATGATTGTTAGCTAAAGGAAAAATAGATGCATTCATTCAGTCTTATTCCAATAATGCTAGAAAAAAAAATGAAACTAAAACTTATGTCTAAGAAGTGGAAAACAGTATTCTCTGTCATTAAATTGAAAATTATCTTAATGTGTAATTAATGAACTACATGTGTGTGTATTACATATGTGTTTCTTAAAGAGTAAACCTAATTGTTGGCCAAGACTGATTAAGTTATTCATTTAGCAGGGGGAGTCACTTAATGAAGTCAGTTAATTTCCATACTTATTGTCATTAAAATTAATTGACAAGACTTTTAAAAAGACATTCTCAGAATTCTGTTTTGGCAGTCATCATCACTGGTTCTACTCCTGAACATAGCTGTACCTACATTTGTTCTTAAAAAACCATAGGTGCAAGCAGGAATTTAAATGTTTCTGACTTATAGACTGAAGCCTGTATTTTTCTGCTCTCATTGGCGAGTCATGGGCAAGAAGTTTGGAGGCCCTGAAACCTCAACAGAAAAGAAGAATTTAAGATTTCTATTTAAATGTGACACAAGAAAGCAAGGTTTGGATAAAAAATTTCTCCTCTCAATTTCAACTTCATTTGGTTTTTATTTCTTTAATTCTTGCTCTTCTATTGGTTATAATTAATGACTTGTTAACATTGATAAAAAGAACTTAAATCACAGTTAACTTTTATTCTTGTAGATGTTTTAAAAATCATAAAATAGTTTTAAAAATCATAATCTGGGATCTTTTTCCCTGCAGCTAAAACTAATTTGATCCAGCTAACCATAGAACATGATTTACTAAATTATACAAGATGATTATTTTTCCATGGATAAAAATATCTGAAATAAAAGAATTATAAAATTAGTGAATATAGTATGGCTATCACAGACCATAATATACATTTTTTTTAACTTCTTTATTGGAGTACAATTGCTTTACAATGGTGTTTTAGTTTCTGCTTTATAACAAACTGAATCACAAATACATAAACATATGTTCCCATATCTCTTCCCTCTTGCATCTCCCACCCTTCCACCATCCCTATCCCACCCCTCTAGGTGGTCACAAACCACCTAGCTGATATCCCTGTGCTATGCGGCTGCTTCCCACTAGCTATCTATTTTACATTTGGTAGTGTATATATGTCCATGACACTCTCTCACTTTGTCACAACTTACCCTTCCCCCTCCCCATATCCTCAAGTCCATTCTCTAATAGGTCTGTGTACTTATTCCCGTCCTACCCCTAGGTACTTCATGACATTTATTTTTTCTTAGATTCCATATATATGTGTTAGCATACAGTATTTGCTTTTCTCTTTCTGATTTACTTCATTCTGTGTGACAGACTCTAGTTCCATCTACCTCACTACAAATAACTCAATTTTGTTTCTTTTTATGGCTGAGTAATAGTCCATTGTATATATGTGCCACATCTTCTTTATCCATTCATCTGTTGATGGACACTTAGGTTGCTTCCAAGTCCTGGCTATTGTAAATAGAGCTGCAATGAACATTTTGGTACATAACTCTTAGAATTATGGTTTACTCAGAGTATATGCCCAGTAGTGGGATTGCTGGATCATATGGTAGTTCTATTTGTAGATTTTTAAGGAACCTCCATACTGTTCTCCATAGTGGCTGTATCAATTTACATTCCCACCAACAGTGCAAGAGTGTTCTCTTTTCTCCACACCCTCTCCAGCATTTATTGTTTCTAGATTTTTTGATGATGGCCATGGTGACCAGTGTGAGATAATATCACATTGTAGTTTTGATTTGCATTTCTCTAATGATTAATGATGTTGAGCATTCTTTCATGTGTTTGTTGGCAGTCTGTATAACTTCTTTAGAAAAATGTCTATTTAGGTCTTCTGCTCATTTTAGGATTGGGTTGTTTGGTTTTTTGTTATTGAGCTGCATGAGCTGCTTGTAAATTTTGGGCATTAATCCTGTGTGAGTTGCTTCACTTGCAAATATTTTCTCCCCTTCTGAGGGTTTTCTTTTGGTCTTGTTTATGGTTTCCTTTGCTGTGCAAAAGCTTTGAACTTTCATTAGGTCTCATTTGTTTATTATTTGTTTTTATTTCCATTTCTCTAGGAGGTGGGTCAAAAGGACCTTGCTGTGATTTATCTCATAGAGCGTCCTACCTATGTTTTCCTCTAACAGTTTGATAGTGTCTGGTCTTATATTTAGGTCTTTAAACCATTTTGAGTTTATTTTTGTGTATGGTGTTAGGGAGTGTTCTAATGTCATACTTTTGCATGTAGCTGTCCAGTTTTCCCAGCACCACTTATTGAAGAGGCTGTGTTTTCTCCACTGTATATCCTTGCCTTCTTTATCAAAGATAAGGTGACCATATGTGTGTGGGTATATCTCTGGGCTTTCTATCCTGTTCCATGGATCTATATTTCTGTTTTTGTGCCAGTACCATACTGTCTTGATTACTGTAGCTTTGTAATATAGTCTGAAGTCAGGGAGCCTGATTCCTCTAGCTCCATTTTTCATTCTCAAGATTGCTTTGGCTATTCGGGGTCTTTTTTGTTTCCATACAAATTGTGAAACTTTTTGTTCTAGTTCTGTGAAAAATGCCAGTGGTAGTTTGATAGGGGTTGCAATGAATCTGTAGATTGTGTTGGGTAGTAGATTTATTTTCACAATGTTGATTCTTCCAATCCAAGAACATGGTATGTCTCTCCATCTATTTGTATCATCTTTAATTTCTTTCATCAGTGTCTTATAATTTTCTGCATAAAGGTCTTTTGTCTCCTTAGGTAGGTTTATTCCTAGATATTTTATTATATTTGTTGCAATGGTAAATGGGAGTGTTTTCTTAATTTCATTTACAGATTTTTCATCATTAGTGTATAAGAATGCCAGGGATTTCTGTGCATTAATTTTGTATCCTGCTACTTTACCAAATTCATTGATTAGCTCTAGTAGTTCTCTGGTAGCATTGTTAGAATTCTCTATGTATTGTATCATGTCATCTGCAAAGAGTGACAGCTTTACTTCATCTTTTCCAATTTGGATTCCTTTTATTTCTTTTTCTTATTGTTGTGGTTAAAACTTCCAAAACTATGTTGAATTAGAGTGGTGAGTGTGGGCAACCATGTGTTGTTCCTGATCTTAGTGGAAATGCTTTCAGTTTTTCACCATTGAGGAGGATGTTGCCTGTGGGTTTGTTATATATGGCCTTTATTATGTTGAGGAAAGTTCCCTCTATGCCTACTTTCTGCAGGGTTTTTATCATAAATGAGCGTTGAATTTAATCAAAAGCTTTCTCTGCATCTATTGAGATGATCATATGGTGTTTCTCCTTTAATTTGTTAATATGGTGTATCACGTTGATTGATTTGCGTATATTGATGACTACTTACATTCCTAGAATAAACCACAATTGATCATGGTGTATGATCATTTTATTGTGCTGTTGGATTCTGTTTGCTAGTATTTTGTTGAGGATTTTTGCATCTATGTTCATCAGTGATATTGGCCTGTAGCTTTCTTTCTTTGTGACATCTTTGTCCGTTTTTGGTATCAGGGTGATGGTGGCCTCATAGAATGAGTTGTGGAGTGTTCCTCCCTCTGCTATATTTTGGAAGAGTTTGAGAAGGATAGGTATTAGCTCTTCTGTAAATGTTTGATAGAATTCGCCTGTGAAGCCATCTGGTCCTGAGCTTTTGTTAGTTTGAAGATTTTTAATTACAGTTTCAATTTCAGTGCTTGTGATTGGTCTGTTCACAGTTTCTATTTCTTCCTGGTTCAGTCTTGGCAGGGTGTGCATTTCTAAGAATTCTCCATTTCTTCCAGGTTGTCCATTTTATTGGCATAGGGTTGCTTGTTGTAATCTCTCATGATCCTTTGTATTTCTGCAGTGTCAGTTGTTACTTCTCCTTTTTCATTTCTAATTCTATTTATTTGAGTGTTCTCCCTTTTTTTCTTGATGAGTCTGGCTAATGGTTTATCAATATTGTTTACTTTCTCAAAGAACCAGATTTTAGTTTTATTGATCTTTGCTATCGTTTCCTTCATTTCTTCTTCATTTATTTCTGATACTATTTTTATGATTTCTTTCCTTCTGTTAATTTTAGGATTTTTTGTTCTTCTTTCTCTACTTGCTTAAGGTGCAAGGTTACGTTGCTTATTTGAGATGTTTCCTGTTTCTTGAGGTACGATTGTATTGCTGTAAACTTCCTTCTTAGAACTGCTTTTGCTGCGTCCCATAGGTTTGGGGTCATCATGTCTCCATTGTCATTTGTTTCTAGGTATTTTTTGATTTCCTCTTTGATTTCTTCAGTGATCATTTTGTTATTAAGTAGTGTATTGTTTAGACTCCATGTGTTTGTATTTTTTACAGACCTTTTCCTGTAATTGACATCTAGTGTCATAGCATTGTGGTCGGAAAAGATACTTAATACAATTTCAATTTTCTTAAATTTACCAAGGCTTGATTTGTGACCCAAGATATGATCTATCCTGGAGAATGTTCCATAAGCACTTGAGAAAAATGTGTATTCTCTTGTTTTTGGGTGCAATGTCCTATTAATATCAATTAAGTCCATCTCGTTAAATGTATCATTTAAAGCTTGTGTTTCTTTATTTATTTTCATTTTGGATGATCTGTCCATTGGTGAAAGTGGGGTGTTAAAGTCCCCTACTATGAATGTGTTACTGTCGATTTCCCCTTTTATGGCTGTTAGTTTTTGCCTTATGTATTGAGGTGTTCCTATGTTGGGTGCATACATATTTATAATTATTATATCTTATTCTTGGATTGACCCCTTGATCATTATGTAGTGTCCTTCTTTGTCTCTTCTAATAGTCTTTATTTTAAAGTCTATTTTTTTCTGATATGAGAATTGCTACTCCAACTTTCTTTTGGTTTCCATTTGCATGGGATATCTTTTTCCATCCCCTCACTTTCAGTCTGTATGTGTCTCTAGGTCTGAAGTGGGTCTCTTGTAGACAGCATATATATGGGTTTTGTTTTGTATCCATTCAGCCAATCTGTGTCTTTTGGTGGGAGCATTTAGTCCATTTACATTTAAGGTAATTATCGATATGTATGTTCCTATTCCCATTTTCTTAATTGTTTTGGGTTCATTATTGTAGGTCTTTTCCTTCTCTTTTGTTTCTTGCCTAGAGAAGTTCCTTTACCATTTGTTGTAAAGCTGGTTTGGTGGTGCTGAACTCTCTCACATTTTGCTTGTCTGTAAACGTTTTAATTTCACCATCAAATCTGAATGAGATCCTTGCTGGGTAGAGTAATCTTGGTTGTAGGTTTTTCTCCTTCATCACTTTAAATATGTCGTGCCTGACCATTCTGGCTTGCAGAGTTTCTGCTGAAAGATCAGCTGTTAACCTTATGGGGATACCCTTGTGTGTTATTTGTTGTTTTTCCCTTGCTGCTTTTAATATGTTTTCTTTGTATTTAATTTTTGACAGTTTGATTAATATGTGTCTTGGCATGTTTCTCCTTGGATTTATCCTATATGGGACTCTCTGTGCTTCCTGGACTTGATTAACTACTTCTTTTCCCATATTAGGGAAGTTTTCAACTACAATCTCTTCAAATATTTTCTCAGTCCCATTCTTTTTCTCTTCTTCTTCTGGGACCCCTATAATTCGAATGTTGGAGCATTTAATGTTGTCCCAGAGGTCTCTGAGACTGTCCTCAGTTCTTTTCATTCTTTTTTCTTTATTCTGCTCTGCAGTAGTTATTTCCACTATTTTATCTTCCAGGTCACCTATCCATTCTTCTGCCTCAGTTATTCTGCTATTGATCTCATCTAGAGTATTTTTAATTTCATTTATTGTGTTGTTCATCATTGCTTGTTTCCTCTTTAGTTCTTCTAGGTCCTTGTTAAATGTTTCTTGCATTTCTCTATTCTATTTCCAAGATTTTGAATCATCTTTACTATCATTATTCTGAATTCTTTTTCAGGTAGACTGCCTATTTCCTCTTCATTTGTTAGGTCTAGAGGGTTTTTACCTTGCTCCTTCATCTGTTGTGTATTTTTCTGTCTTCTCATTTTCCTTATCTTACTCTGTTGGGGGTCTCCTTTTTGCAGGCTTCAGGTTCATAGCTCCTGTTGTTTTTGGTGTCTGTCCCCAGAGGCTAAAGTTGGTTCAGTGGGTTGTGTAGGCTTCCTGGTGGAGGGGACTAGTGCCCATGTTCTGGTGGATGAGGCTGCATCTTGTCTTTCTGGTGGGCAGGTCCACGTCTGGTGGTGTGTTTTGGGGTGTCTGTGGACTTATGATTTTTGTCAGCCTCTCTGCTAATGGGTGGGGTTCTGTGCCTGTCTTGCTAGTTGTTTGGCATAGGGTGCCCAGCACTGTAGCTTGCTAGTCATTGAGTGAAGCTGGGTCTTGGTGTTGAGATGGAGATGTCTGGGAGATTTTTGCCATTTGATATTACATGGAGCTGGGAGGTCTCTTGTGGACCAGTGTCCTGAAGTTGGCTCTCCCACCTCAGAGGCACAGTCCTGATGTCTGGCTGGAGCACCAACAGCCTTTCATACACACAGCTCAGAATAAAAGGGAGAAAAATTAGAAAGAAAGAAAAAAAAGAAAGAAAGAAAGAAAGAAAGAAAGAAAGAAAGAAAGAAAGAAAGGAAGGAAGAAAGAGAGAGGATAATATAAAATAAAATTATTAAAATAAAAAACAATTATTAAGATAAAATTCTTTTTTAATTAAACAAGAAAAAGGATGGACAGAACCCTAGGACAAATGGTGAAAGCAAAGCTTTACAGACAAAATCTCACACAGAAACATACACACTCACAAAAACAGGAAAAGGGGAAAAAATAATATATCTTGCTCCCAAAGTCCACCTCCTCAATTTGGGATGATTTGTTGTCTATTCAGGTATTCCACAGATGCAGGGTACATCAAGTTGATTGTGGAGCTTTAATCCGCTGCTCCTGAGGCTGCTGGGAGAGATTTCCCTTTCTCTTCTTTGTTTGCACAGCTCCTGGGGCTCAGCTTTGGATTTGGCCCTGCCTCTGCGTGTAGGTCGCCTGAGGGTGTCTGTTCTTCACTCAGACAGGACCCGGTTAAAGGAGCAGCTGATTCAGGGCCTCTGGCTCACTCAGGCCACAGGGAGGGAGGGGTACGAATGTGGGGTGAGCCTGCGGCGGCAGAGGCCATTGTGATGTTGCACCAGCCTGAGGAGCGCCATGCATTCTCCTGGGGAAGTTGTGCCTGGATCACGGGACCCTGGTAGTGGCGGGCTGCACAGGCTCCCCGGAAGGGAGGTGTGGATAGTGACCTGTGCTCACACACAGGCTTCTTGGTGGCGGCAGCAGCAGCCTTAGTGTCTCATGCCCAACTCTGGGGTCCGCGCTTCTAGCCGCGGCTTGCGCCCATCTCTGGAGCTCCTTTAAGCAGCAATCTTAATACCCTCTCTTTGCACACCAGGAAACAAAGAGGCAAGAAAAAGTCTCTTGTCTCTTTGGCAGGTCCAGACTTTTTCCTGGACTCCCTCCAGACTAGCTGTGGTGCACTAAACCTCTGCCGGCTGTGTTCACGCCGCCAACCCCAGTCCTCTCGCTGTGCTCCGACCGAAGCCTGAGCCTCAGCTCCCAGCCCCCGCCTGCCACAGCGGGTGAGCAGACAAGTCTCTCAGGCTGGTGAGTGCCGGTCGGCACCGATCTTCTGTGCGGGAATCTCTCCGCTTTGCCCTCCACACCCCTGTTGTTGTGCTCTCCTCTGTGGCTCCGAAGCTTCCCCACTCAGCATCCCGCAGTCTCCGCCCATGAAGGGGCTTCCTAGTGTGTGGAAACCTTTCTTCCTTCACAGTTCCCTCCCACTGGTGCAGGTCCCGTCCCTATTCTTTTGTCTCTGTTTTTTTCTTTTGCCCTACCCAGGTACGTGGGGAGTTTCTTGCCTTTTGGGAGGTCTGAGGTCTTCTGCCAGCGTTCAGTGGGTGTTCTGTAGGAGTTGTTCCACATGTAGATGTATTTCTGATGTATCTGTGGGGAGGAAGGTGATCTTCGTGTCTTACTCTTCTGCCGTCTTCCTCAACTCCCTATCCATTTTAAATGTAACGTCTGACACACATAGGGACATAATAACCATTTATTGAATTGATCTGTGCCATTTGTAGATTGGTACCTGTCTTACACAGAGCCTTTCATTAAATTTTAAAGGTATATAAGGTACTTGTGAATAGCTGCATATTTGCTTATAATTTTAACAGAGAGGATTTTTGGTTGTTGTTTTCTTTCCTTTCTTCTTTTATTTCTTTTTCTTTTTTTCTTCTTTTCCTTTTTCTTAAGAAAACGCTCAACTGCATGGGGATTGTGCAATCAATACTCCATCACTCTCAGTTACCCATCTAGCTATTTGATCCACCCAAACCAGGCACCACCGTAAATTAAAGTAGAAGTTAGCTTAATTGTGAATATGGTGCTGATGTAGGAACAAATTATATATTTGCTGGTTTTCTCAATTCAAACATATCAAGTAAGGGCTAATATTACACTATGCATTCTATGTGCCATCTTTCAATTACACTGTCTAAACAGGAGTAACAAGCAAGTCTTCAGGGGCTGAACAGGTAACAAACATGTTAAGTAACTAGGATGCCAGGCAAAGGGACATGGTTCTCACTAGTGTCATGGGGGTATAATTGTAAATTAAGCTTTATTAGAGAATAATTTATAAGTAGGAAATACATGATCATAAGCTCTTATAATTCCGTAAAGAGGAGTGCTTGACCTGGCATAGTGGTCTGTATGCACAACATAAATACCTCTGGAATAGGAACTCTGCATTTCCAATGCTCTACCTCAGTGGTTTTCAAAATGTGGTCCCCCACTGCTCCACCCCTACACCTACAATAGACCAGCAGCATAAGTGTCAACCAGAAACTTATAAGAAATGCAAATTGTTGAATCTACTCCAGACCTATTGAATTGATTTCCCTTGAGACATCTTGTTTGACCTATGGAATATTTAGAAGTATGCCTTTTAATTTCCAAATATTTAGGGCTGTTAGGATTTTTCTTTTATCTTTCTGGTATAGATTTCTAGTTTGAGTCCATTATTGTAAGAGAACATTTTTTAATTTTTTCACTTTTTTTAATTTAAGATTTTTTTTGTTTGTTTTTTGGGGGTTTTTTTTGGTAGCCCAGGAAGTGATCTGTCTTGGTAAATGTTCCATAGGCACTTGAAAAAAATGTGTATGCCGATGTTGGATGGTATGTACCATAAATGCTAGTTACATCCTATAGTTTTTGGTGTTTAGTTCTTCTGTATCTTTGCTGATTTACTAATAGTTCTACCAGTTATTGACACAGGGATGTTGAAGTCCCCAACAACAATTGTAGATTTGTCTATTTTTCCTTTGTTCTATCATTTGTTTCATGAATTTTGAGGCCCTGTTGTTTAGTACTCATACATTTAGGATTGTTATATCCTCTTGTAAACTAACCTTTTATCATTATTTGATGTCACTCTTTGTCCCAGTAATTTTCTTCACTCTGAAATCTACTTTGTGGGAGAAAAATATATTAGTATAGCTATTCCAGGTTTCTTCTAATTAGTGTTTGCATTGTGTATCTTTTTCCATTCTTTTATGTTCAACCTACCTACATTATTATAAGTCAGTTTCTTAAAGATATCATACAATTGGCTCATATGTTTTAGACAGATTCTATCAATCTCTGTCTTCTCCAGTCTGCTATAGAGTCCATCCAGTGAGTTTTTTATTTCATGTATTATATTTTTCAGTTCTAAAATTTCCCTCTTAGAAGTGAGCCCTTCAGCTCCAGCCATGCCTTCAGATGACAGAAGTTCCAGCCAACATCTTGAGTGAAACTTATGAGAGACTATGAACCATTACAATCTACAATATTCCCAGATTCCTCAGAATATGTGAGACGTTTGTTGTTTTAAGACACTGAGTTGTGACATAATTTCTTATGCATTGCTATCAATGCTAGTTTTTTCAGAGACAGATGCATTAGGATGGGAAGGTGTCAGGCATTAATTTTGTTGTATCACTTCTATAAAGCAAATCAGACTTCAAGAAGGTTATGCCCAAATTATGTAAAAATGGTATCAATAAACACCAGCCCAAGTTTATTTTGGCCTTTTCTGATGGAGAAAGTCTCTATGCCCAATATACTTGTCAGAGATAAGGTATGTGTTAAGAACTTAAATTTATTTATGCCATGAGCTATATCATTAGACCATCTTGGAAATATTTTCATAATGTTAATATATTTTCTTGTCCAGAATACCAAGATATCACCTTTAACAGAATCCTTGACTTTTTAAGGTTTCTTGTTTGAGCAATTTATAGCTGCAATGTCTCCTCCCCTATTCCAACTAAGAAAGTGATATCTAAGGCCCCTTATGGGCAAGAAATACATTTTTATTTAAGATATATGGAAAGACATCTTATCAGAGATACTTTTGTCTGCTTCAGGTCCCTGTACACTTGGAAAAGTATCAAGCCATTTGAACAATGAAACAAATCCCAAATAGCCCAAGCTCTTTTCAGATTGAGCTTTTAACCCCAGACCATCAATGAACACCTGAGACTGCAAACATGAGATCTTATTTGACTGGGCAGTTAAAATAATCAACACATATCACAAATAATTACTGTTGCTCTTTCTACCCTAGCCCACGTGTCCAGGGAGAGAAAATTAATAAAAAAATGGCCAAATGTGCAGGCCAACAAAATTTGTTTTGAGAGGCCTCTGAGGAATCTGGAAATCAGGATTTCTAGTTTGAAGTATTTGAAAACACCTCTTCCTAACATAAACTATTCAGATGTAAGATGCTGTTATAGTTTATCCTGGGACTAAAGAGATAATATTTGACCATTCTATGTCTATGAAGTCTTGGTTACATTCTGTCATTCAAAGTCATACAAAGAAAATATAATTTGTGTGTACCCATGCACTGCTTAGACAGATGGAAGCACAGTAGGTAGGTAAACACTGACATTCTCTTCCATGAATACCTTCAAAGAAAGGGTCAAAGATAAAATAGTAAGTAAAGTGAATGCAGATTGGGCAGAACATCTGTTTAAATAGGATAACAGAGAAAACATTAATTGCTTTCTCACATAAAATTTTCTCTTCTAATTTATCAATGAGCATCTGGTTAATTCTCTATTCCTTGTAGCCTACCATATTGGCTTTCTGATTAAAATTAATAGCTTGATAAAGTACAATTAGCTGCAAGATATAATTTGTGCTTTCTCTTTTTTGATTAGAAATTACTTGTCTTACAAGCATAAAGCTTTTAAGAAAAGCAACCTTTGAAATATAAAGTTATTCTTGCAAACTTGTAACAGCAAATTTGAACTTCCATGGATTGAGTTGTGAGTTTTAATAAATTCTACTTCTGGTGGACAAAACAGGAGACTATTTTTAAGGAATAAAGAAACCAATATGATTTCGTCTGGTTCATACCTTCTCTTATGCAACATATGGTGCTTCTTACTTCCTTTCTTAAATCATTTCACCTCCCCAGCATTCATGACAGAAAGCAATCTTTGTTCTTTCACACCTATTATGTTCCTTCTTTTATGTTACATGAAACCTCCTCCATATAAGCATTCTCTTCCAACTAATTATTCCACAGGGTCTCATTTAGCTGATCTAGGTGGGGTCCAGGCCCAGGCTTACTTCTTCACATATCTAGTAATTTTTAACTGTATTCTGGACATTGTATATAGAAGAAGAATGGGGATTGAAATATCATATCATTTTGTTTTGTTTTCAGAAAATGAATGTCTGAAGGATATGCTGGATGGCTGGGCATTCACATTACTTCAAGAGTTGAGTTTAGTTGGGGCTGAGCTGCAGTTTTAAATACATTAACTTTACCCCATTAACCTCACTGACAACTTCCTGAAACAGCTAGGAAGATCAGGGATCAATCCCTTTGATTTTGACAGTGTTTGAAATGGGAGGGGTACTTGGCCACATTTTCAGATAGTTTTGATTCATCATTTGATTCAAATGCACAAGAGCTATAGAATCTAAATACTCTGAAAATGTGCAAGCCTGCACACACACACACACACAAATCTGCCTTCTAACCCCTTGTCTATACATTCTCTACACATAAAAGTTTTGGTGGGAAGAAGGTGTAGCAATGCGATTTTTCAGACTGAGTCTGAATATGTATAGATTTCAATTTATTGCACAATACTCTCATTTAAATACTCAGCTGATTTCTCCTCATCCCTGAAAAATCTCATGTAAATCAGATCAATTGTTCCACTTGGACATATCTAAACCAGACACGTTCTTTCAGGTATGACACTTTCTGCTCATCTGTAAGGAACACTTCTCAAGAATTCAGTTCATCAAGGCATCATTCTCTACTTTGTAACCTGATTTTTTTTTTTAAAAAAAAGCATGATCCTTATATTATCTGTTTTTGCCTCGTGTTACCATTGGAGCAAAGGTATTTTGCTACTGGAAGCAGAAATCCACTCCTCTTAGAGATGCTCATTCATCAACCCATGGACCTTACTTTGAGAAAACTACTAGGAAATTGCACCATAAACAACATTTAGAGAAATCTGCTTAAAGTCATAACTTACAGATTGTTTTATATTCCTTACAGCCTAAGGCATGCATACAAGTCAAGCAACAGAAAAATGTTATTATTTCACCAAGATATTAGAACTATCAGCCACTAAGAATCCTTTGTAAAGCATCCCTTCTTGGTTTAGATGAAATTTATGTCAAATTTTACTACTGCTCACTCAGAGCCTAACACTCTTTTCTTATTTCAAGTATTGAAATAAGGCTTATCCTCAAAAAGTGCATACTAAAGTCATCTTCTATTTTTCCTCTGAGTTAAATGAATATTTTTTAAATTAATAAATGTAATTTGTCTGTATTATATTCAACATGAAATTGGCTTTGGCTCTTTGGGGGCTTTTTTGGTTTCATACAAATTTTAGGATTATTTTTTCTAGTTCTGTGAAAAATGTCATTGATATTTTGATTGGGATTGCATTGAATCTGTAGATCCCCTTCTGTAGTATGGACATTTAAAAAATGTTAATTCTTCCAATTCATGAGCATGGTATATCTTTCCATTATTTGTGTCATCTTCAATTTCTTTCATCAATATGTTATAGTTTTTAGAGTACAGGTTCTTCATCTCCTTGGTTAAATATACTTCTAGAAATTTTATTCTTTTTGGTACAGTTGTAAATAGAATTGTGTTCTTTTTAATTTCTCTTTCTGATAGTTCATTATTAGTGTATAGAAATAAAACAGATTTTTGTATATCAATTTTGTATCCTGCAAATTTACTGAATGTATTTATTATTATTATTTATTATATTAAAACTACTTGTTCTAACAGTTTTTTGTGTTGTCTCTAGGATTTTTTATATATAGTATCATGTCATCTGCAAACAGTGAGAATTTTACTGCTTCCTTTCCAATTAGGATTTCTTTTATTTCTTTTTACTGTTTGATTGGCTAGGATTTCCAATACTGTGCTGAATAATAGTGGCAAGAGTGGTCGTCCTTGTCTTCTTCCTGATCTTAGAGGAAATGTTTTCACTTATTCACTGTTGAGTATGATGTTATCTATAGGCCTATCATATATGACCTTTATTATGTTTAGATATGTTCCCTCTATACTCACTTCGTTGAGAGTTTTTAATCATAAATGAGTGTTGAATTTTTCAAAAGCTTTGTCTGCATATATTGAGATTTTTATGTGATTTTTATCCTTTCTTTTGTTAGTATGTTATATCACATTTATTGATTGAACAATCCTTGCATCCCTGCAATAAACCCCACTTGATTGTGAAGTATGTTATATTAAGGTATTGCTGGACTTGCAGAATGAGTTTGGAAACAATACCTTCCTCTTCAATTTTTGAAGTAGTTTGAGAAGGATAGGTGTTATCTCTTTCTTAAATATGTGATAGAATTCACGTGTGAAACCATCTGGTCCTGGACTTTTGTTTGTTGGAAGTTTTTTCTTACTGATTCAATTTCATTACTAGTAATTGATCTGTTCATATTTTCAATTTCTTCCTGATTCAGTCTTGGGAGATTTTACATTTGTAGGAATTTGTCCATTTCTTCTAGGTTGTCCAAGCAGTATATAATTGTTCATAGTAATTTTTATGGTCCTTTTTATTTCTGTGGTGTTAGTTGTAAATTCTCCTTTTTTATTTCTGATTTTGGGGAAGGTCTCTTTTTTTCTCTGAAGAGTCTGGTTGAAGGTTTATCAATTTTATTATCTTTTCAAAGAACCCAGCTCTTAGTTTCATTAATCTTTTGTACTGTTTTCTTTGGTCTCTATTTCATTTATCTCTGCTGTAATCTTTATTATTCCCTTCTGTCCACTAACTTTGTGTTTTGTTTATTTTTTTCTTTTTCTAGTTCCTTTAGGTATAAGGTTATATTGTTTGAGATTTTTCTTGTTCCCTGAGGTAAGCCTGTATCTTATAAACTTCCCTCTTAGAACTGCTTTTCCCATAGATTTTGGGAAGCTGTATTTCCATTTTCCTTTGTCTAAAGGTTTCTTTTAAATTTCTTCATTGATCCATTAGTTGTTTAGTAGCATGTCATTTAACCTCTACATGACTGTGTTTTTTCAAGTTTTCTTCTTATAACTGATTTCTAGTTTCATACATTTGTGGTCAGAAAAGATGCTTGATATGATTTCAGTCTTCTTATATTAATTGAGACTTGTTGTTTGGCCTAACATGATCTATCCTAGAGAATATTCCATGTGCACTTGAAATGAATGTGCACTCTGCTGTTTTAGGGTGTAATATTCTGTGTATATCTACTAAGTTCATCTGATCTAATGTGTCATTTAAGGCCAGTGTTTTGTTATTGATTTTTCTCTCTGAATAATGTGTCCATTGAAGTGAGGTGTTAATGTTTCCTACTATTATTGTGTTACTGTCAAGTTCTCCCTGTATGTTTGCTAATAGTTGCTTTATATATTTAAGTGCTCCTGTATTGGGTGCATATATATTTACAAATCTTATATCTTCTTGTTGGATTGAACCCATTATCATTTATGTAATGTCCTTCTTCGTCTCTTGTTACAGTCTTTGTTTTAATGTCTTTTTTTCTGATTTAAGGAAAGCTACCCTACCTTTTTATTTGTTTATTTCCATTTTCATTGAATATCTTTTTGCAACCCCTCACTTTTAGTCTGTGTATGTCTTTGAATCTGAAGTGAGTTTCTTGTAGTCAGCATAAATATGAATTTTGTTTTTTTTTAATCCATTCAGCCATGCTATGTCACTTTGTTTTTAAGTACAGGGGTATAATTTAAGTTTAATAATGGTGTGACTTTAGAATGCTAGTAAAAGCACTATAAATGAGTCCAGAGAAAATTTCAATAATGGGGAGTATACTGGGTTCTGCTTGAATGTGGAAGGAGTTCTAGCCAGTCATCAGAGGAGAGAGAGACAAGCTAACACTGCATGCTGAGAATCATTTCATCCATGGCTTCCCACACAAGAAGTTTGGGCAATACCGTGGAGCATATTTTCAGCAATTGTTTTGAGAAGTCTTCCAGTATTTTCTTTATGAACATTTTTAATTGACTGTAAAATAAAAGCCTTTGCATTGAAGAATAATAAGCATTATAAGAAGGTAAGTAATTATTACTTTAAAAATAATCAACCTGATGCCTAAAGAAGTTAAAGAAATTTCTCCAATGATAAAACAAATCAAAGAAAGACAAGGCCAAATTTTAAACTCAGATATTCCAAATTATGTCTTTTCCACAGATTATTTTTCCCTTTATTCTAAGATCTGTTTCCTCTACTTTACACATTGGAGTAGATTTTTTTCCTTGACATTCAGTCTTGGGGATGATTTTTTTTTAATTGAAGTATAGTTGATTTACAATACTGTGTTAGTTTTAGGTGAACAGCAAAGTGATTCAGTTATATATATATATATATATATATATATATATGATTATTTTCCATTATAGGTTATTACAATATATTGAATATAGTTTCTTTGTTATACAGTAAATCCCTGTTGCTCATCTATTTTATGTGTAGTAGTTTGTATCTATTAATCCCATACTCCTAATTTATCCCTCCCCTGTCTTTCTCCTTTGTAACTATAAGTTTGTTTTCTATGTCTGTTGGTCTGTGTCTATTTTGTATATAGATTCATTTGTATTATTTTTTAGATTCCACATATAAGTGATGTCATATAGTATTCATCTTTCTCTGTCTGACTTACTTCTCTTAGTATGATATTACCTAGGTCCATCCATGGTGCTGCAAATGGCAATATTTCATTCTTTTTTATGGCTGAGTAGTATTCCATTGTGTATATATGTCACATCTTCTGTCATCAAAAAGAGTACAAATAGGGCTTCCCTGGTGGCACGGTGGTTGAGAGTCCACCTGTTGATGCAGGGTACACGGGTTTGTGCCCCGGTCCAGGAAGATCCCACATGACACGGAGTGGCTGGGCCCATGAGCCATGGCCGCTGAACCTGTGCGTCTGGAACCTGTGCTCCACAATGGGAGAGGCCACAACAGTGAGAGGCCCACTTACCGCAAAATAAATAAATAAATAAATAAATAAATAAAAGAGTACAAATAACAAATGTTGGCAAGGATGTGGAGAAAAGGGAACTCATGTACAATGTTGGTGGGAATGTAAATTGGTGCAGCCACTGTGGAAAACAGTATGGAGGTTTCTCAAAGAATAAAAAATAGAACTACCACATAATCCAGCAATTCCACTCCTTGGTATATACCTGAAGAAAATGAAAACATTAATTCAAAAAGTTACATGCATCCAATATTCACTGCAGCATTCTTACAATAGCCAAGATATGCAGTCAGCCTAAGTGTCCATAACAGATGAATGTCCTTATTTTTTACCTACTGTATCAAGTTGAATTCTAATTTGACTGTTAAGGTTTCCACAGTGTGACTTCAAGCTACATTTTGAACTTACTTCTTTGCATGTATCTTGTGTCCCATCCAAACTGGAATAATATTCTCTGTGTTTCCTTAACAGGTCCTTTGTTTTTTCATCTCTAAATGATTATGTCTGTTCCAGATGAAAATTCTCTGTTTCTCATTGCTCTCTTTATCCATCAAAATCCTATGCATCCTTTAGCACCATCACCTTGACATACATCCTGATCCATGAAACTTGACTTGATCCCTTTCTCTTTATTCTCCCTATAGCATGTGGCTTTTACCTCTCCAAAATGTTTGTTCAGCTCTATATTATAGTAACAAATTTTTTGTTTGTTTCTGAAACCAGAGTGTGAGATCATTGAAGGAAGGAGCTAAGCTAACTCATGTCTGTATCTCACACAGCCACATCCCCACCAGCAACAATCACATTGCATTATGGTTAGTATCTTTTACACAAATCTTTATTTAAAATATGATAATTTTATATTGGAAAGGTACAGGATCAATGTGAGTTTCTGTGTTCTCACCTCATTCACTTGGTAGACAAAATATATTGAGGCTCTAGAAAGTTTAATGAAAGGAATTTCATTAAATTTAAACAAACCCAAATATAAACTATTAAAATGATACTTAAGTGATTCCATGTTAGATAAGATTAAGCATGATTTAAGTAAGAGAAAATATGTCCCTTAAATTGATTGTTTTCCATATGTTGTTTTGATTCACCACAGTAGAATGTACTGCTTTATTTTTGTTCATATTCCATCCATTTATTCATCAAATATTTATCAAAAGCCAGCACTGTTCTAGGTACTTCTACCCAAATCCCCTTAGGACAGACTGTTGCATTTCAGGGTTTTTCATGTTCCTGTTTCTCTTCCCCCATTCCAATACACTTAAATTTTACTCTGAATTCAATAGTACCAACAGAGTCAAAAAAGACAAACCTTTATTCATTTTAATGGGTCTTCTGGAGTAACAACACAAAGTTTATAGAGCACTGCTATAACTAAGACATTTCAGGATATGCATTATTACCTAATTATGCATCTTGCAATAATAAGTGCTTTCATATATTCTCATTCTAGACCTTCTGAATAGTTTTTAAAACATTAATTCATTTATTAAAATTAATTCCAAATTTTAATTCTGAACATATTGTGTAATATTTTGACCTGCGTGACAGCTGCTTCCTTGCAAGCAGTCAGATGGTATTATTAATACCATGAAACTGTGCATTTATATTCCTTTGTGTCTTTCCTCAAGGAATAACAGTGCTTCTGGGCTGGGTCATCAAGAGAAATCCAATATGTGAAGAGTACTGGAGGAGTGGTGAGTGGCTAGCCATAAAACAAATGGGTTTGTAGTTCTCACCTGTGCCATACAAATCCACACAGGCTCACTTCAGAAATGGAGAGTCTTTTGAACAAACTTATAAATGATTCACCTTCAACTCTATTTCGTATTCAGGTATAGCTGCTCTAAAGCTATTCTTTTATTTTGTAGAGCAACCTGGAATTCATCAGAGACAACCAAGGCCAGCATTGAAAAAATCAATACTCCTCCGGGTACTCACTCTTTTGTCACCTCCAACTTCTCCTGCATGCCACCATGCTGCCTTTCTAACAAGTAGAGTAGCATGTGAGCCATGTGTTTACATGTGTATATGCAGGCAGACGTTGCCAAGTGGAATCAGAGAAGTCTGTACTAATTCTTACTCATATGAAGTCAATATTACTCTGTAGCCTCAAATTTAGCAGTTACACAGATGGAATCACAATCAACCTCCTGGAGACTGGATATACTCTTCTTTTAAATGAGCATGCTCAATATAAGAGAAACTGAAACGTCTATAAATATCTGTAAATTTTAAATTTATACATATAAGATATGTACTTATAAGTTATAAATATATAATATATATAAATATATATAAATTATATGTATTTCAGTTTCCCTTATATTGAGAGTATTATTGTTGGCCTGGTAATTATGGATGGGCACACACATCATGATGAGATTAATCCTGATGACTTCTTAAGGTAAGGTAGAGAGTCAGTTAAATTATAATACCGTTCTTGGGATCAGGCAGTTTATAGAAGTCAGGCAGAGAAGCCAGACAGTATTTTCTAATGGAGAGGAAAGTAATGAGACTCTTTTATATCCTACTAAGAGTAGTATTAAGCTCGGTAGGGTGTGATCAACAAACTCAATACTCCTGAATAGATATCAGAAACTTGGAATAGCCATTTATTCTCAGATACAGACTAAATATGCATTTACTTATGTTTTCATTCTTTGAAAATTTCTTGATTTGTCATTGGACCTTGATTTTATGACAGAACATTTTTACTTTGTAACTTGTCAAGTAGTAGAACTCAGAAGAAACCAACCTGAAATGTCTTTGTCCGAATTTCCTATAAGAAGTAGAAAATGAGGAGAAACAAACCTTAATTCTCTTAAAGACCTAAGATGCTGGAAAGAGGATTAACTTTTCCTGCATTAAAATGGAATTTTCAAAATTTATATTACAAATTTCTTTTATATTTGGCTCCTAGTAACATTCTGAAGTGAAACAGAACTTGAAAATAATTGGGATTTTCATTAAGATTGAACTTAAGGCTCCTCCTCTTTTTCTTTCCCTTCCCAGTCTTTTCCTTCCAAAACAATTCAGTCAAATAGCACAAACTAACACAACATAGTAAAGCAATTTTTTATATATATATATATATATATATATATATATATACAGGAAAAGGACATTTGTACAATGTTTGTGTGTATAGTTCTATGTCATTTTATCACACATGTAGATTTCTGTAACCACCACCAAAATCAAGATTCAGAACTGTTCTATCCTCACAAAGTTCTCTCTTATGCTACCTATCTATAGGCACATCCATCCTCTTTATGCATCATCCCTAAACCATGGCGACCAGTAATACGTTTTCCATCTATATAATTATCTTATTTCAAAAATGTTATATAGATAGAATTATATAGTATGTAACCTTTAAGAGTTCTCTTTTTTCACCCAGAGTAAAGACCTTGAGATCCAAAAAAAAAAAAAAATGCTATTAGGTAGAATTCAACAGGTAGGCATCATATTGGAAGGAGAATAAGGTAGACCCTGGAATGGATGTTGAAACCAAAGTGAGGAAAAGGAGGGGATCCACATGGGGGATGCAGCAACAGTGGTCCAGGATTTGGGGACCCCAGTAAAGAGAGGAAGCACCCACACAGGGGACAAACTGATGGCATCCAGTGAAGGGGGAGAGGGGTGTGTAACAGGCAGCAGCAACAGGAGATTAGGGAATAGATCAAATAAGTGAATATATTAAAGATAATGAGAGCAAAGTTTCTCTTTGTCAGAGAAGGGAGTTACAAGTATGGAAAGAGAGAAAACTGGAATGTATTTTGTGGTGTAGGATTTGAGTTGTAGATATCAGTGTGAACTCATGGTTTTCAAAATGGATGGATGGATAGATGATGATAGATAGATTGATTGATTAATATAGATAGATAGATGATAGATAATGTATGTATAGTATGTATGTATGCATGCATATATGTATAGATATGGTGTGGGTGCGGGTGTGTGTCCCTAGCTCTGTTTACTGACAGTAACACTCAATACCAAGAAGCATACTTAGCATCCAGATCATGATTTTAAATACCCTTCTCCACCTATAGAAATCAGGACTTTTTGGAAAGATGGCTGGGAAGATACAAGCTGAGCCTGGAATATCTTCTTATACCTGAAAATAAGGCAACACCCCCCAAATGATGCAGATTTCTCAAAAGGACATAGAGCCATTTTGCAGGGGTACCATTGGTCAAATCTGAGACAGTTTGACTATCAAAATAAATAATAATAATTGATTATAATCATTGAGTAAAACTGGAATCTACAAGTCCATACTGATATAAAAAAAGCAACAAATAAATTGAGAGTGTAATGAAGAATGATACATTTACATAGTCTCAAAATACCCCCTACAAAATACATATTAATTACAAATTGAAGAATCCTAGCAGATACCAACTTAAGTCATCAAAGTTAATATCGTCAGTAATGCAACAAATTAAAATGTGCCACCTGAAAGGAGGCAGTAAGAATGCTGTACCATGTCTATGATATTCTACCAAAGGTGTATAACCTGAATCTAATCCTAAGAAAGCATCAGACAAGCTGAGGGACATTCAGTAAAACAACTAGACTCAGGACTAGCCACGTGATTTGTGGAGCCCAGTGCACACTGAAAAAGCAGGGACCCTTGTTCAAAACGTATCAACACTTTTAAGAAGTAACATTAGAACACTAAACAAAGTACAGGGTCTTTCTAAGCACGGGGTCCTGTATGACTACACAGGTCACACACACATGAAGCTGCCCCTGCCTGGTCTTTTCAAAAGAGTCAAGGTCTCCAAAGTCAAGGGAAGACTTAGGAACTGCTCCCAACTGAAGGCAAAAGAGACCTGACAACCAAATGCGATGCAGTATTCTGCACTGAATCCTTTTGCCAGAAAATATATTATTGGGACAAATGGCAAAACTTGAAAAAGGGCTGAGAATATGATGGTTGCAATGTATCAGTGATAAATTCCTAATTTTTAAATTACATTTTAGTTATATACAAAAATATTCTTGTGTAGGAAATACATACTGCAGCTTTTGCAGGTGATAGCAATTTGCCCACAAATGGCTTGAAGAAAAGGGAAGCTCTTTGTACTGTACTTTCAACTTTTCTGTAAATGTAAGATTATTCCAAAAATATATTAAATTTTAGGGTGAAACCTCTCTAGATCTGACTACCCACTTGAAACCCTTTTTTTTTAAAACCTTGTATGAAACAGGACAAAGAAGTAACTGCAAGCCCTTTCGTAAAATTATCAGAAGTCTTCACATGAGAAAGGCAGAGTTCTGGTTATAAGGAAACACTATGGTCTCATTTCTGAGCTTCTTTGATGTCTGGGTTCAGAAGTCTCTGAAATCATATCACATTCTCACAAAGTGACTGTTTCATTGCAGGGCTGTCACCCTTCCCCCACACCCCAATCCCCCAAAACAGTGACTCAGTTATGCTTTCTAGGTTTACTGTAGCAAATGTAGTGGAGTTTACCTGAGGATCTGACAGACTAAGGCCAAAGGGATAATACCGTTCTTTAGGTCACCACAACTCCACCTGGCTTCTCTTCCTTTTGCTGCTAATTTTCACGTGCAGGCATGTGCATGTGTACACACACACACACACACACACACCATAAATAAGAATAAAATGGTAATAAAAATGAAACTAGTAGATTCTGATCCAGACATGTTGGCATAGACCTGTTTTTCCATGTTCTTCCCCATTAAATACAATAACCCCTGGAAATAAAGCCAGTGGCGACCAAAGGAGAGTTCTGAAAGGCGGTTAGAGGAAGACAAACTTGTTTGGAGCCCCGTGACTGTAGGAACAACACAACAACATTCTTAGGACACCTTACCAGTGCATCCCAACAGAAGAAAGCAACCAAGCATAAGAGTTATTGACCCCTGACTGAGCAACAGAAGGCAGTCCAGGCAGGGTCGTTCCTCTTCTAGGATCAAACGGGAGTCCCCTGCATGCACCAGAAGAATTGGGCACCACTTCTCATTAGGGAACCCAGCTAAGAAGCAGCAGCCAGTCATTAGCAAGGGGATCCCCCTTTCCCACCACCACAAGTAGTCGGGCCCAGGAAGCCCCTTTGTCCGTGGTCCTGAGACTCCCTTTTTCAACTGAGAGACACCTGAGGGGCACAGCCTGGAGAAGTCCCTACTGTCCCCTCAGGCAGCACCAGCAGGGAACAATGGAGCCCCAGGGGCACCAGATACACTAAACAGGACAAAAGGACACGGCAAAAACTCTGACTAGGAAACTCTCATTGGAGACACAGCCCATAAAAGTAGGCCAGGACTTGCATGCTTAAACCTTAAATGGTGTGACTGTCTGTTAAATAAAAGATTTAAATAGGACCCAGAGTGTCCTGAGGTTATAGGCAAAATGTCCAGAGTATAGTAGATAAAAACTCATCATACCAAGAACTAGGAAAATCATAACTTGGAGGAGAAAAGACAATCGACTGATACCAAGGCTGAGACAAATCAGAGGTTGGAATTATGTGGCCAGAATTTTAAAGTGGCCATCGTAAAAACACTTAAACAGTTAATTATAAATTCTCTGAAGCAAGCTAAAAATAGCAAAACTCAATTTTAATAAATAGTAGTTATAAAGAAGAATCTAATGGAAATTATAGAAGTGAAAAATATGATAACATAAATTTTAAAAAACTCATTGAATGAACTGAATAATAGGGGGGAGATGACAAAGGATAGAACCAGTGAACTGAGGACAGATAAAAGAGCATACCCAATCAGAACAACAGAGAAAAGAGACAGGAAAAAAAAATGAGTAGAACCTTTGGAAACCCGTGGGACAATGATGAAAAATCCAATATTCTTGTCATTGGAATTCCAGAAGGAGAAGAGATAGAGAGTAGGTCTGAAAGAATATTCGAAGAAATGACAGCTTTGATACCTCCTCTCTATATTTCCAAGGAAGAGTTGGTTTAAAAACAATCTAGTCTCCTTAACTTCTATAAATGTCCAAGAAGCAGAAAGAGAGAACTGGATTGGTTCTTTCCTGGTTCCGTGCTAACTCATAGGATGATTTTAGGTAAGTCGCTTTATCACTATGGCTTATGAGATTTCCATTTCTTCATTTGTAAAAGGAAAAGGGGGCAGTGGCTTAAGGGAGACAATCCCCAGGGTTTTTCCAGCCCTCTGAATCAATGATATTTGCCTTCTGATTTTTTTCAATAGTTTTCAGAGCCCTAGAGTGTATAAGTACTTGAATCCTTACTGTTCAGTTCTCAGCTCCCTTTGGGTGTGAATTCAGAGCTGATAAAATTTTAGGTCTCAAAGATCTGGTCTGATGACAAGCCTCACCCTTCCCTGACACCTCCCCATCTCTCCTAATTCTCAGGAAAACACATTTTCATTTTCACTTTTGCTGCTCAGGGCATGACTTCTACAAATATTCTATGTCACCTAGACCACTTCAAATCCACGCCTACAAACATCTTGACATTTATAATTAACACTTAAGTTGCCCCATTACTCCTCTGATGTAGGTTAGTGGGGCACAGAAATTGCCAGGTGCCTACTGGAGAGTTTGTGCATATACTGTCAGGACTCTCACCTACATTAGATTTGCTGGAAGATGGTAGAAAAGCATTTAAACTCTCTCTGCTCCGATTTAAACACTGAGGAATAGGACAACATTTGGGAAGCATTTCAGTTTCTTGGATAAATAAAAATGCACTGGGCACTGAGGACTATTATTATCCTACTTGTGAAGCACTTCATCTCTCTGTCTGTAAGGGAGCTTCTGCCTACACTAAATGTGTAGGCAGCATGTCAGCAAGCTGCCAATGCCCTGCATTAAGTATTTCCTGTCATCTGTGCTTGTCAGAGATTAGTTTGCAGACATTTTTGCAGAAAGCATGAATAATACATACTGTTGAATACAATATTTATCATACAACAGCTCCAGTGATTGAAAAGCATCACCCAACAGCATCCTCTATTGTGTGATTTCTTTCCATCAATGTACCCTAACTAGGCAGTACATCACTAACCACTGAGTCACCCCTAGTCTAACACAGAGCCAAGACCAGGAGTTGACTCAGTTCTACAAGAGCATCGTGGTGTTCTCTGAATATATGTGTGTGGCTTCCCGTAAGGAAAAACTGAGGATACAAAAATATATAATTTTTTATTATTTATTTTTCCCCATAAAGAACACCCTGCTGCCCATTTCAGTTGAAAGTCAACTCCCTAAGGCCATGAGTTAGAATTAGGGGAAGAGATATACTCAGTTACAAGGAACATTAAGCAGCACCTCATCTTCCTTTTCCTAATATACATGCTCCTGGGATAATAAGATTTTGAACAAATTACTCTCTTTATTCCATGAGTGCCATGAATTCTGGCAGGGTTTACTTTGACAGCTATTTTAACGGTACCATTAACTCTAAAATCTGTCAGACCAAGTTTGTCTTCCCTCCACTAATGACATTCTTGCCAAGAGTCAAAGTAAGTTTTAGCAGAGGGGAGGAGATGTTGGAACCAAACCAGCCAGGGAGGCTGGAGAGACCTCAGGTAAAGGACTGAGCCCTCCCCTGGAAATTATTCCACCTCTCTCTTCACTCTCCTGTAGGAAGGACATTTCAGGCCAGTTTGTCAAGAAGCAAATGCCCCTTTCCTTGTTCTGTTCAACACACATAATGACAAGTGTGTACTGCCTTCTTTCTCTACCCTGACTTAAATTCTGTCATTTTCTTCTTTGAGTTTCTTTTAACAGAATTGTTCTTAGTGTGGAACATTCAGTTCTTTTCCAACACTGCCCTTATGTTGAGGCCAGCATGTGATGGCAACAATATCATACTGAAGAAACATTGTGATCCCCAAGTGGGGATGATACTTCAAAACAGATTGGAAAGAAGGCATGAGCCAGGTAAGAGTGGAGGAGCACTGTTGTATCCTAATACCTCAGGAGTGAATAGAAGATAAGAATCCCACTCCCAAAACATTAGAGGAAAGCAATTCTAGAAAGAAAGGGAAGCAAAATATATGTACATCATATATATATATTTATTTCCAAAATGTTTTGTAGCCTGCTTGTGCCCCTCCCCAGTCTGTGAACAATGTATTATGGGAACATTTCTACATCAAGTCACAAATACTTACCTCATTTTGTTTGACATTTGAATGATAGTCTCTTGTAAGAATCCCCCATAACTTATTTAATCACCTGATTTGTTTCTAGTTTTCACTATTGTAAACAATTCTACACATAATTACTGGGTTCCTTGAAATAAATGTGTAAATGGTAGAAGTAAAACTGACAGATGAAAGGATATGCACAAATTGCCCTCCAAAAATATTGGATAATTACAACCAGACGTCCCAAAATATATGTATGGAGTGCTTACTTCCCAACATCCATGTCAACACTGAGCTTTATTCATTTTTAATCTTCAGTTTATTATTTAAATTTATATCTCTTTGATACTAAATGAGAGTAAACATTTTAGCCCATGTTTGTTGGTTAACAGCATTTTTGTATGTAGGTGTATGTGAAATACTTTTTCTTGTTTTTTTACCAACTTTTCCATTAAGGTATTAATTTTTTCTTAGCTATTTATAAGCATTTTTATCTACTAAAATGCCTAGTTATATACTATGTAATTATTTTCCCAGTTTGTCAGTTATTTTTAAATATTGCTATGATGATTTTGCCATGCAGACTTTAAAAATATCATATGGTAAAAATCTTGCAGTCTCTTCTTTGATGGCTTCTGACTTGGGGTCTTCCCCAACTAAAATTATAGAGAGCACTTGACCTTCATATGATTAATTTTCACACAAGCTGGAGTTCCCTATACTACACTGCTGTCCCCAAACCAACTTGCCAATAATGAACTCAGACATTTAGACATTCAGTGTTTATGACATTAGGTCATAAACATTCCATTTTAATTATTGTATGTTTTGCACTCCCTACTAGCCAAGGTCAGCTTCAACAACATAGCTATTTTTAACCTTGCAGTAGTGTTTCTACAATTAATTACTATTTTACTCTGCTTTGCTTTAACAAAGATTGGTTCTATAAAGCAACATTTTTCCCTCTATTTTAATGGACCCCCGCCACCCCCAAAATTAGTTAGGCTATGTAATGTTACTTGCTGTTCCAAACAACCCCAAAATATCAGTGGCTTACCACCATGAAAGTTTATTTCTCATTCACATCACAGAACAATACAGTTCTGAGTGGCTCTGCTTGAAATGGTTACTCATTGTGTAGCTTTTGCCTTGTCAGAGTCCTTTGCTTGTAGGCAGATAAACAGGAGAATGAAAGACTATGGGAGACTGCACAAACATTTGTGGTCAGGCCTTCAAATAGTCTATATCCCTTTTTCACAGACCCCATTGGCCAGAACATAGTCACAAGATCCCAGTCAGATATAAAGGAGACTGAGAAATTTAGGCTCTCTGCATTTCCAAGAAAAGGAAACAGGACTTGAGAGCGTCTAGCCAGTTTACCACATCCCCTGACTATATAAAACAATACATATCTATCGCTTTACTTCCATACATTTAGTTTCATACATATTTCATACACATGTATTATTTATGAAAGAATGGAACTATATGAATAAAAATATTTACCGGCTCTCTTCTATTACTTTTATGGTTTTATTTTTAATATTACACATTGAATCCATCTGGAACTTGTATTTGTATAAGGAAGTATATACAATGTGACATTTGTTAAAAAAATAAACATTAAATAATCCTTTTCTTATTTATTGATTTGAAATGTTTCATTTATCATTCATTAAATTTTCAGATTTATTTAACAAATTCAATTAAATGCTAACTTTTTTTTTCTTTTAACATCTTTATTGGAGTATAATTGCTTTACAATGGTGTGTTAGTTTCTGCTGTATAACAAATTGAATCAGCTATATGTAAACATATATCCCCATATCCCCTCCCTCTTGCATCTCCCTCCCACCCTCCCTATCCCACCCCTGTAGGTGGTCACAAAGCACTGAGCTGATCTCCCTGTGAGATGCAGCTACTTCCCACTAGCTATCTATTTTACATTTGGTAGTGTATATATTATTTAACAAATTCAATTAAATGCTAACTATAAGCCAGGTAATTTTTTAACACTTAAAGTTAAACTACTTTATTCCCAAACAACCCTATGAAGTATTACTATTATTATTCCCATTATAAAGACCAGAAAACTGCAGCCTATAAGGGTTACTGAATTACCCAAAGTCATGGAGTTAGTAACTGGTAGAACTGGATTTGAACCTAGGCATCTGGCTCTGGGGCAAGTTCTAAACCATTCTATTATGCTGCCTCTGCAAACATGTGAGCCTTTAATTGGACTCCTGTTGTGGTCATTTCAGAAGTGGGAAGACCCCCTCTGCAACATGCATCCAAAATGTGATTCATAAGCTGAGACTGATGATAACAGACACACACACACACACACACACACACACACACACACACACACACACTCCTCAAGAGGATAGGAAAAGATTTACTATTTACACAATGAAGTGTTCTGGAGAGAGCACAGTAGGGTCCAAAGCAGGTCCAACGATGGCCTCAGGAACAGGGAAATGGTGCTGGTAGTAAGTCTGTATTAGTTTGCTACGTGTGCTGTAACAAAGCACGACACACTGGGTGGCTTAAACCAGGGGTCCCCAACCCCTAGGCCACGGACTGCTGTTGGTCCATGGCCTGTTAGGAACCAGGTCACACAACAGGAGGTGAGCGGCAGGCGAGTGAGTGAAGCCTCATCTGTATTTACAGCCGCTCCCCATCACTCGCATTACCACCTGAGACCCGCCTCCTGTCAGCAATATGGTGAGTTATATGATTATTTCATTATATATTACAATGTAATAATAATAGAAATAAAGTGCACAATAAATGTAATGTGCTTGAATCATCCCAAAGCCATACCCCCACACCCGCTGGTCCGTGGAAAAATTGTCTTCCACAAAACCGGTCCCTGGTGCCAAAAACGTTGAGGACCTCTGGCTTAAACAACAGAAATGTATTCTGTCATAGTTCTGGAGGCTAGAAGTCTGAGATCAGGATGTCAGCAGGGTGGGTTTCTTCTGAGGGCCTTGAGGGCAGGATCTGTTCCAGGCCTCTCTCCTGGGCTTGTGGATGGCCATATTCATCTTCACATGGCATTCTCTCTGTCTGTCTGAGTCTAAATTTCTCCTTCTTATAGGGACACCAGTCATGGTGGATTAAAGCCCACTCTAATAACCTTATTTTAACTTGATTACCTCTGTAAAAACACCTATCTCCAAGCAAGTTCACATTCTGAGGTAGTAGGATTTAGGATATTAATACACGAATTTGGTAGAGGGGATGCAATTCAGTACATAATGATGCTTTTTTTATGGTGGTTAGGGATGGGGCCAGGGTGAGGTTTTCCCATGGACAGGCAGAATCTTCTGTGGTTTCAACTTCATGCTGATGCCAAAGAAGGGAACACCTGGGGTCTCTTATCAGTTTGCCCAGATGTAAGGCAGAAGGGGAAAAGAGATTGGTGGGGCTTCAAATTGTCTGCAAACATCAGAAACAGAGTCAGACCCCTTATTACAGTTTTAACCAGGTTATTAAATCATTGCTGATCCAGCATGTTTTAATGTCCAGCATGTCCTGATACATACAATGTTTTAATTACTGTACCTTTTTAAAAACTTAACAGCTTAATAGAGCAAATGCCCACCTAATTATCCTTTATTCAGAATTTTAAAACTATATGTCTAACGCATTTACTTTTCCAGATGAACTAGTATATCCAATTTGTCAAAATCTTTGACCAAAAAGAAACAATTTGATTGGAATAGCATTAAATTAATATATGAATATAAGGAGAATTGACATTTTGAAGATTATTGGTCTTCCCATCCAGAAACATTGTAATTTTCTTAATGTGTTCATCTCTTCTTTAAATACCAGTGGTAACCACCCTCTAAGATATGTCGCCAATGATCTGCACCTCCTGGAATTAATGCCTTGGTACAGCTCTCTCCCACATTTTATCAGGGTTGTTCTGAGTGACCCCAGAATACAGCAGAGGTGAAAGTATATAACTTCAAAGGCTTTATCCTTGCTCTCTCTTGGATTACTCATTCTGAGGGAAGCCAGTCATCATGTTGTGAGGACACTACAGTAGCCTACAGAGATGTCCAGTTAATGAGGAACTGTGGTCTCCTATCAACAACCTACACCAACTTGCCAGCCATGCAATGAGCCATCTTGGAATCAGATCTTTTAACCTCAGTGAAGCCTTTAAATTACTATGACCCCAGCCAACATCTTAAATGTAACCTCATAAGAAACCCCAATCCAGAAACATCCAGCTGAGCTTCTCCAAAATTCCTGGCCCTCAGAAACTGTTAGGTAATTAATAATTGTTACAGATTTAAGCTGCTAAGATTTGGGATAATTTTTATACAGAAATAGATAATGGTTTTATGGTTTCCTCACAAATGTGATCTGCACTTCTTAGTAAATCCATTCTTTGGTATTTGACTTTTTTTGTTTACAATACCCTGAAAAGATACAATGTCACGTCATTTACAAAAATCACTCCACTATACATTTCAGATACTGCACTATCTTTGTTGTAATGCTCAATCTTGAGGACAAATTACATGACTTGGGTCACCTAGTTGTCATCAGGATAAACAGTGACAACAGGGAACACTCTGTATTTCAGATTCTTTGGAGTGTTCACCAGTTCAATGGAAGGAGATGTGGGATGAACAGGCTCAACTCAAAAAGAAGGAACAAAATATATTCATTGCAACATCTTTCTCTATCCCCATTTCACTTTCTTCCTGTCGCTATGCACCACATGACATAGAGCAGCAGGGACATTTGACAAGAGAGTTGAGAAGTGCAAGCCTAGAAATAAAACTTTCCACTGCCGTCTTATCCAGTGGAGTTTTTTTTCTTAACCTCCTCCTGTTAGGTTCTTAATATTTAATAATGCATAAGACCTATTCATCAACATCAAACGGTCCTGCCACTAGAAACAGGTACCAAGGCATCTTGGTGACAAGGATAGAATTTAGAACCAACTACATGTGCTTTTCCCAGTATCCTAAGCACATCCCAAAGTCCCTGCTCAGACAACCCTAGTCACAAAAGAAAATTCTAGAAGCACTCTCTATCTGTCAGGGTCTGTCAGAAGACAAAAGTTACATGAGTGATTTGCACAGAAAAAAAACTAATAACAAGAACTTTGATCACGTGAAAGAGGATTAACTATTAATAGGGGGAAAGTAAATGCTAAAGAATAAATGAACGGCAAACCTAAGAAACAGCCACTACCTTAGGCTGAGACAGCACTCGAAGAAGGAACAATGGAAAGGTCCTGCCTCCCCCAAGGCTAAGAGCCAGATCTCCTTGGAGCAGTGTGACTGTGGCTCCTTGGAGTGGGAAGATGTTTGCTGAGGTGATACCGGTCAATGTTAGCAAGTAGGAAGTGCCTGCATAAGTACCAGCGGGACTTCCTGAGAAGCTCTTCAGGGTGGTGGCTATGCTGAGATTCACTGACAAGCTGCCCACTGCCAAAGGAGTAAGAACACTACCAGAATCAATGAACACCCCCTTCATCTTGCAGCGTTCCTCCATCGCCCTCTACTGATAAGGGCTATCTTTGTTCCAGCTGGCAAAGGAGGAATGTATACAATATACCAGCCCAGGGTTGCCAGGTATTACTAAAGACAAAGAAAGGTGGATTTGGAACTGAGCGGCAACAAGTTGATGACTGGCATACGCTCTAAAACACAATGAAATGCAGAATGTTAAGGAGAAAATTTTTTTAAACCCCTGGAAAAATAAGAAAAATCAGATTATAGCTGGCCTCAGGTTCTACCTTAAAATTGGAAATTCAATATTGCTCATCCTCTTCTTTATTATAACTCTCCTCCATGAACTTTCTCAACACTATTATTTTCATTTTATGGACAAGGAATCTAGTAGGCCAAAGGATATGCTCAAAATATTTCCTTTCCAGCCCTCACAGTCACATTCTCTGACTAAGAGAAGAAATCAAGTTCAGAGTTCCTGAGAGACAACAATTCTCTGAAAATAAAGGCTGTCATGTAATACTAAAATATTTTTATCACAATTTCTATTTTCCTTTCAACTCATTTCATTCTGCTAAATTAAATACATCAGCATAGATGCAGTGAAAAGGGGAATCAAAATGAATATTTTTCCCCCACCTGTGGGGAGCAACCATGAGCATCCCCCCTCACTCTGCAGTTGCTGACATGCAAGGATAAAACCCAGCAGTATCTACTCCTGCTTGGAAAAAGTACTCGGGATATATATTCTACCTGGAGGCTGTAAGTCTATGATCAGATCTGCTTTGGGGAAAATTCCCTGCTTCTCTCTTCCTTCTGTTTGAGTCTTCAGTATAATAAGCAATTTAATCAGCTCAGCTCCACTAGAATGCTTAGATATTTGCATATTAGCACTACTTCTCTTTCTTTTCCTTATTAAAATTGGCATCTACTGTGTCACAATGCAGAATTGCAGAGCCAAGCACCCGGGGCCGATGACAGCACAGATACACAGATGCTTGTTCAATAGCTTCAGTGTCGGTCTCTGCCACTTGTCCTTCAGCCCTGCACTTTACCAGCTATAGAAAATCCATGCTGGTCCTACCCTATCCAAAACAAATCGGATGAGAGATGTATTTTATTATTGTTAATGAAACTGCTTACATAAAAGTTCAACAAAAATATCTCTCTTGCATGATTAAAGCATTGACGGGGGGACGGGGGAAGATGGCAGAAGAGTAAGATGCGGAGATCACCTTCCTCCCCACAGATACACCAGAAATACATCTACACGTGGAACAACTCCTACAGAACACCTATTGAACGCTGGCAGAAGACCTCAGACCTCCCAAAAGGCAAGAAAGTCCCCACGTAACTGGGTAGGGCAAAAGAAAAAAGAATAAACAGAGACCAAAGGCTAGGGATGGGACCTGCACCAGTGGGAGGGAGCTGTGAAGGAGGAAAGGTTTCCACACACTAGGAAGCCCCTTCGTGGGTGGAGACTGCGGGTGGCAGAGGAGGAAAGCTTCGGAGCCGCAGAGGAGAGCACAGCAACAGGGGTGCAGAGAGCAAAGCAGAGAGATTCCCGCACAGAGGATCGGTGCCGACCGGCACTCACCAGACCAAGAGGCTTGTCTGCTCACCCACCGGGGTGGGTGGGGCGGGGAGCTAAGGCTCGGGCTTCAGTCAGAGCACAGGGAGAGGACTGGGGTTGGCGGTGTGAACACAACCTACAGGGGGTTAGTGCACCACGGCTACCTGGGAGGGAGTCTGGGGAAAAGTCTGGACCTGCTGAAGAGGCAAGAGACTTTTTCTTACCTCTTTGTTTCCTGGTGCGCAAGGAGAGGGGATTAAGAGCGCTGCTTAAAGGAGCTCCAGAGACGGGTGCGAGCCACGGCTAAAAGTACGGACCCCAGAGACAGGCATGAGATGCTAAGGCTGCTGCTGCTGCCACCAAAAAGCCTGTGTGTGAGCACAGGTCACTATCCACACCCCCCTTCCGAGGAGCCTGTGCAGCCCGCCACTGCCAGGGTCCCGGGATGCAGGGACAACTACCCCGGGAGAACGCACGGCACGCCTCAGGCTGGTGCAACATCATGCTGGCCTCTGCCGCCACAGGCTCGCCCCGCACTCCATACCCTTCCCTCCCCTCGGCCTGAGTGAGCCAGAGTCCCCGAAGCAGCTGCTCCTTTACCCCGTCCTGTCTGAGCGAAGAACAGACGCCCTCAGGCGACCTACTGCAGAGGCGGGGCCAAATCCAAAGCTGAGCCCCAGGAGCGGTGAGAACGAAGAAGAGAAAGGGAAATCTCTCCCAGCAGCCTCAGAAGCGGCGGATTAAACCTCCACAATCAACTTGATGTACCCTGCATCTGCAGAATACATGAATAGACAACGAATCATCCCAAATTGAGGAGGTGGACTTTGAGAGCAAGATTTATTATTTTTTCCCTTTTTCCTCTTTTCGTGTGTATGTGTATGCTTCTCTGTGAGATTTTATCTGTATAGATTTACTTCCACCATTTCACCTAGGGTTCTATCTGTCCCTTTTTTTTGGTTTGTTTGTTTGTTTTTCTTTGTTTGTTTTTTTACTTTAAAATTTTTTTCTTAATCATAATTTTTTATTTTAATAACATTATTTTACCTCAATTTATTATATTTTATTTTATCCTCTTTCTTTCTACTTTTTCTCCCTTTTATTCTGAGCCATGTGGATGAAAGGCTCTTGGTGCTACAGCCAGGAGTCAGTGCTGTGCCTCTGAGGTGGGAGAGCCAACTTCAGGACACTGGTCCACAAGAGACCTACCAGCTACACATAATATCAAACGATGATAATCTCCCAGAAATCTCCATCTCAACACCAGCACCCAGCTTCACTCAACGACCAGCAAGCTACAGTGCTGGACATCCTATGCCAAACAACTAGCAATGCAGGAACACAACCCAACCCATTAGCACAGAGGCTGCCTAAAATCACAATAAGTCCACAGACACCCTAAAACACACCACTAGACATGGACCTGCCCACCAGAAAGACAAGATCCAGCATCATCCACCAGAACACAGGCACTAGTCCCCTCTACAAGGAAGCCTATACAATCCACTGAACCAACTTATCCACTGGGGACAGACAGCAAAAACAACAGGAACTACGAACCTGCAGCCTGCAAAATGGAGACCCCAAACACAGTAAGATAAACAAAATGAGAAGACAGAAAAACACACAGCAGATGAAGGAGCAAGATAAAAACCCACCAGACCTAACAAATGAAGAGGAAATAGGCAGTCTACCTGAAAAAGAATTCAGAATAATGACAGTAAAGATGATCCAAAATCTTGGAAATAGAATAGACAAAATGCAAGAAACATTTAACAAGGACCTAGAAGAACTAAAGATGAAACAAGCAACGAAGAACAACACAATAAATGAAATTAAAAATACTCTAGATGAGATCAATAGCAGAATAACTGAGGCAGAAGAACGGATAAGTGACCTGGAAGATAAAATAGTGGAAATAACTACTGCAGAGCAGAATAAAGAAAAAAGAATGAAAAGAACTGAGGACAGTATCAGAGACCTCTGGGACAATATTAAACACACCAACATTCGAATTATAAGGGTTCCAGAACAAGAAGAGAAAAAGAATGGGACTGAGAAAATATTTGAAGAGATTATAGTTGAAAACTTCCCTAATATGGGAAAGGAAATAGTTAATCAAGTCCAGGAAGCACAGAGAGTCCCATATCAGATAAATCCAAGGAGAAATACTCCAAGACACATATTAATCAAACTGTCAAAAATTAAATGCAAAGAAAACATATTAAAAGCAGCAAGGGAAAAACAACAAATAACACACAAGGGAATCCCCATAAGGTTAACAGCTGATCTTTCAGCAGTATCTCTGCAAGCCAGAAGGGACTGGCAGGACATATTTAAAGTGATGAAGGAGAAGAACCTGCAACGAAGATTACTCTACCCAGCAAGGATCTCGTTCGAATTTGATGGAGATATTAAAACCTTTACAGACAAGCAAAAGCTGAGAGAGTTCAGCACCACCAAACCAGCTTTACAACAAATGCTAAAGGAACTTCTCTAGGCAAGAAACACAAGAGAAAGAAAAGAACTCCAATAAAAAACCAAAACAATTTAGAAAATGGGAATAGGAACATACATATCAATAATTACCTTAAATGTAAATGAACTAAATGCTCCCACCAAAAGACACAGATTGGCTGAATGGATACAAAAACAAGATCCATATATATGCTGTCTACAAGAGACCCACTTCAGACCTAGAGACACATACAGAGTGAAAGTAAGGGGGTGGAAAGGGATATCCCATGCAAATAGAAACCAAAAGAAAGCTGGAGTAGCAATTCTCATATCAGAAAAAATAGACTTTAAAATAAAGACTATTAGAAGAGACAAAGAAGGACACTACATAATGATCAAGGTATCCATCCAAGAAGAAGATATAACAATTGAAAATATTTATGCACCCAACATAGGAGCACCTCAATACATAAGGCAAATACTAACAGCCATAAAAGGGGAAATCGACAGTAACGCATTCATAATAGGGGACTTTAACACCCCACTTTCAGCAATGGACAGATCATACAAAACGAAAATAAATAAGGACACACAAGCTTTAAATTATACATTTAACAAGATGGACTTAATTGATATTTATAGGACATTGCATCCAAAAACAAGAGAATACACATTTTTCTCAAGTGCTCATGGAACATTCTCCAGGATAGATCATATCTTGGGTCACAAATCAAGCATTGGTAAATTTAAGAAATTGAAATTTTATCAAGTATCTTTTCTGATGACAATGCTATGACACTAGATGTCAATTACAGGAAAAGGTCTGTAAAAAATACAAACACATGCAGGCTAAACAATACATTATTTAATAACGAAGTGATCATTGAAGAAATCAAACAGGAAATCAAAAAATACCTAGAAACAAATGACAATGGAGACACGATGATCCAAAACCTATGGGATGCAACAAAAGCAGTTCTAAGAGGGAAGTTTATAGCAATACAATCGTACCTTAAGAAACAAGAAACATCTTGAATAAACAACCTAACCTTACACCTAAAGCAAGTAGAGAAAGAACAACAACAACAACAAAAAAAACCCAAAGTTAGCAGAAGGAAAGAAATCATAAAGATCAGAGCAGAAATAAATGGAAAAGAAATGAAGGAAACAATAGCAAAGATCAATAAAAATAAAAGCTGGTTCTTTGAGAAGATAAAAAAGTTGATAAACAATTAGCCAGACTCATCAAGAATAAAAGGGAGAAGACTCAAATCTGTAGAATTAGAAATGAAAAAGGAGATGTGACAAACGACACTGCAGAAATACAAAATATAATGAGAGATTACTACAAGCAACTCTATGCCAATAAAATGGACAACCTGGAAGAAATGGAGATATTCTTAGAAATGCACAACATGCCAACACTGAATCAGGAAGAAATAGAAAATATGAACAGACCAATTACAAGCACTGAAATTGAAACTGAGATTAAAACTCTTCCAACAAACAAAAGCCCAGGACCTGATGTCTTCAAAGGAAAATTCTATCAAACATTTAGAGAAGAGATAACACCTATCCTTCTCAAACTCTTCCAAAAAATAGGAGAGGGAGGAACACTCCCAAACTCATTCTATGAGGCCACCATCACCCTGATACCAAAATCAGACAAGGATGTCACAAAGAAAGAAAACTACAGGCCAATATCTCTGATGAACATAGACGCAAAAATCCTCAACAAAATACTAGCAAACAGAATTCAACAGCACATTAAAAGGATCATATACCATGATCAAGTGGGGTTTATCTCAGGAATGCAAGGATTCTTCAATATACGCAAATCAATCAACGTGATACACCATATTAACAAATTGAAGGAGAAAAACAATATGATCATCTCAATAGATGCAGAGAAAGCTTTCGACAAAATTCAACATCGATTTATGATAAAAACCCTGCAGAAAGTAGGCATAGAGAGAACTTTCCTCAACATAATAAAGGCCATATATGACAAACCCACAGCCAACATCCTCCTCAATGGTGAAAAACTGAAAGCATTTCCACTAAGATCAGGAAAAACACAAGGTTGCCCACTCTCACCACTCTTATTCAATGTAGTTTTGGAAGTTTTAGCCACAGCAATCAGATAAGAAAAGGAAATAAATGTAATCCAAATAGGAAAAGATTAAGTAAAGCTGTCACTGTTTGCAGATGACATGATACTATACATAGAGAATCCTAAAGATGCTACCAGAAAACTACTAGAACTAATCAATGAATTTGGTAAAGTAGCAGGATACAAAATTAATGCACAGAAATCTCTAGCATTCCTATACACTAATGATGAAAAATCTGAAAGTGAAATCAAGAAAACACTCCCATTCACCATGGCAACAAAAAGAATAAAATATCTAGGAATAAACCTACCTAAGGAAAAAAAAGATGTGTATGCAGAAAATTATAAGACACTGATGAAAGAAATTAAAGATGATACAAATAGATGTAGAGACATACCATGTTCTTTGATTGGAAGAATCAACATTTTGAGAATGACTCTACTACTCAAAGCAATCTACAGTTTCAATGCAATCCTTATCAAACTACCACTGACATTTTTCACAGAACTAGAACAAAAAATGTCACAATTTGTATGGAAACACAAAAGACCCCGAATAGCCGAAGCAATCTTGAGAACGAAAAATGGAGCTGGAGGAATCAGGCTCCCTGACTTCAGACTATACTACAAAGCTACAGTAATCAAGACAGTATGGTACTGGCACAAAAACAGAAAGATAGATCAATGGAACAGGATAGAAAGCCCAGAGATAAACCCGCACACATATGGTCACCTTATCTTTGATAAAGGAGGCAGGAATGTACAGTGGGAAAGGACAGCCTCTTCAGTAAGTGGTGCTGGGAAAACTGGACAGGTACATATAAAAGTATGAGATTAGATCACTCCCTAACACCATACACAAAAATAAGCTCAAAATGGATTAAAGACCTAAATGTAAGGACAGAAACTATCAAACTCTTAGAGGAAAACATAGGCAGAACACTCTATGACATAAATCACAGCAAGATCCTTTTTGACCCACCTCCTAGAGATTTGGAAATAAAAACAGAAATAAACAAATGGGACCTAATGAAACTTCAAACGTTTTGCACAGCAAAGGAAACCATAAGTAAGACCAAAAGACAACCCTCAGATTGGGAGAAAATATTTGCAAATGAAGCAACGGACACAGGATTAATCTCCAAAATTTATAAGCAGCTCATGTAGCTCAATAACAAAAAAACAAACAACCCAAACCAAAAATGGGCAGAAGACCTAAATAGACATTTCTCCAAAGAAGATATACAGACTGACAACAAACACATGAAAGAATGCTCAACATCATTAATCATTAGAGAAATGCAAATCAAAACTACAATGAGATATCATCTCACACCAGTCAGAATGGCCATCATCAAAAAATCTAGAAAAAATAAATGCTGGAGGGGGTTTGGAGAAAAGGGAACACTCTTGCACTGCTGGTGGGAATGTGAATTGGTACAGCCACTATGGAGAACAGTATGGAGGTTCCTTAAAAGACTAAAAATAGAACTACCTTATGACCCAGCAATCCCATTACTGGGCATATACCCTGATAAAACCATAATTCAAAAAGAGTCATGTACCAAAATGTTCATTGCAGCTCTATTTACAATAGCCCGGAGATGGAAACAAACTAAGTGTCCATCATCGGATGAATGGATAAAGATGTGGCACATATATACAATGGAATATTACTCAGCCATAAAAAGAAACGAATTTGAGCTATTTGTAATGAGGTGGATGGACCTAGAGTCTGTCATACAGAGTGAAGTAAGTCAGAAAGAGAAAGACAAATACCATATGTTAACACATATATATGGAATTTAAGAAAAAAAAAAGTGTCATCAAGAACCTAGGGGTAAGACAGGAATAAAGACACAGACCTACTACAGAATGGACTTGAAGATATGGGGGGGGGGTAAGCTGTGACAAAGAGAGAGAATGGCATGGACATATTTACACTACCAATCATAAAATAGATAGCTACTGGGAAGCAGCTGCATAGCACAAGGAGATCAGCTCGGTGCTTTGTGACCACCTAGAGGGGTGGGATATGGAAGGTGGGATGGAGGGAGCCACAAGAGGGAAGAGATATGGGAACATATGTATATGTATAACTGATTCACTTTGTTATAAAGCAGAAACTAACACACCATTGTAAAGCAATTATACTCCAATGAAGATGTAAAAAAAAAAAAAAAAAAAAAGCATTGACAGGCCAAGGAAAAGGTGAGAACATGACAAGTAATTACAGTAGTGGTATGACACTTGCAGAATTTATGTTACTATGTTTTACACTGTATTCAAACAGTGAGTAATTGTGCATATCAACAAATTAGATACTAGGCTAGAAGTGCCACTAAAAAAAAAAATCAGGTTTCATTATATTTTTTAAATTAAACCAAACAACCAGTGGGGCTTAGTGATCTCCCTTAGAAACTAGCTTCTAGATGTGTTGACTCAGAAGTATTATTAAAATGTTGAATTAAATTATTGATTTTTAAAGTCTCATTTGTAATGTATGGGAGAGACTGCCCTTTATTCTTAAAATCCATTCTCTCACAAAGCCCACCTTGCATCAAGTTGTGTCCATGTAAGTAATTATCATAAAAGGAATGTGGTAAGAAGTGATTTATATCACTTTCCAGGCAAGGCTTTCTGGAAATGTGTGTGCCTGCTTACCACTCTGCTTCCCCTTCCATCAACTGAATATGGAAGATAGCATGACCATAGGACCTGCAGAATGGGGGAAGTCACAATTTGGAAGGAACCTGGGTCCCTGAGTCATCAACAGGGAAGTCAGACTCCTACTGACGAAGCATACCTACGTTTGGCTTTCTCATGAGAAAAAGTAAACTTTTACTGGGTTTGGACCATTATAAATTGGGATGGGGTCTCTGAATGTTATGTATTTCTTTATGTATTACCAAAATATAAGAACATTTTAGGCCAGTTAAAAGGTCTGGGAATCTGATCTTTCTCTTCCCAAATGCTACTTGATCTTAGCCAAGTCATCTAATCTTTCTAGCCCTAATCTTATCTGCCAAGAGTGTAAATTTGTTAGACATGCCCACAGAAAACATCTTCAGAAATACTAAAACTGCATTTTTAAACTATGGTCAAAAAAGTTGTTATTTCAGAGAAAATAAATATTGCATGTCTTGAGGTAGTTTTAGGATGTAACAGATGAGACAGAATTTTGATTACATTTGGGCTTTTGGCACATGCCAGCACTTTCCCACTGACATTTATTCAAAGTGACTAGTGACCTACAAAGCCACCAAAATATCCATCAAAGCAACTGAAATATCGCATTCCAAAATATAAGCGCTTTATGGCATCATGAATGATGCTTTCAAAATTCAGTATTTTCCATAGCACTAAGCACTGTGTTTTATGCTCAGTACATATTTATTGAATTTAATTGGTCAATTAGGAAGGAGCATCCATTTCTCTTAACTTAGATTCGATTGGCTAAAATCATCAATATTTCCAAATATGCTTTGTAATTTCAGTAGATAGATTTCACATTCTCATCTATTCTTAATGTCACTTAACTTGTAGCTTTGCTAGTTGTGGATCCAAAGGACTTTCCTTAGCCTCCTTTCTTTTTTTAAATTTATTTTAATTTTTGAACCTGAAAAACACCTCTTTCCAAAATCATATTTCCTTTTAGTTACAGCACTTCTATGTAGCAGTAGCATACCTTCTATTATTTCTACTCATTTTTCTCTTTTGGTTATGTTTCCTCTTTCTTTTCTTACAGGCTTTCCTGTGAAGCTGTTTTTCTCTCTCTTGCTATTTCATGTCTGAGCTAGTGATGCCTGAATTTTTTCTCTAGGTTTGCCAATTTTCCTGAGATCTCAAATGCCTATTGTCAGTTGCTTAAAGAATGCACGTGTTTTCCTCACCGTTGCTTCAGTTTCCACATGTCAGCATGTTTTCTTCCTTCAATATGGACATCTATCCCCCTACATAGTTGTTTGAATTAGCGACATAAAGTTCTGCCCATTGTGAAGCCTTTGAATAATCATTGAATTAGCCTTCTTCTTCATTTTCCACATTGAATTTGTTGCCAAGTCCTTTCAGTGTTGCCTGCAAAGCACCTATTGAATTCATCTCCTTTTATTGCTATGATCAGCGTCTCAGTCCAGATGCTCAATCCTCAAGTGTGGGCTTGACTATTCTATCCTAATTGACTATAACTCCATGCAACCCCTACCCCCAACCCAAAATACAGTTTACCAATGGTTCTTAAACCTGGCTGCACATTGAAATCTCTGGGGAGCTTTTAAGAACATATCAATATCAAGGCTCTCCCCTAGAAATTCCGATTTACTTTGTCTGGGGTACAGTCTGAACATGAGGATTTTTTAATTCTCCCAGATTACAATAATATGCAGTCAAGATTAAGAACCACTGAGGTATCCCATTTCTAGACTGTTTATTTCAAGGAACATTTTTTTTTCCCCCTGTGGATGTAGTAAATCCGATCTGTTCTTTCATTATATTTTCTAAGTGGCTACTGTTGGTATATAGAAAAGCTATTGATTTCTGCACATTGATTTATAAGTAGAAATATTTTAATGAACTTTTTCATCTCTAAGAGAGTCTGAAAATTAATCATCTTGGGCTTTCCAGGTTTATAAACACATCATCTGTATTAGTTTCCTATTGCCCCTGTAACCAATTACCATAAACTTAGTGGCTTAAAGCAACACAAATTTTAGCAGTTCTGGAGCACAGAAGCCCACAGGGCTGCATTCCTTTTGAGGGCTCTAGGGAAGGATTTGTTTCCTTGCCTTTTCCAGCTTCTAGAGGCCACCTACATTCCGTGCTCATGGCCCTTTCCTCCATCTTCAAAGCCGACAGTATAGCATCTCTTCCTCTCTGACCTCTACTTCCATCTTTACATGTTTTCCTTACCTGTATTGCATCCCTCTTTTAAGGACCCTTGTGATTACTTAAGCCCACCTGGGTAATCTAATATAATCTCTGCATCTCATAATCCTTAACTTAATCATGTCTGCAAAGTCCCTTTTGCCAAGTAAAGTAAAACAAAGTGTTGTCATTATTCATCCCACTACATCATCTAAAGATAATGATGAATTCCCTCCTTCTATCAAATCTTTTTTACCTCATTTCTTTCTCTTTTCTCTTGGCTTTGGTCAGTCCTTCCTGTTACTGTTTATAGTAATGAGATATATTCCCATCTTATGTGTAGATTATTATTTATCCCTGAATGTAGGCATTTCTCTCTGGTCCTATTATTTGCTAAAAATAGCAGTTGGGGTCAGGGATGAGCTTAGAACATTGTCCTCTTTCTTAGGGAAATATCATTCCTCAGTTTTCAGAATTCCCACTTTTAGAGTTAAGAAGATTATTCAAAGCTCCCAGGACTTCTTTGTAGTTTAGTATTATTTATCTCTGTTCAGGTGAATCTGAAGGGAACTTATAATAAAATGCTGATTGCTGCTTCTCCCTCTCTTCTACTCTGCCTCACCCCAGTTCATGTATCTTGGATCAGAGGCTATCTCAAGAAAAGGAAAGATGGCATATATTTCTAATAGTATGAAACTGGGATCCTAAGGATGTGTTTCTTGCTTCTCCTTAGGCCAACTCACACTCTGATCATCCTCATTCCTAGTAAGAGACACTTTCTTTAGAGCTTTTAGGACAAGTTCACTGTGTTTAGGAATTTTTTACCATTGTTTAGGTTTAAAAAAATATGGGTCTATGAAGGGGGTCAATTGATTAACATGTTCAAGCTCCCTTCCAAACTCCCTTCGGGTCCACACTGACCCCCGATTTCCTGCATTTTGAGTAGAGTCTGATTTTTGCTAGACCAATTTCTACATGTCCATAATGAGCAACAACAGAATAGAAGAAATCAGCCAGACTGAAAATGTGGTAACAGAAGGAAGAAAATGGGAGGAGAGAAACCAGAAAAGGTGATTTTACAAAGTGTCACAAAGGATGTGTTTTTCTTCCATTTATTTGTTTGTCAAATATCTATTAACTTCTATACGTATCTTCTATATATTAGACACTGCAGGGTAGAGCAGTAAACAGATTCATCAAGTTTCCTTCCTCAAGCTCACATTCTAGTTGGTGAAGATAGTTAATAAATAAACAAACATACAAACAAACAACATTAGCTTCAGCTTGTGGTAAATTCTAAAAAGGAAATAAACGAGATGGTAGGATGGAAGTGATGAGATGGAGAGACAGTTGAGGGGGTCAATGAAGTACTCTTGGAGAAAGTAACATTTGAACTGTAGCCTGAAGGATTAAAGAAAGCTTCCTTTTGTAAAGCTGGTTAAGGGGTGTTCCTGTCAGAGGACATGAACCCTAAAACAGGAAATAACTTGCCTCATCTGAGTAGTGAACTGGTATGAGGAATGTCTCAGTGTGGCCAGATGGACAAAGGGGTGAGGGCAGAGTAGCACAAGGTGAGTGGGAGAGGGAGCAGAGGCCAGATGGTGAAGCTCAAGTCCATGTGGCCCAGACTTGAAGTAGCATCTCAGTCCAGCATCCAGAAACAATCAATAATTAATTCAATTAAACTTTTTTTCTTTCAGAAAAGTCTAGCTCCTCTGTTCATAATCTGAATTTCTCTAATCCCCTCTATCTTCTTTGAAAACTTCAGTTCTACAGTTACCCTCTCTTTCCTACATCATGTGTCCCCCAACCCCTGCCCTTTAATGGGATCAATTCAGGAGCATATGAACAAAGAAAAGTCCAGGACCAGATGGTCTCAGAGGTGAATTCTACCAGAAACTTAAAGAATTAATACTTACCCTTCTCAAACTGTTTCCAAAAACTGAAGAGGAGGGAAACTCCCAAACTTATTTTATAAGGCCAGCATTACCCTGATACCAAAGCCAGATAAGGATACTACAAGAAAACAAAACTACAGGTCAATATCCCTGATGAATATAGATGCAAAAATTCTCAACAAAATACTAGCAAGCCAAATTCAAGAGTTTATTAAGGGGGATTTATCCTTGGATGCAAGGATGGTTCAACATACATGAATCAATAAATATAATGCACCACATTAATAGAATGAAAGACAAAAATCATATAATCATGTCAATAGATGCAGGAAAATAAATTTGATGAAATTCAACATGCTTTCATGATAAAAATTCTCAAAAAATTGGATATGGAAGGAATGTACTTCTACATAATAATGGCCATATATTGTATGACAAACCCACAGCTAACATCATATTAAATGGTAAAATGTTGAAATCTTTTCCTCTAAGATCAAAAGAAAAGGGTGTCTACTCTCACCACTCCTATTGAACATAGTACTGGAAGTCCTAGTCAGAGGAATTAGGAAAGAAAAAGAAGTAAAAGTCATCTAAACTGAAAAAGAACAAGTAAAATTGTCTGTTTACTGATGACATGATCTTGCATATAGAAAGTCCTAAAGACTCCACAAAAAAACTGTTAGAGCCAAGAAATTAATTCAGTAAAATTTCAAGATAAAAAATCAACATATAGGGCTTCCCTGGTGGCGCAGTGGTTGAGAATCCGCCTGCCGATGCAGGGGACGCGGGTTCGTGCCCTGATCCGGGAAGATCCCACGTGCCGCGGAGCGGCTGGGCCCGGGAGCCATGGCCGCTGAGCCTGCGCATCCGGAGCCTGTGCTCCGCAACGGGAGAGGCCACAACAGTGAGAGGCCCGCGTACAGCAAAAAAAAAAAAAAAAAAAAAAAAAAAAAAAAATCAACATATAAAAATCAGTTGAGTTTACTATAGGAAACACTGAGGAAAGAAATTGAAGAAAACACGAATAAATGGAAAAAAATCTCATGTTCATGGATCAGAAAGTAAATATTATTAAAATGTCATACTACTCAAAGCCATCTATAGATTCAATGCAATTTCTATCAAAATTCCAATGGCATTTTTCACAGATATAGAAAAAACAATCCTAAAATTTGTGTGGAATCAAAAAAGACCCCAGGGGCTTCCCTGGTGGTGCAGTGGTTGAGAATCTGCTAATGCAGGGGACACGGGTTTGGGCCCTGGTCTGGGAGGATTCCACATGCCGCAGAGCAACTAGGCCCGTGAGCCACAACTACTGAGCCTGCGTGTCTGGAGCCTGTGCTCTGCAAAAAGAGAGGCCGCGATAGTGAGAGGCCTGCGCACTGCGATGAAGAGGGTCCCCCGCTTGCCACAACTAGAGAAAGCCCTTGCACAGAAACGAAGACCCAACACAGCAAAAATAAATAAATTAAAAAAAAAAAGACCCCAAATAGCCAAAGCAATCTTGAGAAAGACAAATCTAGAGATATCAAGCTTCCCAATTTCAAATTGTATTATGAAGCTATAGTAATCAAAACAGTATGGTACTGGCATAGAAAAAGACACATAGACCAATGGAATGGAATCAAGAGCCTCAAAATAAACCCATGTATATATGTTCAAATAACATTTGACAGGGTAGCCAAGAATAATCAATGCAGATAGGATAGTCTCTTCAACAAGTGGTGCTGGGAAAACTGGATATTCACATGCAAAAGAATTAAATTGGACACTATCTCATACAAGTCACAAAAATTAACTGGAAATGGATTAAGGACTTTAAGACCTAAAACCATAAAATTCCTAGAAGAGACCATATGGTAAGCTACTTTACATTGGTCTTGGCAATGGTTTTTGGATTTGGCACCAAAAGCAAAGGCAACAAAAATAAAAATAAACAATTGGGACTGCATCAAACTAAAAGCTTCTGCACAGCAAAAGAAACCATCAACAAAACGAAAAGGCAACTTACAGAATGGGAAAAATGTTTGCAAACCATATATCTGATAAGGATTTTTTTGTTGTTGTCATTGTATGTGGGCCTGTCACTGTTGTGACCTCTCCCATTGTGGAGCACAGGCTCCAGACGCGCAAGCTCAGCTGCCATGGCTCACAGGCCTAGCCACTTCACGGCATGTGGGATCTTCCTGGACCAGGGCATGAACCTGTGTCCCCTGCATCAGCAGGCAGACTCTCAACCACTGCACCACTAGGGAAGCCCTCTGATAAGGATTAATATCCAAAGTATATAAAGAACTCACACAATTTAACAATAAAAAAAAATCCTATTAAAATATGGGCAGAGGAACTGAATAGACATTTTTTTTCCAGAGAAGACATACAATTAGCCAACAGGTATATGGAAAGGTGTTCAACATCACTAATCCTCAGGGAAATGCAAATCAAAGCCATAATGAGATATCACTTGACACCTGTTAGAATGGCTATCATCAAAAGCACAAGAGATAAAAAGTGCTGACCAGACTATGGTGCACGATTGGTGGGAATGTAAATTAGTGCAGCCACTATGGAAAGCAATATGGAGGTTCCTCAAAAATTGAAAATAAAACTACCATATGATCCAGCAATCCCATGTCTGGGTATATATTCCAAGGAAGTGAAATCACTATCTCAAAGAGATATCTGCACCCCCATGTTCATTGCAGCTTTATTAATAATAGCCAAGGCATGGAAACAATCTAAGTGCCTGTTGATGGGTGAATGGATAAAGATGTGGTAATATAATAGAGCACAGCCGTGTGCAGCCCTTAGCAGGCAGCTGTTGCTCTGCGCCGATACCCCGCACCCCGTTACCAGGCAATGGTTACCTCAAGACCACTAATGGTTGCTCAGCCATTGTTCGGTGCTGCAGTGGGCCCCTCCCCCAAGCAAGCAACTGTCAGTGAGCAACAGTTTGTGGGCCTCTTCAGCCAACGGTCGGTGGAGTGGTGGTCGTCAGGCAGAGAGTGAGGTAAAAGATAGATCCCGGCCTTCTCCCTGGAGCCCTCCAGCTCACCTGGCCTCAGGCCAGTGGATGAGCTAGTGGGGCCCAGGGAACAGGCTGGGGGCTGTGTCCTGCAGGTCTCCAGAGCCCTCACCAAGGCTGCCCACTGGCCGGGCAAACTAATGACAGCGACAGTTTGCATCCCTGCCTCTGCAACCTAATGACAGCGACAGTTTGCATAGGATGCAGTCTGTGGGACCTGGCCCTCGCCATTTGGGTGGCCTGGGGAGCCTGAGGACTGGTTGGGTCCTGGGCACCTGACTCCCTCAGTGATGGTGGCTGGACAGGATCTGGGGACCTGACCCTGAGGGAACCATCAGCTGAGATCTGCCTCTTCAGCCAGGATCTGGACCTCGGAGGGTGAAAGTTGTGCCTTGGGACCTTGCCCTTTCTTGTCAGAACAGAGAATAACATTTGCTTGCTGAAGATTTACGGGAACATCATTACCTGACCATGACCTGACCTCAAGAACAAAGGATCTGGCATCAAGAAGTTTGCAACAACTAACCACTCCCCTCCTTCACTTTTCCTACAGAAGGGATTTGCTGAAAGCTTTCAGGGAGTTTGGGGGTTTTAAGGCATGAGCCACACATCTCTTTACACGGCCCTGCAATAAACTTTTCTCTGTTCCAAACTCTGACGTTTTGGTATTGTTTGGCCTCACTGTGCATTGGGCACATGGACTTGCGTTTCAGTAACAGTAATATATATACAATGAAATATTATTCAGCCATAAAAAGGAAGGAAATCCTGACATTTGTGACAATATGGATGGAATTTGAGCACATCATGCTAAATGAAACAAGTCACACAAAGACAAACACTGTATGATTGTACTTATCTGTGGAATCTAAAAAAGATGAACTCATAGAAGCAGATTGTAGAACTGTGGTTGCTAAGGGATGAGGATTGGAGGGAATGGGGAAATATTAGTCAAAGGGCAAACATTTTCAATTATAAGATGATTAACTTCCAGGTGCAGCATGGTGACTATAGTTAACAATATGTATTATTTACTTGAAAGTTGCTTTGAAAGTAGAGCTTTAATATTCTCACCATAGCAACAATAACAAAATGGCAACTATGTGAAGTGAAGAATGTGTTAACTGACCTTATTGTTGTAAACATTTCACAATATATGTGTATCAAATGATCACCTTGTACACCTTAAACTTACATGATGTCATATGCCAACTATATCTCAATAAATCTGGGGTGTGGGGACAACTAAGAAAATAATGTTTCTAGGAGAAAGGTGAAGAAATGAGGCACAGCTGGAGAGGATTGTGGGATCAAGAGCATATTAAGATGTTAGCACTAACTTGTTCATATGCTTACTAGATTTATCCCATTAGAGATGGGGATGCAGGAAAGAGAGGGGCCAACTGTAGAACTGAAGTCTTCTAAGAGTTTAGAAGGAATTAAAGAAATTCAGATTACAAATGGAAGAGCTAGACTTTTCTGAAAGAAAATAGCTTAGTAATGAATTAATTTTTAATTGTTTCTGGCTGCTAGACTGAGATACTGCTCAAAGGCTGGATCACATGGGTTTTAACTTACATTTGAATCATATATCAGTTTTTAGCTGCTGTGTCTATTATTGGCAAATTGTCTTCATAGTTGGTGAATTTATAATTCTTTCTTTTTTTTTTTTTTTTTTTTGCAGTACGCGGGCCTCTCACTGTTGGTGGTCTCTCCCGTTGCGGAGCACAGGCTCCGGATGCGCAGGCTCAGCGGCCATGGCTCACGGGCCCAGCCGCTCCGCGACATGTGGGATCTTCCTGGACCGGGGCACTAACCCACGTCCCCTGCATCGGCAGGTGGACTCTCAACCACTGCGCCACCACAGAAGCCCTATAATTATTTCTTAATTTTATTGTGAAGGGAGGTTAACTGTTTATTCTTTTATTGTTTCAGGTAGGCTAAACATAGGGGACAATTAAAAATGCCATCTATTCTCTGTGATATTTTTACAGAAGTTCTCTACTAGTTTAAAGTAAAAGCTATGGTACTATTATTTACTTGTATGTTTTCTCCAGAAACTCAGTCTTAAATATCTATATCATAGGCATCATGGAATATGAATTTAAAAGCTAAACATTTTCTCTCTCTTTCCTTCTCTCCCTCTCCCTCCATCCCCTCCTCAATCTACCTCTATCTCTTCCCCTCACTCTCTCTCTCCCCCCTTTCCCTCCCTCCCTCCCTCTTTCCTAGCCATAGTTTAAATACTATTGGCTTGAAAGTCAAACAGCATTTCCTTCCTTTCAGTGTTTTCTCTAAGGGTGTCCTAGGATGATGCTTAATTGGAAAATATAATGATTTAAATGTTTAATTCTTTTAACTAGGTCCAAAACTGTATGACTGTATTGGTATAATTTATTTTTGACCAACATTTCCAAGCTCATTTTCCAATTAGTAGACTCAGTTGAGATATTATCGACTAATTAATGATATTAACTTATTGTTTTCATAATATCACACAACCATCAATCACACTTGAATATGAGTTAGGAATTTTATGTTGTTTATTAACAGGCAGTGTAGGATGATTTGTTGGATGATATAAAAAGCCCAGAGAACAAGATCACTTCTTTGTATGTACATCCTTTGGCAAATTAAAAAGCCTAACTCTTTAATCTGAACAAATGGACTCCATTTCTTTCTTAGAACTGTCCCTTAAAATCCAAGGGACAGTTCATACCTCTCTCTCATATCATTTGTCCAGATTTAACCTTGGAATAAACTGGATTTTTGTCCTAGCTCTGTCCCCTCAAAGCTCTGAACCACAGACAAATCAATTCATCAATGCTCAGTTATCTCAATTAAAGAATATTTGTCTCACACAATTATTGTGAGGATTAAGTGAAAAAATGTTTGTGAAAGCATTTTAAGCTATAAAGCCATATAAAAATATATTGTCCTTATTTTATTTATCATCATCATCATCTTTATCATCATCATCACTATTTGGACATGTCCTCATTTATGATCATTAAAAATAATGCTTTAGGTAATATTTATGAATATATTTGTATAAATCTAGATGGTAAGCAACTTGATAGTAAGTTAAAACCAGGTCTTATTGTTATTCTCTCCCATAAGCACATTCCAAAAATGTGTGTTGAAATGTGTACTAAATGTTTTATAAGTTTGTTCCTGCATTTTGAAAATGTTTCCTATCAAGCACAGCCCTCAATTTTAAAGTGACTCACTCACACATACTGAGCTCTTACTTTTAGGTGGAAACTATCCTGAGCATTTTTAATGCAAAACCTCTTTTAATCACCCCAACAGCTCTAGAAGGTAAGGTACTATGGAAATCTCTTCCTTCAAAATGAGGCTTTCCTTTTTTTTTTTTTCACTTAAATATTCCTTTTTTTTAACATCTTTATTGGAGTATAATTGCTTTACAATGGTGTGTTAGTTTCTGCTTTACAACAAAATGAATCAGTTATATATATACATATGTTCCCATATCTCATCCCTCTTGCGTCTCCCTCCCTTCCACCCTCCCTATCCCACCCCTCCAGGCGGTCACAAAGCACCGAGCTGATCTCCCTGTGCTATGCGGCTGCTTCCCACTAGCTATCTACCTTACGTTTGGTAGTGTATATATGTCCATGCCACTCTCTCGCTTTGTCACAGCTTATCCTTCCCCTTCCCCATATCCTCAAGTCCATTCTCTAGTAAGTCTGTGTCTTTATTCCTGTCTTACCCCTAGGCTCTTCATGACATTTTTTTTCTTAAATTCCATATATATGTGTTAGCATATGGTATTTGTCTCTCTCTTTCTGACTTACTTCACTCTGTATGACAGACTCTAGGTCTATCCACCTCATTACAAATAGCTCAATTTCGTTTCTTTTTATGGCCGAGTAATATTCCATTGTATATATGTGCCACATCTTCTTTATCCATTCATCCGAGGATGGACTTAGGTTGTTTCCATCTCCGGGCTATTGTAAATAGAGCTGCAATGAACATTTTGGTACATGACTCTTTTTGAATTATGGTTTTCTCAGGGTATATGCCCAGTAGTGGGATTGCTGGGTCATATGGTATTTCTATTTGTAGATTTTTAAGGAAACTCCATACTGTTCTCCACAGTGGCTGTATCAATTTACATGTCCACCAACAGTGCAAGAGGGTTCCCTTTTCTCCACACCCTTTCCAGCATTTATTGTTTCTAGATTTTTTGATGATGGCCATTCTGACTGGTGTGAGATGATATCTCATTGTAGTTTTGATTTGCATTTCTCTAATGATTAGTGATGTTTCATGTGTTTGTTGTCAGTCTGTATATCTTCTTTGGAGAAATGTCTATTTAGGTCTTCTGCCCATTTTTGGACTGGGTTGTTGGTTTTTTTGTTATTAAGCTGCATGTGTTGCTTATAAATCTTGGAGATTAATCCTTTGTCAGTTGCTTCATTTGCAAATATTTTCTCCCATTCTGAGTGTTGTCTTTTGGTCTTGTTTATGGTTTCCTTTGCTGTGCAAAAGCTTTGAAGTTTCATTAGGTCCCATTTGTTTATTTCTGTTTTTATTTCCATATCTCTAGGAGGTGGGTCAAAAAGGATATTGCTGTGATTTATGTCATAGAGTGTTCTGCCTATGTTTTCCTCTAAGAGTTTGATAGTGTCTGGCCTTGCATTTAGGTCTTTAATCCATTTTGAGTTTATTTTTGTGTATGGCATTAGGGAGTGTTCTAATTTCATACTTTTACATGTACCTGTCCAGTTTTCCCAGCACCACTTATTGAAGAGGCTGTCCTTTCTCCACTGTACATTCCTGCCTCCTTTATCAAAGATAAGGTGACCATATGTGTGTGGGTTTATCTCTGGGCTTTCTATCCTGTTCCATTGATCTATCTTTCTGTTTTTGTGCCAGTACCATACTGTCTTGATAACTGTAGCTTTGTAGTATAGTCTGAAGTCAGGGAGCCTGATTCCTCCAGCTCCGTTTTTTGTTCTCAACCTACGTAAGGAGACAAAAGACCTGTACGCAGAAAATTATAAGACACTGATGAAAGAAATTAAAGATGATACAGATAAATGTAGAGACATACCATGTTCTTGGATTGGAAGAAACAACATTGTGAAAATGACTCTACTACCCAAAGCAATCTACAGATTGAATGCAATCCCTATCAAACTACCACTGGCATTTTTCACAGAACTAGAACAAAAAATTTCACAATTTGTATGGAAACACGAAAGACCCCGAATAGCCTAGACTTTTCTTTAAAATGGGAATTTCTGATTCTGAAAAGACTGCTTACCTTAACACACTGGAAAGCCAAGTGAATCAGCTTGTGGTCCCACTCCTGGGAAATATGTCTTAAGAAGGAATTTGTTTTGCAACATCTTCAACATCAATTACATTTAACATTGGAACTTAAACTTCCTTGCCTAGCATATTTTATGACATTTTCACTGACCTCTTTTTTCTTGGCTGCTTCATTGTGCACGGGCTTTCTTTAGTTGCTGCAAGCGGGGGCTACTCTTCGTTGCAGTGCATGGGCTTCTCATTGCAGCGGCTTCTCTTGTTGAAGAACACGGGCTCTAAGCTCGCAGGCTCAGTAGTTGTGCCACACGGGCTTAGTTGTTCTGTGGCGTGTGGGATCTTCCTGGACCAGGGATCAAACCTGTATACCCTTCATTGGCAGGTGGATACTTAACCACTGCGCCACCAGGGAAGCCCTCAGTGACCTCTTAATTGAGAAATATCTGAGCCATATGCTGTCAATTTGGATAATTTTAAAGATGAAAGGGTGATTTTTATTGATTTCACTCCGAAAGCAGCATAGCATGGATATGAGGTCACGCCAAGAGGAGCTTTGGAGAACATGCTCCATTGGGGGCAGAGTCTTTATCTCCCACAGGGCCTAAGATAGTGTGAAAAACATAGGCTGTCAATGAATGCCTGCTGAATTGAAATGAATCAAGATTGTTAAATTAGATGAGATACTAGAAGAAAAGTCAAAGCAACAAATAACAAGCAGGTTGTTGGAGAAATAAAGAAGACAGAGGTAAATTGCCCTCCATTTCAGAACCAGTAAGTGTAGTAAATTGACATGGGGTATATTCTCATAATATATTTAATGATAGATAATTTGAGTTGTTTCATCACTTGCCAAGAGAAGAGAAATATGAAACAGTACTTGGAATAAATTTGAAGAAAAAGTGTTTGTTTAATCAAACCATATTATGCTTTGTTAAATGGGAAAGCTGGATAAAAATATCTTGGAACCTCAAAATATTCATCAAATGTAGAACATTAATATAATAGTTGAGAGCATGTGGCCTCTCATCTTTGCTCAACAATTCCTTCCCTTAGATGATGGGACTATGTAAGTGGGGTGAGTGGGAGAAACATGGGATTTCAAGTCAGACCAACAAGTTCAAATGTTATCTCTAATACTCTGACCTTGAACAAGTTACTTCTCTCTGATGGTGCTTCTCAAATTTGGGGGATGCATAATAATCACCTAGGACACCCAGGTGCCACCCACAGAGATTCTTGATTAGTAAGTGTAGGGTAAGTTCCTGGAACCTGATTGTTAATAGGCACCCCAATATATTCTAATGCAGGTGGCCAAAATATCTTTCTCCTAAGGAGGAAATGATAATACTCATTAGACTATGGATTTGAGGGGTTTCTTGGCACGGGGTCAGGGAAGAAAAATGAGGTAACACATGTGAAGTCATGTAGTTCAGTATTGGCACTTTGGAGGTGCTAAATACATATTGTCAGGAGTAATTCCCAAAGTTATACAGGTATCATCCAGCAAAACCAACCACCACCACTTCTGCTGCTTCCATGCTTCAAAGCTTTCCTGATACCTCATGCTCTTGCTGCCATCAGCAGAAAATGCATCAGGAAACCATCTAAATGAGTGAATCAAATTTCAGTTTCTTAAACACACCTAAGAGGCAGTCATAAAGAAAAATGTATTAGATTAAACCTAAAATCTGCTGCTCCCAGGACTCCAAGTCCTGAAGCCCAATTATACACAAATCCTTAAAGTCACTGATGTGTCAGTCAATGTTCAGTCCAAAACAAAAACGAAGCAGGAATGGCTCTGGGAATTCCAAGTAGGGAGAATTTAATACAGCATTTCCAAAGTGTTGGACTGACTAGAGGAGAAAAATAAAAGTTTAGTTTGTTCAGACATTGGTAATGATAGGAAGCCTCCATTTTCTAATAGGACTGAAGGAGCAAAAGGGTAAATTGTGGTACCCAAAGCCTCTGCTGTGTCACTGAGGTTGCCAGAGCATCCACAGCCATTATTGGACCCCCATTTCTGCTACTTGACAAAAAGCTAAGACACTGTTCTTCTATTGATGCTGCTGTAAGTCCAAAGGCATACTCAGCTATTATCATCACAGACACTGGGCCACAGGGCTATGCTACTGAGGCACTGGTGTCTACAGCTGCCATGCCACCCCTACCAGAACCAGAGCAGATAGCCCCATGCTGTGGAGGCTGCTGTGTCTTTGCTGCCACTGCACCATGTGGAACTCTACCTGAGCAGGACCTCAAGAGCCTGGACTTCTGTTGTCTGAGGAATCAACCAGGGGGACTGACTTCTTTTCTCCAGCCCTCCAATATGCCTTCAGCATCTTCTATTGGAAGAACCTAATTAGAAGCCAGCTGGCAAGGGAATCATAGAAATGTAGTTTGTAGGCTTCTAGTCTCTCGTGATAAAGTGAAAGCACAGACGGGAGGAAATGTTGCTAAGATCCAACAAAGTGTCAGAACAACCTGCTGCATATCTCTTACCAGATAGGAAATTAGTCCATTTGTGAGGGTTATCCAGATGCCAATGGATTAGAAAACTCACTCTTTACTTTTATTCTTTCTATATGTGATCAGAGAAAGTATGATAGAAGATTTTAGGAATAAAACAATACATTTGGAATTTTGTAAGTGTGAGCTCATCAGAATTTGTATTTCAGAGATTTTACCATGAAAGGTGAGTATAAGGTTTTAGTTGGAGTTTTCAGCATAGTAAATGGAGGTATTTCCTTCAGGACTCACTTATTACTTGTAGCGTATCAAATTAGTTCAGCTCAAGAAACTGCTTTCTCCTATGAACTCTTCCAGTACCTATTTCTGGAGTTATCTATTTAGCATCTAACATATAGTAATTGGGAAATGTTTGCCATGCAAATAGATGCCTTCTTGAGAACTGGATTCTGTGGTTTATGTCTCTTAGTGATCTAACACTTAACAAAGGTCTTTAGACATAGTAGTTGTATGATAAATGTTTGCAATAATGTTATTACAAAACATAACAAATGCAATTTAAATAATAAAAAGTAATTTAAATAAAGATAATTTTGAATAAATATTAGTTAACATTTTTGCTACATTTTCTCACTCCCCTCTCATTTCTGAACTATGTGCAGTACATAGCAAATACCATGACACTTCACCCCTAAATACCTCAGTATCTATCTCCTATGAACAAGAACATTATCTTATATAACCACAATGTTATTACAATGTCAAGAAATTTAACATGGATTTAATAATGTTGTCTAATATAAAATTCATCTTCAAATTTTCCCAAATGTCCTTTATATCTGTTTTTCCCCCTGTCCAGAATCCAGAGTACATGTATTGCATTTGGTTCCTATTAAACCAAAATAATCTCCTTCAACCTAGAGCAATCTCCTAATAATTTAGGTCAGTTGACTAGTACAATGTTCCATATTATAGATTTGCCTGATTCTTTATGATTAAATTCAGAGTAAACATTTTTGATAAGAATACTGCATAGGTGATGTTGTATAAATTCCTGAGTCGCATTTGTTCTATTAATGGGGGCCCAAGTTTAAATATTTGATCCAGGTCAGATTAGTGTCTAATCTTTTCATTATGAAAGTACCCTTTCTCTGTCATTTAACAAGCAATCACTAGGGTGATATTTTGAGACCATGAAATATGCTGCTCCCTATTTCACCAAGTAATTTTAGCATCCTTGATGATCCTTGCCTGAATTATTATATTGGTGGTATCTAAATGGTTATATTCTAACACCACGTGTATTAGCTGGCATTCTTCTATGAAGAAAAGCATCCATCCCCCTCTCCCATTTTTCGGTATTGTTATAAGTTCATGTATTTTTTTACTTGTATTATACTCCATTGCCATCATTATTTTTTATGCTTAAATTGTCTCAAATTTAGCCAGACTCATCAGTTTAGCTCTTGTATCCACTTGACATGTTCTCAATAGTTTTTGAACACTTTCTTACTTTCAGGCACTAAAACATTCCTAGGTTCACCTTGTATTTTCTCTGCCTCAGTCCTGGAATTATCCATTTCTCAAAGGAGTCCTGCTCCCTTTTATTGGGTATTTAGGGTCTCACTTTTCTTAATGAAGCCATTTAATTGAAGCTTTTCAAACCCAATTTTAAAGGCAATTTGCTAGTGGGCCACTTCATTATCTTCACATAATTTCAAGATGGTATTGATTTGAAACTCAAGCACTGATTGAACTCTTTCAAGAGGAATGGTTGATGTTCTCAAATTTTCCCAGTCTGTGCTATAAAAGATTAACAGCCAAAATATAGGATAGAAAAGTTGAATTTGATTATTACCTGAGAGGATATTATGAATAGTTTATGTCCCTACCTTTGCACTTCTTAAATTTATGTCACAATGTGCATTACGTAAATACAGTACTTTACTGCCTTGTCCATTTTCTTTCCCCCTAAATACTCAAATTGTGCTCAAATTATCTTATTAGTTCAGTATATTGTTCTAAACTAGGGATCAGCAAAACTTTTCTGTAAAAGTTCAGAAAATAAATATATTAGATTTTCAGTCTTTGTGGCAACGACTCAACTAGTTATAGCAAAATCAGCCATAGAAAATACGTGAATGAATGAGTGTGGCTATGCATCCAATAAAACTCTTTTTGCAAAAATAGAAACTGAGCTGTAGTTTGCCAACACCTGCTCTAAACGAAACAAAATTAACAACAATAATTATGACAACTCTTTATTTCTATATTATTGCTACTACAATTATAAATGAAATTTGGTGATAGTTCTAGAATCCAAGACATTCACTTTTAATGTTTTGCCATGCTTCCTTCCAGTCTTTAACCTATGCACTTTTCTTACATAATGGTCATTGTTCTCCATACATACAGTTTTTCTCCAGCATTTTTCATTAAATTCTATAATCAAGACACTTCTCCTTTGAAGAGATACTGCTGAATTTCCCTTGCCCCATATTGCCTCCACCCTCCCTGAGTTCACCTGCAGTCACATGGACAGCTCCCAGATACGCTGACAGCTTCCTATCTCCATCACCAGCATCTCCGTTTTTCTGCTTGAAGACTTTCTCCAGGCTCATGGGAGCTTGCGGTCGCCCCAAAGTGCCATGGATTCATCTTCCCAAGGGCAACCCTCAATCAGTGAGGCACTGGAACTGGTGGATCCAGCTTCCCTTTTCTTCAATGCCTATTTTTACAATTTATCACAATTATATTTTTGGTATATTTTCTCCAGTTTGTTGATATTCCCATTTTGTTTATAAATGTTTTATGTATATATGTTTTAAATATGTATTTTTATTAATTGATTTTTTACTGCTTTATTAACTTTAGGTTGATAAAATTCTCTCCCAGATAGTGATATATATGTATTCTTCAATTTAACTTTAGAATCACTTAGACAAATTACCAAAATCTTATGTATACATGATAAAATGTTGAATTAAGTTGTGTGTATATATATACACACACACCTTAATGAGAACTATATTTTAACAAATACATTTATTGACATGTTATTTTATCATATTGGAACTTTCCATCTATTAATTTAGATTGACTTGCCATAGTTTAGTCTTTTTTTTCTTAGTATTTATTTATTTATTTTATAACCCTTTTTTATTGAATCATAGGTAATTTACAATGTTGGTTAGATTTAGTCTTTTTTTAACATCTCTCAGTAGTGTTTATAGATTTCATTGATATAGATGTCATGTAGTCTAAGTTAAAATTATTGCTGGGTTTTTATCTTCTTCGTTGTAATTGTGAAATAAGGTTTTTTTCTTCATCCATTACATTCTGTAAATGGTTGAGTAGTTTATAATTATTACTGATTTTGTACATTTACCTTGTACCTAAAAGAATTTTCATATTCATTCCTGTACAATATAGATGTGCATTTATGGAATTGTATTCTGTTGAGATGCTATCAGCTATATACAGGGACTGTGTGGGAACAATCTTTTTGAAAGACATTGCTGTAATATAAATATTTTGAGAAGGCCGTTCATAGCCCATTTACAAGGGTAAAATAGTCTACGGTCTGCATTTTTTTTGTTTAATTTCTGGCTTCATTTAATATCCTTAGTCTCTCCTTATTCTAATATGCTAGCTTTCTGTATTTTATATCTTCTTTTGGGTCTCCCTACATAATCTCTAGAACCACCAAAATTTAATTCCTTTAAAATGATATTAACTCTAATCATTAGAAGTTGATTCTTTTATTTTCTAAATATGCAAAGGAAATAGAACTTAGCTTCCTCTTTTTCAGTACAAATCAAATATTAAAATACACTTTGCTCCTTTACAAAACATATTGCCATACAGTGCAATGGCATTTTTCTCCAGTTTGTTGATTTCCAATTTTGTTTATAATTTTTGATGAATACAGGTTTTCAATATTTATGTATTTATGTCAGTTTATTTTTACTGCTTTTTTGGCTTCAGGCTTATAAGATTCTCTCTTGGGTAGTGAATATTTGACTCTTAGATCAAATTCCAGCTCTGCAACTTACTGTGCGAGCTTGGGTGAGGTACTTAAACTTTTTGTGCCTCGGCTCCCCGATCTGTAAAATGAGGTTATAAGGACATCGTGAGGATTAAGGTGGCACATTCTAATATGCCTGCTATGCCTTCACATTATGTATTTTATTAATTTTAGGCTCTCCTTTATTTTATAGTTATTCTATAAAGTGCTTAAAGCACAGATGTTGCCTACCTCTATATAAAAGAAAAAACTTAAGGGTGCCAAGGTTTACAACCAACCATTCCCTGTGGGGACCAGGAGGGGTTTTTTTAAGGTGGGAGTCAAGAGTAGTACCTGCCTCTTCCCTTACCAACAACAACTCTTCTGCATCCTTAATTTGTTGCCAAACTATTCAAGAACTCCCAACATGCAGCACCAAAAGCAATCAGACCAACTTACTGGCCAAGAGGTGACCTGGAAAGGGCACTTATCTGGTTTGTATGTACATATCCCTAGAGGACTCACTGAGAATCCTTGATCCTCATACAAAGCCCTAAAAAAGGCAGCAATTTGAGAGGATTCAAAGTACTCAAAGGACATAAAAGAGAGGGACTAAATCTACTCCCTGAGGAGCTATTCTTCCAGAAGAATGGGTGTTTGCTTCAGAGAGCAAGAAGGAAGAGGGACAGAGGGAGTCATACAGAACTAAGCCTGTACTTTAGACACCAATTGTGCTTTTGGCTGTGACACACAATTTAAAAATAATCTTGCGTTCACCTAATTAGAAGAGCAAGTGAGTCGAAGACAGTATACACAGACACACTCACACATGCATTTACTTTTTTGTATAACAAGATGAAACACTGGCATTCATAAATTGATAACATTTTAAATGCCTTTCCCATTTCTTCCCTATTCCTGCCCACCTTTCTCCCTTCTCTGTTGAAATTTTCATTTCCTACACATGTGCATTACAAAGGATGCCAAGCGTAAGCCAACAGATGTTGCAGGAGAAAAAGAAAAATAAACATTTACCACTTCTCAAAAACATAAAGATACACTTTCTAAGTGGATTGAGTCATGTATATCAGATTGCACATTTATATGTATCTGAATTTCTTTTTACATCACCACCTCTCAATGGTGGGCCGATTTGTCCCTTTGACCAACAATGAAGGGAACATTAATATGATCATATGTATCAAGAGGTGGCACCAGTGATAACAGAGAAAGCCTGTGCATTGGTAATCTGATCAGTCTTTAAGAAGGCAAGCATGCGGAATAATGGAACCCATGTGTGATGGGTAAGGGGAAAAGAAAAGGGGGTTGGGCAGACTCTCTTGTGGTCTCAAATACCTTCAAAAAGACAGAACTGTAGGGATTTGAGTGGCTTGTATTACCCATGTAAGACAGAGATAATCTTGACTCACCTTCCTGTGTGTCTGATTCTACACTTCAATTTAGAGTACATGAGAACTTTTGTGACCCTGTGTTTGTCTTTGTGCATTATACTGGCTGAAAACTTCACAGAGATACACTTCTATGAGGTATCTTTTCAGTAACTTTGAAATTTATCAAATGCAAATTAGACTGGGGAGCTTCAAGATAGTAGAAGAATAAGATGTGGAGATCACCTTCCTCCCCACAAATACATCAGAAATACATCTACATGTGGAACAACTCCTACAGAACACCTACTGAAGGCTGGCAGAAGACCTCAGACCTCCCAAAAGGCAAGAAACTCCCCACGTACCTGGTTAGGGCAAAAGAAAAAAGAAAAAACAGAGACAAAAGAATAGGGACAGGGCCTGCACCAGTGGGAGGGAGCTGTGAAGGAGGAAAGGTTTCCACACACTAGGAAGGCCCTTCGTGGGCGGAGAGTGCGGGTGGCGGAGCGGGGGAGCTTCGGAACCACGGAGGAGAGCACAGCAACAGGGGTGTGGAGGGCAAAGTGGAGAGATTCCTGCACAGAGGATCAGTGCCGACCAGCACTCACCAGCACTAGAGGCTTGTCTGCTCACCCGCCGGGACGGGTCGGGGCTGGGGGCTGGGAGCTGAGGCTCGGGCTTCGGAGGTCGGATCCCAGGGAAAAGACTGGGGATGGCTGCGTGAACACAGCCTGAAGGGGGCTAGAGCACCCTGGCTAGCCAGGAGGGAGTCCGGGAAAAGGTCTGGACCTGCCAAAGAGGCAAGAGACTTTTTCTTGCCTCTTTGTTTCCTGGTGCGCCAGGAGAGGGGATTAAGACCACTGCTTAAAGGAGCTCCAGAGATGGGCGCGAGCTGCGGCTATCAGCGCGGACCCCCAAAACGGGCATGAGATGCTAAGGCTGCTGCTGCCGCCGCCACCAGGAAGCCTGTGTGCAAGCACAGGTTACTATCCACACCTCCCCTCCCGGGAGCCTGTGCAGTCTGCCACTGCCAGGGTCCCGTGATACAGGGACAACTTCCCCGGGAGAACACACAGCGCGCCTCACACTGGTGCAACATCAAGCCAGCTTCTACCTCCGCAGGCTCACCCCCACACTCCGCACCCCTCCCGTCCCACGGCCTGAGTGAGCCAGAGCGCCCGAATCAGCTGCTCCTTTAACCCCGTCCTGTGTGAGTGAAGAACAGACGCCCTCAGGTGACCTACATGCAGAGGCGTGGCCAAATCCAAAGCTGAACCCCGGGGGCTGTGCAAACACAGAGAAAGGGAAATCTCTCCCAGCAGCCTCAGGAGCAGCGGATTAAATCTCCACAATCAACTTGATGTATCCTGCATCTCTGGAATACCTGAATAGACAACGAATCATCCCAAATTGAGGAGGTGGACTTTGGGAGGAACAGTATATATATATTTTTCCCCTTTTTCTCTATTTGTGAGTGTGTATATGTATGCTTCTGTGTGTGATTTTGTCTGTATAGCTTTGCTTTTACCATTTTTCCTATAGTTCCGTCTGTCCTTTCTTTTTCTTTTTTTTTCTAAGTATACTTTTTAGCACTTGTTATCATTGGTGGATTTGTTTTTTGGTTTGCTTGCTCTCTTCTTTCTTTCTTTTTTAATTGCTTTATTACTTAATATAATTTTTTAAAAAATTATTTTTTATTTTAATAACTATTTTATTTTACTTTATTTTATTTTATCTTCTTTCTTTCTTTCTTTTATCCATTTTATTCTGAGCCATGTGGATGACAGGATCTTGGTGCTCCAGCGAGGCATCAGGGCTGTGCCTCTGAGGTGGGAGAGCCAAGTTCAGGACATTGGTCCACAAGACACCTCCCAGTTCCACGTAATATCAAATGGTGAAAATATCCCGGAGATCTCCATCTCAATGCCAAGACCCAGCTTCACTCAAATACCAGCAAGCTACAGTGCTCGACACCCTATGCCAAACAACTAGCAAGACAGGAACACAAACCCATCCATTAGCACAGAGGCTGCTTAAAACCATAATAAGGCCACAGACACCACAAAACACACCACCAGACATGAACCTGCCCACCAGAAAGACAAGATCCAGCCTCATCCACCAGAACACAGGCACTAGTCCCCTCCACCAGGAAGCCTACACAACACACTGAACCAACCTTAGCCACTGGGGATAGACCCTGAAAACAACAGGAACTATGAAACTGCAACCTACGAAAAGGAGACCACAACACAGTAAGTTAAGCAAAATGAGAAGACAGAGAAACAGCAGATGAAGGAGCAAGGCAAAAACACACCAGACCAAATAAATGAAGAGGAAATAGGTAGTCTACCTGATAAAGAATTCAGAATAATGACAGTAAAGATGATCCAAAAAATTGGAAATAGAATGGACAAAATACAAGAAACGTTTAACAAGGACCTAGAAGAACTAAAGAGCAAACAAATAGTGATGAACAACCTAATAAATGAAATTAAAAATTCTCTAGAAGGGATCAATAGTAGAATGAGGCAGAAGAAAGGATAAGTGACCTAGAAGATAAAATAGTGGAAACAAGTACTACAGAGCAGAATAAAGAAAAAAGAATGAAAAGAATTGAGGAGAGTCTCAGAGACCTCTGGGACAATATTAAACACACCAATATTCGAATTATAGGGATCCCAGAAGAAAAAGAGAAAAAGAAAGGGACTGAGAAAATATTTGAAGAGATTATAGTTGAAAACTTCCCTAATATGGGAAAGGAAATAGTTAAGTCCAGGAAGCACAGAGAGTCCCATAAAGGAAAAAGCCAAGGAGAAATACACCAAGACACATATTAATCAAACTATCAAAAACTAAATACAAAGAAAAAATATTAAAAGCAGCAAGGGAAAAACAACAAATAACACACAAGGGAATTCCCATAAGTTTAACAGCTGAACTTCCAGCAGAAACCCTGCAAGCCAGAAGGGAGTGACAGGACATATTTAAAGTGATGAAGGAGAAAAACCTACAACCAAGATTACTCTACCCAGCAAGGAACTGATTCAGATTTGATGGAGAAATTAAAAGATTTACAGAAAAGTAAAAGCTAAGAGAATTCAGTACCAACAACCCAGCTTTACAACAAATGCTAAAGGAACTTCTCTAGGAAGGAAAAACAAGAGAAGAAAAAAACCTCCAATAACAAACCAAAAACAATTAAGAAAATGGGAATACGAACATACATATTGATAATTACCTTAAACATAAATGGGTTAAATGCTCCAACCAAAAGACATAGACTGGCTGAATGGATACAAAAACAAGACATGTATATATGCTGCCGACAAGAGATCCACCTCAGACCTAGGAACATATACAGAGAAAGTGAGGCGTTGGAAAAAGATATTCCATGCAAATGGAAATCAAAAGAAAGCTGGAGCACCAATTCTCATATCAAAATAGACTTTAAAACAAAGACTATTACAAGAGCTAAAGAAGGACACTACATAATGATCAAGGGAAGAAGATTTAAGAATTGTAAATATTTATGCACCCAACATAGGAGCACCTCAATACATAAGGCAAATACTAACAGCCATAAAAGGCGGAATCAACAATAACACAATCATAGTAGGGGACTTTAACACTCCACTTTCACCAATGGACAGATCATCCAAAATGAAAATAAATAAAGAAACACAAGCTTTAAATGATACATTAAACAAGATGGACTTAATTGATATTAATAGGACATTGCATCCAAAAACAACAGAATACACATTCTTCTCAAGTGCTCATGGAACATTCTCCAGGATAGATAATATCTTGGGTCACAAATCAAGCCTTTGTAAATTTAAGTAAATTGAAATTGTATCAAGTATCTTTTCCAACTATAACGCTATGAGACTAGATATCAATTACAGGAAAAAATCTGTAAAAAATACAAACACATGGAGGCTAAACAATACACTACTTAATAACCAAGAGATCATTGAAGAAATCAAAGAAGAATTCAAAAACTACCTAGAAACAAATGATAATGAAAACACAATAACCCAAAACCTATGGGATGCAACAAAAGCAGTTCTAAGAAGGAAGTTTATAGCAATACAATCCTACTTTAAGAAACAAGAAACATCTAAAACAACGTAACCTTACACCTAAAGCAGTTAAAGAAAGAAGAAGAAGAACAACAAAAAAACCCAAAGTTAGCAGAAGGAAAGAAATCATAAAGACCAGATCAGAAATAAATGAAAAAGAAATTAAGGAAATGATAGCCAAGATCAATAAAAATAAAAGCTGGTTCTTTGAGAAGATAAACAAAATTGATAAACCATTAGCCAGACACATCAAGAAAAAAAGGGAGAAGAATCAAATCAATAGAATTAAGAATGAAAAAGGAGAAGTAACAACTGACACTGCAGAAATACAAAGGATCATGAGAGATTACTACAAGCAACTCTATGCCAAAAAAATGGACAACCTGGAAGAAATGGACAAATTCTTAGAAATGCACAACCTGCCGAGACTGAACCAGGAAGAAATGGAAAATATGAGCAGACCAATCACAAGCACTACAACTGAAACTGTGATTAAAAATTTTCCAACAGGGCTTCCCTGGTGGTGCAGTGGTTGAGAGTCTGCCTGCCAATGCAGGGGACAGAGGTTCATGCCCCGGTCCAGGAATATCCCACATGCCATGGAGTGGCTGGGCCCGTGAGCCATGGCTGCTGAGCCTGTGCTTATGGAGCCAGTGCTCCACAGCAGGAGAGGTCACAACAGTGAGAGGCCCACGTACCGCAAAAAAAAAAAAAAAAAAAAAAAATCTTCCAACAAAGATTCCTGGCCCAGGACCAGATGGCTTCACAGGTAAATTCTATCAAATATTCAGAGAAGAGCTAATACCTATCCTTCTCAAGCTCTTCCAAAATATAGCAGTGGGAGGAACACTCCCAAACTCATTCTACACGGCCACCATCATCCTGATACCAAAACCAGACAAAGATGTCACAAAGAAGTAAAACCACAGACCAATATCACTGATTAACATAGATACAAAAATCCTCAACAAAATACTAGCAAACAGAATCCAACAGCACATTAAAAGGATCATACAACATGATCAACTGGGGTTTATCCAAGGAATGCAAGGATTCTTCAATATACGCAAATCAATCAATGTGATACACCATATTAACAAATTGAAGGAGAAAAACCATATGATCATCTCAATAGATGCAGAGAAAGCTTTCAACAAAATTAAACATGAATTTATGATAAAAACCCTGCAGAAAGTAGGCATAGAGAGAACTTTCCTCAACATAATAAAGGCAATATATGACAAACCCACAGCCAACGTCATCGTCAATGGTGAAAGACTGAAACCATTTCCACTAAGATCAGAAAAAAGACAAGTTTGCCCACTCTCACCACTCTTATTCAATGTAGTTTTGGAAGTTTTAGCCACAGCAATCAGAGAAGAAAAATAAATAAAAGGAATCCAAATTGGAAAAGAAGAAGTAAAGCTGTCACTGTTTGCAGATGACATGATACTATACATAGAGAATCCTAAAGATGCTACCAGAAAACTACTAGAGCTAATCAATGAATTTGGTAAAGTAGCAGTATACAAAAGTAATGCACAGAAATCTCTTGTATTCCTATACACTAATGATGAAAAATCTAAAAGTGAAGTTAAGAAAACACTCCCATTTACCACTGCAACAAAAAGAATAAAATATCTAGGAATAAACCTACCTAAGGAGACCAAAGACCTGTATACAGAAAATTATAAGACATTGATGAAAGAACTTAAAGATGATACAAATAGATGGAGAGATATACCATGTTCTTGGATTGGAAGAATCAACATTGTGAAAATGACTCTACTACCCAAAGCAATCTACAGATTCAATGCAATCCCTATCAAATGAGCAATGGCATTTTTCACAGAACTAGAACAAAAAAATTCATAATTTGTATGGAGACACAAAAGACCCCGAATGGCCAGAGCAATCTTGAGAATGAAAAATGGAGCTGGAAGAATCAGGCTCCCTGACTTCAGACTATACTACAAAGCTACAGTAATCAAGATAGTATGGTACTGATATATAAACAAAAATATAGATCAATGGAACAAGATAGAAAGCCCAGAGAAAAACCCACGCACATATGGTCACCTTATCTTTGATAAAGGAGGCAAGAATATACAGTGGAGAAAAGACAGCCTCTTCAATAAGTGGTGCTGGGAAAACTGGACAGGTACATGTAAAAGTATGAAATTAGAACACTCCCTAATGCCATACACAAAAATAAACTCAAAATGGATTAAAGACCTAAATGTAAGGCCAGAAATGATCAAAGTCTTAGAGGAAAACATAGGCAGAACACTCTATGACATAAATCACAGCAAGATCCTTTTTGACCCACCTCCTAGAGAAATGGAAATAAAAACAAAAATAAACAAATGGGACCTAATTAAACTTCAAAGCTTTTGCACAGCAAAGGAAACCATAAACAAGACGAGAAGACAACCCTCAGAATGGCATAAAATATTTGCAAATGAAGCAACTGACAGAGGATTAATCTCCAAAATTTACAAGCAGCTCATAAAGCTCAATATCAAAAAAACAAACAACTCAATCCAAAAATGGGCAGAAGACCTAAATGGACATTTCTCCCAAGAAGATATACAGATTGCCAACAAACACATGAAAGAATGCTCAACATCATTAATCATTAGAGAAATACGAATCAAAACTACAATGAGATATCGTCTTACACCGGCCAGAATGGCCATCTTCAAAAAATCTACAAACAATAATTGCTGGAGAGGGTGTAGAGAAAAGGGACCCCTCTTGCACTGTTGGTGAGAATGTAAACTGATATAGCCACTATGGAGAACAGTATGGAGGTTCCTTAAAAAACTAAAAATAGAATGACCATACGACCCAGCAACCCCACTACTGGGTATATTCCCTGAGAAAACCATAATTCAAATAGAGTCATGTACCAAAATGTTCATTGCAGCTCTATTTACAATACCCAGGACATGGAATCAACCTACATGTCCATCAACAGATGAATGGATAAAGAAGATGTGGCACATATATACAATGGAATATTACTCAGCCATAAAAAGAAACAAAATTGAGTTATTTTTAGTGAGGTTAATGGACATAGAGTCTGTCATACAGAGTGAAGTAAGTCAGAAAGAGAAAAACAAATACTGTATGCTAACACATATATATGGGATCCAAAAAAAAAAAAAAAAGTTCATGAAGAACCTAGGGGCAAACGGGAACAAAGACACAGACCTCCTAGAGAATGGACTTGAAGATATGGGGAGTGGGAAGGGCAAGCTGGGACAAAGTGAGAGAGTGGCATGGACATATATACACTACCAAATGTAAAATATATAGCTAGTGGGTAGCAGCCGTATAGCACAGGGAGATCAACTCAGTGCTTTGTGACCACTTAGAGGGGTGCGATAGGGAGGGTGGGAGGGAGGGAGATGCAAGAGGGAAGAGATATGGGGACATATGTATATGTATAACTGATTCAGTTTGTTATAAAGCAGAAACTAACACACCATAGTAAAGCAATTATAATCCAATAAAGATTTTTTTTTTTTTAAAAAAAAAGCAAATTAAATGGTAGTTCCATTATTGCTGCCAGCACGTCTGCCACAGAAAGGACCAGTGGGCAGCATTCCCTGATTATTCCGTAAACTTGACAATTAGGTTCCACTGTTTTTCATTTTTACTCATGCTTCTCTTTCTGATACACATCGAATTCATTGCTTAAACCACTATGATAGATTCATGTGCATGTGATTTTAGATTAGGTAAAAGTATACACATCATTTATTTATTTTAGAGAGTACAAAATACTAAGATCTTTGGGGGAAAAGCAAACAAATAACCATAAAACTATATAGCAACTAACTGGAGTACGTTAAAACCCACCTGGGTTGAAAAAACAAAAATAATTATAGCTGGAGCATCACAGTAAGTGGACTCCCAGTAGCTGATTTAGCTGACATGGCCACAGATGGAAATGCATTTCCCTCAAATAAATGACTAATTGAATTTATGCCAAATAGATTTCATGCCAAGCAATTGTGAAACAAATGCATTTTAATTCTTTTCACTAGGTCAATAGGCTATTTTCCTTGGTTGCAAAGGAAAATAACAATTAATTTTTCGTGTATAAGCTGAGAGCTGAGGGTTTCTTTTCCCCTCTAATCCCCTAGTAATAATTAGAGTTACATAGAAATATAAGTGAAGTAGAACTGCTTGCTTTGATCATTTGGATAACGTGAAGAGTTCATGGAATTTTTACTCCTAAAGATGCCTATAAGTAGAAATGCCCTTCTGACTTACGTGGTATAGCTAGTAAAAATGGACACTGTATTCTATTCATCCTGAAATGTCCCTGTAACTACCAGGATCTGATATATGATAGAGGCTTAATAAAAGTTTTTTGAATGAAGTTCTAGAAACAGGAAACTAGACAAAATGATCTTCAGAATTCACTTCAATTTCTACAATTTCAAAACAATAGTAAGGGAAGTAAATTTTCACGTTCATTCAGACAAAAAATATCATAGATTAAAAATAGATTTGTGACTATATTTAGATTGCCTGATTAGTTACATCCAGTTTATCATATAAATACTCACATATGAGGTCCATTTTGTCCAGATAAACTTTCTGACCAATGAGAATTTTAATTTTCTTTCAGACGCCTTTATGATTTCAGCATTTTTAAATTGTTTGAAGTCAGCAGCGACTGTATACAAACAGATCTCTGGGACTCAGAGAAATGTCTGAGTTTGCATGGTGAAAAACAGTGGCCATCATTCTAATGCTTGCATTCATTATTGCAGTGAGGTACTGCTGAAAAGGAAACATTTAAGCAACTGCTTTGATCAAAATTGGTATTTGTTGCAGGAATCATGAAACAAAATCAACAATGGTTTCTTTTGATTTATTCATTGCAGATGTGCAGAGCATTAAACTTCTTATTCCAAATGGCAATTTTACTGCAATTAGGGTGTAATCATTATTCGTAGTATAATAGTGCACTCTGCAGGATTTCATTTCTAAATGCAAGATGTGCTAATTATGCCTTTGACAGAGACAGAGAAAGATGGAAGAAGAAAAGAGAGAGAAAGAGAGGAAATGATGAAAAAATGGAGGCAGGGGCTGAGGAAAAGAAGGAACAATCAGAAAAGGATTTATGGAATAGTGGTAAAGAGGCCCCAAATATTTCCATGCCCAGTTTACCAGGAAAGGAAATACCTAATTTAAAAAGGGAAAACAAAAGAAAAAGTGTTCTTTTGACTGCAAAGTACCCTGTCTTAGATATTTTAGGAAGCTGAGTTGGGCAGTTCCATCCTTTAAGAAGAAAATGACCAATGATTTTACTATATATCTGTCTATTATCTGAAAAGATAGATAAAGTTCAAGTAGGACCCATTTTTTTTCCAGCTTTATTGAGGTATAATTGACAAATAAAATTGTAAGATATTTAAAGTGTACATTGTGATGGTTTGATACAGGTATACATTGTCAAACAGTTCCTCCCATCTAATTAATTAACACATCCCTCACCTCACATATTTAGATAGATAGATACATAGATAGATAGGGAGGGAAAAACATTTAATTTCTAGTCTCTTAGCAAGTTTCAATTATATAATACAGTGTTATCAGCTATAGTCACCACACTGTACATTAGACCCTCAGATCTTACTCATTTTATAGTTGAAAGTTTGTATCCTTTTACCAATCTATATTTCCCCTATCTCTCATCCCCTAGCAAACTACTTTTCTACTCTCTGTATCTATGAGTTTGGCTTTTAAAAATAGATTACATATATAAGTGATACCACACAGTATTTGTCTTTCTGTGTCTGGTTTATTTCACTCAACATAGTGCCTTCAAGGCCCATCCATGTTGTTGCAAATGGCAGGATTTTATTCTTTCTCATGGCTGAATAATATTCCATTGTATGTAATATACCACAACTTCTTTATCCATTCATCCATTGATGAACACTTAGATTGTTTCTATATCTTGGCTCTTGTGAATATGCTGCAATGAACTTGCGAGTGCAGATATCTCTCTGAGATAGTGTTTTCATTTCTTTTGGATACATACGTGGGAGTAGGATTGCTGGATCATACAGCAGTTCTATTTTCAATTTTTGAGAAACCTCCATGATGTTCTCCACAGTGGCTGCACCAATTTACATTTTCATCATCAGTGCACCTGGTTTCCCTTTTCTCCACAGCCTTGCCAACACTTGTTATCTCTTATCTTTCTGAGGATGGTCATTCCTTTTTATATAATGTTATTTTTCCAGTTTTATTTATTATTGACATATATCACTGTATAAGTTTAAGGTGTACAGCATGATTGTTTGATTTTCATATATTGTGAAGGATGATAACCATTCTGACAGGTATGAGGTAATATCTTTTTTTTCTTTTTTGCGGTACGCGGGCCTCTCACAATTGTGGCCTCTCCCGTTGCGGAGCACAGGATCCGGATGCGCAGGCTCAGGGGCCATGGCTCACGGGCCCAGCCGCTCCACAGCATGTGGAATCTTCCCGGACCGGGGCACGAACCCGTGTCCCCTGCAACGGCAGGCGGACTCTTAACCACTGCGCCACTAGGGAAGCCCTGAGGTAATATCTTATTATGGCTTTGATTTGCATTTCCTTGATGATTAGTGCTGTTGAGAACCTTTTCACGTGCCTGATGACCATTCATATGTCTTCTTTGGAAAAATGTCTGTTCCATTCCTCTGCCTATTTTTTAATCAGATTGTTTTTTTCTATTGAGTTGTGTGACTTCTTTATATATTTGGATTGTTAACCACTTAACAGATATATGGCTTGCAAATATTTTCTTTCATTCCATAGGTCGCCTTTTCATTTTATTGCTGGTTTCCTTTGCTGTGCAGAAGTTTTTTTTTAATTTGATGTAGTCCCAGTTGTTTATTTTTGTTCTTGTTGCCTTTGCTTTTGGTGTCAAATCCAAAAAATCATTCCTAAGACCGATGACAAGGAGCATAATCCCTATGTTTTCTCCCAGGAGCTTTATGGTTTCAGGTCTTAAATTTAAGTCCTTAATCTATTTCCTGTTATTTTGGGTGAGAAGTATGAGATAAGTGTGCAGTTTAATTTTTTTGCATATGAATATCCAGTTTCCCCAGCACTATTTGAGACTACTATTTCCCCATTTTATATATTAAAAATCTTTCATCTTGAGTGTTTACTTTGATCAATTAGTGGTACCAGGGTCATGGGAGAATGGTAGTGGCAGCATAAGTTCCATGCATTTATCATCCCTTGATATGGTAAAAAGAGTAATAAATTGGTATTCAGAGGATCCATGTTCAAGTTCCAATCCTACTTTATCATTGGGTTATAACTCCATGCCCTGAAACAGTGTCTTACACTTAATAAATATGTGCTAGAATAAAAACTCAATACATAGACCTGAGAGGACTTTGAATGACACAGCTGAGTTTGCAGACTGCTTCCCTAGTATCAGTCTCATCTAGTCCTAATACCAAAACTGTGGAGAAGGAGGTACTACTGATAGCATGGCAGAGCGGGAAGAAAACCAAAGAGGTGAGAATACAGATCTGGATTTTAATTCTGACTTTTCTATTTAGTTTTCTCACCTTTAAAATGAGGTTTATAGTAATAATGACTCCCAATGAATGTAACAATGTCCACTTTGGAATGTGGCATTGCTGCTCTTCTCATCAGGACTGGCCTTGTGACTTACCCTGACCAGCAAAAGCAATATTTACAAGTGTGATACCTAAGCTGTAAATTATTTTATACTTTTCAATTTCACTTCCTTGGAATCCTTAGGCCATGATGCTGTGAAGGTCAGTCTAGCTTAGTGAAGGTTAAAAGGCTACAGGTAGAAGAACTGAAAAGCCTCTGTCCCTTCAACTGCCAGATATGTGACTGAGGTCCTCTTGGAAACTCCAGTCCCAGTGGAGCCATCAGATGACAGCAACCACATGAATTATTTCCAGTGAGGCCAGGAAAAGAACCACCCAGATTGTACATGCCCAGAATCATGAGAAATAATAAAATATTATTGTTTTATACCACTAAGTTTTGCAATGTTTTGTTACACAGCAATAGGTACAAGAACAATGCCTACCTTCTAGGATTGTAATGAGGACTAATATAATGCATTACCTAAAATGACAAAAACATGAGAAACTCAATAAAGGGTCAGTAGTATTATTATCTTCCTCTTACATATGTGTAATAGGCTTACCACAGCTAAGTGAATTAGTCAAGGTCACACAGCTTTTAATAGTGAAGAAATGGCATATAGACATTAAAATCAAGAGCAAAATTCTGTGGTCACACTCCCTGGACCCACCACTCATTAGTGTGAGACCTCTGGTAGGCTGATTATCTGTAAAATGGAGCAGTAATCATGCCAGCCTAAAGGGGTTGATATGGATTAGTAGAGATAATGCATGCATATTAATTAGCAGAGTGCCTGGAACATAAGAATAAAGTGGTATAAAGATTTTAGTAAAGGTTTCCATTTTAAAATATTATAGAAGTTTTACTTTCTTCCTTTAACAAATTTACCTTTGAGCAGAAATTCTGTGGGCCCTGAGGCAAACCTACAGTTTCATCCCAGTCAAGGATATAGACAAGATTAAGGTCACATGACAGACTGCAGTTAGGAAGTTCAACCACATGGACTTGAATTTAGGGCCTCACATACAGAGTCAGTGACCAAATGACCCAACAGACAGGTATGAACAGATGTGGTTTTCTAGAGTACAGCTATGACTCAGGGGTTAGTTTAAATGGGTAAAAAGCAACAGATGAAGAAATGAGATTAAACTATGAAAATGGGGATTATCATTCAATGAGTTACCAACATTCTACCTGAGGTAGAACAAAGACAGTTGACTCTATGTCTTTTTTCCAAGTAGATTTCTGGGCATATGCTGCCAAGAGTCAGGTTGTGTGTTATTCCAGGCTATCCAAGAACTGGGTGCCAAGATGGGATTAAATTTACAAGGAGTTATTAGGGAAATACCTATATGAGAAAAAATAGAAAAATGATATGGGAAATGCTGGGCGAGCCCTCAGACCATGATGCCAGTCTGACCCCAATGTTTGACAGACGTGTTCTAGACCACCATGTTCTCAGAAGAAGGTTTGACAAGGTCTTGAGAGAGTACTTGAGCCAAAGTATCCATGAGAGCAGTCCCAAATCTCCCAGGAATGGGTCTGCCTGTGTATCTTGGCCAAGCTCAGTCATTGGCTGGAAGCAGCCATGGGAAGCATGGACTATGTACAAATGTGGCAGTAGATTTCAGAACACAGCAGCTGGGGCTCCTGTTCAATTACACCTTCCATATCTGATAGTGTGCAAGGAGCATTCTCATGGCTGCCACAAGCCCCCTAGAGAAAAGCTGGTATGAACAGGTACTACATTCACGGGGAAGTCATGGACATTCTGGCACACCAGTGTGTTTCAACTGCAAATATAAGGATGATAAAGAAGTGATAAAGCTACTCAAGAGAACTGTTCTTAAGTCTCACTAAAGGAGAGAAGATGTCAGGACATGGAAGAGGTTTGTCTCTGTTCTGAGATATTGGTTTTACTTCAAGTGACATCTCTTTTTGTATAATTGATAGACAAGGATCTGTCCAGGGTTGGTTGAGTAGAGTGTTAAGTAGGTATCCGTAAAATTCAGATGGATCCTCTGACATCTCTGCTAAGAAGAATAACCGCTGTTCTGCAGAGAGAGGTGAAAAGAGGTTGAATAGACATCTGAAATCAAATAATCTTTATCACCCATACTTCAAAGAATTCATTTCATTATTATATGCACAGGGATTTATATCTCTGAAAGCAATCAAAGAGTTACTATGTTCTCCAAATGAAATTATGTATTATTTTAATATTGACAACAAAAACCCATTTGCAATTTATCAAGTAAGTATATTTGTTTCATCTTCCTCTTTATCCTTCTCACTCATTCTCTTTCTAATTTTTTTATATTCCCCTTTCAGTCAAAATTTAAAGTTTCACAACAGCTAGAAAAAAGCTGGTGAAAAAACACATGCTGATTTTTAGACTATACTATCCCATTATTTCTAGTAAGTTAGATGTTTCATCCCTATAAGTATTTGTCAGGAGCTTACTATGTGTTCAGGTCTTTCTTCTAGGTATAAGTGGGAATAAAAAAGATCAAACAAGAGTCCAGCTCCTCCAGAAATTTCCAACAGTACTGAAATTCCTCAAGGACAAAGGAAATGCCTTTCATCTCTAGAACTGTCACATACTGTGGTGCAAGTTTTTCACTGCCCAAAGATGGCCAGCCAAGGAAGTAAGATAAAGTTTGAAATAACCCATGCTCTGCTCATCAAACTATGCAACCTGACACAGAACTATGTCTTCTAAGAGAAAAGCTGCTTTTTTAAAAAATTGGCACAAATTTGCCATTTGACTAATGGTACCCTGAAAATAGCTCTGAAACTTAAGTGTGCTCAACACCTAGTAGGAATGCACTATTAAATGAATGAAACAACTATACATTAGAAAATGCAGTGTATATTCTATTGTCCAAATGCATGGTACAGAAAATAGTTTCTTTTAGAGATCAAAATATAGAGAGACTGCCACAAGTTATATCGTTCTTGGAAAACTACCTTTGTAGCAGAATCAATTCTCAAATATACACATGGATGATTCACAACAGAGTTAATTGAGAAGGTCAGAACAAAAGACATTGTGGGCTTTGAATGGTTATTGGATGATTTTTGAGACTCAGCAAAACTACTGCCTTAGTGCATTTTGCTCATTCTCATATTCAAGCAGATCTGTATTGCTCTAATAGCCATTGATTGGTAGCCAGAAAGGCAAGTCCTAAATTAGAAAGATGAAGTCTAACTGGGAACAAATGCTTGTCAAAAATCAATCTACCAGAGAAATAGATCACTGGCTAATAATCTCATGCAGTAAAACAGGAAAGAAAAAACTGTATTTTCCAGAACTCTAGGGGAAGGCTAGCTGGCTAAATGGAGCTCTCTCTAAAAGAGGAGCAGGTAGAATTAGAGACTGAGTGGGATGAGTCTCATGGTGGGAGAGAGAAAAGATAGCAGAGCGTGAGATGTGGAGCAACAACGGTAGCAGCAACGGAGAAATCCTAATCAAGGATCTCTGAAATAAGACCACATAAAATGTAAGTCATCACATTACTACATTCACTGCAGTATGTATAGTCCAGATGAAAGCAAACATGAAGGGGCTTATAGGACTTTGTAAGAACTTTGGCTTTTATTGTGAATGAATGTGGAAGTCACCAGAAGTTTGAGCAGAAAAGTGTTATAAAGTGGACTTTAAAAAGTTTGGCTGGGGCTTCCCTGGTGGCGCAGTGGTTGAGAGTCCGCCTGCCGATGCAGGGGACGCGGGTTCGTGCCCCGGTCCGGGAGGATCCCACGTGCAGCGGAGCGGCTGGGCGCGTGAGCCAAGGCCGCTGAGCCTGCGCGTCCGGAGCCTGTGCTCCGCAACGGGAGAGGCCACAACAGTGAGAGGCCCGCGTACCGCAAAAAAAAAAAAAAAAGTTTGGCTGTTATATTAACATTTAACTGTAATAGGGCAAGAGGAGATGTATTATTTGAAGGCTACCTCAATAATCCCTGTAATAGATGGTGATTTGGACCTGGATGATGACAGCAGTGATAGTAGGTACTACATATTAATGTGGTATAATAGCCGTATTAGGCATAATGTCAATATAAATGCATCGTTACTAAAATCATTTTAAATGAATTTAGATGTAGCTGCAGTTCTGAAACTACCCATCTTTTCTTTTTCCCACCCCTCAAGACTGAAGAGGATTATTGTTCTTGCCTGAGAATTTAGTTGAACACTTAAAAGTGACAATTTCAAGGCTTTAACCAGATTTTTCACCCTTAAGAAAATAGGTAATTTAAAGCTACCTTTATTTTTCTTTAAACAGATCAGCAGAGGCATAATTTGGAAAGGGTAAGGTGAAAGAAACAAATGGAAAGAAACTAACACAGTTCTGCATTATGATATACTGTCCAAACACTTTTGAGGGATAATTTAAAATTATATAATTTTTAAAATAATTTATTGACTATCAAATATATTGCTGGACCTTAAAATAATTGAATTAAAAATTATTTTCAAAATATAATTCTTTCTCTAAATTACAATAATATATATCCATGTAGCTGCAAATAAAACAGTATTGTACTGATTATTATGAAACTTTAGTGTTTGATTATTGATGTTATAACAAAAAAGTATAAATAACGTAAGTGGAATACTTATTTTGGTATGGATTAATTTCCTTTACTTTCTTAGCCATATCTACCTCTAATCTCTTACCACTAGTATTCTTCTTAAAGTTGCTTTTTTCAAAATGTTATTTTTTAATTTTTAAAATTAAATTTCACACATCACCCTCAACATTGCATTTTATATGTAATAGATTTAAAATTGTTGACACCTCCAGTTGACCTTTCTCTGTAGACCAAAATGTCTTTAATTGAGAAAATCAGTCCCAGAGACACTGAGGTATCTGACAAGCTCAGAGCAATTTCTCATAAATGGATGTTTTTCTCAATCCTAATTCTTTGCTTTTTTTAATGTGTAAATATTTCAGAACAAATATTTTTATGGATACTGTCACTTTTGCTTCCATTTAGATATTTTCTTTAATAAAAAATCATCAAATCTCTATTTATGATTTTTTCTCTATGATTATTTTTTATATTTTGCCAAATTATGCTATCTTCATAGGCCTTTTCAATTTCATGTCATCCTAGCAGAGAATAATAATTTTTCCAATTAATAAAAAAGTATCATCAAAGTATTCTTCTTATTTGTCAAGGTATTCTGAAGTGTAATTACCAAATTTCTAAATGAAACCTTTTATACCAGTGCTTATCAAATTATAATGTAAATACAAAAGCCCCATGAATCATGTTAAAACAAAGATTCTGATTCAGTAATTCTGGGGTGGGTGAGAGTCTGCATTTCTAACAAGTTCCCAGGTGATGCCAATGCTGCCTAGGACCACAGTTTGAATAGCAAAGTTACAATCTAGGTTTTTATTGTTTTATTTGTTCAGTTTCTCCTTTCCTTTTTGAGAGACCAAATTCACTGTCTTCCTGTTTGCAAGCTTGCTAAATACTTCAAAAGCTGCAGTTTTTTGGCATTCATGTGTTAAATATTTTGATTAAAGATTTCCAATTAATTTTGAACAAAATGCAATCAAAATTAAAGGAGTTACTTTTAAAAAAAAAGCATCATAAAACATTTAGTTTATTTTCTAAAGTTTCTCATCACAAATCCAACATTTCTGACTAATACTGGATAACTAAGAGCAGTAAGCATGTACTGCCATGCTGAAGTATTTTTTAAAATTTAATACAATCTTCATTACCAAAAGAAAAAGTTGTAGTTTATTTATTCTAAGTAGATATATATAACATTTGTTATTTTGATTTCTACAGCTTCCATTTTGATTGGTAAAATAGTATGTTTGGTTTAGATGCAATTATAAATAATGTGTGTACCACAACCAACTTCAAGTACATTTCTGCTCCATGGCCTTTTATTTTAATAAGAACATTATTTTTACCACCATACTCCACTAAAATCTGTATTCATCTTTTCTCCACATAATAAATATTTTATATTAAATGTTGACATATTTAACTAAATTTATAATAGTATTCACAATACTGTCAGATGTTGTAATTTCGACAGAATGATTTTGATTCCATTAATTGGGAATTAAAAATTCACTATTGTTGAATTTATCTAAATTTATTTTCTACTTGAATTATTTGTTTACACTGAGGGAAAAAAAAACTGGTATCATTTAAATCTTTGCAAAGTTCTTCTGCTAATGAAATTACCATATTAGCAACAATTACTCTACTTTTATTATGCTCACAAGGAAAGTTGGAATCAACAATAAAAGAAATTAATTTGAAGCCATCATTTGATCTAAATGAAAAGTCATTCTTCACAAGATGAAATGTAAGTGCACTTTCTGTAGCTCTATGTTTTTAGTCATTGCCAATGAGATAGTATTCTTAAAGTAACTACTAACTTTCAAAATAGATGATGATGCTTCTTTAATATTTTATTTATTTAGTATATTTTTGACTCCTGGTTTTTATGTGGTCATCAATATCATCACAACCTCCTTAGTGAATAATAATTGTCAATAAAATTTTATGAAAGCTTCACATTCATTAAAATGTTCTTAAAAAGCAAAAATTCATTTTTAATCTCTTATTAAACATACACTTTTTTGTTTTAGCTCATTGCAGCAATAATTTATTACAAAATTTAAAAATGCATAATGAAACAGTAAAATAAATAAATCATTGTAGATAGAGTAACCATAGAATAAATGACAAAAATCACTGTAGAAACAACATTCCAATAAATATTTCTCAAACATGTTTTACATATATCTCACCTATAATTTTGCTAGTTTCCCATTGTCTGTGATTGGTATTTTGTGTGTCTAGCATCTCAAGGCAAGCCCACAGCAATTTACCAACTGGCCAGCAGAAACAGCAGCAATAAACAATTCTCCTTTTTCTGCCTAAAAGTTGGTGTTAGCTGTCCCTAGCTTCTCTAGAGTGCACTTGAGTTCAACAGCAAGCATCTTAATGCTATCATTCAAAGGAAGAATTTAGGGTGTTAGCTACCTTACATTTGGAAAGAGTCAGAAAAGAGAAATAGGTCATCACTAACCCATTTTTCATATTTAACTACGTGTTAAAGTAAGAACCCTTTTCACTGCACATGCATCTGACACTCAAGATGGCAGAAACTAGAAGTAGAAATGAAATCAACCAAAGGCACACTGGTTATCTGAATGCAGTTATCTATAATGACATTATGCACAAAAAAAATGAAAAATCTAGGACAAATGCTAAATGAAACTGGATACCATGATTATTGCCATAAACCAGGACTGCCTCAGGCAAAACATGGGGTACAGTCATTCTGATTAAAATGTGAAGTACTATCCCCACTGTAAGAAAAACAATCTCTCAACTTATTAGGGAAGTTAGGAAAATGTTTCTCTTGCCTTAAGGATTTAGATGGACTGCAGTAGCTTTGCTTATAGTACAAATTTGGCCTGCAGACATTTTGTTGGATTACACAGAGTTGTTTTTTATTTGAATTACTTGCAAAAAAATTTAATTGGAGATTTCACACATAGAATTGTGTTTTCTCAGGAAGAAAGAAAGAAAGTCCTGACAACTCTAAGCTTGAATTTCCACATACTAAAAATCAAATATAATGTCACAGGGCCATGTTGTCTTACAAATTCAAAGAGCACCACTTAGCTTGTAACCTAAGTAAAATTAATACAATGGAGTTGTACTTATATGATACAAATGTGTTACTCCCTGGAACTGAGCAACTTCTGAGGTCCTGAAGCTATGAAATACACCTTTAAAAGAAATACATAGTCTTCAGTTTGACACAACCCCTACCCTACCCAATCAATCAATTTCCTTACCTGGCCATCTAAGCAACTGAGTTTGTTACCTCTGCTTTAGACTATACTTACCCTAAGAGTTGTTTCTTTTTGAAAGGTAAGTATTTCTCTTTGTTTGATTTTATAGTTAGCTACTGGACAACCAAAATAATGAAGAAATGAATCTGCAACTCCCACTGATGGAAAATACTCAAAGGGAATTGCCTTACACTATCCTGTACTTTTGTGTGGGTTTTGAGTAATAATGTCCTCCAGACCCCATTACTCTTTAACACATTATTCAGTGGGGTCGAAGAGAAAGGGGCCATGGGTTCTGTTGTGCTGGAGACCTCAGAACCATTATTCTAAATATTACTTAAACAAATAATTAAAACGTTGTCATATGTCCTCCATGTGGGTAGGGAATAGCATGGGTAGCCTGAAGCACAGCAAGTAGAAGAAGGTGGTGGTCCCAGAAAGAGATGCATATGAGAACAGTGATACAGAGTAAGGAACAGAAAACATTCCAAAGATACCCCCCACACTCAGAATCAACCATTATCCCTCCAAAGTTGAAATTCTTGGATGCTTTCTACTATGGGAATAGTTGTATTTCCCACTGACTGTTCTTCCCTTATTATATTGTAATTTCCTTTAGACTCCAATCTTTTAAAAATGTTGGGTATACCCATGAAGGCTTGCATAGTGGTGTTTTGGACAACAAGAAAAATGGGGAGTAAAGGCTAGTGTGATTTTCTGGTGCCCAAGCATACTATGGAAGGGAGTGTATGTGGGAGATACAAGTGGTGTTCAGCAGAGTGAGATATAGAACACACAACCTTAAGGAGCAGCAATTCCATGAATAACCCATGACTCAAAAAGAATATGAAACTAACCCTCACTACTGAATACAAGAGGAGGTGCAGAAATAGAATGAATAGCAGAAATATATGTATATATATATACATACACAATATATCTACATATATACAATTCATATACACAAGTATATAAGTATAAATAAAAGATGGATAGATAGATAGTTTGTTTTGCAAGTAATTCCTTTTGAAAGAAAGAACTGATTAAAAGATTTGGAGGTCCTTACCTTTTCCTTGTAAAATTCCTGGAAACTAAAATTTGCATCTTGCATCTTCCCTACACCTATATAGCCAATGAGTGACATTGTGTGCTCAAGTTTTGACACTGTAAGCATTATACTAGTCATTCCCATTGCCAGTTTAAAAGTACACCCTTGTTTAATGGCTAGCATGCATCTTGGCAGATAAGGTATATTGAATAATGTCAATACACAGCTTGTTAAAGCTGACGATGTATGCTCAGAAGGTGTCAAACAGGAGCAGAACACAGCCTTCATCCTGACCCAGGTTGTTTAAAGCTGAAGTATGGTAAATTGGGCATGTCTGAAATGGAGCTGTCAAGCTTAGAAGGTTTAATATTGACTTTTGCCCTACAGACCTCAAACAGACTAATGTACCTAGGCACTTGCACCTGAGTTACAAAGTACTTGAAAAATAATACTTATTAAAACTACTAAAAATGCCCTGTGAAGTAAGGGGGCAAGTGAAATTATTACATGATACATTATTTCCTTCTACAAATGCCCATATGATTCTACCAAGTTTCCTTCCATGGATTTATTCCAAGGATGCATATGTTTCCTTTTGACGATTAGTGATGGTTGTCTCAAGCACCGTGTTGAGAGGCCATTTCTAGGCTAAAACTAAAGGGTATCACAATCCAGTCTGGCCACAGAGGTGTGGGTTGAAAATGTCAACACAAATGCCAGGTGTTGGCTGTAAACTAAACTGCTGGGTATGGCAGAGATCTGTTGTATCTGTTTCTGTGTGGGGCCATGCTCAGTGTAGTTAATAAGTTAAAATGTAGACTTGTAGGGAAAGGTTTATTGTTCGACAAAATTCACCTTCCCGTCTAATGATATTACTATACGGAAGAAAAAAAAAACTCTTATGGGAACAAAGTGGATGAATCAAGACTGTATTCTGAGTAAGGGAGAAATAATTTTTTTAATGAAGTATCAAGTCAAAAAACATGGAGGAAAAGAATCTGAAGCAAAAGATTGATAACACTGGTCAAGCAAATAGCAAGAGAGTTCAAGGGTAAGAATCTGGAGAAATTCTATGAGACAAAGATATAGAGAGGAAGGGAACCCTTTACACAAGCCTGAAATGGAAGCTGAGAATGGAGAGGAAGATGCTTAAGGTCAAGTTAGACACTCCAAATGTTAATTAATGATAAATGAATATGAGTATGACTGACAACTGCAGTGAAGAAACTGGTACCCCGTATACCACACACTACAAATATAGACAGATAGGTAGATAGATAGATAGACAGATAGGTGTGCTACACATGACAGATATTTAAGAATTTATGTAAGTTGCAAGGACATTAAATAAAATGGTTAACTGAAGTTAAATATAAACTTCCAGGGACTTTTTCCTTTGTCCAACCTTAAACATTTCTATGACATGAGTTCTGAAAGGCAAATGAGTTGAAAATCACATGTTGTAGGCTGAATAACGCCCCCTACCAAAGGTGACTATGTAGGAATTGGATGAGGAAAATGTCCTGCAAGAGTTTTAGGGAAGATGAATACTCACAATCGGAGACATGAGCAAAGGGTAGACTTGGTGAGCTGAGCACCAAGCCCTGGAGGATGCTCCAAATGAGAGAGAGCAGTAGATGGCAACTTTCAAAACAGAAACCTTTGCCATAAAGAGAATGGTATGTGAGGATTGTGTACCTAATCTTGAAAAAATTTTAAATAGCATTTCTGAGGTCTACCTGGTGAGATATTTCCATCTAAGAAGAATTCATAACCAACTTTCCTTGTATTTCTTATGCTTATTTTTCCCAACCTGGAGACCATTTTTGTTCTAGACTTTGCAACCCACTTGGCTCACCTCGTATACTTAGAAAAATTATCTCACTTCCTTCTGAGCAAGTAGTTTGGATGTCAGTTCTAGTTTTTGTGTAATTGAAAAGATTTTTAGAAGTTCAGTTAGAAAGTACAATGAGTGGTGAATACTAGCCTCCTAAAAAACTAAGCAAGCAGTGGGGCTTCCCTGGTGGCGCAGTGGTTGAGAGTCCGCCTGCCGATGCAGGGGACACGGGTTCGTGCCCCGGTCCGGGAAGATCCCACGTGCCGCGGAGCGGCTGGGCCCGTGAGCCGTGGCTGCTGAGCCTGCGCGTCCGGAGCCTGTGCTCCAGAGCAGGAGAGGCCACAGCAGGGTAGAGGCCCGCGTACTGCAAAAAACAAAACAAACAAACAAAAAAAAACGAAGCAAGCAGTGAATTGCACTTCCAAAAATGATGGATTGAGCCATGGATCAAAGAAAAGGTTTGTGTCTTCATTTGTGTAATAGGAGAAGCTAGGTAAGGAGAGAATTGAGTTGGGAAAAACTGAATTTCTTATAATGGGTTCTGTATATTATTCTTGACAGATCCCATTTTGATTGAAGAGTCTGCTTGGTTCTGAAAAGCACACCACCTGTTCCACATTGAGGCACATTCTGCCTGCAATCAACCTTGCACCACACACGTACACACACACATTGAGACAGAAAACACATGTATCCCTGCTACAACATGAAGCTTTGGTGGCACCTATGGGTTTCTCTGTGCATACTCTCTAGATTAATAGCTAACCTGCCAACAGTGAGTAGTTGACTCGTTACATAATTCAAGTCCAGATTTCTGGAGATTACATATTGCCTTAACTAACACCAATGTGGTCAGTATATAGCAGTACAATTTCCATTCTGATGGTTTTTCAGAACTGCTATCCCACCTCTCTCTCACTGTATCACCGTGGGGCAGTGATGGGACAGCTCCGTGGGATGAAGAAAAGGGAGGAACTAACCAGCATTTTGCAAATGTCAGTAATTTATGATAGCTTCTATCATGATTTGTACCAAAGTCATGCACCATTAATACAATTATTTAATTGTATTATCCTTTAAATTGACTTGCTATGTTTACTTGGCCTCATCCTAAGCAAATAACAACCATGGTAACACAGATTTAAGGGATGAATAACTTTTTAAATGCTCATTCAAATCCATAACTGATGGAACAAAAAAAAAAAAATTGTTCACACATGACCTAAAATCATCTTATGTGCCTAAGTTACACTTTGGAAAATTCACATCTCATAGAAAGCCCAGCTGAGAGCTGCTAGAATTTCAGACTGAGCCCAAAATACCCTAGCTGGAGCTGGATGAAAAGTCAGGAGTGGAGAATTCTCATTGCAGACTCACCCTTCTCATCTAAATACACCATCATTTCTCTCTACTTTTCCACATCTTTACTACTAGCAGATACCATTCAAGTACCGGCCTCTGTTAGAAGAAACTGAAAAGGAGAAGAAATAGAAATTAAATAAAAGAAAACATATCTGACAACTGAAATGGAATCTGCTTGGTTTTCTGCTGTTCCTGCATTTTGTAGGTTGAAAGGCTACTATCAAAATATTGTGGTTATAAAAACATCATAATTATAGGATCTTGAATCATGTTTGTTGTCACTCCATGCCTTTGCCTTTGTCTTTCTTTTAATCTCCTCAAGGTACCATAATTATGTCTTCAGTGCGGGTCAATTATCTCTGAACTAAAAAGCAATTTACCATCATTACCTCTGATTATTCTTCCCTTTTCTTTGATCTTATTTTGTGCAGCAACCAAAATTTTGTGTTTATTCAACCCTTCTCTTCCCTGGTTGCCTTGTTGGCAGAGCTGAGATACAGTAGAAAATCATTCCCCTGCCATTTCCAATATTATCCCTTCTCTTCATCCCACTTTTCAAATATTTTTGGCACCTGCACATTATCAAAATATATTCAAATTATCTTATTACCAATGTAGCTCCTGGCTAACACTGTCTTTTTAGTCACAGTGTCCCTTTCATCTTTTTCTTCCCAACCCTAACTACGTTTACTAAATCCAAATTAGTATACAAAGGCCCATTTAAACAGCATTAATATGTTAAAAAGCGACTGCATCCTCTTTTCAATAACCCTGAGACTAATGGACCTCAAGTCTTATGTGACACAGAAAATAAATGAGACTGGGTTGGAGCAATGATCCATGAATCATGAAGGACCTCTCCACTATGGTTACAAAAACTAATGAAATTAGCATTTCTTTTGGTTGGAAAAGGAACAAAGCGAGAAAGGGGTTGAGAGAAATGATCTTAAGAAATAATACTTAAGACATAATACTTGCAAAATAGAAATACACAGGTCTTATTGGTTAGGTTTTTTTTGACAGTTGTCCAGAGGAGTAAAAAGACTAAGAAGCAAAAGTAATGTGTTTGCTTTCTCTTTGTGGAAATGGGATGCACACAAAGGATGAGGGAAGCACAGCCACAGATACATTCTTTGGGGCAGTCTTCCTGGTTCCATGCCATCAGGCCTCATGATGATTTTTCTTGCCCCGTATTGACAAGCTGACTTCCCAGAAATCCCCGCAGTGAGTCAGAAAAACATTCTTGATGCCTGGTATCCAAATGTACTGTGCAGCCAAGTAAAAGTGGGAGAAGGGGATTCCCAGCAGAAACTTCCTCCAACTCCCTCTGGCCAGAGCTCTGTATGTAATCAAAATTTTTGCTCCTACCATATCTCAGTGCCCCCTCTGCATCTTATGAGGTACTTTTCCTGTGCTGATTATTCCCCTCTATTTCTCATTGCTCTGAATTCACAGTGAGGGGGAAAATATCTTAGAAATACAGCCCACTGTGGCAACTATTTAGCAAATAAGTACAACTAGATGTGTTGCAGGCACCACATAGAGAGAATCCTCTAGGTCTTTGTTCTATGTAACTCAGATCTGGGGCATGGAATGGAAAGACTGTGGTACTGGAACAAAACTGAACTACTTGATATTTTAGAAAAACTGCACTATTTTCAAGAAGAATAACTTTTAAATGATTGAGGCCATCATGATGGGAATAACACATGATCAGAGATCAGGATCCCAAGATAAGATTCTCATACTACACTGCCCCCAGCTGAGGGATTTTGAAATCACATAAGCTCTATGAGTATGAGGGTCCCAACCCCATCAGAGGGTTTCTGTGAGGATCCACTGAAGTAATACATGTGAAATGCCCAGAATTAAAAATAATGTACAAATACAAGATGCTTCCTATAAACTAAATGTTTGTGGTCCCCTAAAATTCATATATTGAAACTTTAATCTCCAACATGATGGAATTAAGAGGTGGGGACTTGCTTGCTTCATGAGGACGGAAGCCTCATGAAGGGATTAGCGTCCTTATAAGAGAGTGAGAGAGCTTCCTTACTCTCTTCTCTCTGCCCTGTGCGGATACAATGAGAAGATGGTGGTCTGTAAACCAGTAAGAGGTCCCAAACCAAGAACCTGACCAGGCTGGCACCCTGATCTCAGACTTCCAGCCTTCAGAACTGGGAGAAATAACTATTTACTGTTTAAGGCAAGTGGACTAAGACGATGCTTTTCAATAACCCATTTTACGTTTTCCTACTCTCTACATGGCAGAGGGAGAAAGTCCTGTTATGAATTTCATGCATGTGACACTCATCCAGGTGTTCTCACATATCTTTTCTCATTTAAACCTGAAAACACCCCTAGGAGAATTACATTAATATCCTGATTTGATAGCTAAATAAAATGAGGCTCCCAGAGGATTAATAATCTTCCCACTTTTGTGAATTTCATGTATTTACTCACTCAACAAATATTACATGCTAGATGTTGTTCTAGAACAGAGATTGGTAAGCTATAGGTCACAGGCTAAATCCTGCCCAATGCCTATTTTTGCAAATAAAATTTTATCAGACCATAGCCACACCCAGTCTATGGCTGCTTTCATACTGTTGATACAATGGTAAAATTAAATAGCAGCAACAAAGACCATATGGACCACATAGCATAAAATATTTTCTCCCTGGCCCTTTGTAGAAAGAATTTGCTGCCTACTATTCTAGGAGCTTAGGATACAGCAGTGGTAAAAATAGGAAAAACAAAAAACCAAAGAAACAACCCCACCCTCATGGTGCTTACATTCTAATGGGAGAAGACTGTCAACATGCTTAAGTAAAAAGTTAATCACACAGTTAGAAAGTTAAGTGTTATGGGAGAGAGGAATCAGGGTAAGGGGAATGGGGCATGTTTAAGGGGAGGAGTTTCACATTCTGAAAAGGTTTTTTGGGCAGTTCTTACAGCGAGTTAAGGGTAACGAGCAGTTGACTTGGGGCTTTAGAGGCATTGTAAGAACTTTGGGGTTTACTCAGTAAAATAGGAAACCACTGACATTATTTAAATGGAGAAATGCCATGATCTGATTTGGTTTTTAAAGTCTACCTCCGGTTGTTCTGTTGAAAATGAAGTGTAGTAAGACATGATCAAAGCAGGGAAATGAGTTAGTAGGCTGTTGTAATATGGTAGGCAAGAGATGATGACTGTAGCAATGGAAATAATGAGAAATAATTGACTTCTTGGAATATTTTGAAGGTAGAGGAACAGGATTTGCTGATGGATTAGATGAGAGGAAAGGAGTCGAGGATGACCTCCCCCACTGCCAGGTTTTTGGCCTGAGCTGGAAGACCAGAGCTACTATCATCTGAAGGCTGGGGCTGAAGCAGATTTGAAGAGGGAGGTAGTTTCCCCGGGGCGACTGTAAAAAAGTGCCACAAACTTGATGGCTTAAAACAACAGAAATTAGTCTCTCTCATAGTTCTAGAGCACAGAAGTCCAAAATCAAAGTGTCAGCAGTATTGTACTCCCTCCAAAGGCTCTAGGGGAGCATCTTCCCTTGCCTTTTCAGCTTCTGGTGGCATTTCTTGGCTTAGAGCTGTATGACCACAATCTCTGCTTCTGTCTTCACATGACCTTCTCCTCCTCTGTGTATCTTCTCTTCTGTCTCTTATAAGAACACTTGTCATTAGATTTAGGACCTACCTGGATAATCCAGAATATCTCATCTCAAGATCCTTAACCTAATTACATCTGCAAAGTTCCTTTTCCAAATAAAGTCATATTCACAGATTCCAGGTAGAAATATCTTTTGGGAAGGGCACCATTCAACCCTCCACAAAGGGAAAACCAGAGTTCTATTTTTACATGTTAAATATGAGACTCATCTGAATTTATTGAGTGGAGATGTTGAGTAAACAATCACATGATGGTGGAAGCCAAGAGTTCAACCACTCGTTCCTCTAACCATGCTTGCTCAGATGTCACAGGAGTCTCTTCTATACAATCGAGTAATTGACAAAATGGTCCTTGATATAAAGTAATTTGCCCTGACTAGGTCATTCCCAATGTTGATGCCCTTAGATATAACCCAAAGAGCCTTCTGCTTTATCTTTTAAAAAATGGTGTGGATTTGACCAAGCAAGATGAGATTCTTGGAGGTAGAAGGAAAGCAACACTGTTTGTTTTCCTTTAGTGATGAGATCAAGCTTAGCAAAGTACAAAAGGACCTAATGAATGCCATGGTTCGATTGTCCCTGGTCCCCGCCTTGTGAAACACTGCAAATATTTACAAGCTGGAGTTAAGAATCCAACCAATAGTTCAGAACAGCAACTTTCTCTACTCTACAAAGAATAAGTGGCTTTGCTAGCAGCATTTTCTAACCCATGGACCTAACTAGCTGAGAAGGAATTTGAGCATTATACCATTTAATACTGACTCAACATAGATATTCTACCAAATCAAAAACTTCAAAGCTCAATATATTAATGAGTTCCTGGAGTCTCTGGAGACCTGTTGCTGGTCAGATAAATGATCAATCAAAGTACTTTCTCTTTAATTTAAAGTGAAAATTGATGTTCTCTGGTCTCAAGTGTAATCATGTTAATTTATTGGGAAATATATAAGGAATTGCCAAAAATAGGAATGAGCCAATTATTGGTTTAAATGAGTTTGGGTTTCCTTGTTTTTGTCAGTCTGATTCATGAAGTATTTTCACTTTCAGACAATCAAAAGTTATTTATATAGGTTTTGGCCTTATTAAGGTAGCTAAAAAGGCCCAGGGGTAGAATTACAGCCCTTTTCTAAAAAATAGTGAAATTGATATACTAAAAATCTAATTTAAACATTAGCATTTGCTACTTTTAATAAGTCACAGAAAGTGGATGCCTTGGGACAGGATAATGCCAGAGAATGCTTCTCAAATGTGGCTTTTTTCCTCCAAAAGGTTTCTGGCTCCATTTTTTTCAGAATCTGCCAGGACAGAAAATATCCTGATCTCATGGTTTGTTCAATGACATAATTGAGTGAGTAGCTTCCCTAAGCTTCTATCAAGTAGGGAACGTTAGGAAATCATTTGTCTCAACTTGGGCACCAAAGGTGCATCTAAATGACTCTGTTACCTTATTCTTTCAGGACAGAAATGAAAATAATTGGAAAGGACTCACATGTTGGTCCTTTTCTCTTACAGAAAGAGGAGAAAGCAACATGCTTTGCCTCATAGTCACTATCCCTTGCTCTAAGGGAGATAGTAGTGTGAAGTTTTTTTAAATAATAGTCTTTGGCATTAGGAGTACATTTGTGAGTATCCATTTTGCAATTTGTCTCTTCTGTGACTTTTGGCAAGTCACTTAACCTTTCTAAACCTCATATCTTCATATATAGAAAAGAGATAAAAAATAGTACATATTTCATAAGGCTGTCAGTAGAGTTAAAAGTAAAAAATACAACACATTGCCTAGCACAAGGTAAGCAGTATTAACTGTAGCTATAATTATTATTATTATCTGAATACTCAAAGCAGGGTTGAAGTGAAGTGTTAACAATTCCACACCTTTCTGTCTGAGCCAAATGTCCTTTGATTAAATCTTAGACCCAATCACCCCAAACAAGAGACTTTGATGAAAGGACAATTCTGCTGAAAATGTGATGAGAAGTTCGCACTCCTATTAGTGAAAGTAGAAAAGTTGTTTTTATTCATTTTTGTGATTTGGCTGTGGATCCAAAGGCCCTAGGGCACCTGGCATAAAGAACTAGAAGTTATTATTAAAAACTGAACATTTTTGATGAACCTAATAGCCAAAGGCAGATCAAGTCCACATAGCATGAAGCCTAAAAGTAGGGCAATAAGAAAATCAGGGCTGAGATAATATTCAAGCCTCAGACCTCTGGCAATAAATAATGGAATGGGTCAGAGTGAGTGAGAAACAAACCAAGCCAGCATAAATGCTGATTTGGGCTCTTTTTAGGAAGAAAATGTCCACCAGTAGTCATTGATCTTGAAGTTGTTCCTGTCACTGGGAAGTCAGAGGCCAATTATATCTGATTTAAGATCCCACCTAGATAGGTAGTTTTGCCAGATTCCACTCATTGTTAATTTCCTATTCCATCATCTATTATAAAAGAATCTTAGTCTTCAAATAAAAAAAAACTCTCACTTCTACCCTTTAGAATGTCTTGCCAGCTTAGCCCCATAATTTTCCTAAGGTGGAGTTCACCTTCTTCTACCTAAAGGGGCATTCACTGCCTTACTGGAATAACCTTACCAAGAGTTAAAAGGCAGTCTTTAAAGCCTATTAAGAGATAAGAGAGGTGAGAACTGTGTACACAGACGTGCACACATATGTGTTGATTGGTGAGGGAGTCTCAAAATGATCTCAAATCCTGAGGGTGAGCCTGGGGGACATGACCTCCAAACAGCCACCCAGTAACAATAAGCAGCCATTCATTCATTCCCTTAGCAAAAATCTGAATTCAAATTTAATATGAATTTAGTTAATTCATATTACTGGAATGCCTACTTTTGCCAAGTGTTGGGGTGGAGAGGGGAAATTAGGAGGTTATAATAGTCCAAGTGAATGACAATATTGTTTTAGATAAAATAGGTAGTAAAGAAGGTCTTGAGAAATGATTGGATTCAGGATATGTTTTGAAGGTACCACTGAAAGAATTTTACAAGAGAAAGAGGAAACTCAAGTTGAATCCGAGATTCTTGGCTCGGGTGACTGGGATGGAGCTGCCAGTCACTAAGATAACCCTGTGGGAGGAGCAGATTGGGAGCTTAGAAATCAAGAGTTATGTTTTAGCCATATTAAGTCTGAGATGACAACTTTAAATCAAGGGGGATGTGTTGAGTAGGCAGTTGGATGTTTGAGAATGATTTCGGGAGAGGCATGTGGGTTGTAAATATAAATTTAGGAGTTTTTAGAGTTCACATGGCTTTCAAAACCCTGAAACTGGGAGAGAGAGCTTAGGGAGTGAGTATAGAACCTGAGGAGAAGAGGTCTGAAGAATGGGCTTCAGGGAGATGAGGAAGAGCAAACAGAGGAGATCGAGGAAGGGTAACAAGCAAAATAGAAGGAAAACACAACCAGGGTACTTCCTGGAAGCAAAGTGAAGAAAGTGTTTCAAGAAGAAGAGAATGATCAACTCTTCCTAACGTTGTTGATAGACCTAATATGATGAGGAATAATAATCACCTACTGGATTTGGTACCATGGTGATCATCAAGGACTATAGAATTGCTCTTTCAGTGGAAGAGGGAACAAAACACCAATTAATATGGGTTCAAAAGAGACTGAGAGTAAAGGAAATGGAAACAGCAAATATAGACATCTGGTTTTGAGGAATTTCTCTATAAAGGGGAGAAAACCCTGACAAAGGAATCAAACCACTGGCTAGTTTCCTGAATCATAGGGTGATTCAGGACCCCATTAAGTTCCAGAGCAAAATCCAAGTTGGCAACACTCTAAAGATCATATGTTCAACCCCACTGGGATGGTGGAAGAGATAGAGATAAGTAAGTGAGCCCTAGTCCTCAGAAAGGTTTCAGTCAAGCAGGAGAGATATTTAGGATGTCAGGGTCAGAAAAAAATTTAATTGCTTTTAATCCTTGAAACAACCTATTACTTCCACTTAGCAGACCCTCAGCAACTGACTATTTAACAATGGGAGATTTTTGAATATTTGTAAGTCACTCTGAAGTTTCAAGATGTGTGGCTATTTTCAGTTTTGCTGAGGAGAAGGCTGGAAAGTGTGTACTGTCAGTCTGGTGTGGGGAAAAGGACCACTTAGCCCCACCTCCCAGCAACTGCATCTCACTCAGCTTTATGGTTATCACCTAACTGCCATGTGAGTAATAATATGTGTCAAAAGTCTCAAATAAGTTAGTTAAGATTTTTTTTCATACTTTACAAAAAAGAAAATATGCCATTAAAATTTCCTATTAGAGTAACAATATATTAAATGGAACATTTTCTATTATCTCAGGATTTTGGCTGAAACTCTAACACAGAAAACAATAAAACATATTCCTAGATTATTTTTTTCTCCCTGCAGAGCTAAATATCCAAGCACCATCATGAATGACACAATGGACAAGGAAATTAATGATGAACTGACTGATTCAGGAGAGACAAGTGGTAATAGTTGCCATTCAACCTCAGAAGACAACATACCTAACTTATAAACACAGAAAAATCTAGCCAATATACACATAATCATACGAGTTACTATATTTAATTTCAGAATCAGAACCACTTAGTGGCAAAGCAACAGATTTTCATGATATATATCCCTTGAGTTATGCAAAGAAAATTAAATCCAAACACAGATTTACAAGACATGGTTTGTAAGAAAAGAAAAATGGTCCAAGCGTGCAGCAAAACATAAAAACACACAAAAATAAGAATATAGTAGAGAGTCAGGGTAACTGAAAAATTGAATTTGGTATGGGATTTTGGAATTTAAAATAATTAAAGACCCTGAAATGGCTTCATCTGTGGCAGTTGTACAAATTTTTATCAGATAATTATTGTATATAAGATGAATCCATGCTGTGCTAAAACATAAACACATCAAATCAGTGACTATGAAACCTTCCATCATCTTCTGCTTCTGTCTTATAAGACTAGAAATTCAAATGTTTATTGAACAGAATTGGTCGAAGAATTTTCATACAAGTGAAGAATTCTTTTTCTTTCTCTTCCTACCCCCTTAGGAAAAGATTTGGAAGGGTGGTGTCTCCCCTCTATCATGCCAAGAGAAAGAAAGCTTAAAGATTAAGAAAAGAAGTGAGGTTAATACTAGTTTAATGCCCTTTGAGCAAGAAAAATTCATAGGCCTGTCCCAAGTCTCTGTGGAGCCAAAGTGAAGCTATGGGGAGAGATATTTGAAGAGTCTGCTATGTAGCCCCAGGAGTTTGTGGGCACAAATGAACACAAATAGTAGTCACTGAGGAAATCTGAAGGTGACAGGCTGGCTGGATCAGCCTTTGTCTACACGTTTAAAAGAGGGCTATTAGAATTTGGGGAGACTGCTCTTCCATGATTTGGCAGGATAAGGATGTATGTCCTAGGGGCCAAGTAACCATGTTTGAATTGTCTTGTTGGGCTTCTACCAAAAAGGATGCCCTGCTGGCACAGGACAAGCAAGTGGTAAGAAGCTATAGGGATTTCTGCTACAGGCAAAAGCTTTTGGGGGGTATCATCAGGTCCAGCCAGAGGGTGCATCCATATCAGGGACCTGTTCATGAGAGATGTGCCCATAGGGCCCTTTGGAGAATCTGTTGATACACCCACAGAAGAGCCAATATCTGGATGCCTGCCATGAGACAGTGCATGTACAACCACAAGAGAAATACAAACAACTAAAAAAAAAAACCTTTTCTCCTACCATCTAGAACCCTCCTTTTGTCCTGATCTCAGAAGAACCAGAAAAAGGGGGAGGATATGTGAAAGTTCCAGAGGAATAGTGACACAACCGTCCATGCCAATTTTTACCTCTGTAGCTCTAGCATTCTGAGATATCGCCTTCGTAGAAGAGAGAAAGTATTGCACGTCACGAGAGACATGGATATAAGGCTCTGAGAATGCAAAGGTTAGATTACAAGTTACTCACCTCTTACTGGAGTCCTCTTTTGTGATTTTAATAGAAGTAATGAGGACCAAATTGTGAGGGAACGTGACACTGTGTTCAACAGCCCATTCCCCGTTAGATTAAATGTCATCTAATTGGAAAAGCAGGCGTTAACAAAACTGGAGCAGTGGAGGAAAGCTTAGTCAATCTAAGCAGATTCTCATAACTCTAGATATTGATTTTAGATTACAAAATCATTGATAAATTGTACTACACATCTAGGTTTATTGAGTATTTCCCAAAAAAGTTGTGGAGAAATGGGAAGTCAGTGGCAACCATTATACAATACTTCAAAGGGGTGACTATGTTGTCATTAACTGCCATGACAGCATCTATTATTCTTCAAATCCATCCACACCCAGATGGCTTATTTTTCTTCAGATTGTTGATACTCAGTGAGGCCAAGCAATGAGACTAGTTCACTTTTTTGGAACTTTAAACTTCCAATGTAGAGGAGCTATTTGTAATTTTCAGTTAATACTAATGGTGATTATGATTGTATATTCAATAACAGATCAGATATTTATTTATTTAAGTGAGTGCCATCCACAGACATCCATTCACCAAGCATTTGTTAAGAACTTATATTGTTCTTCAATTCTGCTAACAATCAGGGACTCTGTGCAAGATATAGTCCCTGTGTGACTTCAAAGGACTCCTGCCTAATTGGAGAGTCTAACAAGGAAATTTTAAGTATGATACATTGTGTTGAGTGGTATATAAAGATATATAAACAATACCCAACATGTACCAATTACTTCCCATGTATCTGTGAGGTAGTGATATCAAGCTGTCTATCAAAGGTTCATGTTCCTCTTCTGAAGGGAAGAATTACTGCTGGAAAGAAGCTGCCCACATAGGTACTACATTTCCCAGTCACAGTCAAATATAAGGAAGACCATATGGAATGTGGGCAGAAGTGATGTTTTTCTGATATTCTCCATTAACCCTTTTCCTCTCCAGGCATATATCCCACCACTGCCACCTGAAATAGATGATAGATAGATAGATAGATAGGGCAGATAGATAATAGATCACCCAGTAAAAACTTAAAAGTTATATGTTGATGACGGCAGAGCCTCCATCAGCCTGGGCCCCTGAATTACTGTGTGGAGTACCCTCTCTCATTTATGGAGTGAAAAATAAACTTCTATGTTGTAAAACAACAGAGATTTGGGGAGTTGTCAGCTAAGCAGCTACTTTGCCATTACTAATATACCCAAAGTACTAGTTACAAATTCCTGATGTGATTAATCCTTTAAAACAACCACAACAACCTTATGAAATGGTTATTATAATTATCCACATTTTATCAGTGAGGAAACTGAGGCCCAGAGCTGAGATGCCATTTGTTCAAGGTCACAGAGGTAGTAAGTAGTGAAGGCAGTTTATTAGTGACTAATAATAAAGAATAGAGTCATTTTGGGCCCTGACCTTGAAGAGGTTTCCGTCTCAAGGTACAGATGATATAGATGTGAAAATTCCTAAATATAAAAAATCAAAAGTCTGAACAAGAAACATAAAATCTCATCTGCATATTTTCAGAATGAATCTCCATAAATAATTTGAAAATGCAATAATAATCCAATGACAAAAAGTTAAAATAATTTAAAAATACATGGCTTGGAAAAATTAATTCAGAAGCAATTAATGGTAGAAAAATATATATGTTTGGATTAACAGGATATAAATTTAAAACAATATAATTTTCATTTTCATTCAGAATTTATGTAAAGATAAGCATATAATAGTAAGAGTTTAGCATCAAAAGTGTTTTATAATCAGTTTTATTTATTTATTTATTTTTTATTTTTATTTTTTTGCGGTACGCAGGTCTCTCACTGTTGTGCCCTCTCCCGTTGCGGAGCACAGGCTCCGGACGCGCAGGCTCAGCGGCCATGGCTCACGGGCCCAGCCGCTCCGTGGCATGTGGGATCTTCCCGGACTGGGGCATGAACCCGCGTCCCCTGCATCAGCAGGTGGACTCTCAGCCACTGCACCACCAGGGAAGCCCTATAATCAGTTTTAAATTCAATTTTATTCTTATAAAGTTTTTTAAACTAATTGAACCAACTACTGAATATTAAAATTTATTTATGGGTGTTTATAAAAACTTTATTATAGATGCTTATCTGACTCATTCAAAAAAATGGGGAAGAATTTGAGGCAGCTTACAGAAAAGTGAACAATTGAATAATATAAAATCTTGAAATAAGTGAGCTAATTGGTGTGAAAAGGTAATGAAGTCAAAAAATAAGTCAAAGATAAGACTGATACAAGATTTATAACAAGTGATACATTTTCACAAAAGGAGGTGCATATTTATATCTGATTTCCCTGGGCAAAAGGTGGTGAAAATATTAAGATTAATTACTAGAGTTACAATATTGTTGAGGGGAAGTCCAACCTTTCTGGGCTTCGGATATGAACGGAATTTCTTCTGCATCCTTACATAGAAGAAGCTATATAATACAACAGACTGTAAAGCCTCAATACCATGCCTACAAGACATGCAGCTGCAAGATTCACACAGCTGTTTTCTGTGTAACATCCCTCAATACTAACCTTAGTGTCACTCCAAACCTAGCTCAGTAAAGACAGTTTATAAAGAGTCAAAATAATGCAGTCTAAGTACACAGTTCTCTAACGGTCCAAGTCTGACATTTAATTATTCCGTCCCATCTACTTATTGGGAGATGACATAGCCCCACTTGGAGAATGAGATAGATCAGCCTGAAAGCACTGACAGAAGCACATAGTTATTATTTACCATAGACAGGTGAGAGGGGTGATGGCAGGAGGAACGGGAATTACAACCCCTGCAAAGAGAAATTAGGACCCATACATAGTAAGAAGGAAGGAAGGAAGGAAGGAAGAAAGGAAGGAAGGAAGGAAGGAAGGAAGGAAGAAGGAAGGGGAAAGAAAGAAAGAAGCAAAACTGTGTTGAAAACAGAATTTATGTAAAGATAAGCAATGAAAAAGTCATCATTATCTTTAGATTCCCTTTTTTATACAAAGAATGACCTACTGGAGCATCAAGGCATATGTTTTCAATTGTTATTGAATAAGGATTTTCTGTCCTACTCTACTCCTTTCCTGCAATTAGTGACGTATAATATGGCAAGAGGTAGGGATATAATGACACATCTAAGTGTTGTTAACTAAGCCATGTATGGTCTTGGCCTCATTTGTACACCTACTTGGCCTGTAAGTCAAAGAGCAAGAATGATGTCACCTAGCCACAGAGAACACTCTGGTAGAAACTCCAAATGGGAGCTGCATAGGAAGTGAGGGAGAGGTCAGCAAGCTGCTGACGAATGTGGAGGTGTATCTAATTACAAGTGTATCTACTGACTCATTTTAATATATTTTGCTCCCCAAACCCACTCCCCTAGTCCTTGCTTCTTTAGAGGTTTTAGTGCCCAGAAAAGGGATCCTAACAAGGTATCCAGAAAGTGACAGTATAAAGGTTTCAATGCAATGGAAATGACCTTAATTCTAAAGGGGAGCTAGGATTTTGATGTTCCATGGAGCTGGAACAGTGGTTTTAGAGCCCAGGAAACTTTCTATAAAACTGTAACGAACAGCAAAGATAAATAGAAGACTAATTAGGGCTTAGATCTCTCAGAAAAGAAGTTTAGGATCATTCAGTAGGAAAAGAACCCATTTTCTAAGACTGATGGCTAAAGGCATCTGTGAATCAATGAACAAGGAGGGAAGCTGTATGTACCAGCTGTTTACTCATTCATTTGTTCAGCACATATACTGAGCATCTGCTTTGTTCCAGGAACTATTCTGACTCTAATCCCTTACACAAATAAAAGTTATGTTTTAAATTTCCTCTTCTTGCTCACTGTCAGATTATTTAAATTTGAGATATACTCTGCTTTCTTTTGTCATCTTTAGTAGACCTTTATTCTATAGAGGAATTCTACTTGCATTTTTTTTGCTTAGCTTACTAATATTGCAATTTTGCTCCACAATCAGAAAGTGTTAGTGATTGTGTGCCATTTTATACAGAAGAGTGGAATATTAAGATGGAATTATGAGAGAACCAGGAGATACTGTGAACTTTGAGACAAAAACAGTTTTTTTAAGGAAGACTACAGCATTGCCTCTGGATGGAATAACTGGATGTGACTTCAAGTGGCTACACAAGAACATTTTACAGTGCTAGGACAGAGCATCCTCGGAGCTGTATAATCACTATGAAGGAAGCTGTATGACCCAGTAGGTAGGAGGTGGGATGCAATGGATGAGAAGCCTCAAATAATCTTGCTAAGAAACTAATACTCAAAAAGTATTCTGTGACAGGCAAATCATGTGCTTCAAGCTAAAAGAGTATTGATGCCTTTGGCACAAGTGATTGGGTTAGGGAGAATTTCCCAATTTTGACCACCTGAGAAAAATGGCCCACTTTGGATGGTGGTTAACCAACCCAACTTACCTAGGGAGACTAAAGGTGAAAGGTAGAAAGCAAAGCAGGCACTCCTGAAGGAAATTCGGGAGCCATTATTGGAACAACTAAGCACTAGAACAGAGACATTTCTATATCCTCACTCTGTGCAGATAAAGTGCTACAACTCTTACAAACTAAAGGGGCAAACAAATATAGTGGTGTTTGGAAGGCAGGTGTTTTGAAGCCTCTTATCCAGAGAAGCTATTAGGTGGTATTAGGAGTAAGCTCTAGATTTGGTGTCAGAAAACATGGGTGGGAGAACTAGTTAAGTCATACACTAAATTTGTGATATTGTCCCAATATGTATACTGAATATTTTACTTATTAGGAAAATATCCTCTCCATTTCTTTCAAGGCTCAAAGCCATGTTGATTTTGATGTAACACTATAAATTCTTTATTTTTTATTTTTATTTTTTGCAGTAGGCAGGACTCTCACTTTTGTGCCCTCTCCCATTGTGGAGCACAGGCTCTGGATGCACAGGCTCAGCGGCCATGGCTCACAGGCCAAGCCTCTCCACGGCGTGTGGGATCTTCCCGGACTGGGACACGAACCCTTGTCCTCTGCATCAGCAGGTGGACTCTCAATGACTGTGTCACCAGGGAAGCCCATAACACTATAAATTCTTAAAGGTAAAAAATTATAACTGCCATGTACATGCAAGAATAAATGTTGCTAGTTTTCTCAGCACCACTTACTAAAGAGACTGTCTTGTCTCCATTGTATGTTCTTGCCTCCTTTGTCATAGATTAGGTGACCATAGGTGTGTGGGTTTATCTCTGGGCTTTCTATCCTGTTCCACTGATCTATATTTCTGTTTTTGTGCCAGTACCATACTGTTTTGACTACTGTAGCTTTGCAGTGTAGTCTAAAGTCAGAGAGCCTGATTCCTCCAGCTCCATTTTTCTTTCTCAAGATTGCTTTGGCTATTCGGGGTCTTTTGTGTTTCCATACAAATTGTATAATTTTTGTTTCTAATTCTGTGAAAAATGCCATTGGTAATTTGATAGGGATTGCATTGAACCTGTAGATTACTTTGGGTAGTATAGTCATTTTCACAATATTGATTCTTCCAATCCAGGAGCATGGTATATCTCTCCATCGATTTGTGTCATCTTTGATTTCTTCCATCAGTGTTTTATAGTTTTCTGAGTACAGGTCTTTTGCCTCCTTAGGTAGGTTTATTCCTAAGTATTTTATTCTTTTTATTGTAATGGTAAATGGGATTGTTTCCTTAATTTCTCTTACTGATCTTTCATTGTTAGTGTATAGGAATGCAAGAGATTTCTGTGCATTAATTTTGTATCCTGCAACCTTACCAAATTCATTGATTAGCTCTAGTAGTTTTCTGGTGACACCTTTATGATGTTCTATGTATAGCATCATGTCATCTGCAAACAGTGACAGTTTTACTTCTTTTATTCCAATTTGTATTCTTTTTATTTCTTTTTCTTCTCTGATTGCTGTGCTTAGGACTTCCAATATGATGTTGAATAATAGTGGCAAGAGTGGACATCCTTGTCTTGTACCTGATCTTAAAGGAAATGCTTTCAGTTTTTCACCATTGAGAATGATGTTTGTGGTGGGTTTGTCATATATGGCCTTTCTTATGTTGAGGTACGTTCCCTCTATGCCCACCTTCTGGAGAGTTTTTATCATGAATGGGTGTTGAATTTTGTCAAAAGCTTTTTCTGCATCTATTGAGATAATCATATGGTTTTTACTCTTTAATTTGTTAATATGGTGTATTACATTGATTGTTTTGTGTATATTGAAGAATCCTTGCATCCCTGGGATAAATCCCACTTTGACCATGGTGTATATGTAAAATAATGAAATTAGAACACCACCTAACACCATACACAAAGATAAACTCAAAATGGATTAAAGACCTAAATGTAGGGCTTCCCTAGTGGTGCAGTGGTTAAGAATCCTCCTGCCAGTGCAGGGGATATGGGTTCGAGCTCCAGTCTGGGAAGATTCCACATGCCGTGGAGCAACTAAGCCTGTGCACCACAACTACTGAGCCTGTGCTCTAGAGCTCACGAGCCACAACTACTGAAGCCCACACACCTAGAGCCCGTGCTCCACAGAAAGCCACCACAATGAGAAGCCTGTGCACCACAGTGAAGAGTAGCCCCTGCTTGCCACAACTAGAGAAAGCCACAGCAAGGAAGACCCAACACAGCCAAAAATAAATAAATGAATAAAAGACCTAAATGTAAGACTGGACACTATAAAGCTCTTAGAGGAAAACATGAAAATAAAAACAAAAATAAGTGAATGGGACCTAATTAAACTTAAAATCTTTTGCACAGCAAAGAATATCATAAACAAGACGAAAAGAAAACCCACGGAATGGGAGAAAATATTTGCAAATGAAGCAACAGACAAAGGATTAATCTCCAAAATATACAATCAGCTCATGCAGCTCAATACCAAAAAAAAAAAAAAAAAAAAAACCCAATCCAAAAATGGGCAGAAGACCTAAATAGACATTTCAGCAAAGAAGACATACAGATGGCCAAGAGGCACATGAAAAGATGCTCAACATCACTAATTATTAGAGAAAAGCAAATCAAAACTACAATGAGGTATCACCTCACATCAGTCAGAATGTCCATCATCAAAAAATCTACAAACAATAAATGCTGGAGAGGGTACAGAGAAAAGGGAACCCTCTTGCACTGTTGGTGGGAATGTGCAATTAACACAATCACTGTGGAGAACAGTAGGAGGTTCCTTAGAAAACTAAAAATAGAACTACCATATGACTCAGCAATCCCACTACTGTGCATATACCCTGAGAAAACCATAATTCAAAAAGACACATGTACCCCAATGTTCACTGCAGCACTATTTACAATAGCCAGGACATGGAATCAACCTAAATGTCCATCGACAGACCAATGGATAAAGAAGATGTGGTACATATATACAATGGAATATTACTCAGCCATAAAAAGAAATGAAATTGGTTCATTTGTAGAGATGTGGATGGACCTAGAGACTGTCATACAGAGTGGAGTAAGTCAGAAAGAGAAAAACAAATATAGTATATTAAATCCTATGTGTAGAATCTAGAAAAATGGTACAGAAAAACCTATTTGCAGGGCAGGAATAGAAAGGCAGACATGGAGAACCGATGTGTGGACACAGGGGGAAAGGGGAGGGTGGGATGAATTGGGAGATTAGGTTTGACATAAATACACTACCATGTGTAAGATAGATAGCTAGTGGGAATATGCTGTACAGCACAAAGAGTTCAGCTCGGTGCTCTGTAATGGCCTAGTTGTGTGGGATGGGGAGGGGAAGGGAGGTCCAAGAGGGAGGGGATGCATGTAGGCATAGGGCTGATTTACTTGGCTGTGTGGCAGAAACTAACACAATATTGTAAAGCAATTATACTCCAATTAAAAAAAAGAATAAATGCTGCAACGTTGTATTAAATGAGTATACAAAGTAATATGTGCAGGATGATGGCTACTTTGGAAAGACTGAGATACATGTGGAAAACAAAGAGGATACTCAAAAGTGGACACTGTGATAGAGTGGTGGGATTTTATATGATAGTTCCCATTTTTCAAAACAAACTGTGATATTGTTTTATGTTTTCGTATCAGAAATTAGACTAAAACAATGTGTCCATGTGGAAGCATTGGCTCTCATACAGAAAACATGAGTGGTTAATAGAAAAATCCTGTGCAGTTGCAGACATGTGAGATTTTGAATAGTATACAACGGAAATAAGAGAGAGTCAACGAGTTCTGGAAGGAGGCTGTTTTCAAGATGTATCCAACCTGAACACTCTTTACTTTCATCCCCACCTCCTGCTTTAGCCCAGATCAGAGAGAGAAGATTCAGACGGAGAAACAGAGAGCATAGCCCAGAGAGACCTTGGACAGATGTTGAGCACTGGCTCCGTGTCAGGTATTGTGTTGAGCCTGCAGAAATATGCAGCAGTGAATAAGCAGACATGCTGCTTCTCCACACAGGGCTTCTAGAAATGTGTGTGTGTGTGCGTGTGCGTGTGTGTGTGTGTGTGCATACTGTCAATGTGAGAGAAGAGAAAATCTCCTCAACTTCTTTTTTTGTTTGTTTTTTTGCGGTACGCGGGCCTCTCACTTGCTGTGGCCTCTCCCGTTGCGGAGCACAGGCTCCGGACGCGCAGGCTCAGCAGCCATGGCTCAGGGGCCTAGCCGCTCCGCGGCATGTGGGATCTTCCCGGACCGGGGCGTGAACCCGTGTCCCCTGCATCGGCAGGGGGACTCTCAACCACTGCGCCACCAGGGAAGCCCCTCCTCAACTTCTTTATAAACAGGAATAGAGATGGGAAGATCCAGGGATACAATCAGTGATGACTCTCTAAGGCCGGAACTTTCATCAATTACAGACTGAGAAAAAATATTGACAATTCTCTCGTTTTAGTACTAAGAACCCTTTAAAAAAAAGAAGTTGTAAAAAAAAAAGTTGGTATAGGATATACATAGCACAGAATGCAGAAAAGAATCAATGGAAAATATAGAATGAGAATAATTTTTTTTAAAGCTATCCAAATAAAACCAAGAGAGACATTGCCTTTTGCTGTTTCCTACTTTTGGTTTAACCAATTCTTCTGTAAGAACAGAATAAAAGTTCATCCTTAAACCAAACTTTACATTATTTTTTGGTTGTTTCTTATATAAATGTGCATAGATTAACTCACTAGTAAACTGCATATATTTCTCATCCCATTCAGTAATTCTTTGTTAATCCTTTGTTGTGTTTTAAAATACTGAGTTAATTACTGTTTAGATTTCATATAGGTATGCACGTGTGTGTGTGTGTGTGTGTGTATAATTGTTTTACAAAAACTTAATGTACGTGAGATAGACCCCAAATGACAAGATTCTGCTGACAAAACTGGCAAAACCCACAAAAAAAGCAGATTTTGCAGAATTTTACACTTGTTCTTGTCTGGGCTGCAAAAGAAATTTGCAAAATTTTAAGCAACGCTTCACTGGGAAAATCTGACCCAATGTCAGAAGACCTAGGCTCAAATCCAAGTCTTACCATTTATGAGCCTTACAATGAAGAGCCTTTCACTTGAACTTTAAATTTTATTTATTAAAAAAGTACCCCCCCAAACTTATTTACTCAAAAAATATTTGTTGATGGTTATGTACCAGTCTCCTAATTCTCAAGTGTTTGTCTTCAGGAAACTGATATCCTTGGCCAATCAAAACTAAGAACAGCCCGATTTTAATGAAAATGCACTGATTTCAGTGGCATCAGGAAAACAGTTCAGAAGTATAAAGGTTCTCCCCAATGTCTCAATGCACATTTCAACAAATAAACCTAACAAATATAAGAAGAGTAAGGACCATGCCTCCAAGTCTTTAACTAGTACCCACTATTTTTTAATATGTAAAACATTCTATGATGAAGGGAATTCAGGATATAATGAAAAATGCAGAACGCTAAGGCATGTACAAGGAAATAAAAAGAGATATGTTGAGGCAATTCTGATGTCTCAGTTAACCACAGACGTTTGATCCTTATCCCTGTGCCTAATTATAGCTCAACACTCCTCCTTAATCCTCCCCAACAGCAGCATGGAGCATGGATTGCATGGGGTCAACAATGGGAATAGGGACACAAATTAGAAGGATGTATAGCAATCTTTGTACCCTAGGAACAACACATACTTCAAATTTCCCTAGAACACATTAAAATCAGCACATACTAGAACAAGCTAAAGAAACTTCAAAATATTTCAAAGTAAAAAAAAAAAAGACTTTATTAATAATGCAATAAACTTTAAATAAAAACAAAATTGCAAACCAAAAACTCAACTATTTAAAAATAGAAAAGACTTTTTAAGATAACAATTGGGCAAGAGAAGAAATTAAAGCTGATTTTATAAGACAATATATATAACAATAGGAAAGGGAATAGTTTATGTCAAAACTTATGAGATATGAACTAATTTCTTGTGATGAAATTTTACACTATAATTGGTGTTATCATTAAATGAGATAAAAATAAATTAAGCATTCAGCACAGTAATTTATAAAAACTAACATCAAATTAGACTGAGTGGCAGGAAGAAAGAAATAATAAAGTTATGATATAAAGAGAATATAAACCCCCAAAAGTAGTATAGAAAGAAACATAACCGTCAATGCAGAGGTATATTTTAAATAGTTGAATATAGTCTACAATTCTGTGCTTATGTATTTGAAAATTATGATAAAATGGGCATTTTCTAAGAAAACAAAAATGACCAAAATTGTCCTAAGAAGGGTAGGCAAACTTAATAAAAAAATGAATGAAGAAGGAATTGAGAAATATAGTCAAAAATGAATTCCAGTACCAAAGATTGTTATAAGTGATTGCTTGCAAATTTTTAATTATCAGAAAATCCAGATGCCACTTAAACTATTGTAGTGCAAATAAAAAAGATGTATCTCTGCAATTCATTATACAAAGCTAGCATAATCTTGCCAGCAAGGTGTAACATAGCACAAAGAGAACTAAAGTTTAGGCCAATTATTATTTAAAAACACAGGAAAATTCTAAATAATTGAAAAATGAGTCCATAAACATAATTAAAAGTATAGTATAGTATGACCAAGTTGGCTTTGTTATATAATGCAAAGGAGCTTAATAGGAAAATTTTTAAATATAATTCATCATATCAGTAGGTCAAAATAGATAAATCATGTGATTATCTTGATACTGAAAAGATAATTGATAAAACTTAATATCCATTCCTAATCATCTTAGTTAGTACCTTAATCATGTAAAGAGTGAGACTCGCTCAAACTGGTAATAAATGTCATTCTTAATTGTAAAATCCTAAAGTCATTCTCTTTATAGTAGCAAGGTAATGTTGCATGTGATTATTACTACTATTTGAAACTATTGTTATTTAAACAGAAAAATAATATTTATTTATATGAAAAATATATAGACGTGAGAAAGAACTGGGCAAAAGTAAAAATATTGTTTTCAATATTATTATTGAATATATTATATTCAATATTATTACCTGGAGAAATCTAAAAGAATCCATTAAAACCTATTCAAACTAAAAGGAGAGTTCTTAAGGTTGTAATATACAAATAAATATACCTAAACGTCCTTTTATAAATGAGAAACAACCAATTAGAAAAAAAATCTTGTTTATAGTTGCAACATAGAATATAAAGTGCCTAGAAATTAACTAAAGACTAGAGACACTAAATATGGCTAAAGCTGTAAATCTTCCCTGTAAGATACAAATGAAGTTTAAATATTTGGAGACACGAAGATGCTTATGAATAGCAAGGCTTAATAATGGAGGATGTCAGTTTTCCTTCTCCTTCTTTGTCACCAATTACTCTGAAATGGTATGGCGATATTAATTAAAATTCCAATGCTATTTGGGGAGAGAACTTAAAATAACTTTAAAGTTCATCAGGAAGAATAAACGTCCACAAAGTTTTAAATCTTCCTGTGATAACAATGTCTAGTTATCATCGTTAAGTGGCACTTTTCTCCTTTCAGGCATGTAGCAGGATTACACTTCCCTGCCCCTTGCAATTAAGCTAAGCCATGTGACTGATTCTGGCCAATGAATTGTGTCATTTCTAGACATAAGGACTTAATTGCCAGTGTGAGACCTTTCAGCTCTCTTTCCCTGCACAGGAATTGTGGAGGAGAATTTGTGTTGAAAAGTCAGAGCAGTCTAGATTGCTGAGTGTTTACGTGGAGGACAGCTTTCCTGAAGAGACATCTGAACCCACAGTAGACTTCCTGTGAAAAAGATAAATCTTTGTTGCATGAAGCCATTGAGATTTGAAGGTTGTTAATACAACAGAACCCAGCGTAGGCTTACTGATGAACTTCCTTGTAGGAAAAATAGAACTGTCATAAATAGAAAAGACATACCTCAGGCTGACGTGAGATCATAAAAATGAGCAAAGGATATTGTAATAGCAGTTTACAAATAAAAAAGCACAAATGGACAATAAATATATGAAAAAAATATTATATTTCACTACTAAATAAGAAATGTAGATATATTTATTTTTATTTATTTGGTTGCACCAGGTCTTAGTTGCAGCAGGTGTGCTCCTTAGTTGTGGCCGGCAGGCTCCTTAGTTGCAGCACATGTATTCCTAAGTTGCAGCTCACGGCTCCTTAGTTGTGACATGTGAACTCTTAGTTGCAGCATGCATGTGGGATCTAGTTCCATGACCAGGGATTGAACCCGGGCCCCCTGCATTGGGAGCACGGAGTCTTAACCACTGTGGCACCAGGGAAGTCCAGAGAAGATGTAGATTTAAATTGTGATACAATTTCACACATTCATTTAACTGAATGAAGTTAATAATATTCATGAAATTAACTTTTGGAAACAATGTGGGAAAATAGAAACATATATTGCTTGTACATTTATAATATAATACTAACCCTAACTCAGAAATTTCCCTTTAAGCTCTCTAAAGATTTTTTTCCATGTTCAAGGAGATATGTACATGTATGTTCATTGCAATATTATTGCTATTAGTAAAAAGAGGGAACAGTCTATGCCTCAGGAGTCTAAAAAAAAGACTGTTTAGTCCTTAAATGGATCTGTATGTGCATATGCCATTACAATAAAGGTCACAAATCTAATGTAAAGTGGAATAGAAGTACACAAACATTCATGCCTACACACACACACACACACACACACACACAGACAAAGAATCCAGTTTCTTATTATTAAAGACAAAGCTATGAACTAATGCAGACAGATCTGCTACTGTGGCAACAGCAACCCCACGTGCTTTGTTTGAACTCAATAAACAATAGAAAATCCTTGAAATTTCTTCCTTATCATCTTCATTGAAAACATTTCCTGATGGCTGATGAATCATGAATAGCACTATTTGACTGCTATAGGGTTACAGAGTATAGTGAAAGCAATTTGCTTTTGCCCTTTCAAGGTTATGATTTAAATAAAAATGTCAAGAACAGCTGAGGGATAATGATGGGTCTGATTTATGCCAGTACATCAAGTAAGTGAACAAATTCCAAAGAAAAAGGAAATGATGGTATACAGATTAAGATATTTCAGACATAGATATTAGCCATATATTCAGAAAGATTTGTGGATACATACACAAATGCAAATGTAGATAGATATATATGTATATATAGATAGGTATTTTTGTTGTTTATAAAAGATAGTATTTGGAACAATTGACCTTCACACTCTCCTGAAACAAACAAAAAGTGCATGAACATAGTGTGCCCATAGTTTAGAGACAGAGACTTGCCCCAGAGATATTCTGGTCTACTCTTTCTCAAACATAGAACATACAATGTTACAAGATATGATTTTAGTTAATATGTGAACACTTTATTTTAATAATTAAATACTTTTTATCAGTTGACACTTTATGGCAAATATATAGTATTACTACCTACTATTTTATAAAGTTAATTTTTAAACAAGTTATTTAAGTTAAAACGGGTTCATCTGCACCATCTGCTTAATTTTTCTGTAAATCTAAGACTGTATTAAAAATAAAGACAATTAAATATGGTTTGGTTGAAGGAAATATATTAATAAATAAAAGCACAGGTGATCCATAGTTATGGCAAACATTATAAGGCAAAACACAAACTACTACTGATTGGGAAATTCCTATAAGTTCTATATTTGGGAGTTTTATCTACCTATCATGTTGCCTTCATTTGTCACTGTGGTCAACATTTGTAACTTCATCTTTTAAGGTAAATCTACATACCAATCCTTATTGATGCACAGAAGACGTTTTCTCCCAGAAACCTTAAAATTATGCTTACATTTCAAATAAGGCCAAGTCAGGAGACAAACACCACACCAGTAATTTAACAAGGAAAATTTAATATAAAGAATTATTAATGAATAAAGAATGGTTAATACTAAAAGCAGTAAGAGAGGATTCTAAGACATAGTAGCAATTGAAGCAGCAATGGCAGGAAGCAGCACTATTCCTAGGACTAAGGGAGAACAAACAAGAAAGGGATTTAGAAACTTATAGGAGGCCTTCCCACAAGCTGAGATTCAGATCTCTAAGAAAAGGTATAGCAGCTACAGGAACACACAGCCAATAGTGGAAAATCAGCTTGCCAAAGGGCAGCCACTACAGCTAGACTACAGGGGTAGACAGCTGCTGAATGGAGGACATATTTGCTGAAGAGTGAAGGCTGCAAACAAACCATGAGGGCTGTAGAGATGAGCATGTTTCCCACTATTACCTGCACACACACACACACACACACACACACACACACACACACACACACACACACACCAATATGTGGCTATCACAGCAGACTGGAAAAAGGAAAAGAAATCCCTTCTTCCTGCTCTGGCCTTGCAGAATCACTCCAGCACACTTTATTATCGAAGACAAACATTGTGCCAACTGGAAAGAAGAAATGTCTACAGGGCCCAGCTCCAGTATCCAAAGCACAGTGAAGAAGAGTATAGTTCAGGCTAAGAGGCAATAAATTCATAACTGGTACAGTCAATTTAAAGATGTGATTCATGAGGACACGCTTCCAGAAAAATTAAAATGCACTGTAAGAAAATTCTTCATGTGCAATGAAAATTTGGCCTAAGGCTTTTAAGTCTGAATGGGTTCTTAAAAATGAAAAAAATATGAGAATTTGTATGCATTTCTATTTAAAATACCCACTCCTTGTGAAAGTTTCCTAAAGGAAAGCAGAAAACCTAGGAGTATTTTATAAATGATTTAATTCAGTAAAACTTAAAAAAGCTTTTATGGCAAAAGGTACTATATACAAAACCAAAGAATAAAAGATAAACTTAGGAAAATACAAAATATTTGCAATATGTATGAAGACAAAGAATAATTATCATTAATTTACAAAGAGCTCCTTCAAACTGATTAAGAAAGGATAAATAAACCAATAAAAATGAGCAAAAGTATCTGAAGAAGCAATCACAAAAAATGACATGCAAAAGACCTATATGAAAATACTCTCAAACACAATAGTTGACAAAACACAAAATAAATACAAATTTTTAAAAGGTAAAAGTTTTCCTTCCACCCGGAAAAGTTTAGCAACATTTCATGAAGCAAGGAAGTAAGTAAAGAAGTCTACTCATGCATTGTTGAAAGGCTTAACTTGCAACAATTTTTGAATTGCCTTCTGGCAATATGGATTAAAATTTATAATGCAGGCATCCTTTAACCAAGCAATCCTACCTCCAGGAATTTATTTGAAAAATAAAAATAAAATATAGACATATGAATGTATATAAAAGCATTATTTTATTAGCAAAAAACATGGGAAAATTGGAGCATCTTTCAATATGAGAATGGTTGAGTAAATGATATACATTCTTAATATGGGATATAATGCATTCATTTTAAAAACTGAGTTATATTTTTGAGTGCTGTCTTGAAAAAGTATTCATGAAATAGAGTGAAGTGAAAAAAATTCCAGAATAACACATACTGTGATCCTGGTTTCATAATAAAATTGTATATGTATACAATTGATGTAATCTTGCATAAACAAATAAAAATATATAGAATGATAAGAATTTTATGTTTAACAGTGGATACATTGAAGAGGGCAGAATTGGAGCTTGAGAAAAAACACTATTAATTTTAATCTAAATACTTTCATAATGTTTAAATTATTACATCAGGCATGTATTATTTGTATTTATTTTTTTCTTCTCTTCCATTATGGTTTGTCACAGTATATTGAACATAGTTCTCTGTACTATACAGTAGGACCTTGTTGTTTATCCATTCCATATATAATAGTTTGCATCTATTATTTGTATTTAAGTGACTAATATTTAGATATATATGCCTGCTTTAGTGCTGGCTTATGAAGTTCTAATCCTCTTTTCACTTATGGCTAAGGTAAATTGAGCAAATCTAGTCTGAAAAATAATAATTCAAAAAATTAGACTCAGTGATATGTAAGGTCCCTTCTTTTCCAGTATTATATAAGGTGTGTGGGAGATGTATTGTCAGATGGAAAGCGGGAGTACGGCTGCCTTAGGGGAGGAAGAGAAGTGGGCTGTGGAAAGGTTTAAAGGACAGATGCAGATGAGCAAAGCTGAAGGACAGTTTTCTAAACAGAAGTAGAGTAGGCAGTGAATTCTATTTTCATGTTCTTCATTCACAAGAAATAGTATCATCAAGAAAGAAAAAACTGCAAACCACCTTCACCCTTCAGAGTATAGCAGAAGGATCAGAGGATGCCATCTGCCACATGCACTGTCACAGGAGATGAATTTCCTAAGGTAGAAGCAAGTTCAGATTTCTACTTCAAATTATCCACTTGAAAATCAGAGGAAATTCTAGAAATAACTGACCAAGGTAGCTAAACACAGTATAAGTAAAGCCCGACTAAGTTATAAACAGCGCTGACAGAGTCAGCCTAAAGAGGAAATGGGCATCCCACAAGCAATCAAAATGTAATTAATTGGTTAAAACAATGTCTAAGATGAGAACATTCCTTTGAAATAGTGTGGAAAGGGGGATGCCCTGGAGGCTACACATTGATTAACCACTTTGTAGTCAATAAACTAGATTTCATTGAATACACATGGTAACTTTAGAATACATGTTATTACACCTCTATTTTATAAATGAGAAGCTTAGGGAGGGAACTGACTTGCTCTTTTTGCAATGTTAATAAGAGGAAAAGCCAAAAACCAAACCCAGTTCAGATACTAACCTTTACGACCTTTATATTACAGTGTCTCCCAAACTGGCTTACTTCACAGAAGGATGTTAGGGAACCGTATGTTTCAAACTCAACATATCGATTGCATGCCAGCCATGTGTCTAGAAGAATCCCGTTTGCTATGGAGAATCTGAAAAAAACAGGTGACATGGAGGTTCTTTTAGGAAGGCTAGTATGTTTGGGGTGGTGGGGGGAGGTTAACTCATACAGATGGCCGGCTTCCAGCAGTGTAGTATATAAACGTCTACAAGAGGCAGCCAGCTAACGTAAATGAAAACAAGTAAGCCCAGTAGGGACTGTGCAATTAATATGGCCCAGAGTAAATTAAAACAGAGCTTTCAAAGAGTGGTATCTATTTCATAAGGGATGATTATCCCCATTGCTTCTCCATTTAACAGCTCAATTTGGTCTATTCTTAAACTTGGTAGGAGTGAATGGTGCTTCGCAGTAGATTACCTTAAATTTAATGCCATGTTCCCACAATTAAGGCATATTATTGAAATTATTGACTCTATCTAATCAGGAACTGGTAAATATTCACCATTATCGATTTGGCTATGTTCTGTTCAGTGTCTTTTTCAACAGTCTCTCAACTGCAGTTTGCCATCATTTCTGAAGTGACATAACAGACCTATACCCAGCTGGTCATTGGGTACCTCAACAGCTTTTAATCACACGTAATCTTTACAGGCAACATCTTAACTGCATTCAGCTTTCTCCTGGGGCACAGATATGACATTACATTGATGATATTCTCTTCCAAGATGACTCATTTAATATACTTATTAGTACATACAAATACTCATAAAAGAGCTCAAAAAATAGGGATGGGGCTTCCCTGGCGGCACAGTGGTTGAGGGTCTGCCTGCCAAAGCAGGGGACGCAGGTTCGTGTCCCGGTCCGGGAAGATCCCGCGTGCCGCGGAGTGGCTGGGCCCGTGAGCCGTGGCCGCTGGGCCTGCACGTCCAGAGCCTGTGCTCTGCAACGGGAGAGGCCACAACAGTGAGAGGCCCACGTACTGCCAAAAAAAAAAAAAAATGGGGATGAGCCATTGCCCCAAATATGATTCAAAGCCTCAATTAAATTCCTTAAAATTATTTGGTAAACCAAAGGCCACTCCATCCCTGACACTGTCAGGAAACAGCTATTGACTCTTTCAGCATCTACAGCTATAAAACAAGTCCAACATCTTTCAGGCTTTGGAGGGTTCTAGAAGCATATACAAATTTTTGCTTAAGCCCATTAATGCCATTATTTGCAAATCTTCCCACTTTGAATGGGGCTCCCTCCAAAGAAAGTCTGTAGAATCTATCCAAATTACAAAACAGTAGGTACTCTCCTTAGGGCTCTCCAGAAACTCCTTCATTCTAGAGACTTTAGCAAACTCCCTTCTGTGTCCAGGAGTCTCTGGACCACCTATGATGGCCATAAGCTGTCCATGGGATTCTCAGATAAGAAGCTGCCCTCCTCCTTGGTCCCATACTATATGCCATTAAGTGGTAATTGCTGACTACATACTGGGCTCTCTTTGAAACAGAGGCCCTTGAAGGCCCTGAACCTGTGACCCTTCACATGTAGCTTCCCTTCATGCCTAGTGTCATGGAAGTAGCACCTGCAGCCTTGGCATGGCCACTGAAGCCTCCTTGCTAAAGGATGGACCCAAATCTGGGCCTCTGTTGTACCGCACCTAACCAGACGGAGTGGCCTCACCCCTCCACAGTTCCTTGCTACATGCTATAGTGCTATAGTGTTAATGGTCAGCGTGTCTCCCCAAGGACTCCAGTTTCATAATTATGTGGCCATTTGACTTTATCTCTCAGCTTGCTGACACTCTATTTTTTGTTTAGCCTTTTTTCTCTGTTGTGTTCTATTCTGGATATGTTTTCAAGTTCATTAATCTATTTTTCTGCTCCATCTAATCATCCCTTAAACCCACCCAGTGTGTATTTCATCTCAAACATTTTATTTTTCATCTTCCAAAATCTGAAAATCCATATATTTATGTAAATGATATGTATATATACATATATATATATCCTACATCTATATATCCTATGTATATATAATTAAAAACATTTTAAATAAAACACTGTGAAACCCAAACAAAACACATTAATGCTCCATGCACTACTATATCTCAACGTCTGGGAATAAAACAGGGTTTAAAATCAGACAAAGAAGAGGCTCGAATTCCAGATTCAATGCCTAATTACTGTGTGGATCTTGATCAAGTATTTCAATTATTAAAATAAGTTTGTATTTTAACTTAGATTTTAACTGAAATGGTTGTGGAACATTGCCTGAGCCTGTGTTGACCATAGTGAGATTTTTTAGAGTATGCGTGTCAATTCAATATTGCCAAAACCCACAGAACCTAAGCAAGGAATCAAAGTTGCAGCTCTGTTCAGCTGCTGAGCATAGCCTCCTGTCACGCATGGGCAGCCACAGATCCCGTCCTACAGCCCCACTTGGGCAGGATGTCAAACCCACAGCCCTGTCCAAATGTTGAGCATAGCCACTGGCCCGGCACAGCCAGGGAGTCTGAACAGTGACCCTGCAAAGCCTCAGTACCACCCAAAACACAAAGCCCAGCCTACAGCCCCACCAGACTACTGAAAACAGTCTGTGCCTTGCCCAGGCAGGGAGCTCAGCCAGTGACCATGCCCAACCAAAGATCCTGGCCAGCGACCTCACCTGACAGCCAGGCACAGCCAGGAGCCTACCTGCTCACGGAGTGCAGCCTAAGGCCCTTCCAATCATGAAGCCCTACCTACAGCCTCACCTAAACACAGAGCTCAGCCAGCAGCACCATATGCAGTCTGGGAGCACAGCCTGAGACCCTATTTGACCAGAAGTGATTGTGGAGCCCAGTTTGCAGCCCTGCCGGGGAACAAACCTCTGACCTTGTACAACCAGAGATTATCCTCTCAAACTCTTCCACAAAACTGAGAGAAGTGGGAGAAAATATTTGCAAATCATATATCTCATAATGGGTTAATATCCAAAATATATAAAGAACTCAGACAACTTGATAGCAAAATAAAAATATCTGATTTTAAAATGGACAAAGGGCTTGAATAAGCATTTCTCCAAAGAGGATATGTAAATGGCCAAAAGGTACACAACTACACTAATCATCAGGGAAACAGAAATGAAAACCACAGGGAGATATCACCTCATACCTGTTATAATGGTTATTATCCAAAAGAAAAGAGATAAATGCTGGGAAAGATGTAGAGAAAAGGGAACCCTTGTGCACTGTTGGTGGGAATGTACCTTGGTACAGCCACTATGAAAAACAATTTGGAGGTTCCTCAAAATATTAAAAATAGAATTACTGTATGATCCAGCAATTCTACTTTTGGGTATATATCTGAAGGAAATGAAATAACTATCTCAAAGAGATATCTGAACCTGCATTTTCCTTGCAGTATTATTTACAATAACTAAGACATGGAAACAACCTTAGTGCCCATGGATGGATGAATGGATAAAGAAAATGTGGTATATATATAAAATGGAATATTATTCAGCCATAGAAAGAAGAAAATTCTGCCACTGTGACAGTATGGGTGAAACTTGAAAGCATCAAGCTGAGTAAAACAAGTCAGACAGAGAAAAACAAATACTGTGTGATCTCATTTATTGGAATCTAAAATTTAAAAAGGGGAGACCTTCAAGATGGTGGACGAGTAAGACGTGCAGATCACCTTTCTCCCCACAAATACATCAGAAATACATCTACATGTGGAACAACTACTACAGAACACTTACTGAATATTGGCAGAAGCCCTCAAATTCCCAAAAGGCAAGAAACTCCCCACATACCTGGGTAGGGCAAAAGGAAAAAAGTAAAAACAGAGACAAAAGCATAGGGATGGGACCTGCACCTCTGGGAGGGAGCTGTGAAGGAGGAAATATTTCCACACACTAGGAAGCCCCTTCACTGGCGGAGACAGGGAGTGGTGGGGCGGGAAGCTTCAGAGCCACAGAGGAGAGCGAAACAATAGGGGTGCAGAGGGCAAAGTGGAGAGATTCCTGCACAGATCAGTGGCGACCAGCATTCATCAGCCCGAGAGGCTTGTCTGCTCACCCACTGGGGTGGGTGGGGGCTGGGAGCTGAGGCTCAGGCTTTGGAGTTCAGATCCCAGGGAGAGGACTGGAGTTGGCTGCATGAACACAGACTGAAAGGGGCTAGTGCGCCACAGCTAGTGGGAAGGGAGTCCAGGAAAAAGTCTGGACCTGCCTAAGAGGCAAGAGACCATTGTTTCAGGGCGCATGAGGAGAGGGGATTCAGAGCACCTCCTAAACGAGGTCCAGAGACAGAAGCGAGCTGTGGCTATCAGCGTGCACACCAGAGACGGGCATAAAACTCTAAGGCTGCTGCTGCAGCCACCAAGAAGCCTGTGCACAAGTCATTATTCACACCTCCCCTCCTGGGAACCTGTACAGCCTGCCACTGCTAGGGTCCCGTGATCCAGGGACACCTTCCCTGGGAGAACACACGGTGCGCCTCAAGCTGTTGCAATGTCATGCTGGCCTCTGCTGCCACAGGCTCATCCACATTCCATACCCCTCCCTCCCCCCAGCCCGAGTGAACCACAGCCCCCTAATCAGCTGCTACTTTAACCCCATCCTGTCTGTGCAAAGAACAGACACCATCAGGTGACCTACACGCAGAGGTGGGTCCAAATCCAAAGCTGAACCCTAGGAGCTGTGAGAACAAAGAAGAGAAAGGGAAATCTCTACCAGCAGCCTCAGGAGCAGCAGATGAAATCTCCACAATCAACTTGATGTACCCTGCATCTGTGGAATACCTGAATAGACAACAAATCATCACAAAATTGAGGCGGTGGACTTTGGGAACAACTGTAGACTTGGGGTTTGCGCTCTGCATCTAATTTTTTTCTGCTCTTATGTTTATCTTAGTTTAGTATTTAAAGTTTATTATCATTGGTAGATTTGTTTATTGATTTGGTTGCTCTCTTCCTTTTTTTAAAAAGAATATATATATTACATATATATATATTTCCTTTTTCTCCTTTTGTGACTGTGTATGTGAATGCTTCTTTGTGTGATTTTGTCTGTATAGCTTTGATTTTACCATTTGTCCTAGGGTTCTCTCTGTCCTTTTTTTTTTTTTTTTGGTATAGTTTTCAGTGCTTGTTATCATTGGTGGATTTGTTTTTTGGTTTGGTTGCTCTCTTCTTTCTTTCTTTCTTTTTTTCACACTTTTCTTCTGAGCCGTGTGGCTGATAGGGTTTTTGTGCTCCGGCTGGGTGTCAGGCCTGTGCTTCTGAGGTGGGAGAGCCGAGTTCAAGACATTGGTCCACCAGAGACTTCCTGGCTCCATGTAATGTCAAACGGTGAAAGCTCGCCCAGAGATCTCCAATTCAATGCTAAGACTCAGCTCAACTCAACAACGAGCAAGCTACAGTACTGGACACCCTATGCCAAACAACTAGCAAGACAGGAACACAAACCCACCCATTAGCAGAGAGGATGTCTAAAATCATAATAAGGTCACAGACACCACAACACACCACTGGATGCGGTCCTGCCCACCAGAAAGACAAGATCCAGCCTCATCCACCAGAACACAAGCACCAGTCCCTCCACCAGGAGGCCTACACAACCCACTGAACAAAACTTAGCCACTGGGGGCAGACACAAAAAACAACGGGAGCTACGAACCTGCAGCCTGCGAAAAGGAGACCCCAAACACAGTAAGTTAAGCAAAATGAGAAGACAGAGAAACACACAGCAGATGAAGGAGCAAGGTAAAAACCCACCAGACCAAATAAATGAAGAGGAAATAGGCAGTCTACTTGAAAAAGAATTCAGAATAATGACAGTAAAGATATTCAAAATCTTGGAAATAGAATGGAGAAAATACAAGAAACGTTTAACAAGGAACTAGAAGAACTAAAGAGCAAACAAACAATGATGAAAACACAATAAATGAAATTAAAAATTCTCTAAAAAGAATCAATAGAAGAATAACTGAGGCAGAAGAATGGATAAGTGACCTGGAAGATAAAATAGTGGAAATAACTACCACAAAGCAGAATAAAGAAATAAAGAATGAAAATGATTGATGACAGTCTCATAGACCTTTGGGAAAACATTTAAATGCACCAACATTCAAATTATAGGGGTCCCAGAGGAGGAAGAGAAAAAAAAAGGGACTGAGAAAATATTTGAAGAGATTATAGTTGAAAACTTCCCTAATATGGGAAATAAAATAGTCAATCAAGTCCAGGAAGCACAGGGAGTCCCATACAGGATAAATCCAAGGAGAAACACACCAAGACACATATTAATCAAACTACCAAAAATTAAATACAGAGAAAAAATATTAAAAGCAGCAAGGGAAAAACAACAAATAACATACAAGGGAATCCCCATAAGGTTAACACCTGATCTTTCAGCAGAAACTCTGCAAGCCAGAAGGGAGTGGCAGGACATATTTAAAATGATGAAAGGGGAAAAGCTACAACCACGATTACTCTACCCAGCAAGGATCTCATTCAGATTCAACGGAGAAATTAAAACCTTTACACACAAGCAAAAGCTAAGAGAATTCAGCACCACCAAACCAGCTTTACAGCAAATGCTAAAGGAACTTCTCTAGGCAGGAAACACAAGAGAAGGAAAAGATCTACAATAACAAACCCAAAACTGTTAAAAAAATGGTAATAGGAACATACATACCGATAACTACCTTAAATGTAAATGAATTAAAAGCTCCAACCAAAAGACATAGACTGACTGAATGGATACAAAAGCAAGACCCATATATATGCGGTCTACAGGTGACCCACTTCATACCTAGGGACACATACAGACTGAAAGTGAGGGGATGGAAAAAGATATTCCATGCAAATGGAAATCAAAAGTTGGAGTAGCAATGCTCATATCAGACAAAATAGACTTTAAAATAAAGACGATTACAAGAGACAAAGAAGGACACTACATAATAATCAAGGGATCAATCCAAGAAGAAGATATAACAATTGTAAATATTTATGCACCCAACATAGGAGGACCTCAATACATAAGGGAAATGCTAACAGCCATAAAAGGGGAAATTGACAGTAATACAATCATAGTAGGGGACTTTAACACCCCACTTTCACCCATGGACAGATCATTCAAAATGAAAATAAATAAGGAAACACAAGCTTTAAATGATATATTAAAAAAGATGGACTTAATTGATATTTATAGGACATTCCATCCAAAAACAATAGAATACACTTTCTTCTCCAGTGCTCATTGAACATTCTCCAGGATAGATCATATCTTGGGTCACAAATCAAGCCTCAGTAAATTTAAGAAAATTGAAATTGTATCAAGTATCTTTTCCGACCACAATGCTATGAGACTAGATATCAATTACAAGAAAAAAATCTTTAAGAAATACAAATACATGAAGGCTAAACAATACACTACTATCATATCACCAAGAGATCACTTAAGAAATCAAAGAGGAAATCAAAAAATACTTAGAAATAAATGATAATGAAAACATGATGACCCAAAACCTATGGGATGCAGCAAAAGAAGTTCTAACAGGGAAGTTTATAGCAATACAAACCTACCTCAAGAAACGAAAAACATCTCAAATATACAACCTAACCTTACACCTAAAGGAATTAGAGAAAGGAGAACAAAAACTCCCAAAGTTAGCAGAAGGAAAGAAATCATAAAGATCAGATCAGAAATAAATGAAAAAGAAAGGAAGGAAACAAGAGCAAAGATCAATAAAACTAAAAGCTGGTTCTTTGAGAAAATAAACAAAATTGATTAAACATTAGCCAGACTCATCAAGAAAAAAAAGGGAGAAGACTCAAATCAATAGAATTAGAAATGAAAAAGGAGAAGTAACAACTGACACTGCAGAAATACAAAGGATCATGAGAGATTACTACAAGCAACTCTATGCCAATAAAATGGACAACCTGGAAGAAATGGACAAATTCTTAGAAATGCACAACCTTCCGAGACTGAACCAGGAAGAAATAGAAAATATAAACAAACCAATCACAAATCTGTGAAAAAAATCTTCCAAAAAACAAAAGCCCAGGACCAGATGGCTTCACAGGTGAATTCTATCAAACATTTACAGAAGAGCTAACACCTATACTTCTCAAACTATTCTAAAATATAGCAGAGGGAGGAACACTCCCAAACTCATTCTACATGACCACCATCACCCTGATATGAAAACCAGAAAAAGATGTGAAAAAGAAATAAAACTACAGGCCAATATCTCTGATGAACATAGATGCAAAAATCCTCAACAAAATACTAGCAAACAGAATCCAAAGCACATTAAAAGGATCATACACCATGATCAAATGGGGATTACCCCAGGAATGCAAGGATTCTTCAATATATGCAAATAAATCAATGAGATAAAACATATTAACCAATTGAAGGAGAAAAACCATGCGATCATCTCAATAGATGCAGAAAAAGTGTCGACAAAATTCAACACCCATTTATGATATAAACCCTCCGGAAAGTAGGCTTTGAAGGAACTTACCTCAACATCATAAAGGCTATATATGACAAACCCACAGCCAACATCGTTCTCAATGGTGAAAAACTGAAACTATTTCCTCTAAGATCTGGAACAAGACAAGGTTGCCCACTTTCACCATTATTCAATATAGTTTTGGAAGTTTTAGCCACAACAATCAGAGACGAAAAAGAAATAAAAGGAATCCAAATCAGAAAAGAAGACGTAAAGCTGTCACTGTGTGCAGATGACATGATACTATACATAGAGAAACCTAAAGATGATACCAGAAAACTACTAGAGCTAATCAATGAATTTGGTAAAGTAGGAGGATACAAAATTAATGCACAGAAATCTCTGGCATTCCTACACACTAATGATGAAAACTCTGAAAGAGAAATTAAGGAAACACTCCCATGTACCACTGCAACAAAAATAATAAAATACCTAGGAATAAACCTACCTAAGGAAACAAAAGACCTGTACGCAGAAAACTATAAGACACTGATGAAAGAAATTAAAGATGACACAAACAGATGGAGAGATATACCATGTTCCTCAACTGGAAGAATCAACATTGTGAAAATGAGTATACTACCCAAAGTAATCTACAGATTCGATGCAATCCCTATCAAACTACCAATGGCATTTTTCACAGAACTAGAACAAAATTTTCACAATTTGCATGGAAACACAAAAGACCCCGATTAGCCAATGCAATCTTGAGAAAGAAAAACAGAGTGGGAGGAATCAGGCTCCTGGACTTCAGACTAAACTACAAAGCTACAGTAATCAACAGAAATATAGATCAATGGAGCAGGATAGAAAGCCCAGAGATAAACCCATGCACCTATGCTCACCTGATTTTTGATAAAGGAGCAAGAATATACAGTGGAGAAAAGACAGCCTCTTCAATAAGTGGTGCTTGTAAAACTGGACAGCTACATGTAAAAGAATGAAATTAGAAAACTACTTAACACCATACACAAAAATAAATTCAAAATGGATTAAAGACCAAAATGTAAGTCCAGACAGTATAAAACTCTTGGAGGAAAACATAGGCAGAACCCTCTATGACATAAATCACAGCAAGATCCTTTTTGACCCACCTCCTAGAGAAATGGAAATAAAAACAAAAGTAAACAAATGGGACTTAATGAAACTTAAAAGCTTTTGCACAGCAAAGGAAACCATAAACAAGACAAAAAGACAACCCTCAGAGTGGGAGAAAATGTTTGCAAATGAAGCAACTGACAAAGGATTAATGTCCAAAATTTACAAGCAACTCATGCAGCTCAATATCAAAGAAACAAACAACCCAATCCAAAAATGGGCAGAAGACCTAAACAGACATTTCTCCAAAGAAGATATACATATTGCCAACAAACACATGAAAGAATGCTCAACATCAGGCTTCCCTGGTGGTGCAATGGTTGAGAGTCCGCCTGCCGATGCAGGGGACACGGGTTCATGCCCCGGTCTGGGAAGATCCCACATGCCGTGGAGCAGCTAGGCCCGTGAGACATGGACACTGAGCCTGCACATCCAGAGCCTGTGCTCCACAGCAGGAGAGGCCACAACAGTGAGAGGCCTGCGTACCGCAAAAAAAAAAAAAAAAAAAAAAAGAATGCTCAACATCACTAATCATTAGAGAAATGCAAATCAAATCTACAATGAGGTATCACCTCATACCAGTCAGAATAGCCATCATCAGAAACTCTACAAACAATAAATGCTGGAGAGGGTGTGGAGAAAAGGGAACCCTCTTGCACTCTTGGTGCGAATGTTAATTGATACAGCCACTATGGACAACAGTATGGAGGTTCCTTAGAAAACTAAAAATAGAACTACCATATGACCCAGCAATCCCACTACTGGGCATATACCCTAAGAAAACCATAATTCAAAAAGAGTTATGTTCCACAATGTTCATTGCAGCTCTATTTACAAAAGCCAGGACATGGAAGCAACGTAAGTGTCCATTGACAAATGAATGGATAAAGAAGATGTGGCACATATATACAATGGAATATTACTCAGCCATAAAAAGAAACGAAATTGAGTTATTTGTGGTGAGGTGGATGGACTTAGAGTCTGTCATACAGAGTGAAGTAAGTCAGAAAGAGAAAAAGAAATACCATATGCTAACACATATATATGGAATCTAAAAAAAAAAAAAAACTGGTTCTGAAGAACCTGGTGCAGGACAGGAATAAAGACGTTGATGTAGAGAATGGACTTGAGGACACAGGGAGGGGGAAGGGTAAGCTGGGACAAAGTGTGAGAGTGACATGGAAATATATACACTACCAAATGTGAAATTGATAGCTAGTGGGAAGCAGCCTCATAGCACAGGGAGATCACCTTGGTGCTTTGTGACCACCTAGAGGGGTCAGATAGGGAGGATGGGAGGGAGATGCAAGTGGGAAGAACTATGGGGATATATGTATATGTATAGCTGATTCACTTTGTTATAAAGCAGAGACTAACACACCATTGTAAAGCAATTATACTCCAATAAAGATGTTAAAAAAAAAAGAGGTAAATGGGGTCCCTAGAGCCATGCTCCAAATACTATAGCAAGGAAAGTGTGTCTCTTGCTATAAGACGCATACTGATGAAGTTAACTTACTGAAGTCTATTAAAAGAAATTCATCTAATATAGCAATAGTGAATCTTATCTCCATAGGCCAAAAACTCTTAAACTTGATAGAACAATTGTCCTCTCATCCAACACAATTTTACAATGAGGTTTTCTCCCTTATCTAAAGTATTTTGTGTGTGATTTTCTTACCAAGAGACAATTAACTGACACTGGACATTAACACCTCTCTCAACCTCTTCAAACAATAACATCAAATTATTTCTTTTCTTGTGGAAATTGAAAAGAAAATCATTAACAGATGGTACCAAATTATAAGACTTTCTTTTTTCTATTTAGTATTTCTATTTTGCAGTGGCTTTACAAACACTATTGTTTCTTTTTTTCAGCAGGAGTTTCACAATTATGATGGGACATTTTCTGCCAATAACAAAACCAGTGGCTCGTCTAATTTGGGACTATCAAAAGCAGTATCATGTGGTGACCATAGCCAGTTTCATTTTTCTGTACCAGTAGACAAGTATATGTAAAATAGAATATAATTTTCACCGTGACTAATGCATTCAGTAATTATTACTAAGGTAAATTCTCAAAGAAAAATAGACAATTATTTATACTAAACTTTTTTCATTTTGTTTTGTTTTTACAACTTGGCTGCCTGTCTGTCTTTATTAAGGTAATACATATTTGATCTCTAGTTAAAATAAAAGATTTTTGTCCAAAAACAAAAAAAATTAAAAGAAAACCTCATTGATATAGGGAGAACACAAAGATGGCACCCTTCAGCCTCTGTCTTTGGAGAGTATTTCAGTAGGCCCCTGGATGTGTGTTAAATTAGACGCCTGCCTCTCAGGCCAATGCTTTAAGATAAGCCTCTTCCACAGAGACTGGGTGTTTTTCAGTCAGCTGCCTCTGTGCTGGGATCGAGGGTCGAGGGTGGCTGAGTCCACGCAAGCCCTTTATGGACTGTTTCTCAGTTTGCGATAGTCTTGTTGGCTTCAAAGCTAGATGTTTTGGGGGCTCGTTTCCCAGGTGCAAGTCTTAAAAGCTAGGGTTCTAGATGTGGGGGTGAAATCCCTTCACTCTTTACAGAGAAGCTCAGGAATTTGATTTTCCTCCCAACTGTGGGTCACCGTGTGCCAGGTGTGAGGCTTCTGGCAATATTGTGTTTCAGTCTCTCCTACCTTCTTGGATGTGTTTTTTTTCTTGTTCACCCAATGTGTAGGAGTTGCTCAGCTAGTTTGTTTTGTGTTTTGTTTTGTTTTGTTTTGTTTTTCCCAAAGGGCATTTTTCCATACGTAGCTCTAGATTTGGGATGTCTGTGGGAGGAGGTGGGTATAGGCTCCTCCTTTATGGCCATCTTGAACTGAAACTGCTAATTCTTAATTAGCATGGTGTCTAATTGCCTAGCCCTGGTCAAAATTTTCTTGGTCCTAGGGAAGATTTTATGGAATGTACGGTGGATTGACTCATTCTGCTGGCACTTTTTTTTTTTTAACATTTTTATTGGAGTATAATTGCTTTACAATGATGTGTTAGTTTCTGCTTTACAACAAAGTGAATCAGTTATACATATACATATGTTCCCATATCTCTTCCCTCTTGCATCTCCCTCCCTCCCACCCTCCCTATCCCACCCCTCTAGGTGGTCACAAAGCACCAAGCTGATCTCCCTGTGCTATGCAGCTGCTTCCCACTAGCTATCTATTTTATGTTTGGTAGTGTATATACGGGTGTTAAGCTTTAATTCTTGGTTTATATGTTTGGTCAAAATATGGTCTTTAAGGGGCTTCCCTGGTGGCGCAGTGGTTGAGAGTGCCTGCCAATGCAGGGAATACGGGTTCATGCCCCGGTCCGGGAGGATCCCCCATGCCGTGGAGCGGCTGGGCCCGTGAGCCATGGGTGCTGAGCCTGCGTGTCTGGAGCCTGTGCTCCGCAACGCGAGAGGCCACAAGAGTGAGAGGCCCGCGTACTGCAAAAAAAAAAAAAAAATATATATATATATATATGGTCTTTAAGGACTGAATGTGAATCAAATGATTTCTAAGGGAAATTTTCTTTTCTTCCAGTATGATCTGCAAAATCCTGGCTATGGTTTCGTGATGCTGCTGGTCTGTGTCTCTACAACCTGAGCACTGAAGGTGGGACTGTTTTAGAGGATAATTTCCATTTGGATAACTTCCCTCTGAAGGATCAGGGTTTTCTGTACACTTAGGTCACTGTGCTAGGAAATGGAAGGAAATGCTTTTTTTTCTTTTCTTCTTTTTTACATTTCTTATTTATTTGTTTAGTTATTTGAGATATTTTGTAAGAAAAATCAGTTTCCTTCAGGAAATTAAAATGAATATAGACTTGCTATTTTATACTATACTGATACTTTCTGTGTACCTTCATAAAAGTTTCCCCAGGCAACATTCCAGGGAGGCAACTGTTAAATCACTTCATAACCAGTATCAGTGGAATACACATAATCTTCTGCTAGGTCTTGAGAGAAAAACATGAACTCCAAATTAATTTTGTCTGTCTTCAAAGAGCTTATAATATATTTATCCATTCCATAAATGCATTCAGAACTATTTTTGATAGATTACCATGTGCTAAGTTATAACTGGCTGGGGAGGCAGGCCACACAAATGAAACTTTTTTTCTACCAGAAACAAAAAATGTGGTACTGCGGGCTTCCCTGGTGGTGCAGTGGTTGAGACTCTGCCTGCCAGTACAGGGGACATGGGTTCGAGCCCTGGTCTGGGAAGATCCCACATGCCGCGGAGCAACTGGGCCCATGAGCCACAACTACTGAGCCTGCGCGTCTGGAGCCTGTGCTCCGCAACAAGAGAGGCCGTGACGGTGAGAGGCCAGCACACCGCGATGAAGAGTGGCCCCCTCTTGCCTCAACTAGAGAAAGCCCTCGCACAGAAATGAAGACCCAACACAGCCAAAAATAAAATAAATAAATAAATAAATTTATTTTAAAAATATATATATATGGTACTGCAATGCTAATGTTAGCATTTTTATTCCAAAATATTATTTAAAGCAGCATAAGTTTGTGTCAAATGAGTGATAAGATCTTAAGGCCTATGGGAGTTCAGAAGCAAGAAATGTCACAGGAAACTAGGTGAGTCAAGGAAGAATTCCTTGTGAAGATAGTATTTCAGCTGGAAAATAAAGAGGAGTTTAATTTGCCATCATAATTTTCTTGGCATCTGGCCCCTCCCAATGCAAATATTTCATCCTGGAAAATCATTGGCCTCTATGTTTCTCTGTTTTTACCTCATCCCCAATCACAAGTCCTGTCCTCTGAGAACACTATTCATAGAATCTTGACCCTGAAGAGATCTTTGGAACATGGAAGAGATTAAAGACCCACTCTTCACACTGAAGCAGGAAAGGGACCCAGAGGCCGGTCCACTCACTCCCCCGCATTGCCCTGCCGCAAAAATCATGATACCTCAAGGCGAATATACCATGTACCTTAAACTACCCGTCTAGGCCCACTCACTAACAGAATTCACCAGATAGATTAAATGGTTAACTGCCAGTGGTTAGACTGCTAATTAGTGATACCTCCTAGGTGAGACCTTCAAGTCTGGTGCTTCTGTTATTACTCTTAGTTCACCATCAAAATAAGCATCACCTCTAATTTAGCCTCAGGACCAATTACATAATTTACAACAAATGTGAAGAATTTTAAGAAGGGGGCAGAAGACCATTAAACAAATCAAGGGGGCAGAAGACCATTAAACAAATCAAGGGCATGGGGACTTTGTGACTACATACGTTGCCTGCCCACAAAGCCAGCCTGCTTATCCTTCTTATGTTGATCCTAAAGAGGGAGAAAGAAAATGGGTAACTAAAAAAATGATTAATTCCAAGTGAAAGTCACTTTTAGCTTCAATAATTTTTTTCCGTCAAGGAAATGTGGGTGAGTCATTCAGGCAGCATGTCTGTGGGGAGGAGTCTAATGGTCCCACTGTAGCAGATTTCACAACATACTTCCTAAGACTTGAATTTTACCCGCTAACTAAAAACAAAACAAAAAAACCAACAATAACAACAACAAAAAATCTATGAACAAATAGATGTCCATCAGTGACCCATTTTCTGCCTCTTTTGGTTTTATTAAGCTTTTCTGTTATAAATACTGTTCTTGACTACTTTATGTGAAGTCCTAAAGTCAGAAGGCAAGGTGAAATATTATAGCGGCCAGGGGAGGATAGCCTGATCTTTAGGTGAAACAGATGGGCAATCAAGGGATTTGGAGTTCTTTCTCTCTTACTGCATTTTCTGAAGTGCAGTGAGTAAACTAAACCATGGAGAATTAGTTTGATGCAGGTAAACAAAGCTCTTCCCTTTTACTAGCTTTTTCCACCCTTCCACCCTCACCAGGCCTCAGAGTTGCCAATACAACAGAAAATCTCCAACACCTTTAAACAGCAGAAAGGCTGTCTGAAGGGCTGCTAAAGAAATGCAGCTGGGAAGGGGAGCACTTTATAGTTTGCTTATTGTGTCTGGTGTCAAGCTGGAACCAATGATGCTGTCATTCTGAAAAGAAAGTAATCAACATGAAAAAGAGCTTATTTTTTTTCTATCCAGGCCCCCACCAAAGAATCACTTAGATTTTATATTTAAAATAGTTCTGGGAAAAGAAAAGAAATAAATACGCTGGGTTGGTTCACATAACTATCAAAAAGCCAGTTCATAAACGCAGGGATTAGCATTTCCCAAGGGTTAACACATGGTCCTTTGAGGCAATTTAAATTATTTCTGACCCCATTTGCCTAAAAAATAGAAGCTTCCCGTAAAGGTAGCTACCTCTCACCCTGAAAAGGGGTATAGTGGAGACTCTAATGCAAATAAGGGAATAATCAAAAATATTCCTATAAGGTTTTGGGATATAGCATTTTTAAGGAGCAGAATTTCCTTAATTATATTTGCAGACATGAATGTACATATGACACACTGGGTATACACTGACTCATGAGAGAAACTACAGCATCTCAAAGCTTTCTGAGGAGAAGAGTGTTATCAATTTGTGATTGTAAAATGTAGCTAATCCATTTATGGATAAAAGACTAGAAAAATTCTCATGTGCTCAGGAATAAATCACTGTATATATATGTATTAATATTTAAAATCAAGAGATCCCTTCCTGAACTCCATTTCTGGAAATCAGAAGATAATAGGCATGCCCAAATGTGCGTATTTTTGGATAAAGATGAAATGAGGAACCAGGGCCTTTCATAGGGTTGCTCTTTTTAATATACAAAGCACGGTCATACCCATTCCCCACTCTACACCCCCCTACTCAGACACCTGCGGTTGCTGCCAGCCAGAAACTGAACACCTACCTTGCTCCTGACCAGGTACTGATATTTGAAGAAGACAGCTTTCCATGTCCAAATTGGGGCTGATATCCTTTGGGGAAAGTGGAGGAAGAAAGAGAAAAAGAATTTGAGGGTTGAAAGGCAGTGGCCTTCCAGTTTACCTGACATTCCCACAACCAAACCATTAGCAGAGGCAGCAAGGAATAGAGAAAACACTCATGAAACTGCAGGCTGAAGCCAGAGTATAAAACTTTTTGTTTTTCTCTGGATTCATTTGTGTTATTGCTGATGTTGCTTATATGTTCTCTTGTAGTTCAGAGTATCATGAACAGCCACTGGGGTGTAAGATCAGATCTCAACTCAGTATAGCAAGACCAAACCAGATAAATCTCTGATAGAAACTGGAAGCTGGGCTGGAAGCTGTGCACCTCAAACTTTCCTTGAGCTGTAAATTGAGAAGAGGATTTAATCACTCTTCAAAGGGACAGTGAGCAGAAATAAAGAAAATTCACATACCATGTCTCTTGACTGAGTATCAGTATAGCACCTACCCCATTCAAGAATGAGTGTTCTTAATTCTATGAGTCTTTGAATATATTATTATATAGCATTAGCACGGCCAAGTAAACAACGGGCATGGATGGAAGAAAAAATATTTGTAATAATTGCACTCTCCACTGCTTACTGCCAGTTACCTGAAAAGATCTAGTAATATTTTTCACTTGATGATGTCTCAAACGTGTCTCTCTACCTAACCTGATTCATTTTTGTTCCCACTCTTACCAGATCTTTGAGTCTAGATCTTCCACACTACACTGAAGTCTTTCAGAAATGCAATTACAAGTCATGCTCCTTTGGTTCTGATTTGCATTTCTTAGATTCCATTGCCTTCTAGAGCCATTTTACTTTGAAATATAAATCTAGTTTCAAGCAATAGGCATCCCAGAATTAAGGTAGAATATTAAGATTTTTTTTTCTTTTTCTGTTCAGTTCTTATAAGGAATGGGACACCTAGACCGGATTTGATGAGAAACAACCCAGGGTACTGAGTTTTTAAATTACTTCTGGTTTGCCGGAAATTTGAATGTCCCTAAATGACTTCTGTAAAGGAAGTATTGCCGGAAGTCTGTAACTTTCCTGGAATTTGAGGTAGATTCCTGTGCCCTGTGTTCTTGCTGAAGAAGAAATAGCATAAATCACATTCTTAATATGAAAGCTCCATTCTCAAGGCCGTGTCTTAAACTGATTGCCAAGGAGAAAACAAGCTGAACCAGGTCACATAACAAAGGGCTATTTCAATTCCAAGGAGTATGAGAATGATAACTTAGATCTAGTTCACGGTTGCTACTACTTCAGTTTGCTACCAAATCAGCAAACGATCAGTGTAAAAGGATACATGAAATTAAAATGCAAAAAAGTGGAGACACCTTGACAATACTTTCTTTTTCCTCAGGGAGACCCCAAAGCTTTGTGATCTAGCAACACACAAAGTTTCAACAACCCAGAGTCATTAGCTTAGTGAAAGGTCAAAGCATCACTCAAGGGTCTACCAACTACCATATAAGGAAACTCCTTGCTAACTCACAATAACTTATTTCACTGTTTCATTCATTTCTCTGTCAAAATCAGGGTGCCATAATTAGGAAAATGCCTTCAACATCCAAAACACATTCACAGACCCACTGCAGACAGCTTCTTTGATTTGTCGGCCTTAAAAATAAAACAGTAGTTATTTTACCAGCAAAATGGGTTTATTTGGGAAGAGCAGAGAATTGCAGTTCAGGACAAGCAAGCTATGGTGAAACATAGGCAAGAGAAAAAGGGAAGGTCAGCTTTTGTTAGGTTTTAGGAGGAAACTGGGGAGGGTTGTTTTGAACAAAATTTCCTTGGAGAAGAGCAAGAGTTTGAGATTTTGACATTTTCTCATTGGCTGCACTCTGGAGTTAAAGCTTTGTTGCTGGGGCAGGAGAGTTCTTCCTTCTTTTTCTTAAAAGCAGGAAATAAAATTCCCATGTGATTCATGTCCTCACTTGTCAAAATAATTCTTATCTTCCTTCTTCCTGCAATGAGTGTGTAAGAGCTCCCCCTTCAGGGGTTCCTGACTCTATTTTATATGAGGTTTTCTTTATTTATTTTCATAAATTATAAGAAATGAACTCTGACAAGCTTAAAGAGAACACGATATTTATTGGAAAGATCTTGAATAACGACATAGTCCATGGAAAGGCTGGAGAAGTAGACGCTGAGAAGGAATTCTCGGTAAGACATTGATCAAAGTGCTCACACTAGAATAAAGTAAGTATTTTTCCATGTTTCACAGCACCTCCAATATCACAAGATAGTGATATTAGTCAATGTTGACTAATATCATTATCTAATGTTGACTTGAGTCAACATTAAAACATATGACCACTCCTTGGATAGGGGAGAGGAGACCATACTGATGTACAGTGCTACCAGGATGACACACAATCACAGAGAAATTATTGCTCAAAAGTTACTTGCAATGTTATTACAAAGCAACAGGTGGTGGATGGGTTAATGGATACTGAGTTTCTGAACAAGCATCAAATATCCACTACCCAGCCCAATATATTTATGCAACATTCTTCCTCATTAATTTTCTGCTCAAATGTTCCTGGGATGGTCACTCAGCCCATTTGGAGGTGCCACACTGACTATAAGATCAATCCACAGCATTCCTGCAACTGTGTATCCAGGACATGAGAAGTTGTGCTAATGTAGTCAAGTTACTTGCTCTGCCCTTAAGAACCATGACCCTGAAGAAAACCCACTGCGCTGCAGCTGTCCCCAGTGAAAAATTCAGTGCTTGTCAATTTTTACAAATGTTTTAGCTGAAGACTTTGAGGAGTAATTCTTCTTAGAAGGCTTTTCTACCTCACTAGAGAGCCCTCCAGGAAAAAAAGTCTTAAACGTCAACAACAAATATCTCCTACTAGCTGTACCGATTTTTCCCTAGACAGTCTCTTGGAATTCAAGATGGGATTTTAAATCTGTCTTGAGTGTATAAAGGATGAAAAAAAAAGAGAGAAGAGGGACAAGAAACAATGAGGGGGGATATGCACATACTTTACCCATGTGGGTCTCAGTTATTTCACCTGCACTGAGTCAACCACCACAAAGCAAAAACACCTCTTGTTTCATTCCCACAGTATGCCATGTGACCTACATGACCAGTTCATTTAGATGAAGTTAATGAACTCACTAGTGCTCTATTGGCCAAGCTGAGGATCTGTACTGGAATATAATAGAAAGATGATGGCATTTGGGGAAAATCAGGCTGAGATTTACATCCCTGCTCCTCTATTAACTAGACAAAAAAAGTAACCCTTCTGAACCTTACCTGAGGTCTATAAAATGATTTTTATTTTGTCCCTATTCAGTGAGATGATATATGTAAAGTGACTTGTGTTTAATGGGTGCTCAATAATGATCATTCTCTCTTCTATCTCTGGTATAATTAGAAGAATATAATTATATTCTGGAGCATATAATTAAATCTGGAGCACACATAAAAATCTAGTCTTCATTTCTTCACACGTTAAATAAGAATTTATTGCATGTCTACACTATGCCAGATACCATTCTAGAGACTGGGCATGTAACGGCAAACAGGACAAATAAAGTCCCTTCCCTCATGAAGGTTACATGCTGGAGGAAAAGATAGTGACAAGTAAGTAAACAAATAAATACAAAATATAATCAGAGAAAAAAAGTGGTGAGTGCTCTGAAAAACAGAATGTAGGGTGGGGATTGGCTATTTAAATACAGTAGAGAGGGCTTCTCTGAAGAGGTAACATATGAATACTAATATGAATGATTTTTTAAAACGCTGACCTTGGAGACATATGGAGAAAGATGGTCCAGGTGGAGGGGACAGCAAGAATTAAGGCCCTAAGGTAGCAACGAGCCTAATATTTTTGAAGAACAACAAGAAAGTCCACGTGAGTGACGCTCAGAGGGAGTGGGATACACTGTTAGGAGAGAAAATCAGAAAAGCAGCTCTTGCCAGATCATGCAGGGCTTTGTAGGCTTTTGTGTGGAGTTTAGATTTTATTCTCGTATAATGAAAAATCATGGGAGGGTCTTAAGAAAGTTAGAAATATAATTGGACTTCTGATTTAAAAGAATCACTTCTGGGGGCTTCCCTGGTGGCGCAGTGGTTGAGAGTCTGCCTGCCGATACGGGGACACGGGTTCTTACCCTGGTCTGGGAAGATCCCACATGTCGTGGAGCGGCTGGGCCCGTGAGCCATGGCCGCTGAGCCTGCGCGTCCGGAGCCTGTGCTCCGCAACGGGAGAGGCCACAACAGTGAGAGGCCCTCATACCGCAAAAAATAGATAATAAAAATAAATTAAAAAAAAAATTAAAAGTATCCCTTCTGACTGCTACATTGAGAATAGATTCCTGAAGACAGTCATCATCCCCCACTCTAAACACATTTCCATTCTAATCACAGTCTTTGGGTTACAGTCTAGGTCACTCATGAATTTCTTCAAATTGATATTAAACAGAATATTTTGGGTGTTGTCTAACCAGTTCCAAGTAGTATGAGACTATGTACCTCAGTTGCTCAGCATACTGTATGTACAGCAAGGAAATCTAGGGTCATATTCACTTTTTAAAAAAATTACTGCATGGCAAGGTGAAGTAAGAATCACTAGATTGACTCCTGCTTGAAATAATTTAAAAACTGGGTGAAATATGTGAAACAAAGATTTTCAGACATTGTATGTTAGATAGCACAGGGTAATGATTCCCGAGAGAAGAGAAACAAGTAAGGGGAGCCCTACAATGGCTCCAGCTTACCATCTGTAGAGTTTCCAGAGCAATGAGTCAAGAAGCTGAATGGGGGAGTCCCGACAAGTCAAGGTGGCAAGAGTTCTCAGAGCAAAGTGCCAGAGAAGAGAGAAGAGCTGCACAGACAGAAAGCTCTGGAGGTCTGTGGAGAGTTCCCCTCCAGGCTCCAGGTGAGAACTTAGTGTACACAACTAAGAACACTACCCAAAAGTCAGGGAAAGAACAATTCAAAAGGACTAGAGGGAACAGTCTCCAGAGCTCACATGGGACCAAGAATAGTTCGTGTTCCCACCAGGCAGAGTGGAAGAACCTTGTAATGCATCAGACATTTGGGTATTCAGAAGGGTATCTTTCTCCACTGTGAAAGATGGAGAAAGCTAAGCTGTAGACTAAAGGCTGCTCTAATTCCACCTTAAAAATTTTAAAGCAAGGCTAGAAAATATTAAATAGTTTCTATGTAATGGAAATGCATTCCAAAATAACTCCAAAAGAAGAAATCAAAAGAGAAATTAGAAAGTATTTGGAATTAAATAAAAACAAAATATCAAAATTAGTGAGTAGACAAAACTAAGCCCAAAGTGAGCAGAAAAGAGGAAATAAAGATCAAGCAGAGCTTAGTGAAACAGAAAGCATAAAAGCAATAGTGAGAATCAATAAAACCAAGATCTTGTTCTTTGAGTAAATAGAAGTAATAAACCTCTAGCCAGCCCAAAGAGAGGAGACACACCTGAAAGAAAGAGAAGACATAACTACAGATCCTAACAAATATTAAAAGGGTAATAATGGAATGTTAGAAACTTTATGTCTAAATAATCTGATGAATTAGATGAAATGGACAAATTCCTTGGAAGACAAGCATAACTAAAACTCCTTCAAGAATAATTAGATAATCTGTAGAGCCCTACACCTATTAAACATATTGAATTTGTAGTTTAAAAATGTCTCCACAAAAGGAATTCAAAGTTCAGATGATTTCACTGGTGAATTCTATAAAATACTTTAAAACAAAATCATAGAATTGTACACAAACTGTTCCAGAAAACTGAATACATGAGAACACTTCCTAATTGATTTTATGAGCCCATAATTATCTTTATACCAAAATGAAATAAAGACATTAAAAGAAAAGACAGCCACAGAACAATATCCCTCATGAAAAATACAAAAAACCTTAACAAAGTATTAGCAAATCAAATCTAACAATATTTTTTAAATGCATAATAACCAAGTGAGTTTATCCTATAAATATGATTGGTTTAATATTTAAAGATAAATCAATGTCATTAACCGTGTTAACAAGTTAAAAACAAAGACCATGATCATCTGAAGAGAAGCAGAAAAACATTTGACAAAATCCAACATCCATTCCTAATGAAAACTCTCAGCAAACTAGGGATAAATGATACTTCCTCCAACCTGATAAATGTCATCTATGAAAAACCTACAGCTATCATCATACTTAGTGTTGAAATATGGAGTGTTTTCCCCCTGAGACCAGGAATGCGGGAAATGGTATCTTTACTCACTCCTTTTGTCTTTGGTGCAATAAATCAAGACAAGAAATAAAGGCACCTAGATTGGAATGAAAGAATTAGAATTGTCTTTATGTGCAGATGCCATGATATGCAGAAAGTCATACAGAGTCTGCAAACAAGCTACCCGAACTACTGAGGTTGGCAAAATTTCAGGATAAAAGCACAATTTTAAAAACTCAATTGCATTTCTATGTGCTAGACACCAAACTCGTGTCTTTAAAGACAGGGTTTCCTGAAATATAAACCAAGGAAAAGCTAGAGAGTTTGTTTAAAGACACAAATTGGGTGATTCTAACAAAAACTAAAATTTGAGAACCACGGATATAAAACAAACATATTGAACCAATTTCATTACAGTCAAGATTCTGGTGCTCCAAGTGGGCAAAGCTGCATCTTACAGAATTCTGTCCTGAAAGTGATGGTTTGTTCCTAGTTATGTTAAAAAAAAAAAAAAAAAAAAACATGCTTTATTTATCTTGCAGCTTTGTAAGTTTACATGTTGTCAAACTACTAAAGCATATTAGGAAATAAATAGCAAAAAGTTAAGAAATACTCAATATACATCAATAAGAGATAGTCTCCTGACACAGTTACACGATAAAATATAATTCAGTGGTTACTGTGAATTAATAGATCTGCATGTGTCAATCAACATGGCTCACTCTCTAACATGCCGTTGAATGAAATAGGGAGTTGCGAAACATTCACATAATTTTTAAAAAATACAAAATACACATAGGTTTTCAGCTTTTGCATATAGTGAAAATTTTTCAAAAACATGGGCTAGCAGGATTCACACAAAAGGTATATTAAGGACTGACTCTGAGTAAGGAGAGCAGGATTAGTGAGATAGAGACTTCAACTTAAAAGAAAGATCAGAAGTAAAAAGAAATTTATCAATTTCACATTTATTCATTTTCTGTGGTGGGTACATAGGTGTTAGTAATATTATTCTCCACGTTCTTTTCTATTTCATTTTTTTCCCCCAAGTTAAAAAAAAAATGTTATTTGAAGTTTGATGTCTCAAAATATTGTGAGGGTAATAAAACAGCTATAAAGCAACTAGTGACAGAGATAATAAGGCAACATAAAAAAGCAGAAGAAAAATATGAGTCAGCTGTGATTTCTGTAATTACACTGATTGAATTTTGTGGTTATTTGGGGGAAGGGATGTTCCATTCCCACATGTAACAGTGTCACAAAACAGCAGCTTGAGGTTTCAGGGGCACCTTGCTTTTGATAGCTATGTCTTTTAAAGGGCTTTTGGGAATAACCAACCTTTCCAAGATTCATTCCAACTCCTAAAACTTTCAATCAAATTACACACAAGCAGAACCCCCTGAACTTCACAATCACCTGTCCTATCACCTTCAGGATATGCTAATCCTTGCCATTGATGTACAGCACTTCATAAACTAGGAGATAGCAGATTGTAAGAGATCTAGCAATGAGCCCCTATGATGTGGCATTTACTGCATTGAGCATATTATAGACAGTATTTTAGTGACTTCTTACTGCAATACTATGAGGTACATGTTATCATACCCATGTTACAGATGAAGAAATTAATACTGTGAGGTTAAGACCCATAGCCAAAAAGACTTGTCCAGCGTGTCTCTGAGTCCCCACATGCACAGCATACATAACAGCTCCTCCCCTTTCTCCTGCTAACAGGGAGAGTGTACCCCATTAGGCAAGAGCAAAATGAATTATTTTAGAGGCCCGAGGGCAATTATTTGTGTCTTAAGTGGTGGGAGTGAGGTCACCAAAAAGTCGAATGCAGATTGCCTTTGGGTCCCTGATAGTCTGATTTCTATTGTTCTTAATTACTTTACACATTCCCCATGTCTGAAGCAACTCTAACATTGGTCAGAAGCTAATGTGTGTGGTCTTAATTGATTTTGCCGTCTTAGCCCAAACTCTCCCAGCCTTAGAGCTCATCCCCTGCCAGACCTCAGGCAGGAGCTGATTGGGGTTCCCAACAGCCCCCGTCATGCACCTGCCATTTCAGCTCAGCTTTTGTAACCAGCCAGGTAACCAGTGAGAGGCAGAGAGGAGATTGGAACTCCAGTCTTTCAATACTCCAAAGCCCATAGTCTTTCCTGCATACCAGCTGACTTTCCTATTTAAGCTCTGGCAAACACAGAAGGATCTTAATTAACATTTGCCTGTAGTGAGAAACTTTTATCTCATTCTGAGTTCTCTGTGGGATGTTTAGAATTCAGGGGACTTCTGAAACAGTAGACAGGAAAGAAACAGCACAGCTCAGCTTTCCCAGCTTCTGCATTTGCCCCTGCTTGACTGCCTCACAGCACAAGAGCAAGAGTCTCTTTGGTTTGAACTTAACAGATGCTTGTTTCCTAATAAGATCTTAGAGAAAGAAAGGCAGAGGGGAAAGTGTGACACAGGAGCTTGAGGTAGTCAGCTATGAAGGCTGCATTCCCATTAGCCCTCTAAGACTTTTTGATAGAGAAAAGGCCATTAACTGAAATTGGAGTCTCTAAGTGATTCCAGGCATGCTGCCTGAGTTTGGGGTTCCAAATACTACAAGGAAGCTTTTGCTGCTAAGTTTGTCAATTAATTCCTTGAGCCCAAAGGGGATTTGAGAGAAGATTAAGCCATATGCTACTGATTGGTTTACACTTAAGTCGGAAATGTATTGTTTAGAAAGTAAGATTTGGTGGGGGGAAAAAAAGGCAGAAAGAAACCTTATAGTGCCGTTCTAATACCATTAAAGATTTATTTGCTTCATAGTAGTAAAGTAGAGATTTTTTCCCAAATGTAATTCAAGTCTAATCTCCCTTAACACCTTAATAAAAGTAAGGTGAGGTCACGGGCTTCCCTGGTGGCGCAGTGGTTGAGAGTCCGCCTGCTGATGCAGGGGACACGGGTTCGTACTCAGGTCCGGGAAGATCCCATGTGCCGCGGAGTGGCTGGGCCCATGAGCCACGGCCGCTGAGCCTGCGCGTCCAGAGCCTGTGCTCTACAACGGGAGAGGCCACAGCAGTGAGAGGCCTGCGTACCGCAAAAAAAAAAAAAAAAAGAAAATCATAGATGGAATACTGGAACCATAGCAATGGTGATGATTCTCCCTAATTCCCCCATTAAAACATATAAAGCCACTAAAATAGCAAAAAAAACTCACACAGACAACACCCACAACACCAGGTAACAAAGGTATTCCTATGAACCCGAGAATATAAACAGGTGGGGAATGACCACTTAGAGCCAAAAGGTCCTTGTGATATCAGCATCTATGTGGAATGAAGCCAAAGGGCGTCACACACACCTGAGGACAGGGGACCCCAAATTGTTAACAGGGGCACACTGGACAGCACACATCGCAAGCCAAATGAGGACAGCAGCGAACCCTGGGAGGAGTTTGAACACCTCCTGTAGCCATCCAGGTACAAGGAATCTGTGGAGAGATCTGAAAGTGCTGAAAAATATGCCCCTAAGAACTCTCAAAACTAATAAACTCCACTTCCAGGACAAAGGCCCTCATGGAGGAAAAGCTGCTGGAAGGAGAATCCCCACTGGACAGGGCAGGGATGGCGGGCACACAGGGAAAAAGAGACACCGATAGAGGTGGGTCGGGGGCATCCCTGAGGGGCAGCTCTCAGAACAACTTCAAGAAAAAAAATAAAAGAAGGAGCTCAAGAGACAGGAAACCAGAATGACCACTTCAACCCAACCCTTTTCTCCTAAACATTCAGGAAAACTAGTTTCACATAAAAGTGAGCAACCAAAAAGGATGGAGGTAATACAACCTACAAAGTTCTCATAAGCAAAATAGAGAAGAGGGACAAACTAATACCACCACAAATAATGAAAACACACCAGAAAGACAGTTCCACAAAATGAACCAAAACGGTGACCTACTTCCTCAAATAAGCTAAAAAGCACATGAATTTGATATAAGACACAGAGTACAACATAAAAATAGGTGAAATAAGAGAAGAGAGCTCAAGAAAATTTTAAAATACATTGCTAAAAATCATTTCAGAAATGAAGACTAAATGACTAAACTAGAAGGAACACAGAAGTGAATAAACACAAAAGGCCATGGAAGTTGAAAAAGAAAAAAAGTAGCAGAAATAGAAATTTTTTAAAAAATGAAGAACCAACACACCTGTGTTAGCTTTCTGTTGCTATGTATCAAATATTCCCCAAACCTACAACCATGTATTATCTCTCTTGGTTTCTGAGTGTCAGACAGTACATAAGTGGGAGAGATTATTCCTACTCCATGATGTCTAGGGCTTCAGCTGGAAAACTTGGGGGCTGGAATCATCTAAACCCCTGTTCTGTCATATACCTGGCAGTCATCGTTGGTTCTTTTCTGAGAGCCTGGCTAGGGCTGTGAGACAGGCTGGGACCTGGGACCCTTTGCTGCAGTGCTGCAATGCTTACACATGGACACACCTCTCCTCAAGCAAGAAAATACAAAGAAACTATATGGGACTAAAAATAACTGCACGCATGTGCAGTTGGGGCAAATTCTGGACCCAAAAGATACAAAGAGACCAAAAACCAAACTGCCACTTTTGAAGAGCCTGGAGCAAAAGCAGGGGGTCAGGAGCAAAAGCGGGGTACTGTGCATGCCCCTTGCACACAAAACCACCTAAGGGGTGGGCAAAACACCTAAGCCACCCCTCCAGCCTGACCCCTGGACATAACCCTACCCTCACCCCATATAAGGAACAAGCTTGCCCCCACTCAGGGAGCGAGCCAGCAAGGGAACCTGTTGTTCATTCTCGCTCCCCTCTGCTGCAGCAGGGGCCCCAATAAAGCCTTGCCCAAATTTCTTGTCTGGCCTCTGATCAATTTCTATTGATTAAGGAGGCCAAGAACCCTGGTTGGTAACAGCTGGAACACTGGAATGTGGCCTCTCCAGGTGGCCTGGCCTCCTCACAGCATGAGGGCAGGGTCCCAAGGCCAAGTATCCCAAGAAACAGCCAGGAGGAGGCTGCATTATTCGTATGACCTAGACTCAGAAGTTATATAGTATCACTTCTTTCGTCATCCGTTGGTCGAGGTAGTTCCAAGGCATGATCCAGATTCAAGAAGAGGGAACAGAGACTCACCTCTTGGTGAGAAGCATATCAGCCATAATGGGAGAAGAGCATATGTGGGTGGAATAAGTAGGTGAGTGTGACCATCTTTGGAAAAATACAATCTGACACAAAACTTCTAATAGAATCCCTGAGGAAGTAAACCAAAGCAATGGAGCAGAACAAATACACAAACTTTACCTGAATAAAACTTTCCTATAAGTTTTAACTAAAAGAAAAAAAAAAAAGAGTTGACATTATATTCTGTAAGGGTACACAATCTACCCGGGAAAATCAGCCCAGAAGGACCCAAACTGAGATCTATTCTAGTAAAGCTACAGGACTGTTGAGGAAAAAAAAAAAAAATCCTTTAGACGTTCATGCAAACCAACCAATTCACTTATAAGGAAAATAAAAGTGTCATCATATTTTTACACCAGTGCGTTATTCCAGATAACAGTGGAATAACATGTTAAGTTACGAAGGGAAAGAAAATCTGAGCCAAGAATTCTACATACCAGCAAACTAACTTTTAAGTATAAAGCCCACATATAAACTGTTATGAGCATGCAAGGATTTGAGGACTATATTGTTTCTTTGTGCCTTTCCTGAAGAATTACTAGAGAATAATACATTCTAAATGATCCAAGAAACACTGACATAAAGACTGGTAGAGTTCCAGAACGGATAGTCTATGAGACCCCAATAATGACTGAGTTTGTCAGCCCAACATACAATTAACCATAGTGTTAATTGATGGAAATATCACTTTAAAAAATCAATCTCTGTGCTTCCAAATACAAAATGAAGATCTATGATCTGCCCTTGAACTTTGTGGCCTGCAAAGAATATGAAAATCTAGCAGTGAGAGCACATGGTCTTTATTACAGTTATGACTGATTTGTATTGTGTGGTTAAGATTCTAAAACCAATATTTATCTACTTTATTAGGTTTTCTAATTAAAACGAGACGTACTTTTATAGGTATTCTGAGGATTTCAAATTGTATAGGTCATAGTATGACTTCTTAATGTCATGCCGAGTTCTTGTCAATAGACTCAAATTGACAAGAGCAACTAATTAATGTTACTAAAAGTAACACAAGAGTGTTTGTCTATTTTTTAACTGACTCTCAATAAAATTTTACTTTCACTATCCTTAGTTGGAATATACAAAGATATTACTTATTTCTTCAAATTATCCCAATATTATAATAAAGAGGTATAATTATGCATATTTTAAGTATCCTGAAAATGTACATTAATAACTTTTAAAAGGAAAAATTCTGAAATGCTTGTAATAAAACACCCAATTTTAATTTTATAAGCAACAAGATCAGTAATGATGTCTATTTATTTTCATAAACTTTTCAAATTTTGTATAAGAAAAAAGGAAACAGGTTTTGTACTGGCTGTTCCCTCTGTCTTGAATACTCTTCCCTCAGATATCCACATGATTCACTTCCCCTTTTCCTTCAAGTCTGGGCTCCTTCTAAGTTGGAACTTCTCAGACCACCCTACTAAAAACTGAATTCTCCATCCCCACTCTCTGCTTATTTGTCTTTGTGCTATTTCTCACTCTAACACAACATACATTTGTCTGTTTTGTTCACTTCTGTATCCCCAGTACCTGGCATATAGAAAGCACTCAATAAGTATGTTAAAATAAAAGAAAAAAATAGTGGGTCAGGGAAGGTTCTAGATGATCCTTAGGACCAAAGGTTAAATGTCATATTGCAAAGCATTTTTTGTCTTCAAACTCTTAGAACCCTATTTGAAAACAAAATGATTCTCTTATCCTTCTTATAGAGATGAGGAAACTAATATTCAAAAATGCTTCATTACTCACTGTGTAAGTAGAACACTTACTATGAGTCAGGTTTCAGGTACCAAATTCAGTGCTCTTGCCCCTTTATCAGTTAATTCTTAGTGGAGTCCACAGATGTTACAGTGAGCATTAAAAAATCAGCTTCAGGGCTTCCCTGGTGGTGCAGTGGCTGAGAGTCCGCCTGCCAATGCAGGGGACACGGGTTCGTGCCCCGGTCTGGGAAGATTCCACATGCCGCTGAGCGGCTGGGCCTGTGAGCCATGGCCACTGGGCTTGCGTGTCCGGAGCCTGTGCCTGCAACGGGAGAGGCCACAGCGGTGAGAGGCCCGCGTACCGCAAAAAAAAAAAAAAAAAAAAAAATCAGCTTCAGGTAAGTAGTGAAAATAAAATACCTTTGAGGAAAAGAAAAAAGAAATAGAAAGTGATATTTAATATAACCCAGTACTTCTCAAGTAGGGCGTTTTCGCCCCCCAGGGGACATTTGGCAATGACTGGAGACATTTTTGTTGTCACAAATGGGAGTGTACTACTGGCATCTAGTGGGTAGAGGAATAGGATGCTGCTAAACATCCAATGTTGCATAAGACAGTCCCCACAACAAAGAATTATCTGGTTCAAAATGTCAATAGAGCCGAGGTTGAAAAACTCTGATCACCTGAGATTTGCTTAGTCTTTTGCACACCAAGCAAGACTAATGCACCATGAAAATCGGTAATAAGGGATAGAACAATTCTTATCACATTACCTTCAATCATTTAGCCCATTGTTTTAAACGTTGTTATTTAAAACAATGTAGTTTACTTACATATAAAACCCTTTAATTGTCATTTAATCACCATTCTTTTCCTTGTAATTAGCTCATTAACTGTCTTACTAAGTAAAAACAACACTAAGCAAATGAGCTAATGAGTGTCTAATGATCGGTTACTAAAAATTACTACAGATGGCTTACAAATGGCTAGCTTCTTTACTACTACTGGGAAATTCAGTTGCTAACCTTAAGTAATTGACTACAATTAATATAGCAGAGTGTATACATAAACTGCAAGAAGGTTAGAGCTGAAGCAAGAAATTTTCATCATTTCTTGGGGAAAATACATTAACAAAAGGATTGTTTGCATTCATGACCACATACCTCCCTCCGGCGGCAGAGCCTGGAATGAGGAACGGCATATTAGAGTCAGGAAAAAGCAGACGACAGAGCACTAAACTAAGGAGGCATGGAGATGCCAGCTTATCCAGCACTGGAATGCTGACAGGGAAGCTGTAACTTAAATCAGAGATCAGGAGCCAGAGTCCAACAACCCCAGAAGGTAGGTTTTATTATTATAAACTGTTTCATTTATTGTTATTACCTGTTTTTCAGGTGGAAAAACTGGGTACAGAAAAGTTCAACCACTTGCCCAAAGACACAACAAGCAAGCAGGGATTCAAACCAGCAATCTAGCACCAGAATTGTTCTCTTTATCACTAGGAAATGATGCCTTCTTCCTATTACACTGCAAACTCAATACAGAGCCTGCCACTGCAGAATGAAGTGGATAGGTTTGTCACATAGGTGAATTTACTTGAATTTGTAATCCCAAAGTGTAGCCAGTTACACAGGCACCCTCTGGCCTCAGACACCAGGCCACTGAATAGACTTTAAATCAGAGAGATACTTTGGAGTCAGGCAGATCTGGGTTTGGGTTTATACTCTGCAGATTACTCTTAGTGTCACTTCTGGTAAGATAGTTAATCACTCTCCACCTCAGTTTTCTCATTTGCAAAACGGGAGTAATAATGTTTATCCTAAAATATGCTATGATGATGAAATAAAATCATATAAAATGTTTACACCAGGACCTGGCATATAGTAGGGGTTTCCTTCACTTTTATTGCTATAGCAAATAGCAATCTTGAAAACATTCTGTTGTAATTTTTTATTTTTGTGTTAAAATTAAAAATATACTTATACCCTATAAGTCAAAGGTAACACAAGAGAAGTTTCTAGTTTCTACACAAGAGAATATTTTCTTTACAGTTCATAGATGTGTGGAGTAGGGATATTTATAATTAAGGGAGTGGCAAAAAAGTGATAAAGAAAACTAAGGGAACTGCCATTATAGAAGCTGATCTCCTACTTCCTGTGGGCACCAAGAAATAGCCCATAAACTCATTTGCTCTTTCATTTCATCACCCAACATTTACTGAATACCTCCTGTCTTCTAGGGGCTAACTTATTCACTAGAAATATAGAAAATCTTGAAACAAAAGGAAATAGTTTATGGTAGGAAACAATGAGATTTTCTCCATTCCACAAATATTTATGAAGTACTAAGCATAAAAAGGCAGGAGACACTGTCAAGATGCCTGTCTCTCCCAGAACTTAGCAAGTTGTGTGACAAGTTACAACAGGGGGACAGGATACAAAGCACAGATACACAACACTGTCTTCAGATCAGGGGCATCATGGGAGTTTCCCAGCGAATCTCCTCTGATCTGCACGGTGAAGGGTGAGTGAATGCTTCCTGAGACCTAGAAGCAGCAGAGCACTGCCGTCATGAGCATGTGGTGTGGATTCCCAGATCTGACTCTTCCTCCCTGTGTAAACTCAGGCAAGTGCTTCAGGTCCCTCCTTTATAAAGTGAGGATAATAAGGGTACCTACTCGTGCTGTTGCTGAGTGTACTAAATGCATTAATAAATGAAAACCCTCAGAATCCTAACTGGCTCATAATTAAGTGCCCAACAAATTTGGCTGTCATTTCTCATTCTTCCAGTTTCAGCTTAAATGAGAAGTGAATGGCATGTACAAAAAAATCAAGGGCATGAAAACCCGGAACAATTTGGAAGACTGCACTTAGATTGAGTAGACTGGAGCAGAGCATCCTTCTGGGGATACAGATCGAGCCCAGATCATACAGAAGGAGCCTGGCTCCAGTACTGACTAATCCGGATTTTATCATGATGGTTATGGGTCATGGGAGACACTGATGGATTTTTAAGCATGAGAGTGATTGGATCTAAATTCTATTTCAACAAGATGACTCTGTTAACAATGTGGAAAGCATGTGGGCCAGAGGCAAAAGTGGCTGCAAAGAAATCAGTTACAGTGTTATTGCAGTACTTTTCCAGGTGAAAATATTAAGGGTCTTGACCTAGGGCAGGGTAGTGAAGATGGACAACTTTCTCGTAGGTGAGGCAGTTGGGTTAAAGGTCTTATTCCGACCTCCTAAAAGACTAATCTTAAATCCATTACTCATATATCGGGGTTCAAGGTGTAAGAAGAAAGGTGTTTGTGCATTTTTTCTAGGGTTTGGATAATGTCGATTTTTTTCTTTTTCTTCCTGTTCCTCAACAGACATTTCTTTTCTGAATGGTCTCAATGATGATGCATTCTAAGTGCTTGTAGACTTAGAAAGAAAGAGTGCAGAAGAATCACTGGTCTCCAGGGGCAGACAGCAGTCTACTTCTACGTAGGACCACTGAGTGGAATGCCAGGGTAAAAAGACATCTTTTGATTTAAGTCCCCAAGCATGCTGTATTACCAAATCTACTTCCCATGCATTATAACATCTCTGTGTATTTCATGACAAGAAGTGGGAGGAAATTTACTCTTAATTTCATTCATTACACTGAATTAAATCATGCACTTTTGAAATATGCATCTTAAATTACTCACAATTTGGATTAGTGTCGTTTCCATAAAATGTGCTAATAATAAGTTATGTGATTCCCTGTTTCAGAGAAAGAACTAATTCATCAAGGCTAACTTCACTGCTTTAGAACCTCCTAAAAAGTGCAGATGGATGTGATTTACTGTTAATGTGCAGAGCTAAATTTGTTGGAAAAATTCCTCTGGTATTCTTGGTGAATGACTCCAGGTGCAGTTATTAAGGTCAAATATTAGTGTTACTGTCAAGATTTTTTTCTACAAAAACTAAGGGAGGATTACATGTAATCCTTAACATAGAGGCCCCTAATAAAGTACGTCCCACCTGCAGCTCTTAAGACAAGATTCATCTCAATAAAAACGTGTGCTTATCAAAGTTTCAATTGTAGACTTAAGAAAATCATAAAATTATAGTCCTAGGAAGGAAGTTGCATAGCTTATTCTCTATTCCCTTGGCTCTAGATGAGACAATATGTAAAATGCTGCAATTCCCTTTGGTATGTGGAGGCCATCTGTAACACATCTCTAAGGGTCACAGTGGTTTCAGCTGATCTGGTGGGAAAGGCAGCTACTTCCTCTTTTTCTCATCATTCTACTTGGGCCCTTGCCAAAGATGCACATTTGGTCAAGAAGCACAGTTTTCCAAACAGAAGGACCATTTATCTTATCAAGGGTATTCAAGGATTTGTTCTTTCTCACTGCGAGTTCTAAAAAGGTTTATTTAGGGCCAGAGAGAGGATGACATAGGACAGTAAATTTTCCAAAACTGCCATTCACTGAAAAACTGTTTGAGATTGACAGCCCTCACAGTTCAGAATTTGAGTTTAATCTGAATATATAAGCCAGAAGTACTTTAAAAATCATGTCCTAATCTCTCTCCTTTTTTACATTTACGAATCCAGTGATATGAAAGGACTCCCTCAGGTTGTATGACTAATTAAAGGCAGCCCAAGGATTAGAACTCAATGATTGCATATTGTCCAAATAACCTAAGTGCCTCGTGTTGTGGGATATACTCATGCTTCTAGTTCTCTTTTGATAATATGATTTTTATCTTCCTCTTTAATATTAGAAGGAGGGGAAATTTGGAGAATTTCACTTCTGGCTTGCAGAATTATTGAGACTTGAGGTATATGGGAGAGAAAATTAAAGTTGCTGAGTCACTCGTGAATTGTTTTATTGCCTCAGATGATGTGGTGGGGTGCCCCAAAGATGCATATTCCTTGTTTAAAGGAAGAATCTCAACAATACAAAGGAAAAGTACCCTGAATTCACTATGTCCTCTGGGTAAGCACTTTTGGCACTTGGTATCAGAGCTGAGGACAAGACTGAACACGCATGGCCAGGAGAGCACGAGCTTGGAACTTCTTACAATTCTTCAGGAAATGAGAAAAGTGACAAGGGAAAAGCAGCAATCATAGTTTCAAACTCCTGTGACACTTTCTCTCTCCCAACCTTATAAAATAATCAAATGTACCTACCAGTTCTTTCCTAGCGCTGCTTGATATTTAATTTAGTAGGAACTTGTGCTAAGGGCTACATGCTTAAAAGGATTTATGAGCAGACTGTTAGGAGGAAACTTTATAGTTTCAGGATCCAACTCAAACCCACTAAAGAGAGTGTTATTTCCTCATGGGAATCTCAATTCCTGCAACAAGGAAAACTGTGAAAATTAAAGCTGTTTTATGTGAAAGGGCCCTATGTGTCTCCTGCATATTTCTGTTGGGACCGTGCACTCTGACCATTGAAGACGTGGTTAGAGTGGGGATGGGGGGTGGGGCAGAGAGCAGTGGACACAGTGGTTTCAAGTCACTGAAAAAATCACTTGGAGATTTCTGCGGATATTTTCAGGGAGTACAGAGATTTGTAAGCTAGCTAAGTAGACAAGAAATGGCTTTTTAATCTTTCCATTAAATATACTTTCTATTGAAAGTATTTTTAAATGGTAAAATAGAGAACCACAGACAGAAATGTCTGCCAAGTCTAATGGTCATTTGAATGTAAAGAATGGAATCTGTCTACATCCAGGTCTGGTGAATTTTCAAATAATAGATACTTAATTGAAAAAAATTAAGTTTTCTATAAATCAAAGAATCAGGAAGGAAAAAAAATCCCTTTTGCAGCCCTATAACACTTGCCTGAATGGGACTAGACCAGGGGTCAGCAAACTACTTATGTTCAGCTCCAGTTAGTAAATATTTTAGGTGTTTTAGGTTCAAACTATCACAACTAGTCAACTCTGCCATTGTGGTGTGAGAGCAGCCATAGGCAACACAAATGGGCTTGGCTGTGTTCCAATAAAACTTTATTCATAAAAGCAGGAAGTGGGCTGATTTTGGCCAGGGATTTTAGTTTACTAACCTCTGGTCTAGATGTTGATGCCAAGCTGGCTACTTAGACTCCTAAGGGGGTCAAACTGAAATGTCCAAAGAAGAAGACGTGTGTGAATTGGAGGTAATTGGGTTACTGTAGATGCATTGTTGACAGATGCCATATAAAACTTTGACATATTCCTGGACCTTTCTCTTGACTTGGTCTTCTTGACTCCCATAAAATTCAAAGATTTAAAGATTAAAGGTCTGGGGCTTCTCTGGTGCCGCAGTGGTTAAGAATCCGCCTGCCAATGCAGGGGACACGGGTTCGAGCCCTGGTCCAGGAAGATCCCACATGCTGCAGAGCAACTAAACCCATGCACCACAACTACTGAAGCCCACGTGCCTAGAGCCCATGCTCCACAACAAGACAAACCACCTCAATGAGGAGCACACGCACGGCAATGAAGAGTAGCCCCTGCTCGCCACAACTAGAGAAAGCCCGCGCGCAGCAACGAAGACCCAATGCAGCCAAAAATAAATTTTAAAAATTAAAAAAAAAAAAGATTAAAGGTCTGCTTCTGATCTGGTCGGCTTTAAATCATCCTAATTTAATTCTCAACAATAAAAACTGGGTATCATAGACATGCAGAGGGGGTAGACTGATGATAAATCCAACCCACCTTAGTCTTCTAAAGGAAAATCACAGCACTTTTTATAAATGTGAGGCACGGAAAGGGTGATGTAAGACTAGCATTGAAATAAGAGACTAATAGATTTCAACTAAATTTTCTCAATCCTCTCCTATGAGTCACCTTGTACATTTGAAATGAGGGAATCACTAGCAATTCTCAGATATTTTAGTTCACATGTTTTAGTGTTTTTACTGGAGAATTTATGTCTTTAAAATTCACACACCATTTATCACTTTGCTTTATGCAGGGGAAAGGAACTGCCTAGTCCATATGTGTTGTAGTTTCTTAAAGACTTTCCTTAAATGTGAAGATAAATCAATCTCCAGCTGTGTGTCAGCAACACTGTCACACTGAGAAAAGGAGCCTTGGCTGCTTTCTATATTTTAGGCTTGTCTTTAAATGTCTGGAATTTATTTCACCTCCACAGAATCAAAAACCTTAAATGGAGAAAAGGCCTTAGCAAACCTCCTCCTTTATCACCTAAGACAAGCACAGACTGGGCTTCCTTTCACAGTGCATGTGAAGGGACTTCTCTGGCTGCCACAGCAGTTTCTCTTGGCAAGAAAAATCCTCCTCTTTTCTGTTTTGCCTTTGCTAGTCATAACCTCTGCTAGCTGACTTATTCTAGAGAATTTCAAGAGTCTTTTCAATAGACATAATATTTCTTTTTAAAATACTGATTTTCATAATTTTGAATAAACAGAATATTCCCTGCAGAAGAACGCAGTTTATTTGCCTCTATTTGTTAAAGAAAGTACAAGTTACGTGGATTTCTAGATTACAGAAAAAAATAACCCCTCTTTGCCCCATTCCTCATCATTTGATCTTCACATACAGCTTATTCTTGATCCTTTATCTAAATCAAATTTCCTTGCATTTGCCCTATAAGTAGATCCCTTCTTGCCTGTTGGGTCCCTCTTTAAGTGAATCATTTAACAGACCTGTACCTCACACAAAAGGCAATGCAGGGTATGTTTCTGTGTTAAAAAAGCACAAAAACTACACCCTTTTCTGGTACAGCTATGAAGCATCAGGGAAAGAGAGGAGATTCAGAGCTAAAAGATCTTGATTCAGACACAGCTCTGGCTCTGAATTTTGAATCTGAGACTTGTCTGAAAAGGGGGATCATAATAACACTTACCTCTGAGTTGCGAGGATTAAAGGAGCTAATGCATTTAGAAATGCTTTGTAGACTGTAAGATGCTAATCAGTTATTTGTTGGCCTGATGACTTTCCCAGTACAGAAAAGGAAAGTTATCTCATGAACATGACCTTACTCTCCTTTGAGCCAGATTGCCCTGGATAGGGTCAGACGTCAGAGGTATGTATCATCCTCAACATCTTCTGGTAAGTTTCTTGCCTTCCACAGTACTGTCTGCAGACCATGTCCACATGTGCTTTTGTCGCCTACACTGATGTTGGCCTGAAATGCTTAGAGCAACAATGCTCCACTTACCCATATAGCCAGGGGAGGAGGAGAGAGGAGACAGGGGGAAAAGAAGGGGATCAAAGAGTTTAATGAAAAAGAGAATATTAGATGATGCTATGCCAGAGTCGATTTATTTCTGTAGAAATGGAGCTTTCCTCAAGCTATCCCACACTTGGAAATGGTTTTATTCAGTACTACAAATCAAAGAGAGCAAGCAGAAAACTGAAACATTGTACAGTGGCAGTGGGAAGCTTCCAGAATGTGTAGACAAAGACAAGGACTTTGTGCCTTAATAGTGAAATATGAACAACTGTCATCTGAGAGACCCTGAATCTTATGTACTGTAATATTCTCTAATAGTAAGAAGTGACTAACCCAGCATGAACTGCATGGGATAAGAGCTGCCTGAAATCAGGAGAAACCCATCCATGAAAAAGAATAGTGAAAGAGAAGCCAAATAGGGCCACCACAAGCACTTTAACTTTTCTTTAGTGAAGAGGGTTAGAAGTTAACCTTAGGATCACATCTTAAAAAACAAACACACAAAACCACATTGTATAGAATTAAATTTGTTTTATAGATATATAGGTATGATTCTAAAATAAGTTTTGCTGCCTGGTAAAGGAAAGAGCCCCATTGCTCTTAACAGAATTGTGCCATCACTGGGTGTTTTCCTGTCTAGTTTTGCCACATTTTGTGCTTACTGTGAAATGTGCTTCTGACTCTTCCTTCCACATATTGTGAACAGAAACTGTTAAGAGTTTGGAATTTTCAAATCATGTATGTTCATGGGGGGTAGGGTGGTGTGATAAGAGAATTATTTCTTTAAAAAAACCCCTAAACTCAAAATTCTACAAGTAAGAAGGGAAGAGCTCTGAGAAGGAATCACTGAAAGAGGAAGGACAGTTGTCCAAGGGGGTTTTGCCTTTGACAAACACATCCTACTTTTAATCCTGATACCGGCCATATGTACTCCCTAGGGACATTGCCTCATTGGGAAAGACTGGAATATTTAAGTGTGACCTGATTAAAACTAAAGAATTAACAAAGCACAAAGAAGGCACACAAATGTAAAAATAGAATCATCACATTTAACAATTATAAGCTTAGAATCCTATTACACTTAGTTTAACAGTCATGGTACTATATACAGAATATATAAAAAAAAATTTAATCAGAACTAAATGAAAATACTGGCTCTGCTATTATTAGCTATGCAACATTGGAAAATTTCATTTCCATGAACCTCATTTTCTCACCTTTAAAAAGAGGTGATAGGGGCTTCCCTGGTGGCGCAGTGGTTGAGAGTCCGCCTGCTGATGCAGGGGACGCGGGTTCGTGCCCCAGTCCGGGAAGATCCCACATGCCGCGGAGCGGCTGGGCCCGTGAGCCATGGCCACTGAGCCTGAGCGTCCGGAGCCTGTGCTCCGCAACGGGAGAGGACACAACAATGAGAGGCCCCAACAGTGAGAGGCCCGCGTACCGCAAAAAAAAAAAAAATAAAAAAATAACTAGAGACTCATTGGAAGTGATTATTTCAGGATAGGCTCATGACCTAAGTGGATTCAATAACTCAACTCTAGGACTTTTGTTTCAATTTTGGGGAAGAAAGACTCTCTCTTTCTATTGGTAAATGAGGGGATGAAACATAACACTGGAACAGCAGTCTGCACATTAAACAGAGAATCTGCCTGAGAAGGAATCAACACAGAGGAAAGAATAGCTGAGAAATGAGAATGACCCTTTGTTTGAGAACTTGGATCCAGCCAAGCCTGAGTATTATCTTGGTACAAGACATTGAAGCCCTTTAAATTCTTTGTAAAAAGAATTTCTTTCTTTGATATCTAGATAGTTCAATAGCATCATTAAAAGATTTTGGCCACTGATACAAAGGTGGCTAGTCCAATTTGACAATAACTTGACAATACCATGGCATTTGAATTCAGGTACAACTGCTACATTTAAAATGATAGTGTGTAGGTGGTTTTTAATTATATATTTAAAAGATTTATAATTTTTTTGCCTTCAGCCTCATTGCCTAAATGCCTTGGCAAAACCTGGTGTGCTTGAGTTACCTAACTCATACACAGATGAGGCTATAAAAAAGAGGGTCCATCTCTTCAGGGAGCCCAAGGTAGGAGGACACACACCAGCCTGTCCTTCTGCTACTATACCTGCTGGAAGTCACTGACTAGACAAGTGTTTTCTCATCTTATGACCCAACTATTTTGAAGATTGAGGACCATAGGCTATCAGGACATCTATACCATCTACTTGGCCATATTGGTGAGAAGCTGTTAACTTTTAACTGTCCTCTTGCTGGAGTGCTTTATTTTGTTTCCTGCTGTATCTAAGAAAGATAGGTAGTTGCCCTAAAGCTTGCTTTTGTTTTATCTACATTAAGTGATTCTATTTCTGTGTGTGCAAAGGCCTGCATATCTAGAAGAAAAAGAACTTGTTCTAATTCCAACCTCTGAAACTGGAAGATTTGTTTCTAATCCCACTAATACACAGATTTATGGCCTAGATGTTTCAGACATAGGAGCCAATAAGTTCACTTTGGCTCAATCCAATTTGAATTACATTTTCTATACCTTGCTACCAAAAGAGTCTAGGCTAATACAGTACCTGACCCACAACAGTAGGCTTATCTAGTCTTGCAGACATAGACAAGTCTGAGTAGAATCTGCTCTTTCATCCTCAGAGCTCCTTTGCTGTCATGTGTTCTATTCTCAGAAGAACAATGCAGTATAATCAGGTGTCTACTGAAGGTGTATAACATATATTTATAAGGTCATTCCAAATGAATATTAATACTGATTGGTTTAAATATTTTAAAAAACTATTCTTGTGAAAAATATCCACTTAACAGTGGTAATCATACCCTAGTCTCTTTATATGCCCCATTCCTAGTAAAATGCTAGGTGTATTAGTTGCATAAAATAATGAAGTTAAATTGAATTAGAAAAATCCCCTGGGTGGGAGGAGTTGAAGTGAGTTATTGTCAGTACAGAGTCCCTGTAGGCTATGTAAAAATGTTGCATGAGAAAATTCTCCTTTTATAAGAAAGAATAAAATGCACAATTACATCGACAAAGTCTAAAATAAGAAAAGGTATGCCAAAGGCTGCAGGAAGGTTTGATGCTCTGGGGAGGACAGAATTGCCTGTACTGGATGAGGAGTGAAAAGAGAAAGGGTATTCTGTCAGAAGCTATATTTAAAGAATCCAGATGCCCTCAAATAATTATAGTGATCCAAGCAGGGAAAAGGCCCAGTTCTGCCGTATTATGGAGGCTACCATGGGAATTGTGCTCCTGGAGTTCACAGCAGTCCCAGGACAGTCAATGGGGTCCCCCACAGGGGGATGATCCTACCTCTCTCATGTTCTACTCCCTTCATCCCATGCTCATGTATCTGGTTAAAGCAGGGAGGCAGAGGCTGTGAAAAAAAATTGAGTAAAACTCTGTGTTAGGAAAAAAATCCTAGTTCATAGATAGTCCTAAAGAGCAGCATTTTCCTAACTGAACTAAAGTTTATTTTGATAGTCCTATATTTCCAAGTAGCCTAACTAACACAAACAGCCTAGTTTCCCTATTGGAAAAACAGACATAATACTACTTGCCCTGTTTCCTTTGGTTATTATATGACCCAATGACAAAACTAACTACTGTACATGAAAGTGCTTTGTAAATTTGAACACAGTTCATGATTACAAGTTTTATTTTTGCCCCTCCTATGCCTGGACTTAGTGTCCTGGCTTTTAGGATTTGGCACTGTGTAAGTCAAGCACTGATGCTGAATAATTAAGGTAGTTTAACTGCTGCAAGCAACAGCCCCCAGATCACACTGGCTTATCATGGCTAATTGCAATTTCTCACTCATGTCACACCCCATCATGCATCAGCAGGTGGTTTTTCATCCAAGCTTCTTGCATCTCATGACTCCCCACAACTCTAGGTTCATAGAGACCTCTCCTTTCCACCAGCTGATGAAGAAATAGAGTAGGCACAGTCCAGGAGCGAATTTTATGGGCAGATGGGGCAGAGGTACAACACTTCTACTCACATTCTGTTGTACAGCACCCAATCACATTGTTGTAGCTAACTACAAAAAGGATCTGGAAATGGTAAGCTGTGATACCCAGGAGGGAGAGCAGAACATGGATAGCTGTGAGCACTAGATACAGACACTAAGCCAAGGCATTAATGAACTTATGCGATTCTTCAGCTTATATTACATGAAAAGATCCTCCTCATCTATGTACTCCCAGAGTTTCTGGTTTACAGACTCTCTATAAAACCTAATTAAATACACTGCAAGCCACTTAAGTGCAGGAACATTTTGTCACTTTATTCTTACAATGCTTAAATATAGTGGGTACTCAAAATATGCTAGTTGAATTGATAAAACTAGTCAGGTGCCCAATTCGACCTGATTCACGTCCAAAATCAGCAGCGGTTTCTTAAACACCTCCCACAATGCCACGTTGCTGCCAAGAAATGGTTGCCTAGCCAGAAAACTTATTCTGAAACTTAGGGCTTTCGACTTTTCTCTTTCAAACCCAGAAATATCCACGACTAAAACATAGTAAGCACTAATTATAAATGTGAAGGTTGAGTGAGTGAGTGAATGAATGAATGAGTGAATAATTTAGTGAACTAACAAGCTACAGACCCAAGAGTTTTATAAATCAAGTGAATTTGCTATTTGGATCATTCAAGCATTTGGAAATCAGTAACTTTAGTTCTTTTCTACCCTCTTGTAAGTTTTGGGCTCTAATCTACCCAGATCTAACTGACCCACATTGATCTAACTGTTTTATCTAAAAGCTAATAACCTGATAACCTGGCAGATGAAAGACTCCAGTGTGAGTCCTTGATTGAACACTAACTCACTCTATGCTTTTGAGCAACTTGGTAGATCCCAGGGCTGCTCCCCCTTCCTTCCTTGTCATTCATTTGGGACTTTCTCACACATTAGCTGTACCAGCTTGTTGTCTTGTATTCATGTCATCTTTCAGATTGTCACATCACTCTTCATCTGGGAAGAGATTTTCTCCTCAAATTGGTTGGGAACAATATGAGAATGTGGCCCATGTGTTCTTTGTTATTACTCTCTAAACAACATTTTCCATACACAAAACAGAAATAGATAAATAGTCCTGAGGTTCACTGATGAATCCTTTCTATGTTCAGCAGACATTTTAGTCCTGACCATGTGCCAGGTGTAACACTGAGCTTCATTAAGTTATAGTCCTTTCTATCAGGGAGCATCTAGTGGGGAAAGAAAGAAACTAAACAAATACCTACTAAGCAGTGCAATAGTTTATAAAAGAGTGTAAAAGGAAAAAGGAGTAAAGAAGAAAGATGAAGAAACTTAATGAACTGCCAAGGTTTAAAAAAATCTCAGCTTCACCACTCACTGGCTGTCTTTGACAAACTACTTAACCTCTCTTATCCTCAGTTTCCTCATCTGTAAAAGTTTAATAATAACAATAGCCATCTCATAGGGTTGTAAAGATGATTAAATGTATTAATATATGTAAAATGTTTAGAACTGTGCCTGATCTCAGTAAATATCTAATAAAAGTTATCTCTTATACTTAGTATTTTTATTGTCACTTTATTGTAAAGTACAATAAAGATATGGTAAGTGATATGCCTGAATCAAGGTGTATTTCAAATAAACATTTAGAAAATCGTTTTTAAAAGCAAGATGGTTCTGGAAGTGTTTTAAAAAGTACTGTATATTTCCAAGCATTATTATTTGCCAAATTATAATTTTGTTGTTCTGTTCTTATAACAGGATGAATCCAGTATATACTTATAAAAACTCAGTTTGCACTGACCACGTACATTACATTCATCTGTCATTGAAATGGATCTGATAAGTATCAGAATTACTACTTTCCTGAATTATTACTGTAACATACTACTAAGTCATGAAACCTTCCAGTTACCAACAGAGCTTGACTGTTTTCTTTGCTGTTTCTTTGGGTTGCAAAGATTGAAACCTGAGATTCAGAGCTGAGCTGTTTGTGGATCTGGCAGGCTGGTGACACTGTTGGGTATTTATTCGTATGACTTTATGGTGCAGGGTTGAAGTGCGGGGGAAGAATTTAATACAGGGAGGCTTGAGTCAAAGATAGAGGGGAGAATTAGATTTGGGAGGGAATTGCTTGGCATCTGTCTCCCTGTTAGCCAGAAGGACTGGTTTCAAAGTCCTATAGAGAGAGAAATTAAGGCCAGAAGCTGCAAGATAAGGTCTGATAAAGGATATGTGAGATTCTGGGAACAAATTGTGCTTCTTCAGGACATTTTATGAAGTGAGACAGAATCAGAGTGAGAGCCATTTTCATCACACGAAGCCCATCCCCAAACCCATGTTCCAAGACCACAAACCCAGTGTACTCTGAATCCCTTCCACCCTGGATGACAGCTAACCTGCTGAAGCCATACTGTGATGAGGGTGAGGGTGGGGCAGCTGCAGAGCCACATCAGAAGCCTCGACAAGAAAGCAGAGCCAAAGAACATGGTCAAACTTTTCCCTGAGCACATGTGTACAAGCGCCCCAAACCTGAGGACTCCCAGAGGTAACTAGGGAAAGCTTTGAAAGAGACTATGAATCTGTACAATGGGAACAGGGGAGAAAACCATCTCAGCAGGAGCAGGACATTTCACCACCTAGTAAGCAACAGGAGTGGGATTCAAATTCACTTCTCTGTCTTAAGATCCAGTCCTTTTTCAGAATATCATTCTGCCAAATTACTTCACATTGTACCCATACCACCCTAATAGCTACTTATGGGGAAAGAATATTACTCTAAACTGAATTACTAAAAACAATTTTTTTAATTAAAAAATAAACTGAATTACTGCAACGTCCACTATTTCTGCTGCATTCTGCACATGCAAACACACACACACACACACACACACACACACACACGTACAGCACTTCTTTTTTGTACCAGAGGAGGAATGTTTTAACTAAGTAATATTTAGCAAAAAAACAAAAATAGAGGATCATTTCCATGTTATCTACCCATTTGAGCCAGAGAAAGGCCAAGGAGTGGCCTATTAGGACCATGGTTCCAGAGGCAGTGAAAAGATAGAAGTTGTATCTTACATGTAGCTCCAAATCAGAGTCCCTCCACCCCAAATGATAGAAATGCTTAATTAAGTCCATATTTTTAAGCACTCCAATCCTTTTTAAGGTCATTATTTTTCAACTTTTGCATCTGGCTAAATACTCCTATTTTGGCCCAAGAAAGAAAAAGCAGGCTCCAGAAACCATTCTGCTGCGAGGAGACCTAGCGGCTTGAAAATGAGTTTTTGACAAATTGGAGAGACCACCTCCTTGCCCTGCACCTAGACAGCATGTAGCATTTTGTAAAGTGGCTTCATTCCTTCCACCCCCGCAGCCCAGCCTGGACCACATGGTTGAACCGTGTGATGCCTTAGAACCGTGTGATGCCTTGGAACATTGCTATTTCAACATGCCTTGAAATCATCCAGGACGGTTGCTGTGACCAAAGCAAAATTTTTAAATCGAGGGCCTTCAGGTATCTGGGTTTGCACCCCACCTCCCACACAATGATCTATGCTGCTTTGCTACTGAGAGCGCTTTCTCTGCTTTATTCTGCATCATGCTTTTATGCTGACTATACATGCTATGAGCGAAAAGACTCCTTCCAGATATGGCTCTAAAGAGTTGATCATAAAAGATTTAGCCTTAATGTTACAAGATTATTTCTATACACTCAGCCTTAATTTGGAATTATAGCTTCATTTGACTCAAGAGATTTTTTTAATTTCATGATTATTAAAGGTCTCAGCTCTCCCATATGTGCAAATTAAGCCAGGAAGGCTTGAAATTCACCAGCACACTGAATTAGTTTTTCCACCCTCTGGGTTCCCACAGCACTTCAAACTTCCTTTTAACTTTATGTTTACTAGGCGTCAAAATCATTTATGTCTTCCTTTCCCTCTAGCCAATAAGTGTCTTAAAGACAATATATTTTAGTTATCTTTTTATCCCCGAAGCTTAATCAAGTGCCTGGCAAGGACCTAATCATTACTCAATATATATGTTGTTGGATTAAAATTTTACATGTCCATGATAACCATTTCAATGCCCTTGGGCACTGTTTATACTAAAAACCTTATTTCTTCTCCATTTGTACCTCGTGTCCAAGAACCTCCACAGACCTGCCTGAAGCTATGAGAGGACAATAGTTCTAAGGGAGACAGAGAGGAATGTTTAGAAAGATAATGGATATCATAACCATATCAAGATTTCCCTGCTTCTTTACCTGCATATCCATCTCTTACCATCTTTATTCAAGCTCAAACTCTCCATTACCTGCACTGATAAAGGGAAGCTATAGTATACATAGTTCCAAATAGTAGATCATCTAAATAACCCTCTTGTCCTTTGGGGGAAAGTGTCATACAGAAGCAAGAGCCCTAACTTCAGAGACATAAGGCTGAAGTCACACTTCTTACTTATAAGATGACCCTGGAGGTGTCACTCAACCTTTCTGAAACTCAGTTTCTTCACCTGCAATGTTTACCTTTCCTAGCCATAGGACTGGTGTCTGGATGACACAATTTGTACTATATTCTGCAAATCATAAAACACAGTACACATCTAAGATCATGGGAATATTACATTTAGAATGGAATCTCATGGCAACGAGTGATGAAGAAGCTGACATAGAATTAATATGTGGTTTTCTGCCAAATAAATATTAAAATGAGTTTACTGTTCTCAAGACTAAACCAAGTGACAATGTGGTGAGGCAGTCCAGCTACCTATTAGGTTCAGGGAGAACTGGATGGGGTTATAAAAGAGTCATGACTGATCCACTACATGGCTGGTTCCTGTGCAGATAATCAAGAGTTGACTAATTCACAGCAAGGGCACAAGCCAGCACCTTGCACCACTGTTACCCATATGGTGGAAAAACGAAGGTTGCTTCTGCCAAGTGCAGATCCAATTAAAACTTGGAAAGGTTGCTCCATTATCATATTTGCAGTCATAATTAAATTTGTTGCTGAGAAGAGCTGCCAAGCTTGCCTCTGTTTTGGAAGGTGGGACATCTGTTACCATTAGCATGGACACGGAGCATGGCCGAAAGTCACAAAAATTCTGCTTCAAAATAAACATTCAAAATAAACTATAGTTTCTTTTAAGGCTCAGAATACTAAGCCTTCTACCATTTAATCGCCTCCGTTTCCTTGTTATCTCTCCTAACTTGTGATTTTTTTTTAACTTGAAATGACTTTTCCCTGTCATTGCTCATTTCCAGAGTCAAAGCTCTGAACGATTAGAATTCAGATATGATTAAAATTCAACAAGGAAGATAATCGATTATCAGAATTAAAAACCTTTAAGGAAGACCCTTGATACTTCCTATGGAGCTACCTAGTGCTGGGATTGTATATGACTTGATTCAACCACATATAGGAGGCAGCAAAGCTGGAGGGCTCTGGAGCACACAGTTAAGTAATAATATTAATGTATTTGCATTATATCTTACAGACAACATGAGCTTCCACATTCACAAATTATTTTAAACCAGACAGCAATGTTATGTAGTAGACAGTTGTCTTCTCATTTTGCAGAAAAGTAAATTAAGATTCTGAAACATTGAAATGCTGATAGTCTCACAGCCAAATGGTAGAGAGAGGAGAAATAGAATCCAGGTTTTCTAAATCCTACGCCACATATGTGTACTTAATTTATAAACTACATTAACTTATGTCAATAGAGCCCACCATACCCACATAAAGAGCTAAATGTTTTTATCTAAACAATTTTTTAAGATTATGATACTAAAAGATTAAATTAAAATCCATTTTCTTGCCTATTAGGATGAAACCCTGAATTGAATAATATGAACCAAAAGCCACACTCTCACTATATAGCCCTGACAAATCCTGCAACCGACTATGAAGCACCTGGGCCCTGAAATTTACAATACCAGAAAGGGGAAGGAGAAGCATGTCATGGAAAGAGCTCTAAGCTGAGAGACGTGAGTTCTGGTGCTTAAGGCGCAACCTGGGCAAAAGCACTTCATTCATTTCAGCATCATTTCCAGAACAGGAGGAAGAGATATGGCTGAAGTGAGTTCTCCCTAAGATCCCTTCCATGCTTAAAAACATCATGATTCCCATGAATGACATTGAACTAGAATTGCACCTTATATTTTCCTGATGTATTGTCAGATCTGAGTTTGAATGACTCTAAGCTCATGCAGGTTTCACACTTACAACATTTTCCCTATAACAATTCAGCCCCCAGACTCTCCAACGATTCACAGAGTCTTTAATGATAATAAACCTGGGCAAGGGAGCAAACAAATTAGTTCTGCAATTAATGACATGACAGTGAGAGAGATCTCAGAGCAGCAATTTATATAGGAGAATTCTCAGAAGAGAAGGTGGCCTGCTAGGCCTGAACAGTTAATCTTAAGTGGTCATTTAATTTTATATGAAAGGTGGCTTGATAAGAAGATGGAAAAAGAAAAAAAAAACATTCTGAGAACATATAACTAAAATTCAGCTCTCTTCCATGTTTGTATACATATATAGTGAATTCTAGAATTATTAATTTTATATATAAAGTAAGAAGGTAGAAAACTGAAAATCAAGAGCAGTGTGGAATAGTTTGAAAGGTCAGAATTTTCCAGAGAGGGCTTAACTTGATATTTCTGACCCCAAAACAGAATGTGGCAAGTTTTAGTCTATGAAGGACGTTTACACACATGGCTTTGATCCTCACTGCAACCCTATAAAGAAGAAAAGATGTTATTTTCCCCAATTTAATAGATGGAAAGGGAACAATAAGTGTTGTGACCAAAGTCACACATTAAGAAATGTGTTATGCATTTGAAGCCACCAGAACACGTGTTAAAAGCCCACAAAATATATAATTTCTCTTCATAATGCCTGTTTCAGACAACCACTAAAACTTACTAATTCAAGCAGCTCTACTCCTCACCCCAAAAGGCAACCAGAGGAAACAACTAAACATTTGAGAACATATGTATCAGTAGAGCTAGTAATCTGTCTTTCTGAGTCTCTTGTAAGTGGCCAGGACAATGTAATACAGTATCTTTTCGGTCAGAGTTTAGCTTATTACAGATAAAATTGTTGTTTTGAATATATGTGACATAATCAAACTATACATGGCTAACTGAATCATTTTTCCTTTGGGCATTTTCTTCTTTCAGTGTTTTATAATAATAATTATTATAGGGCTTCCCTGGTGGCGCAGTGGTTGAGAGTCCGCCTGCCAATGCAGGGGACAACGGTTCGTGCCCCGGTCTGGGAAGATCCCACATGCCGCGGAGCGGCTGGGCCTGTGAGCCATGGTCACTGAGCCTGCGCGTCCGGAGCCTGTGCTCCGCAATGGGAGAGGCCACAACAGTGAGAGGCCTGCGTACTGCAAAAAAAATAAAAATAAAAATAAAAAATTATTATTATATACATGTAGGTAACTTTTGTATAGCAATTACAGTCGAGAGCAATTTACAAAATATTCCACTATCATATGAATTTAACTCTCTAATTAAAGCTCTGTGATACATAATCTATTGGCCTTTCCACATTTTACCTAGCTAACTTTTTATTGCGGTACGCGGGCCTCTCACTGTTGTGGCCTCTCCCATTCTGGAGCACAGGCTCACGGACGCGCAGGCTCAGTGGCCATGGCTTATGGGCCCAGCCGCTCCACGGCATGTAGGATCTTCCCGGACCAGGGAACGAACCCGTGTGCCTTGCATCGGCAGACGGACTCTCAACCACTGCGCCACCAGGGAAGCCCATCTAGCTAACTCTTAAAAGGCATCAAAACTCAGCTCAGTTCTGGAATCATTTTCTGACCTCCAAGTCTCTGTTTCCACCACAAATTACATTTGGTAATTTTCCTATTGGACTCAAAGCTCCCTAAGGTCAGGGGCCTCTCTTTCATTGTATCCTGGTCTCCTGTCATGTATAGGTGCTTAATAACTGAGACTGAACAGACAGATGAAAGCAGGAATTGGGAGCTGTAATCCAGGTAATATACTGGAGAATGTACATTTAACACAATTCACTGCATTATTATTTGAGCTGATTGGCCAATGTTCTAGAATGTTCAACAGAGTCTACATTTTATGTCTAAGTTAAACACAAACTGCTTTCTCAGGAGACAGAGACTCTCAAAATCAGGGGCTGGACAAAGTCTCCAGAACCATCTGATACAATCCATGCCTACAGGAAAGTAAGTGAGTGTCTAAATAATCCATGGCATTTTCTGCTTCATTTAAAGCTTCATTTTTCCCCCTTAAAACAGGAGAAGAAAGAAGTAGCAAAGATTGCCTTTGTAGAATTTCTGGTTTCTATCCAGAAGAATCCTGCTCCCTTGCCCTGACCCTTGAGAGAACAGACTCCCAAGAGTCCCTGGAAAACTGCCACTTACATAAATTTGTCCCTGTTCATACTTCCTTCATTCTTCCACTGGCAAAACCTCTTTCCTCTCTCACACACATTTTCAACTACAGAACAAAATGTCCATTTCACACTGTTCAAAATCTCCATCTCATTTTTCAGTGCTAAAACGATATAGTGCCCTGCAGTTTCTCAGACACTCATTCTTTTAAAGGCATTGGCTGAACCAAGTTCATTGGCTGTGGGTTTAATAAACTCTCTCAGTGCTGGTATCTTTCAGGCTGTCAGTTTAAAAATCATTTCCTGAGCACCATAGATCACTGCAGAGAGAGAAGTACACTCACAAAGAGAAATAGCAGGAAAATACCAGAATGCAAAGACTGCAAATGAATGGCTCAAAGGCTGCCACTGATGAAGATAATGATTAGACCAGTTGTAAATAAAATCACTTTAAAATGCAAAATGAGACACCCCCATTAGAAAAAGGTTGTTTATGTTCTGGCATTTTCAAGGGTAATGAATACAAGACATTAAGAATTACCCAAGTTGTCCACTTAAAAATTCTTAGATTTCCTACTCAGTGCTCAACCCCCTGCCTAAAAGATGAAAGACATTCAGCTCTATCAGTGGTTTTGTTCCTTACTTACTTATTTCATTTATCAGTGGTTTTGTTCCTTACTTACTTATTTCATTTTACTCTCACATAAAATCAGGACCATTCTTAAATCCAACTCTCCTTAAGGATGGCCCATTTCCTTCTCTCTCTTATAAATCTGATCCCATTCTCTCCTTACATAACATGATTTGCAAGCTGTCCACATACTGCCTTGCACTTCCTTTTAATTGCATATGTTTAAATGTCTTGTCTCACCTAATAAAATCATAAACTACTTGAGGGTAGGAATAATGACATATTTCTCTTGTCTAACCCACAACAGCTGGCAGAGTAAAAAGCACAACACAGGTGTTCCATATAAACCCTTTGATGTGAATAAAATGAGAAACTTGGAGGCTGAGAAAGTGATTCTGTCTTTCCTTCTGGACTTAACAGAAATGCCATCTCAGAGCTTTCTCAACTCATGCATTATTGATTTTTACAGGTGCCACCTTTTTCTAAGGAGATATGGGGCACTAACAGCCAACCGCAGTGTGTGACTCTAATCAGCAACAATTTCGGTCTTATCCTAATCAGAAACACTTGTGCAGTGAGGATGGGTCCCATAAATGACAATCATCTCACCATTGTTAAATCATGAATGCACCATAATATCATCAAAGCACAAAACTGCCCCAAATTGTTCTCTTAAGTAATCGTACTGAAAGATTAGGCACCAGCAGGTAATTTGGCCTTATCTTTCTTCAGAAAAACTTAGAAGGGATTTGAAGTTGAATAAATCACCATGAGCAATTGTAAGAACAAACTACCCAGGGCATTTCAATATCTTTCTGTCTTCACACATATGGGGAAGATAATTTTATACTCATGATTTTCATGTCATACTCTGGGCTCATAGTTCTGTTAGAGTGAATAATATTCTCCTTTCCCCATCAAAAATAGTGTACATGCATTGATTCAGGCATAGGGTTTCCCAGACATAAGAGATATTGACACAGGATTAATTGTTTTCCCAGTTTTCTGGAAGATGTTTGAACCTAAGACCGATCCTGGAAATATAGGTCCTGTCAGCCAAAAGAAGAGATCAGAGTGTGATAAAAGACATTTTAGAAAAAGATGGCAAGGCCAAGAACAGATAGGGTTTGGCTGGAATGCTGCTGATAAATTTTTTAAAAATAATCATTGTAGTACCCTGGGAACTATATTATTTACTTATTCAGTCTATACTCATTAAGCACTTATTCAGTCTATACTCATTAAGCATTATTTACTTATTCAGTCTATACTCATTACTTATTCAGTCTATACTCATTAAGCACCTAGTGTATACAAATAACTGTGCTGAGAAATGCAAGGCATATAGAGATAATGATCTGTCCTGAGCCCTAAGCAGTCTTGTAACCTAGTAGAAAATATCGTATTATATGCAAAAAACATTAAGGCACCATAGACAACATGTGAAAAGGAACACCAGTGTCTTTTATATGATTAGATGATGTTTCACACACCTACCTGATGTTCCATAGAGATTAGGATTCAGCAGGCTTGCCGTATACCTAAAAATCTGTATATCTTTACAAAGCTCAGATGATTCTTATAATTAGTCAAATTTGAGAGAGCTCCAATTAGAGAGATTTTAGTTTAGTTGGAGAGTGAGACAATTTATACATGGAATGATCAGTACACAATTAGGAAAGTCATAGCTATTCATCTGGTTTTGAGGAACAATTAAGAGATAAATGTAGGTGTGGGGAACATTCTAAAATAGAACAAGTTGAGCTAAGCACGCAGGCAGGAAGTCACAAAATATATCAGGGGAGAGAGAAAAATCAGTCAAGAGAGGAAGGTAGAAGCCAGAATATAGAGGGTCTTGACTGACAAGATATGAGTGAGTTTTGAATTTAATCACCAGGGACTAGGAAACAACTGATAATTTTTCAATACAATCAAAGTATTACTTATGAAGAATTATTTAGCAAATAGGAATTTACAAAATGGATTAGATTAATGGAATAATTGGAAGCTTAGAAACAAGGAAGAGGATATTGTAATAGCTTAAGCAAAAATGGGGTACTGCAGTAGGATAGTGGCAGTGGAAAAGGAGAACTTGGAATGAAAGCAGTTGGAAAACTTGGTTACTAATGGTGTACGGAGGGAAAGGGAGAGGTAGGAAGATGACTAGGCATTGCTAAGCCTGGTAGCCACAGGAGAATGGAGATTATTAAAAACAAAAGAAAGAATCCAGAAGTTGAGCTAGTTTGACAGGAGTAGGGCTGGGCAGTTAATGATTTCAATGTTAGATTTGTTGAGTTTAAAGGATTTGAAGAATATTTGTGTGGAAATATCTGGTATAAAGATGGGGGGTCAGGAAGTGAGTGGAACAGGCCATGGATAGGACAATCAGAAATCTTGCAGATACTCTTACCATAGGATCTAGCAATTGTGCTCCCTGGTATTCAAAGAGCTGAAAACTTAAGTCCACACAAAAAACCTGCACCCAAATGTTCACAGAAACTTTATTCATAATTGCCGAAGCTTGGAGGCAATCAAGATGTCCTTCAGTAGGTGAATGGATAAACTGTGGTACATCCAGACAATGGGATATTATTCAGCACTGAAAGGAAATGGGGTTAACAAGCCATGAAAAGACATGGAGGAACCTTAAATGCATGTTACTAAGTGAAAGAAGGCAATCTGAAAAGGCTACGTATCATATGACTATATATATATATAAAAATATATATATATATATATATATATAAAATATTCTGGAAAAGGCAAAAACTATGAAAAGAATAAAAAGATCAGTGGTTGCCAGGAGTTGGGGAAAGGAAAGGATGAGCAGATAGAACACAGTGGATTTTCAGGGTAGTGAAATTACTGTCTATGATACCATAATGGTGGACACACAATATTACACATTTGCCCAGACCCACAGAAAGTTCAAGACCAGTGTGAACCCTAATGTAAACTATGGACTTTGGATGATAATGATGTAGCTTCATCAATTGTAACACATGTAGTGCTCTGGTGGAGGATGTTGCTAATGGGGAGGCTACGCATGAGTGGGAGCAGGGAGTATATGGGATCTCTCTTACCTTCCTCTCAATTTTTCTGTGAACCTACAACTGCTCTAAAAACTGAAATCTTGGGCTTCCCTGGTGGCGCAGTGGTTGAGAGTCCGCCTGCCGATGCAGGGGACGTGGGTTCGTGCCCTGGTCCGGGAGGATCCCGCATGCCGTGGAGCAGCTGGGCCCGTGAGCCATGGCCGTTGAGCCTGCGCGTCCAGAGCCTGTGCTCCGCAACGGGAGAGGCCACAACAGTGAGAGGCCCATGTACCGCAAAAAATAAATAAATAAATAAATAAATAAAACTGAAATCTTTAAAAAATATATATACACACACAATACTGATGCCTAAAATTCCAGTGATTCATTTTTCTTGTTACCATTACAATTTTCCTCTTTGCAAAGGCAGATAGAATGTTTCTAACAAAGAGTAGGAAAGAAAATGCAGAATGAGAAGGGGGAGATTTAAAGCAGTAGAGAATTTTCTGAAAAAGAGATAAAAGGCGATAAGCAAGGGGCATCAATGAGGGGATCAACTTCCACAAAGATTTTCCTAAGACTGAAGAAAAATACTTCCTTTACTGTAATAAATCCTAGCCTTGAGGAAGCTGTGGAGTGCTTGGGACTCTCATATAATTGCTGCTAGGAGTGTAAATGAACACAACTGCTTTGGAAAATTGTTTGATATTATCTACTAAAGCTGAACCTGCCAATGCAGGGGACATGGGTTCAATCCCTGGCCCAGGAAGATTCCACATGCTGCGGAGCAACTAAGCCTGTGTGCTACAACTACTGAGCCTGCGCTCTAGAGCCCGTGCTCCGCAACAAGAGAAGCCACGACAATGAGAAGCCCGTGCACCGCATGAAGAGTAGCCACTGCTTGCCTCAACTAGGGAAAGCCCATGCACAGCAACGAAGATCAAACACAGCCAAAAGAAAAACAGAAAACAGAAAAACACACAAATGAATAAATAAATTTAAAAAAAAAAACTGTATAGGACTAGAGAATTAGGGTTGGTTTTTAGCTTTGGATATCAGAAAATATTCTCTTAGGTAACAAATAACCTGGGATTTGAAGGACTTCGTTATTTAGTTTCTCATGCACATTTTAATATTTATTTTGATCTATGATGTAACTAATTAAGATTTCATGTTGATTAAGGAGAGAAGAAACATATTTTTACTCCACACACACAAAATAAAGTTTCAATAAATTGACTCTGATTTCAAATTGGTAGAATCATGCTCTTTGTTATTAAGTGAGTAGATCACTTGCTTAAGGCACCTTCTGAGGACAAGAGCTGAGACTAAAACAAAATACAAGAACAAGACTAGTCCAGATTTAATGGGTTAGGGAATTGAGAAGGATGGATTTGGGTCACAAATGAAAGCTACCAGCCTGAAGGGAAGTAAAAATCACTAAATGTTAAACTCATTCTGTGGTGGATAAAACTTAGAGTCTGAAATACAGAACCAGAGCAGCCGCCCTCCCCTAGCACTCAGGCTTCTGAGAGGCAAAAGGTTTCATATGAACCAAAGTAATATAAGGTGGAGATGAAAAATACCCTCTCCTCAGCCCTCCTCCCACCCCCACCCACATACCCTGTTTCAGTTGACTGGTAGTGGCCACCTGGAGCATAGTGTCAAGAAAGATGCTGAGGCCATATGTAGCCTCAGCAGAAAGGAGTGCCAGTATGGCTCATCTATACTTATTCTGGGGGTAAGAGGAAGAAACATAGAATGACCAGCGTTTCGCCCTCAGTTTCCTTGAGGTTCTCTTGGTTTTAGCACTGAAAATCTAGGATGTTTCTCACTCTACCAGGAAATGATTACCTGCCTTTGCCTTCTACGGTCTATTTCAAGGAGACTGATCTTTGGAGAAAAATAACCTCAGTTGGTATCTCTTTTGTACAACTAATTTATGAGATACCTTGGAAACCCCACTTTGTCTCTCAGAATCTCAAGCTCCTTGTGTAAAGTAAAGAATATAAAATCTACTGTATGGGGTTATGAGCGGACAAAAAGGAAACAATGATTATAAAGAGCATTGCAAGTCACATCATGGAATTCCAATAAATATTATTAGTTCACTCTTCTTTCTGGAACAGCAATTTAAATCAGTGCTACTACTAGCACTGTTAATGAGGCCAAACCCCTCATGGACAGTCCCATCCAAATCAGTTTCTCAAATTGTATTCTGTAATGTCTTATTAACACACACACACCAAAAATGGGCTCCAGAGCAAAATACTTTCCAGACACTCTGGGTTAAATAAAGTTAAGCAGGCTCTTTAATGTGAGTCTTTCCATCCAAGAAAGCGATGTAGGGAGCAGCTTCTCTCAACTATCTCCCAAATATATTTAACCGAGAAACTCTTTTCCTCCATGGATCATCTCTTAAGACTAGTACTCTTTAGAATACCTAATAAAATGCTGACCCATCTCCACTCAAGGAAAAGCAATGCAAAGCTCAGATCTGAATGAGAAGTGAGCCCCAAACCATTTGCTCATCAAGACAGAAAATTATAGACGAAAGGAAGACAAGAGTTCAAGAGTCAGAGATCTGGGGTCAGGTCCACATTTTGATCATACTGAGCTTTGTAACCCTGCACAATGCAGAGAACGGACTAGAAAGTCTCCACATCCATCCCAATATTCATCTTTTTTGAAATTATTCCCTTGGAGGTAGCATTATTCAAATGCCTTGATCTTAAAAAAAATAACTACAGAATCCTTTTGCCATTTTGCTTTTTGCTGCCTTGGTTATTATTATTAGTTGTCATCCTTACTTCCTTTTAAAATGCTTCTCCAGCACACTGCCTCTACCATTTTGTATGTTTAAATTATGCCTCAGTTTCTGCTGCTGACTCTACTTTCTCTCCTTCAAACAAGTTCTCCCTCTTCCGCATTCCATGGCATGCTTTTCCCAACTGAGAACATGAGTTTTCATAAAACACCTCCACGTACAGATTGCCTGAGCAAAAAAATAAACCTCATAATTACAAGGACCAGTGGTTCCCAGGGCCATGCAGATAATGCACTCCTGGGTCTTATTTTTTTCTGGTAAAATTGTAATAGGGACAAAAAAAGAAAATAGCACAATGTGAATCAATTCTTATGACAGTAATTGTAATGAGGATGGGACGTGGTACAATTTAGGCATTTGACACCCGACGCTCCACTTGGTAAAAATCTAATCTATTTTTCATTAGAGTTTCCTCACAGAAGATTCCATGGGACAGGCCAGAAGCCCCTGTTCCACGTGCAATCAGATTAGTCCATCTGGCTTCCCGCCATCTCTAAATGTTGTTCTCTGAACAACATGAAGATGGACACTCGAGTGACATTTTTTAGTTTTAGCCAGGGAAGAAAATATAGCCCATTGTGCTGAAATGTCCCGTTAACAGTGCATGCAGAAAAGGTATTGCTTCCATGAAAATTATGGGGTGAATTTTTAGTGGTATCTAACCAGGGGACCCAAGAATTTGCAAACATGCCCTACTACCCTCTTACCAAGCAAGATTTCCAAAGGAGCTTAACACAGAAGAAATTATAGCACATGGTTTATAAAATCTCTCTTTGTTTTTAGCTGAGCTTTGCCGAATACTCCTTAAAGAAAAGTACTGATAATATTGGGTTATAACACGCAGCTTAGTTTTAAGCCCTATGCAGGGTCACCTGCTTCTCACATGCAAGTCTGGTTCCAACTTTTACCACCCCAGGACCCAGCGCAATGACCAGTGTTCAGGGGGAAAAAGAAAAAGGAAGATGGCCAACCCTGTTAGCTGGCCCTTCTCAGTTTACTAGTTGCAAGACCTGGAGAAGTGGTAACCAGATTGAATAAGCTGTACTCATACTTACAGTGAACCTGCCCACTAGTGAACCTCCAATCAGTACCTCAGGCTTGAAGTCATGGGTCAGCAAACTGTAGACTTCAGGCCAAATCCAACCCACCTTCTATTTGTCTGTCTTTGTAAATAAAGTTTTATGCAAACACAGTTTTAAATGAACACGTGACCATTTTCTTATGTCTTATCTATGTCTACTTTGACTCTATGACAGCAGAGTTGAATAGTGGTTAAAAATGTCATCTGGTCTTCAAAGCCTGAAATATTTATCTTTGGCATTTACAAAAAAAAGTTTGCTAACCCCTGCTCTGAGTGCCCAGATTTACTAATTACCCTCTCTGTGGAAAAGCAAGGAAAGGGCTGAGAAGCATGCAGAGAGGCAGGGGCACTTCCTTCTTACTCAACCAGCTCACTTCTGCTTCCGTTAAACCCCTTGGGTTTAACAATCAAGCCTATATCCAATCAGAGGGGTGGCTGAGGCTCCCTCCAGAACTCTGGACATACAGACATACATGAGGCTTGGTTTACTCTTTCTTTCTCATAAAAAACTTTTTACTGAGACCACAGATTTTTTCACTTCTGTGTTCTATCCTTGGGACATATACAAAAAGACATCTATCATAATACTAGTCATAATAATAGACAAAATTTGGGGAAAAAAACCTATATATACAATAGTAGGGAAAGGGCAGAGCCACGTGATATAGCATTAAATAAAGTATTTTTGAAGAATAGATATTATTCATATTAAAATTCCAAATAAAATATGGAATATAAAATTATGTTGTCAAAACTTTTAAAGCAAACACACATAGACAGGCACACATACATGATATGTTTAAAGGTAGTTATTGTGTGATGTGATTTCCTTTTTTGAATGTTCCAAATTTTCCATAATAAGCATGAGTTACATTTAACATATTCAGATGGCTTTAAGGCACTTGTTCAAGGAGCTACTTGAAGGGCCCAGACTAGAGAGTAGTAACTGAGGAATTAAGTTTCCATCCATTTCCACCATATTTTTGAAAACTTTAATTTTAACAAAGGGCTCCAGAGCTAAGAAAAAGTTGAAAACCACTATTATTTAGAGTGTTATCAAAACTTTTTTGGAGTAGTTTCCAAAACTTCCTTTTCTGGTGCATGAATGGATAGGCATACAGTTTTTCCTGGATTCTTGGATTAATGATTAAGGAGGGTACTGTAAGGGTTCAGGTCTTGGTGCTTACGTGACACAATCCTTAAGGGAATGGGGCCAGATGGGTATAGAATTCAGAAACCCTGATATCTTAAAATGGTGGAATGGATCACAAAAATATCCTTCCTCTGCAGCCATAACCAGAGGGAAATGGAAGGAAAGAGAATAGGGAAGCTCATCACTCTATAACACATGAATCCCTTCCCAGGGCAAAGGAGTGACCGCTGCAATTGTTCTAGATATCTACAAAGTGGACTGCTCTGACAGCTTACATTTTCTCTTTTTTTTCTAATTTTTACCAATATTTTTAATTGTACTTTTTCTCCTGCTTTTAATTTTCTTTATGATAGAAGAGAAAAAGATTTAATAAATAAATAAAAGCCTCTAGTATTGGTTTGATAGGCAGATTTGCCTCAATACACTGTCCAGACTAATCCTCAGCAAAGTCCCAGATAAAGAAATGCATCCACTGGGTTGATGAGTCAGCATTGCATAAAACTGAGAAGCAATTTGCCTCCACCACTGCTCTCAGTAGGTAACTGTTGTCTGAGGAACATGCCAGCTATGCTAAATGCCATTTCCCAGCACTGGGCTCATGAGCTGACCTCAGAAAGTGTCACTCTGGCAGCCTAGGAATGAAGGTCCTCTGGTTTCATGGGGAAAGCAAATGAGATGTTGGCCATCAGCCTATGCCAAATATTTCGACGAGGCTCCCATTGGTCTGTCATGATAAATAATACCTGCACACACACACACAAACACAATCCTTCCCTTAGAGACTCCCTTCCCCCATTCAAGTTTTAACAAGCAGTTGTTTTATTCTTGCTGTGGGTAGTCAGTGTTATACATCAGAATTTCTCAGTAGTAGTCAACTCCATATTCTGGGATCCTGGCATACAGAGAAAGTTCAATAAATATTTGTTCAAAGAACTCAGAATAAAATAGCACAAGAGGTTTGGTCTGGCTAACAAATATTCTTTAGTAAACTCTATTATATCAATTCAGGTGAAAAGTTAGTATCATGCACGAGCTTGCCCACAAGTAAACGGCACAAAGCGGGAAAGGATCCAAGGCAGACAATACTCTCAAGTCCAAACAGGTAAGTAGAATTAGGATGTTCCATCTACGAACAGAAGAGCTACAGCCATTGGATAAAGTTTCAGAAGAAGGACTCTGGTTTACAGGAGGACAAGTAAGGTCAAAAATTAGCCCCTTGTCATAGATGGCTTACAGGAAAATGATTTGAAAAAGAAATAAAGATTAAAACACAATCCCAGGCCTGTGTATCAATACCTAGAAGAAATTATGCTGAGACTGTGAGGTGAGAACTGGTTGATTCCTTCTGCCTCAGATCAAACTTCTTCTGGTATTGGATGGAGTAAGCCTAAATCTACAAAAAGGAATTAGGTGTGATAGACTTAGAGAGGAGAGGGATACAGAAAAGAGTAAAACAGACAAGGTGTGACCCTTGCTCTATTAACATGGAGTACATGGACAAGTAGTTGGAAATTCTTGAGTATCCTTGCAGCTAATCAATAGTACCCTTAATTCTGTGAACACATATATATCATTTTTTATGGACAGCTTCACTTCCCATATCTATCCTTCCCAAGAAATAAATTTGCATACCACATAAGGTTGATTTCTCAGAAAAACCTCAGAACCTAATAGGTAAATGGACTCTAAGACTTTCATTAATTTATTTACTTTTACAAGTAAAAATAACTATTACTTGTTATTTCACAGGAAAATACCAAATTATTTTGTTATTTTATTCCTATTGTTACTGACGAAGAAATTTAAGTTTGAAGTGTGTGCACAGAACAGCAGAGCTTGGATCTGAATAAAGATCTCTCAGATGCCAAAACCTACTTCTCAACTGCTCCTCTAAAAATTGTTGGAATCTTGTTAACTGGCCACTTGGAGTTTTATACTTTCAATAGAAAATTAGAACAATTTAAAATGTACATAGGGAAAAAAGCAGAGGAGACATATGGGAAAGAAGTCAATGTGAACTCAGAGACTCCCACGCCTCATTAAGGGATTAAAATAATCCATTGAGCTGTGATAAATTAAAAGGGTTCCTCTTCTCCGCCCACAGCCTCATCTCCTTCTCTTTCAGCCTTAGTGAGATGAAGCTACATCACCCAGAGATGAACCAGTCATAGTTAATAATATGTATATTAATAAAATATTACCATAGTATCTAAATATTTTATGTGTATCAGGCTTGTTTTATTATCTTGATTATAAGCACCTGAGGTTCTGTGTGTTTGTCTTCTTTCTTTTTATACTGTCTTCAAAAAATAAATTCAATCTTTTTTAAACATCATCTTTAAATGTTATACAGTGTTTCATTCTAATGGGGATAGAGCTCTTTTAGAATGAGTTCCGAAATACCCTCTTGCTATTATGGTTTGCATTAGAAACTATTTGAAAAATATAGTGTTCTTGCCGAAGTTGTTAAGGGGATCATCCTATGAAAATTCCAATAAACACCTGAATTTCAAGTGCTTGTAGAAAGCTATTTTGAGAAGTGTGAAAGTTACTTTCTGTTTAGAAACATATCAATGTTTTAAATTTTACTTTTAGGAGAAAAAAGAGAACAGAGAGAAGAAACAGGCATAGAATTTTCTTTGCTCATCAAAGATATAAATTGATAAAGACAAATCTAACAGCTCTATTGGACCCTCACAATGTAGTTTACATCATGGGAGCTCCATAAATATAAAATAAATGGATAAACAAATCACAGCATTCTTAAGTAGAAAATAAGAAGTACTATATCTATTGGGAAGCTAAATACCTCATTAGAAAATGAACAGTGAGAATGCCACCTTAATTATTTGATATATTATTTGGTATATGTGTGTGTGTGTGTGTGTGTGTGTGTGTGTGTGTGTACACATATATACATACAGTTTACCCTTGAACAATGTAAGGGTTAGGGATGCTAATTCTCTATGCAGTCGAAAATTCACATATAACTTATATTCGGCCCTTTGCATCCTTGGATTCAACCAACTGAGAATCGCATAGTACTGTAATATTTACTACTGAAAAAAAATCCCCATAGAAGTGGACCTGCATAGTTCAAACCTATGATTTTCAAGGGTCAACTGTACATGCATGTATATGCACACACACACTCAAGTATATGCTTTTAAAATAATTAATTTTCTAGTACACAACTAAGAGGGAGATAGTCTTGATCACCTGCAATCCCACCACCAAGAAAGACACCACTGTTAACATTTTGCTGTATTGTGCTGCCTTCCATCTCTGTCATACATATACATATGAGAGAGAGAGTAAGATTACACATACATCCATCCAATATATACATTTCTACTGTAGAAATCAAACTGTACATAGATTTTTTATTCTGCTTTTTATATACAACATTTTAACTGAGAATTTCCCAAGCAGATAGAAATAGTCATAAACATTTTTAATGACTGCATAGGATAACAACTAGAAGTATAATACTCTATGAAACTATTTTATTGTCATCTGTTTTGGGGAATTATAATTCTTTGTAATTTTTCACCATTATTATTAAAAATGCAATGAATAATCTTCTACATAAACCATGGATTATATTTGCAATTTCTTAAGATTGAGTCCTGTAAGTGAACTACTTTAGAAATAATTTAAGGTGGTTTTTAACTTTAAATACATATTTTTTTGCTTACAGGAGTAATACATGCTGTGGTAGGCAGAATAATGACACCTAAGGATGTAACTAAGGGAGAAGAGTAAGCTTCTGCAACTTTGCTGACTTTGAAGGTGGAGGAAGGAGGCACATGCCAAGTTTTAAGGGGTGGCCTCTAGAAGCTGGAAAAGACAGGAAAATAAATTCTCCCCTTGATTCTCCAGAAAGGGGCACAGCCCAGTAATTTTAGCCCATAGTGACCCATATCAGACTCAGAGTCTACAGTCTACAATTGTAAGATAACTGAAACATAACAAATGTATGTTGTTTTAGGCCACGACCTTTGTAGGAATACGTTACACCAACAATAAAAAACGAATACATGTGATCTACAGAGCATCTGGAATATGGAAAAAGGCACAAAGAAAGTAGACATCCATAACACTAGCATCCAGAACTTTTTAAAAACATTAAAATGTCGATACATTTCTCTCTAGCTTGCTTTTTTAAAATGATAATATATACATAGTTTCTTTTTAATTAAGGGTACACTGAATCCTCTACTTCCCTCCTAATATTAAACTCATTAAACAAGCTTTGTTAAAAACTCATTTAAAACATTATTTGAATAACTATTTCATTAATATATCATTTGTATGCACTATAATTAATTATACATTAGACTTTTCAAATATTTGTGGTTATTAATTATTCTTTTCTTTATCCCAACTTTTTTTTTTTTTTTTATAAATTTACTTATTTATTTCGGGCTGTGTTTGGTCTTTGTTGCTGCACACGGGCTTTCTCTAGTTGCGGCGAGCGGAGGCTACTCTTCGTTGTGGTGTGCAGGCTTCTCATTGCGGTGGCTTCTCTTGTTGTGGATCATGGGCTCTAGGTGGGCGGGCTTCAGTAGTTGCAGCACGCAGGCTCAGTAGTGTAGTTGTGGCTTGCAAGCTCCAGAGCGCAGGCTCAGTAGTTGTGGCACACGGGCTTAGCTGCTCCGCGGCATGTGGGATCTTCCCAGACCAGGGCTCCAACCTGTGTCCCCTGCATTGGCAGGCAAATTCTTAACCACTGTGCCACCAGGGAAGCCCTATCCCAACATTTTAACTTAAAAACTTTCAATATATAGAAAAGTTGAAAGAATCATTCTGTGAACAACAATATACCAACCACCTAGGTTTACTATTAATTAAACATTAACTAATTAATGTTCAACTATATTTAGCTTAGAATATATCCATCCATTTATTCTTCCTCTATACACCCATCAATAAATTTTGATGCATTTTAGAGTTATCTGTAGATAACAATAAGCCTCATCTCTAAACATTTCAGCATATATATAATTAACTAGCACTGAATAAAAATTTCTTAATTAACTTCCATATAAATATATATCTTCTCTGAATTTTGATTATTTTCTTAAAATAGCTCTTTGGAAAGAGAATAACTGGGCCAAAATTTATGAATATTTAAGGTTTTCAAACATATAAACAAATGGTTTTCAAAAAAGTTTTGTCAAGTTATATTTCTACCAGTAGTACATGAGACTATCCATTTAATGGTATCCTTGTGAATATTAAGTATTATATTCTTCATTAATGTAACACCAGGAAAATTGGATGTTATTTTTTTACTTTGAATTTGTTTGATGTTTGATGATTTGGAACATTTTCCCATGTTTTTCATTTATATTTCCTCTGTTAATTGTCTGATTCATGTATGCCTATTCTTCCATTCAAATTTTAATGTTTTTCTCATCAGTTTGTGTAAGCTTTTTGTATATTAGAATTATTGACAAAAGAATATGAACAGCTTTAAGGAACTTGATGCATATTTTCAACTTCCTAAAAAGAAAGAATGTTACATATGGCGTAATGATGAGAAATGAGACAGACTCATAAAATCTCTGTCTCTCAAAGATCAAATCTCTATGTCTCAATAACCAAATATCATTCAAAAAAGAAAATAAGAAAAATCAACACTTTTCATTCTAAGATAAAAAGCAAACAACAAACAAAGAAAAACAAGCAAAAGTTACTCTGACTAATTCTGGTCTCTAAAATAATAAAACCTTGAATATTTCTTGTAAATCTGGACTCTCACAAAATTATTTTCTTAGGTTTTTGCTATGCTGCTGTCTGAGGACATGTCATAAACTTTCTGAATTTCATAATTGTGACAGAGTTGTCATCTTTCACTATGAGAAGACCAACGTAAACTTGGTAACCATGCAATTTTGCACTTTGATTCCCTAAAATGCTTTTTGTGTTCTGTATTTCATGAGTCAGTCCTCCTGAAGTCTGACTCTCCTGCACTCTTTACAAGCGAACTTTTTCTTTTTTTATCTAAATGCTTCCACCTCTGAATATTTTGGACATATGTAATGATTTATAAGAAGAATTCCAGTAAATAATGGAAGAACGTTTATATCAGACTAACCCTCTTGCAAATAACAATTACAAACTCTGGACAAAATTTCTTTAAATAACTGCTGGAAGGCACAGGAAAGCAACCAAAATCAAACAGAAAATGGAAGGGATTTGACTCTTGAAAATCACATGTGTTTATATAATTTGTTCCATGAGGGCACTCCATAGCATGGAGTGGCTAAAACTTGCAAAGCAAGGTACAGATTGTTTTGGTTTGGTTTGGTTTTGACCTAAGGAATCAGGAAAAGGAGTTTGGAACTGCAAGAGTCATTGGAAATTAAAGGGGGAAATTTCAAATAAAAAAGAAATCCATAAGGACCCAACTTTGCAACTTTGAGATTTCCTTCAAATGCTTGTCTAATCTCCAAACTGCACATACATGAGAGAGACGCCAAGGATACCAGGGTGAAAACAGTAGCTGGAAACCTAAAAGAGATGAATAAGGGGAAAATGTGTAATTCTAGACCTCAAAATTGGAGGAACTTGGAAAACGTCTCAAGCTTTTCATGGAAACACAGAAAAACCACTTAAGGAGTAAAGGAAACATTTCACAACTAAAGAATTTGCCCTAGGAATTATGGCAAGAAAGGGGACCTGGTCTTGCAGATTATAGAACTAAGCCTTCACAGGTTCAGGATTAGCAGTGAGTAATTTAACTGCCTTCTAAAACAAAACTAAACATCCTCTAGTGGAAGATAACAGAACCCAGTCTCTATAAAGTGTCCTTCAAAATATCCAGTAGTCAATGAAAATTTACTAGCCTGTGGGGGGAAGGGGGGACCACAGGGGAAAGACAGGAACATGTAACTAACAGTCAAGAGAAATGTTATTCAAGAAAAACATACTCAGAACAATCCAGATTTGCTATTTTCAGATAGGATTTTAAAATAACTAAGATATTGATAAAAATAATACACAGTTATATTAAAAGATATAGATATAAATATATATATTGAGAATTTAATAAGAGATTTCAACATTATAATAAAAAAAATACCATTGACCCTTGAACAACACAGGGGTTGGGGCACCGACCCCTGCACAGTTGAAAATCCTCATATAGCTTTACAGTCGGCCCACCATATCCACAGTTCTGCATCCCTGGATTCAACCAACTGTGGGCCATGTAGTACTTTAATACATATTTATTGAAAAAATCTGTGTATAAGTGGACCAGCGCAGTTCAAATCCATGTTGTTCAAGGGGCAACTGTAAATCTAAGAACTAAATAATACAATATCTGAAATCAAAAATTTTTTTGAAAAAAATCATTGGATGAGATTGATAGTAAATTACACACAACAACAATAAAAGACCAGTGAACTTGAAGGTAAGTCAATGAAAATCATCCAACTGAAGCATAAAGAGAAAAAAAAACTGGGGGGAGAAAAGCTAACAAAACTTCAGTTACATCTGAATCAATATCAAGTACTCTAATATTCATGTAACTAAAGTCTTGGAAGGAAAGAGAGGGAATGGGGTAGAAAAAAATTTGGCCAACTTTTTTCTAAAATTGATCAAAAATATATTAGCAAATCCAAAAATATCATTGAACTCCAATCAAGATAAATACAAAGAAAATCACACGTATGTTCATCAGAGTTTAACTGCTAGAAAACAAAAATAAAGATCTTAAAAATAACCCCAGGAGAAAAAAATCATTACATGGAGGGGAATAATGAAAAAATGACAGTTGACTTCATATCAAAACAATTTAGGCCAGAAAATAATAGAATGATATACATAAGATCTGAAAGAATAGAATTGTCAACCTGGAGTTCTATATCCAGCGAAAATAACCCTCAAAAATGAAAAGAATAAAGATGCTTTCAGAAAAAAAAAAGGAAGCCACAAAAATTTATTGCCAATAGACCCACTAGAAATTATACCAAAAAAATTGGATCCAAAGGAAGTTTATATATTAGACAGATTTTTTAAAAATATTTTTGCTTGCTGTTTCCCTTTAAGTTTCTTTTATTAAATTGTTGTTATTTTACATAGCCATATCTTTCCCTTCTTTGTTCCAATGTATAAATTAACAATGATACTAGATGACAAAGGATGTGATTATGAGACAATTATTATGATATAGCTTTACTTACTATTTCATTTTTGTCCTGGTAAAAATAAACTAGATTTTATTATTATTCCAGTTACTGTATACTGTGACAATCTTTATTATTTTACTACTATTTGAGATGAGTAAATATAATTTGCCCAAGATAGTTTCTACTGTCACTCCCATTTTACAGATTGCAGAACTGTGAATTTGGAAAGATTAGGCAATTTGCCTAAGTGAAAAAGCTAGTAAATTGCTAGCTAGAATTAAATCACAGGTCGCTGACTCCACAGCCATGCTCTTAATCAAAGTATTCTATACTGCCTGCATTCATCCTACAAACAATATTCCAGTTCAGAGATCAGGGAAGTAATCACTGACAGTTTCTTATAATGCTTGTGTAGTTCATTATATTAAAATCTAACACTTTTTTAGATATATGATGTGAAATGAGGATTTAACTGTACATTAAGTGTTTACATATTTGAGGGTCTGGGTCATCTAGCCTGTTCACTGATCATTCTGTCTACCTCTGTGCCAGTAGCATGCTCTTAATAATTGGGACTTTATGGAAAAGAGTTTTGACAGCTGAGCATCACAAAGTTGTTCAGCTTCCCTTACTGTGACCTTTTAAAAAAACTAATGACAAAACACCAAATGCAGCCTGAAGAAGGTTACACAAATTTCAGCTCTAATAGCAAGTTTCCTTTAGCTGGTATAAGAAGTAGGGGAGTTTTTGTGGAACTGACTCGTGTATTTGCATTTTTGACCCCCTGCTGACATCTAATCTTCAGCAAAGTGACATGTTGTTACACTGTTCAGATTGCTCATGTGGGAGAGATATCTTATCATTATCATTCAGCTCCCTGGGCTAAGAGTAGCAATTGGGCAGTGCAGATTTTTTAGAGATAGCAAGAGTGAAAGCTGCAGAACACACACCCCAATTCTTCCCTCATATTTCCTGAAAATTTTCAATCATTATTTCTTTTTTACTCATAAATTTGGTTTTAATAGAAGGGTCATGAACAAGCTTCTGCCTTTTTCTTATCATCCAATGAAAGATCATTTCCTAGGCTGGAATGTAAATGAGGGCACACAAATCTTGCTCTCTTACAATGAGATTTATTTACTAGTATTTTCTATTCCCTTCCTCCAAAATTACAAACATTTTCTACAACACTGTGTAAGATAGCCTTTGCCCTTACACTTACAAAAACTATAAATGGTGCTAGGAAGTCAAGTTTACTTTCTGAGCTTTCTAATAAACATTTCAGAAAAGGTCATCTCTCCCAAAGGAGAAGTCCACAGATTGACAGCAGTTGGGGACCTTGGCATGTTGTGACAACTTGGATGTCACTTCCAATGATATGTGTCACCATTCTTATGGAAACGGGATTTCAATGGTCAAAAATGGCACCTGTGTTTTCCCTGCACCCAAGGCTACCAGAAACAATTAACTTCCAACCTGCTTCTCCTGTATCAAAAAGACAGGAAAGATTCTTTTGCATGACCACTCTGAGACTATGGACAGCCCACTGCAAGATGTGAAGCTGCTTCTCCAATCTCTGGAGTAAACATCTACAAGATATGTTTGTAGTATTTCTTGTGCTTCTTGTTATAATCAGCTTTCCACCCAGTCTTCCTCTTCCCTTTCACCTTTCTTTTCTGTTGCAAGTCTTTTTCTTCTGGTAGACATGACCTAACATCTCTCTTCCCTGACCTCCAGTTTATTATCTACTCCCAAAGTTGTAAACTTCTTTCGCAATGTATATCCTTCATCTTGTTTCCTACTGTTAATCTTTGTCTTTCTGCTTATTCAGATAGAGTCTATCCTTCAAGAAAGATTTCAAGTGCAGTAATTCCTGACTTCTCTCCCTCACACTGGTGGCTACTAAATATACAGCTTGAACCACACTGGTTTTCATTTAGTTTTATCTACTTTACAATATCATAGAATGTTAGAGCTAGAAAGGATATTGAAATCATCTGTTCTGTTCATCAGAAAAAAAAGAAGCATAGGAAAATGGGAAAAATAATAAGCACAAAATAAGATATAAAAAAGTCTTAATAAAGACTAAATTTGTCAGTTTTAAGACAGATTGTTAGATTGAATTGTTTTAATTCAAAGAAGGGCATAAAATAAAATAGGAGAGAAAAAGGAAAACACCTTAAAAATAAGTTTGCATAAAGATATTAATATAACACAAAATAAACTTTAAGAGAAAACCTCTATCAGTGATTACCACTAATATTGATAAAATGTCGACTCACCTAGAAAATATAACATTTCTAAAGACGTATCATCCTAATAAAAAATATACCAGCAAAAACAAAAGATTACAAAAAATTAAAAACCACCCTTATCGTGGAATATTTCAACCCACTTCCCATACTACCAATATGCCAAGCACATAAAAACAGATACTGAAGATTTGAACAACATAAATAACATGACTGATTAATGAACATATATATATCAGCACCTGTCAATTTTAAAATGTATATTCTTTCCATGCATACAAGGGACATTTACAAAAATTAGCATTTACAAATACAGATCATAAGTCAAGTCTCAAAGGATTTCAAAGAACTGATATCATGCAGATTATGTTCTTCTACCACAATGCAATTAAATTCAAAATCAATAATAAAAGAAAAATTAAGAATTTCCATACATTTGGAAATTTGTAAATATCTCTTTTAAATAACTGAAAAGTTGAAAAGGAAATTATAATAGAAATGTTAAAATGCTTAGAAGAAAATATTGTGTATCAAAATCTGTGGAATATAGCTAAAGTGGTTTTTAGAGGGAAATTTTAGCTTTAAAATAAGCTTATATTAGAAAATTAAAAAGCTAAAATTAACGAGTGAAGCACAATAAAATTGGAAAAAAGTAATCAAGTTAAAAGCAGAAAATAAATGAAATAGAAAACAAAGTCATTAGAGACCATCACCAAAGACAAATTCAACTCTTTAAAGAGATAAGCACAGTAATTCTCTGGAAAATTAATTCAGAAAAAGAGACAGAGGGAAGAAACAAATTAAAATGTGATCCAAAAGAGGAATAACTATAGTTACATAAGAGATATTTTAAATGTTAAGAAAGCACTATGAACAACTGTATGCCAAACATTTTGAAAACTTAGATGAAATGAAAATACACTAGCAAAAAATAATAATAACATCAAAACAGTCAGGAAGAAGTAGGAAGTTTCATAACTATTTTGAAATTTTCACACAAAAATCCACACTCAGGTAATACTGCAGAATATTTCCACCAAATTTCCAAGATACATATAATTTCAACATAACATAAAATCTTCTAGAAAATAGAAACATGAGAAATATTTTATAGGATATAATTTTTTCAAGTGTTCATCAGTTTCTCAATATGGTCATGTAAAGAAATAAGAAATAGTTACAAATAAGTTCATCTGTACCATTTTTCTAGATTCCACAAATAAGTGATACTGTATGATATTTATTTTTCTCTTTCTGACTTACTTCACTCTGTATGACACACTATAGGTCTATCCATATCTCTGCAAATGGCACTATTTCATTCCTTTTTATGGCTGAGTAATTTTCCATTGTATATATGTACAACATCTTCTTTTTTTTATTTTTTCAACATCTTCTTTATTCATGCAAAGCAGAAATAGAGACACAGCTGTAGAGAACAAACTTATGAATACCAAGAGGGGAAGAGGAGGGTAAGATGAATTGGGAGATTGGGATTGACATATATATACTACTATTTATAAAACAGATAACTAATGAGAACCTACTGTATAGCACAGGGAACTCTACTCAATGCTCTGTGGTGACCTAAATGGGAAGGAAATCTAAAAAAAGGGGATATATGTATATGTACAACTGATTCACTTTGCTGTACAGCAGAAGCTAATACAACATTGTAAACAGCTATACTCCAATAAAAATTCTTTTAAAATTTCTAAAAAGAAAAAAAGAAATAGTTATACATTTGTCAGTTTGTAATAACTCTCTGCCCTTGGAAAATTTTTTTTCTTTTTCATGTTTGCTTAGTAACTTTATCTCTTTCTCCATGTTTGCACATAGAAATATGATAGCATATTATTTTATTAAAGCTGCCAATTTGATGTATATAAATGAGTACCAACTCTTCAAAATAAACTTAAAGATTAAGAGTTAAAGTACAATTTTTTAGTGTAGGAAAATAGAAAAAAATTAAAATATTATTTACCACATCTTTGGAGAAATGATTATTTCCTCTATTTAAAGCAATACAAGAAATCATAAATAGAATTGAAGACTTGCTTGACCATCTAAAATTAAAAGGCATTTGCATAAAAAAGTAAGTTAAAGAGGAAAACCAAAGTTATGAAAATATTTGCAGCAAGTTGTTAATATATATTACAAGAAAATAGCTCAAGCCACCAATAGAGAAAATGGACAAGGGATAGCAACAATTCAGTCACACAAAAGGAAACTCTAATGAATAAATATATGGAAAATGTTCAACTTCACTATTAATAAAAATGTAAAGTCAATCTTGAGATAACAATTTTTACCTATTAAATTATTTGAACTATTCAAAAGTTTAAAATATTCACTCTGAAAAATGGCAATATTGTATTGACATTGGTATACTCCTATGTGCTTGTGGCATTGTAAGATAGTTCAATAATTCTTTCAATCTACTAGAAAATGGATCCTAAAGAAATAATAGAACAAAATAACAATGAAAAGCTAAATCCATGAAGATAGTGCCCCAATATCTATAGCAGCAAATACTTGAAAACTATTTCAATGTCCATGTAAATGATGGCACATTAAGTTAATGAAATAATGTAATATTATACTCTTATCAAGCAACGTAAAAACAGATTATAAATCTGACTACCAAGACAGCAACTACAAAATAACAAATGCATATGGAATTGAAAGAGCATTTGAAAACTAGGAAATCAATTACTGGGTTAAGATAACATACAGTAAATGACTAATATTTCATTGTTTAAGCTTCCTTTTATTTTGTTGTAAAATTGCCTTTCAATTTTTCAAAAATTGGTTTAATAAGTGAGGAGTGATGCAAGCTAGCCTTTCAAATCCAATGACTTTAGTGTGAACATTTATCACAGTAAGTGGATTTGAAAGATGACCATTAAACTTCCAACGGATTTATTTAACGATAATGTCAAGGCATCTGGCCACAGTTATATGCTTCTTAGTAACTCATCACTACAAGTAATTTTCCAGAACATTTTTTCCTTTTCATTTAATCAAATTCATGTACAAACCAAAGAAATTCCAAAAGGCCCAGTGCTGTTCTCATAGGAGATTTGATGTGGTTAATATAAGCTCTATGGTTCATAGGGTATAGCTATAGTTCCCCAACAAGAGGCTATTTTGCAATTTGCCTGCAGTCCAAACATTCCTGGAGTTAAATTTTGAACTGTAATATCTAGATTACTTGATCAAATTTAGCTACAGTTGAAAACAACCAAGAATTGTCATCAAAGGTGATTTGGACATTGAGCTAATTAGCTAATTAGCTACTAAACATATTTGCATTAGACTTATTTGTTCTACAAGGATGACAGAATCTTTACCAGCCCGGATTAAATTTCCTGGATATAACTGGAGACCAGTAACGTACAGGGTCCTGTACACTTACTTTTTTGTCTTCTCCTCCCCACCTCTAATCCTCTCCATTACCACATGGAAATCTTCCCCTATGTTGGAGTACAGTAAGGAGAGAAAGTGAGGTATGGTGATGCGATAGAAAGAAGTGCCCTCACATTACAGGGCACCTCTGTGTATGGAGAAGTCCCCTCAGGCACGACTTGACCTCCAGGTGCTTCCATCATAAAGTAGTTGCTTCAGAATTGATTGGGAGTGACAGACTTTGGCTTCAATGTTGAAAAGTAAATAACAACTCCTCTTGAGATAATCACCGCTAAAATTCAGGTACATAATAATGACAATAATAGCTAAGATTTATAGGACAAATAATATTTTACAAAATGCCTTGATATATATATATTATTTTGTTTAATTCCTACAGCAATTTTGCATCCAAAAATATAATTATTCTCATTTTACAGGTGATAAAACTGAAACTCAAAGAGATAATAAATAGATTACCAAAATATGCAGATTTATGTATAAGTATCTTTATGTAGAAAAGATATAAATGAGCCCTCCACAGTTTGCGACAAAGACTTATCTCAAATAAGGTGGGAAGCTCTATTGCCAGGATTCAAGCACAGGTCTTCCAATTCCAAATCTCATGCTCTTTTGTAAACAGGTAGGGTTACCCTTCTTAGTGAGGTATGCCTTTTTTTTGGTCTTGGGGAAATGAACATGTATGTGTATCTGGATGTGTAGCAGTATAGTTAAATTGTCATTTGAAACTCAAAGCTGACTTTAACTTCTTCTGTGTTTGTTGAGGAAGTAAGGAAGCAGGGTAGAGAGTATGGCTTAAATCATACCACTTGAAAAATAAATGTCTATATGCTCTTTAAGAGAAAGGCAAGAGAAAACTGATGCTTTAAAGCCTCTGACAGTCCTTCTGTTGGACTAAAGAGTCAATTACTCTTTATTTTAGCAGAGCCCAGTAACGGGTCTTTGGATATGCAAAAGTAGACCCAAACTCTGTAGAAGGATGAAAAGATAAATCATTCTGTATAATGATGTGAGGGAAACTGAAACTAGAGAGGGGAAAGGAAATTGTGTAGCAATGTGGTGGACAGACTCTTAAAAGCATCTACTATTCAGTTTTTTTGTCTACAGGTGATAAACTTCATCATCATGTACTTTCTTGAACATCGTGCTCGCAAGCACGCACACACACACCTTGCATAAAGGATGTGGGGAATAAACAAAGAAAAAAGCTAAATCCCATGTTTGATTCACCGTGCAACCAAAGCAGTGTCAAAGGAGGTAAGTTGTAATTGGATTGAAATATCAAAGTAAAAATTGACCATGAGAACATAAGTCCCTGAGAATCTGAAAAAAAATATGTGTAGGAAAGTATCAGAGTTAGCTCAAAGGACAGGTTGACTTCACAACACCTGGGTAAATAATACATGTCTGGGTGAAGAATCCTTTATATGTAAGTATCTATATGTGGAAAAGCTGTGAATGAGCTTTCCATAGCTTGGTTTATCCCTTTATTCAGCAAATATTTATTCAATGACTATCAATTACCAGGCATTATTACTAGATGCTGAGAATGTCCGGGAGAATAAGACATAGCTCCTTTTCTCAAGAACTGAATGGTTTAATGTGAGAGAGAGATAAGGAAATGGATTATTGCGATTCGGTTTAGAAAAAAACTAAGAAAACAATGTCACAGTATTTTGACAATGTAAAGAAGAGACACCCATCCCAGTCTTAAGATCAAAAAGACCTGCTAAACACACCTCCTACATTTTCCAGAACAAACCCAGTTTTGAGTAATTTGCCTCCATAGATATATTTTAAAGTGTCAATCTATGTACACTGATAAATGATTTGAAAAATATGGCCATCACTTCCTTAATCTGTCAGGAATGTACTCATCTTTATGTATGTTTTCCACTTTTAAAATTACCTTAGGAGTACGAGTGTGTGCCAAGATGGAATAAACTTACCACACAGCTTCTCTCCCACTGCTTACAACTAAACACTGCACAGAATACAAAAAGCAAAAACCTGAGAATTTTGAAAAATAAACACTATTAGGAAACTTAAAGAGCAACCAGAGTGTGTTGAGTTCCTTGTTTTTTCCTTGCTTTTTTCCTTCTTTGACCCCAGGGCAGTGTGGTGTGGAAATGCACAACAAAACCTCTGAAACAAACATCATTTTTCTGGCTAGAGGACTGAGACAAGGCACTCTTGCAAAGTAGAGGGTTCTCTCTCTCTCTTTCTCTATTTATCTATCTATCTATCTCTTTCATTTTTTCTCTCCTGGACATGCCTGGAGGGCAGCCCAAGTCACAGAGCTGCATTGTCATCACAGCATGGATGGTTGTGTGGGCACCAGCACCCTTGAGAGGAAAACCCATCTCTCTGGCCAGAGAAAATGGGGAAAAGGATGTTTGTGGTCCAAAGAGTATACAGGGATGTCGCTGTTAAGTTTTCCTCTCTGTCCTCTTGCCTCATCACACCACAGGCAGCCCTAGTTGTGTGGAACTATAAGACAGTGCAAGAGGCTAGCACTCGTCGTTCTGTCCAAGGAAACTAAGAGAGGAGGCCCTGAGGAGCTGGGGAGAAAGACAGGGCTGTGACAAGGGTGAGGCAATGTAGGCATCTAGGGAGCAAAATTGAGGAGGGCACTAGTTCTCAGGGTCATCCAAGTGCCAGCTCAGTACATTCACCACACCAGAGTGAGCAGCTCCTAAAATTCTGCACCCTGGGTGTCTCACACTTAATAAAAAATCTTGAATACACTTAGAGAAAACTGACATCTTGCATAAAAGGAGAAAAGTGATTCAAATGAATTACAAGTTTCTCCTCAGGAATTTCTAAAGCCACAAGAAATTGGAAGAACATCTTTAGAGTGTTGAAAGAAAGAACTGTCAACTGAGAATTCTATAACCAGTAAAAATACCCTTCAAAAATGAAGACAAAATAAAGCCACTTTCAAATGGAGGAAAATGTATGAAGTTTCAGGTGAAGAGACATTTTTCACCAGCAAATCAGTTCTAAAATAAATGCAATAAGAAGTTCTTCGGGTGGAAGGGAAATGAAACCAGAGGGAAGCTTGGAACTTCAAGAATAAAGGAAAAACAACAGCAATGGCATGCATCTGGATAAACACAATAGACCCTTTCTCCTCTTAAGTTTTCCTAAAAGCACAAATAAATGAAACTAAAATATAAAAATAATGGAGAAAATTCAATGAAACCAAAAGCTGGTTCTTTGGGAGATTAATAAAACATATAATCATTAAAGAAAGACTGACCAAGAAAAAAAAAAGGGTGAAGATGCAATTTTCCAGTAACAGGAATGAAAGCAGAGCATCACTACAGACAGCACAGATATTAAAATAATAATAAGGATGTGCTACAAACAGCAGTAAGCCCATAACCCCAACAACATAAATGAAATGGTCCAAATTCCTAGGAAAACTCATTCCAAACTACCAAACAAACTACCAAAGCTCATTCGAGAAAATTAGATAACTGGAATGTTCCTATAAATTGAATTTCTGGTTTAAAATCTTCTAACAAAAATACTCCAGTCCTAGGTGATTTCACTGGCCAATTCCACAAGAGATTTAAGGAAGAAAGTATATGAATTCTACACAATTACTTCCATAAAATAAAAAAGGAGAGAAGATGTCCAAAATCATTTTCTGTGACCAGCATTACCTTGATACCAAACCCAAAGACATTACCAAAATAAAAAATACAGTGCATAAATATAAATTCAAAAATCTATGAAAATAGACTTAAAATATTAGCAAAGCAAATCAAAGAGTATATGAAATGGATCATGACCAATTTGGGTTTATCCCAGAAATGTAATGTTGTTTCAACATTCAAAAGTTAATCAATATAATTAATCATCTTAGCTGACTAAAGAAAAGAAAAACACATGATCACTTCAATAGATGCATAAAGGCAATTGAGAAAACTCATATCCATAAATAATTTTAAAAAGAAAAAAACCTCTCAGCAACTATGAATGTACAGGAATTTCCTTAACCTGATAAAAGTCATTTACAAAAAAACACCATAGATAATATCATACTTAATGGTGAAAGACTAAATGCTTTCATCCTAAAATTGAGAATAATACATGCTTTCACCGTTCCAATTCAATAGTATTCTGAAACACCCAACCAGTGTTTTGGGGGAGGAATTTTAAAAAGACATAGAGATTAGAAAAAAGAAATCAAATTTCCTCTGTTCCCAGATGATATGATTGTCTACATAGAAAATCTAAATGAATCTATAAATGAGCTTCTAGAAATATTAACTGAGTTTAACAAGGTGTCAGAATTCAAGCTCAATATACAAAAATCAATAGTATTTCTATACAGTAGCAATGAATAATTAGAATTCAAAACTTGATATAGTACCATTTACAATAACATCAAAAAAATTAAATACATAGGTATCAACGTAACAAAATGCATGCAAGACAATATGATAAAAAGTACAAATCACTGATGAAAGAAAGAGCAAAAAAGATCTGAAGAAATGAAGAAATATGCTATATCAATGAATTGGAAGAGTCAATATTGCTGTCAGTTATCTCCAATCTGATCTGTAGAACCAAAAAAATACCACTCTAAATCCCACAACACTTTTGACAAGAATATTCTAAAATTTATGGGAAGGCAAAGGTACTAAAATAACCAAATAAATTTTAAAAAATGAATGAAGAAGGCTCAAATTACCTAATTTCAAGACAATGTAAAGCTACATTAATTAAGAGTATAGTGAATGGATAGCCACTTAGATCAATAGGATAGAATAGGGAGTTCATAAATGGCCTACTTATATATGAACAACTGATTTTTGACAAAATTGCAAAGGCAATTTAATGGAGAATTTTTTTCAGTAATGATGCTGGAACAATTGGAATCACAACGTACATTTTACTTTTTATTGAAAAATTAACAGAAAATAGATCTAAATGTAAAATGTAAAACTATAAAAAGTTTAGAAGAAAACATAAGAGATCTTTGTGGCCTTAGATTGTGTAAAGAATTCTTAGATATGACACCAAAAGTGTAATCCATAGGTGGAAAATCATGATAAATTGGACTTCATCAAAATGTAAGAACTTTGCCTTAGGAAGGACACTATTAAATAAAAATATCAGCCACAGATTAGGAGAAAATATTTACAAGTCATGTATCTGACAAGGAACTTGTAAACAGAATCCATGAAGAACGCTCAAAATTCAATAACAAGAAAACAATGTACATTGTTGTGCATAAGATCTGAACAGACACTTCACCAAAGAAAATGTATGAATGGCAAATAAGCATGTAAAAAGATGATCAGCATCATTAAAAATATAATGAAAGACAATTATACATCTATTAGAATGGCTAAAATATAAAAAGCTGATAAAACAAAATGCTGGTGAGGATGTGGGGTGTCAAGAATTCTCATACATTACTGGTAGAAATGCAAATGGTGCAACCAATTTGGAAAATAGTTTGATGGTTTATTATAATTAAACATATGCTTACCATACTACTCTGCAATCTCACTCTTAGGTATTTGCCTAAGAAATACAAAAACTTATGTCCATGCACACAAAATGTATGCAAATGGTTAGAGAAGCTTTATTCATAACTGCCAAAAACCAGTAATAAATGAAGTGTATTTCAACTTGCAAATGGATAAACAAACTGCAATGCAGTCACACAGTGGAACACTACTCAGCAATGAAACAGAGTGACCTACTGATTCACACAGATATGAATGAATCTCAAATACATTTTGTTGGGCCAAAGACAAAGTCTCAAAAGACTACACATTGTATTTTATCATATGACAGTCTGATCAGGCAAAACTATAGGCACAGAAAACAGATTCATGATTTCCAGAGGGTAGAGTTGGGGGAAAGAGTTGACTACAAAGAAGTACAAGGGAATTTTGTGTAATGGAAATGTTCAGTATCATGACCATGGTGTTGGATACACAGCTTTATTCACGTGTCAAAAGGGCACAGAACTATATACACTGAATAGTAAATTTTGCATGTATTCTTTTTTTAATAAACACCTTACATATGTTTGAACACATAAGAAAGTGAAAAGTTGACACTTGACCTCTAACAAGTGTTAAAAGGAAACATGCCGAGACTCTGGGAGGGCTCACACCAAGGAGTACTTCCCAGAACTTCTGCTGCCAGTGTCTTTGTCGCTACAGTGTGCCACAGCAACCCCTAGCCTCTGCAGGAGACCTTCCAACTCTAGCAGCAAAAACAGAAAGAGGCTGGTCTCTGATGACATTATGGAGCTGCCATACTGATCCTATGCTGCTCATTTCTAGAGTTCTCATTATATGAGATAAACAAAAGAACACATTTATTTCAGGAAAACTAAGAAGGAAAGAATGGCTGTGGATTTGCTGCCTGCCCAGGTGATACCGTGTGGATGAAACGCTCTTGGTGCACCAGCCAGGAGCCAGTGCTGTGCCTCTGAGGTGAGAGAGCCAACTTCAGGACACTGGTCCACAAGAGACCTCCCAGCTCCACATAATATCAAATGGTGAAAATCACCCAGAGATCTCCATCTCAACACCAACACCCAGCTTCATTCAATGACCTGCAAGCTGCAGTGCTGGACACCCTATGCCAAACAACTAGCAAGACAGGAACACAACACCACCCATTAGCAGAGAGGCTGCTTAAAATCATAATAATTCCACAGACACCCCAAAACACACCACCAGATGTGGACCTGCCCACCAGAAAGACAAGATCCAGCCTTATCCACCAGAACACAGGCACTAGTCCCCTCCACAAGGAAGCCTACAAAACCCACTGACACAACTTTAGCCACTGGGGAAAGACACCAAAAACAACAGGAATTACAAACCTGCAGCCTGCAAAAAGGAGACCCCAAACACAGTAAGAGAAGCAAAATGAGAAAACAGAAAAACACACAACAGATGAAGGAGCAAGATAAAAACACACCAGACCTAACAAATGAAGAGGAAATAGGCAGTCTACCTAAAAAGAATTCAGAAGAATGATAGTAAAGATGATCCAAAATCTTGGACCTAGAAGAACTAAAGATGAAAGAAGCAATGATGAACAACACAATAAATGAAATTAAAAATACTCTAGAAGGGATCAATAGCAGAATAACTGAGGCAGAAGAACGGATAAGTGACCTGGAAGATAAAATAGTGGAAATAACTACTACAGAGCAGAATAAAGAAAAAAGAATGAAAAGAACTGAGGAGAGTCTCAGAGACCACTGGGACAACATTAAATGCACCAACATTCGAATTATAAGGGTTCCAGAACAAGAAGAGAAAAAGAATGGGACTGAAAAAATATTTGAAGAGATTATAGTTGAAAACTTCCCTAATATGGGAAAGGAAATAGTTAATCAAGTCCAGGAAGCAGACAGAGTCCCATACAGGATAAATCCAAGGAGAAATATGCCAAGACACATATTAATCAAACTGTCAAAAATTAAATACAAAGAAAACATATTAAAAGCAGCAAGGGAAAAACAACAAATAATACACAAGGGAATCCCCAAAAGGTTAACAGCTGATCTTTCAGCAGAAACTCTGCAAGCCAGAAGGAACTGGAAGGACATATTTAAAGTGATGAAGGAGAAAAACCTACAACCAAGATTACTCTACCCAGCAAGGATCTCATTGACATTGAACGGAGAAATTAAAACCTTTACACACAAGCAAAAGCTGAGAGAGTTCAGCACCACCAAACCCGCTTTATAACAAATGCTAAAGGATCTTCTCTAGGAAATAAACACAAGAGAAGGAAATGACCTATAATAACAAACCCAAAACAATTAAGAAAATGGGAATAGGAACACACATATCGATAATTACCTTAAATGTAAATGGATTCAGTGCTCCAACCAAAAGACACAGACTGGCTGAATGGATACAAAAACAAGACCCATATATAGGCTGTCTACAAGAGACCAACTTCAGACCTAGGGACACATACAGACTGAAAGTGAGGGGATGGAAACAGATATTCCATGCAAATGGAAACCAAAAAAAAGCTGGAGTAGCAATTCCCATATCAGACAAAATAGACTTTAAAATAAAGACTATTAGAAGAGACAAAGAAGGACACTAGATAATGATCAAGGGATCAATCCAAGAAGAAGATATAACAATTGTAAATATTTATGCACCCAACATAGGAGCACCTCAATACATAAGGGAAATACTAACAGCCATAAAAGGGGAAATCGACAGAAACACAATCATAGTAGGGGACTTTAACACTGCACTTTCACCAATGGACAGATCATGCAAAATGAAAATAAATAAGGAAACACAAGCTTTAAATAATACATTAAACAAGATGTACTTACTTGATAGTTATAGGACATTCCATCCAAAAACAACAGAGTACACCTTTTTCTCAAGTGCTCATGGAACATTCTCCAAGATAGATCATATATTGGGTCACAAATCAAGCCTTGGTAAATCTAAGAAAATTGAAATTGTATCAAGTATATTTTCCAACCACAATGCTATGATACTAGATATCAATTACAGGAAAAGATCTGTAAAAAATACAAACACATGGAGGCTAAACAATACACTACTTAATAACGAAGTGATCACTGAAGAAATCAAAGAGAAAATCAAAAAATACCTAGAAACAAATGACAAGGGAGACACGAGGACCCAAAACCTATGGAATGCAACAAAAGCCGTTCTAAGAGGGAAGTTTATAGCAATACAATCCTACCTTAAGAAACAGGAAACATCTCGAATAAACAACTTAACCTTGCACTTAAAACAATTAGAGAAAGAAGAAAAAAATCCCAAAGTTAGCAGAAGGAAAGAAATCATAAAAATCAGATCAGAAATAAATGAAAAAGAAATGAAGGAAATGATAGCAAAGATCAATAAAACTAAAAGCTGGTTCTTTGAGAACATAAACAATATTGATAAACCATTAGCCAGACTCATCAAGAAAAAAAGGGAGAAGACTCAAATCAATAGAATTAGAAATGAAAAACGAGAAGTAACAACTGACACTGCAGAAATACAAAAGATCATGAGAGATTACTACAAGCAACTCTATGCCAATAAAATGGACAACCTGGAAGAAATGGACAAATTCTTAGAAAGGCACAACCTGCCAAGACTGAATCAGGAAGAAATAGAAAATATGAACAGACCAATCACAAGCACTGAAATTGAAACTGTGATTTAAAATCTTCCAACAAACCAAAGCCCAGGACCAGATGGCTTCACAGGAAAATTCTATCAAACATTTAGAGAAGAGTTAACACCTATCCTTCTCAAACTCTTCCAAAATATAGCAGAGGGAGGAACACTCCCAAACTCATTCTACAAGGCCACCATCACACTGATACCAAAACCAGACAAGGTTGTCACAAAGAAAGAAAACTACAGGCCAATATCACTGATGAACATAGGTGCAAAAATCCTCAACAAAATACTAGCAAACAGAATCCAACAGCACATTAAAAGGATCATACATGATGATCAAGTGGGGTTTATCTCAGGAATGCAAAGATTCTTCAATATACACAAATCAATCAACGTGATAAACTATATTAACAAATTGAAGGAGAAAAACCATATGGTCATCTCAATAGATGCAGAGAAAGCGCTCGACAAAATTCAACACCCATTTATGATAAAAACCCTGCAGAAAGTAGGCATAGAGGGAACTATCCTCAACATAATAAAGGCCATATATGACAAACCCACAGCCAACATCATCCTCAATGGTGAAAAACTGAAAGCATTTCCACTAAGATCAGGAACAAGACAAGGTTGCCCACTCTCACCACTCTTATTCAACATAGTTTTGGAATTTTTAGCAACAGCAATCAGAGAAGAAAAGGAAATAAAAGGAATCCAAATCGGAAAAGAAGAAGTAAAGCTGTCACTGTTTGCAGATGACATGATACTATACACAGATAATCCTAAAGATGTTACCAGAAAAGTACTAGAGCTAATCAATGAGTTTGGTAAAGTAGGAGGATACAAAATTAATGCACAAAAATCTCTGGCATTCCTATACACTAATGATGAAAAATCTGAAAGTGAAATCAAGAACACACTCCCATTTACCATTGCAACAAAAAGAATTAAATATCTAGGAATAAACCTACCCAAGGAGACAAAAAACCTGTATGCAGAAAATTATGACACTGATGAAAGAAATTAAAGGTGATACAAATAGATGGAGAGATATACCATGTTCTTGGATTGGAAGAATCAACATTGTGAAAATGACTCTACTACCCAAAGCAATCTACAGATTCAGTGCAATCCCTATCAAACTACCACTGGCATTTTTCACAGAACTAGAACAAAAAATTTCACAATTTGTATGGAAACACAAAAGACCCCGAATAGCCAAAGCAATCTGAGAACAAAAAACGGAGCTGGAAGAATCAGGTTCCCTGACTTCAGACTATACTACAAAGCTACAGTAATCAAGACAGTATGGTACTGGCACAAAAACAGAAAGATAGATCAATGGAACAGGATAGAAAGCCCAGAGATAAACCCATGCACATATGGTCACCTTATATTTGATAAAGGAGGCAGGAATGTACAGTGGAGAAAGGACAGCCTCTTCAATAAGTGGTGCTGGGAAAACTGGACAGGTACATGAAAAAGTATGAGGTTAGAACACTCCCTAATACCATACACAAAAATAAGCTCAAAATGGATTAAAGACCTAAAGGTAAGGCCAGAAACTATCAAACTCTTAGAGGAAAACATAGGCAGAACACTCTATGACATAAATCACAGCAAAATCCTTTTTGACCCACCTCCTAGAGAAATGGAAATAAAAACAAAAATAAGCAAATGGGACCTAATGAAACTTCAAAGCTTTTGCACAGCAAAGGAAACCATAAACGAGACAAAAAGACAACCCTCAGAATGGGAGAAAATATTTGCAAATGAAACAACTGACAAAGGATTAATCTCCAAAATTTATAAGCAGCTCATGCAGCTCAATTACAAAAAAACAAACAACCCAATCCAAAAATGGGCAGAACCACAGCAAACATCATCCTCAATGGTGAAAAACTGAAAGCATTTCCACTAAGATCAGGAACAAGACAAGGGTGTCCACTCTCACCACTCTTATTCAACATAGTTTTGGAAGTTTTAGCCACAGCAATCAGAGAAGAGAAGGAAATAAAAGGAATCCAAATCGGAAAAGAAGAAGTAAAGCTGTCACTGTTTGCAGATGACATGATCCTATACATAGAGAATCCTAAAGATGCTACCAGAAAACTACTAGAGCTAATCAATGAATTTGGTAAAGTAGCAGGATACAAAATTAATGCACAGAAATCTCTGGCATTCCTATATACTAATGATGAAAAATCTGAAAGTGAAATCAAGAAAACACTCCCATTTACCATTGCAACAAAAAGAATAAAATATCTAGGAATAAACTTACCTAAGGAGACAAAAGACCTGTATGCAGAAAACTATAAGACACTGATGAAAGAAATTAAAGATGATACAAATAGATGGAGACATATACCATGTTCTTGGATTGGAAGAATCAACATTGTGAAAATGACTCTACTACCCAAAGCAATCTATAGATTCAATGCAATCCCTATCAAACTACCACTGGCATTTTTCACAGAACTAGAACAAAAAATTTCGCAATTTGTATGGAAACACAAAAGACCCCGAATAGCCAAAGCAATCTTGAGAACAAAAAAAGGAACTGGAGGAATCAGGCTCCCTGACTTCAGACTATACTACAAAGCTACAGTTATCAAGACGGTATGGTACTGGCACAAAAACAGAAAGATAGATCAATGGAACAGGATAGAAAGCCCAGAGATAAACCCATGCACATATGGACACCTTATCTTTGATAAAGGTGGCAGGAATGTACAGTGGAAAAAGGACAGCCTCTTCAATAAGTGGTGCTGGGAAAACTGGACAGGTACATGTAAAAGAATGAAATTAGAACACTCCCTAACACCATACACAAAAATAAGCTCAAAATGGATTAAAGACCTAAATGTAAGGCCAGAAACTATCAAACTATTAGAGGAAAACATAGGCAGAACACTCTATGACATAAATCACAGCAAGATTCTTTCTGACCCACCCCCTAGAGTAATGGAAATAAAAACAAAAATAAACAAATGGGACCTAATGAAACTTCAAAGCTTTTGCACAGCAAAGGAAACCATAAACAAGACCAAAAGACAACCCTCAGAATGGGAGAAAATATTTGCAAATGAAGCAACTGACAAAGGATTAATCTCCAAAATTTACAAGCAGCTCATGCAGCTCAACAACAAAAAAACAAACAACCCAATCCAAAAATGGGCAGAAGACCTAAATAGACATTTCTCCAAAGAAGATATACAGACTGCCAACAAACACATGAAAGAATGCTCAACATCATTAATCATTAGAGAAATGCAAATCAAAACTACAATGAGATATCATCTCACACCAGTCAGAATGGCCATCATCAAAAAATCTAGAAACAATAAATGCTGGAGAGGGTGTGGAGAAAAGGGAACCCTCTTGCACTGCTGGTGGGAATGTGAATTGGTTCAGCCACTATGGAGAACAGTATGGAGGTTCCTTAAAAAGCTACAAATAGAACTACCATATGACCCAGCAATCCCACTACTGGGCATATACCCTGAGAAAACCATAATTCAAAAAGAGTCATGTACCAAAATGTTCATTGCAGCTCTATTTACAATAGCCCGGAGATGGAAACAACCTAAGTGCCCATCATCGGATGAATGGATAAAGAAGATGTGGCACATATATACAATGGAATATTACTCAGCCATAAAAAGAAACGAAATTGAGCTATTTGTAATGAGGTGGATAGACCTAGAGTCTGTCATACACAGTGAAGTAAGTCAGAAAGAAAAAGACAAATACAGTATGCTAACACATATATATGGAATTTAAGAAAAAAAAATGTCATGAAGAACCTAGGGGTAAGGCAGGAATAAAGACGCAGACCTCCTAGAGAACGGACTTGAGGTTATGGGGAGGGGGAAGGGTGAGCTGTGATGGGGCGAGAGAGAGTCATGGACATATACACACTAACAAACTTAGTAAGGTAGATAGCTAGTGGGAAGCAGCCGCATGGCACAGGGATATTGGCTCGGTGCTTTGTGACAGCCTGGAGGGGTGGGATAGGGAGGGTGGGAGGGAGGGAGATGCAAGAGGGAAGAGATATGGGAACATATGTATATGTATAACTGATTCACTTTGTTGTAAAGCAGAAACTAACACACCATTGTAAAGTAATTATACCCCAATAAAGATGTTAAAAAAAAAAAAAAAAAAAAAAATGGGCAGAAGACCTAAATAGACATTTCTCCCAAGAAGATATACAGATTGCCAACAAACACATGAAAGAATGCTCAACATCATTAATCATTAAAGAAATGCAAATCATAACTACAATGAGATATCATCTCACACTGATCAGAATGGCCATCATCAAAAATTCTAGAAACAGTAAATGCTGGAGAGGATGTGGAGAAAAGGGAACACTCTTACACTACTGGTGGGAATGTGAATTGGTACAGCCACTATGGAGAACAGTATGGAGGTTCCTTAAATACTACAAATAGAACTACCATATGACCCAGCAATCCCACTACTGGGCATATACCCCGAGAAAACCATAATTCAAAAGGAGCCATGTACCAAAATGTTCATTGCAGCTCTATTTACAATAGCCAGGACATGGAAACCACCTAAGTGTCCTTCCTCGGATGAATGGATAAAGAAGATGTGGCACATATATACAATGGAATATTACTCAGCCATAAAAAAAAACAAAATTGAGTTATTTGTAGTGAGGTGGATGGACCTAGAGTCTGTCATACAGAGTGAAGTAAGTCAGAAAGAGAGAGACAAATACCGTATGCTAACACATATATATAGAATTTAAGAAAAAAAAAAGTCATGAAGAACCTAGGGGTAAGACAAGAATAAAGACACAGACCTACTAGAGAATGGACTTGAGGATATGGGGAGGGGGAAGGGTAAGCTGTGACAAAGCGAGAGAATGGCATGGACATATATACACTACCAAACGTAAAATATATAGCTAGTGGGAAGCAGCTGCATAGCACAGGGAGATCAGCTCAGTGCTTTGTGACTACCTGGATGGCTGGGAAAGGGAGGGTGGGAGGGAGGGAGATGCAAGAGCGAGGAGATAAGGGAACATATGTATATGTATAACTGATTCACTTTGTTATAAAGCAGAAACTAACACACCATTGTAAAGCAATTATACTTCAATAAAGATTTAACAAAAAATTAAAAAAAAAAAACAACCGAGCCTGAGAAATGTTAGGTAATTTTTTTTTTTTTTTTTTGTGGTACACGGGCCTCTCACTGTTGTGTCCTCTCCCATTGTGGATCACAGGCTCCAGACACGCGGGTTCAGCTGCCATGTCTCATGGGCCTAGCTGCTCCGCAGCATGTGGGGTCTTCCCGGACCGGGGCATGAACCTGTGTCCCCTGCATCGGCATGCGGACTCTCAACCACTGTGCCACTAGGGAAGCCCAGTTAGGTAAATTTTAATGGTTTGAATCTGATTGCCATGCTCTTTATTACACCAAATTGCCTCTCATGTTTTAAACCTATGGCTTTAGAATAGAAAAGTAATTTTTAATCCCTTCATTAGGACATATCAATGTTAAAAATCATCCTTCCATTCAAATAATCTCTGATAGTTTAAATATTTCTTGAAAATACATAATCTCATTTAATCCTACTAATGACTGTCAGTAGAGAAGGCAGATTTTAAATCCCTCACATTACAGAGGAAAAATATGTGACCCAGTGATTTTGAGATTTGGTGTAAGGCAGAGCCTAGACACAAAGCCAGGTTGTCTAATTTTTATGAGTTTTCATGATTCCCAAAACACTGTACCAAAGAAAATAGAGGTATGTTACTTCAGCTTTCATTTTGCATATGGACAGATGACTAGGAAAACCACAAATCACAGGGGAAAATAAACAATGGCAGCTCTACCTATGACTATCATGGCTGAGAAAAAGTTGCTCAGTCCCTTCAGACATGTCACGTGTAATAATTATCCTTCAGAACAGAATGCAAAATTCCTTCAGCACTTAGCCACCATTTCACTTTCTTTGTCCTCTATTTTAAGGCCTCTATTTAAATATTTAAATTGTTACCCACTAAGACACTGTAGGAACAAAATAAACTTTTGTGGACTTTTCAAATCCTCTGATTATTGATACAGAAGATAATTTGGATAAATTTCAAGGGCATTATGCTGAGTGGGGGAGAAAAAACAATTTCAAAATTGTTTTGAAACATTTTGAAACTGTATGATTCCGTTCCTGTAACATTCTCAAAATGACAAAATGACAGAAATGGAAAACAGATTAGTGTTTTCCAAGGGTTAGGAATGGAGGGTGGGGAGTGGCAGAGAGGCAGGATAGCAATGGATGTGACTATAAAGGGGTATTATGAGGAATTCTTGAGATGATGGAGCAGTTTTGTGTCTTGGTTGGGGTAACGGTAGCAGAATCTACATGTGATAAAATTGCATAGAACTACACATACACACAAAAATGTGCATGTGATTTGGTAAACTCTGAATAAGCTCTGTAGATTGTACCAATGTCAATTTCATGGGTTTGATAATTGTACTATATAGTTGGTAAAATGTTACTACTGAGAACTACTATCATCTTTGTATTTATTTTACAATTTCCTGTAAATCTATAGTTATTTCAAAAAATAATCTAAAAAAAAATTTAAATCTGCGGATCTTAGCGGGGTCTTGTTGGATCATCAGTGTCTATGCCTTGGCAGATCTATTCTACTGTCCCCAAAAGTCCCCTTCCCCCCAGGAGAAGTGGCAAGGACTCTCAGGACTGCTGTCAAATGTATCCTTATCTCAAATCTAATCAGGTTGCTTCTGTTTTTAAAACACATCCATAGAATAAAGTTCAAATTCCTTCTTGAGTATGACAAACAGGTTCATTGTAATCTGAATCCTGCTTACTTTTTGATGTCCCTCCCCCTCTCCCCAAAAAGAAAAGCTTTCATGCTGGTGGTTCTGATTATGCTCTTCCTTCTTTCTGGAATGACTTTCTTCATAGACTCTACAGACTCACAGCGTTTTTTGAGACAACCCAGCTCTGCTCCCAGTAGGCCTTGCAGCTAAAAAGTAGCATATGGCAAGTCAAAGCTGGACCCGCCAACAGACCCAGTGAAGACTCCTCACAGCCTCTCCCCAGCCAGGATTCTTAAGCATTTGCCTTTGCCAAGTACTAAATCCACTCACCAATATCTTATAGCGAATCTCCTATGATCCAGATGCAAAGCCTAACCTAAATTACCCCAGAAGGGAAGCATGTTGACTTTCTCTTCCACCATTTCAGGTGTTTACTACCCACCAAGGTTTCAGAATCAACACTAGGGCGTGGCCATGACAAAAGGTAGCACTAATATTGGATACTGAAACAATAAATCAGCTAGACTTTGCCTATATGGGTTACCTCTGAGAGGCTGAGAACAAACAGCTTAATTTGCATCACACAACCCCAGGGTTTCATGGGCATCCCTTTTAGAGGAGAAAACAATACAGTAAAGCTGCAGCTTAACCCAGGACCACGAAGCCAATCCAGTCCCATTCACTTGTTTATCCTGAGTATTTCTGACCATGTCTGGTTCTTCTGACTCCTACCTTTCCATCCCTGGTGACTAATCCATTGACAAGCAGTAGCACTTCCTGAAGGGGGTGCAGTTCAAACAAAGTTATTTTGAGAGATTATTGAAGAGGAGTGGAATATATTCATGAGGTCAATTCTTGTCCCACAGAGTACACATTTTTATCTAGCACTGAGCTGATTTTTAGCTTAGAAGGACATTCTGATTAACCTTATCTTTAAAATATCTTCTCATCATAACTGTACCAAGTTTGCTGGATCACCAAGCAATACATATGGATAAGATAAAGAACTGTCGATCCTTTTAAATAATTCAACAGCATATTAATCTTTGTGAACTTTGTGGGACTGTGTTAATGTCAGCTTTCCATTGCTTATCTGGGAACACAGAGTATTCAGGACACATTTCTCACCTCAGTTAAAGAACTACATCCCGTTCAAGATGGTGATGTAGGAAGTTCCTGAACTTATCTCCCCCCATGGACACACAGAATCTACAGTTACGTGTGGAACAATTTCCTCTGAAAAAACACCCCAAACTGGCTGACCGATGACTACACATCAGGCAAATGAAGAAAAACCCACAATCAAGCGGGTAGGAGAGGCCGAGACACAATGTTGTCATAAACCCTACCCCCAGCAGATGACTCACAAGTGGAGGGAACCCTCTGTCTGCGAAGCAAACGATTTGAACGTCACATTGGGCACCCCAACTTTTAAGACTCGCACCTGAAAGTTAAGCCTTCAAAACATCTAGCTTTGAAAGTCAACAAGGTTGGTGTCCATGAGACCCACAAGATTCTAGTGAACTGAGAAACAGCTCCAAAAGCTCCTGTACTCAGACTCACCCATCCCAGGGCCCTGTGCAGAGGCACCTGGTTGAAAAGTGCTCAGACTTCCTGTGAAAGGAGGCAGGGGGCTGGCAGCACCATCTTCCCACTCTCCCTCTGCCTCATCCAACTCAATATGTCTCCAGAAAGGAGCTTGTACCCTCTTCTGATACCCTGATTTTTGTGGCTGCCACTAGGGGCCACCTCTAGATTACCTGGCTCTGGTGGCCAGCAGGGCTTACACTCAAGGGTCCCACAGGACTAATCTGAAGCATTTGGCACTGGCCACACATGAGCATTCTGTGAGTGGGGCTCTGTTCTGAAGAACAAGGGCTGATTCTTCATTTCTTCCCAATCTCTTTTCCCTCCAGGTAAGTAATAACCGTAGAGCAGTGCCCATAATACCTAATAGAAAAGGAGAAGACATGGCTATTGAAGCAGAAGGATCAGCCCAGTAGTAGATAGGATGGTTCTTTCCTTCCAGCCACCCAGAGCTATTTCAGCCAGTTGCAGATGATGAAAGCTACTCAGAGAGACACGAAAACAATGTAGATGCATAGAAGTTATCTGGCTAATTTTATGATACAAGTTAAGGTGTGCATTAATATAATCTTATCTACATAGATCAAAATACCAGGTATTGTAGAATCTGCCTATAAACACAGAAGCATAGAGCTCTTAGTGATTTTCTGGTTCAAAAAAAATCACAAATATTTTTAACTCTAAATGCCCTAAATTTACAATCTGTATAAGGCATGTATGTAGAATTCAACTTCTATCTAATTGTGAAATGTTAAATCCACTCATTATTGAGTATCTGATCAACCACTTTAAATTAAAGAATATTCCTAAAGAAAGTATTTTCAAATCCTTGCAAAACAATTTATCTAATTAATGGCTCAAGTATATGTCTCTAGGGAATGGATGTAGAGTAAACCATACTTTTTACAAGAGCTGCTCTCTACTCGTTGCCTTCATAAAGGATTGTCAAGTTATAGATTTAACGGGTACACCACTGAGTATTTGTACCCTCAAATTTTACCTGATGGAGAATGTTGATAAGAATTAAAAACTTTTTAGAAGTAAGAATTGATTTATCTATAACTTTGTTCAAACACTCTCCTTAGGAGGTAAGGCTGGTCCACATGATAAGCAAAGACTCAGTGCTAGGAGTTTCCAAAACCTTTAAACTAGAGGGTAGCAACCAATCTACGGCAATATGAAAAGAAGCAGGAACATACACACAAGTCAAAATATATTGATGATAGCTGAAAGTAAGATACCAAAGAAGCAATTAAAAAAATTAGGGAAGGAATCCACAATGCCAGAAATGGAAGATTTGAGGGAAGGAGTCAAAAGTGTAAGGTCAGAAGGGGATTAGATCAGGCAAAGAATACATCAAGAACAAGCAAGGAAGATCCAAAGTCCTAACTAAAAAGACCCTTCAAGGGTCTGTGGTGTGCTTTTACATTTGGGCAGCTAGGAAGACATAACCACCTGGCTTAACACATCAGAAGTAGGTTGCAGAAGCCTTTGATCACACAGATGGAAACAGTGTATGGGTCAGTCGTCTCAAAATAGGTCAGGGACTCCAAATGATTCTTCCAAGCCTTTGTTAAATCACCCCTGTGAAAAATAGATCACACGGGAATGGGCTCCAGACACTGTCAATTCAGAACTTAACCAGTGTTTTAAAATTTTTAAAAAACTGAGTTCTAAACCCTCTACTTTAAAATTTATACTCAGAGTAAAAATTCAAGTCAGGTTCCTTAGTTTTCCTATCAAAATGTTAACTCTTCCCCTTGTGCATTTTCTTCTAAAGTATATGGATCTCTTTCAATCAATAACACAGAATATTTGAAATTAAGAAAGGAGACACTGATCTTCATAATATATTCTATCCATCTAATCTAAAAACTCCCCATGAGACAACTGATATTCTACAGAGACAGGCTAAGAGAATTGTTAAATATTCATTTCCCTCAATCTTCTAACTTTTATCTCTGAATCAAATCAAGTAGCCAGAAGAGCTACGTGCAAGGATTATTCTATTAGTTCCCTATAAAAATGCCTTTACAACCCAGTGTTATATTATGTCTTCTTATTGAAAGGACCAAAAATTTGTCATCTTTTGCAAAATTCCTATTGAAAATAGTACATTGTGTAATGCTTTCTCTATAAAACGTATCAAAAGCAAAATCAGTGCAAGGGAAGTATTAGATTCCCTAATAAACAGAAACTTTTTCAGAAAATGATGTCATTGAGGTTTTCTACCAAGACATCCAGGAAGTTCAAAACTAATATTTTTGTACCTTCTCCATTATTGATTCTATATTCCTCTACTCCTGTCTTATTGGAGGCTCTCTCAAGTCAGTTTTGTAAAGAGGAAGTATAGGATTAATAGATACTGGAAGTAAATATAAAAATAATAAAAGTGGAATGATAATTATAGCTTCACTATTGTTTTCTTTTTTTATGAGTGTGCATCTCATGGTTAGATCCATTTATTTTTTTATTTT